>NC_092793.1:77891053-78523663 GCF_918797505.1 Bemisia tabaci
CCAAATACTTGACCGAAATAGAACTCACGCTCGAGGAAAACACAAATTGCACCCGTACCCTATCGCGAAAGCCATAGGAAGATCCCATATGTATTTCGCCCGCAAAATCGAGCGTATGCAACCCGGCCCACTCCGGAGTTCAAATAGTCGCATGTTGGGTTCGAACCCAACTTCGAATATTCTGCCATTGTTTTATGCTTCGCGCATCATTCAAATTCCGAGTTTATCTTTCGGAAAAGCATCTCAGTCGGTTTATATGGCTTTATTTTCTTTGTAATGTTTTTTTTTCCTGTTAATTTTTTGCTGAATTGAATTTCCTCCAACTTTCTCGATACCTCTATCAGGCTGACATTGACAGAAATCACCGAGGGTTAGGCCTCAGAGAGTCAGACCCTTAGTTGCTACAAATAAAAACAAAACCTTGGCTTAAACATTAATCCCTTCAGGATCTCAATTTCCAAGTAATGCAAGAAAAATTTCTCAGTGAACATTAAAAACTAAATATGCTCTGCGATGGACTGGGTTTCTCTACCGCGGAGAAAGGTGATGGAATAGCGGATATTACGAGTTGCAAGTATTCAAGGCTCTCTAATGTTTGAACTGGTCATCATCTCTTCCCTTTGCTCTGTTTAATAAAGTGTTTAAGAAGTCAAGGTTTGCACTGGATACCTAAACCCGCTAGAAACAAGCACCAACATGAATGTCTCTTTCCCGTACACACGCGTGTGACATAAGGCTGGATCGTAGATGTGATGAAAGGAATTGACCCTGCCTGAAGATTAGTCACCCCTGAACGAGTCTCGAATGAATCAGAGCTCAAGTTAAGACATGCCACCGCACAGTGATCCATAATCAACTCCGGGATGCCAGTGAATCAATAGAGAGCAAAAATTACTATTCTCTCTGACTTTTGAATGAAAACCAAGCGCCTACTAAGAATTCTTTAGTAAATTTGTGTATGTATGAAGCCAGAATTACCTAAGAAAATCTCGAATTTTCAGGAACAAATGTGTGAGTGTGCTCGCAATAGCGTGTATTCGTCACAGGTTCATCAGGCGAGCGATCTCGTTGATTATTCTTTTCGCTCAGATTACTCATCTTATATATGGTGAGTGAATAAAAATAAGCGGAACTTGGGACTTTCTTGTGGGAGGCTGAAGGGCACTTCACGGTGCGCGTCTGGAGAGCACTAAAAGATACCCCACCAAGGTGGATCTGCAGGACTTCCCCATTTTTGAAGGAGGATCGAGGGGTTGTATGTATAGTTCTAAAGAGGGACCGGGAGGGTACCCCCAGAAATTTCAATCAATTTGGAAATCAAATCGCCTCAGATTAATAGAAATTATCTGCTATCTTTAGTTTATAATTATCCATCTCTAACCCATCTGGTGCACCTGCATCATTTGTTTTTTACACCACTAGCACAGACGACCGCATCCACAATTCTGAGTCGGGTCGAAAAGTGGATGGATACATACGTTGGCCAAAATTCATCGAACAATCAACCAAGTTTAGTTCTTTACTTCAGCAAAGCGTTTTTCTAATTCGGGCTGCGACCCTGCGGAACTGGTCGAAAAAGTTGACCAAATCGACTCGCGGAAATTCGCCTAGACACACAGTCCCAAGAAACGCGGCAGAGATACAATTAGACCGCGTTAAGCAGAAAGGAACCAAGCTACATCAGTGACATGCCAAATTTACCTGGAAAGTTAATGCATCAGACGAAAAAAAGGTTGTACGGATTTTCGTGCAATCAGTTGAATTTTTTGATGACGTAGGTCGCACGCGAATTCATCAGATTCTCTCGGAAATGGTGTAGTATACTGAAAAGTTGCATTCTACATAAAATGTTGAAATTAGATCAGCGTTGATTTAAGCAAAAAATCGGACTGATGTGGTTTGTTCATACTTCTGCTAAACGCGGTCAATTTGCTGAACGAAAATTGTACCGCCACGTCACGCGTACACAATCCTCAGATGCAACAGCCCTTTCATTCTCCATGGGGTAGAGGGGGGGGGGGGGGTGGTCCAAATTTTTTTCGCAGTCGACCCACCGTGAGGAGAAGGTCGCGCTCACATCCCTGTTCCAGAGTCACAGTTGAGAGCCAAAGATATTCGGTGATTCGGCGCGAAAAAAGCGAGGATTTCATTCGGCGGCCCTGCCGTTTGATGGATGAGCGGCAGGGGGGTGGGGGGAGGGCCCCGGCCCCGGAGGGCGGGGGGAGTGAGCCCGCGGGTGCGCGCCACTGCGCATGCGTGGCCCTTGAGACATAACATCTGGTTTAAATATGTCCCGGCGAGAGGGTCTAGTGTGTGAACTGCGGTCTGGGAAGCCACTTGGGCGAATCGCAGCCGAGCGACGCCGCTCCGGGCTCCGGCGGCCGCTAGCCCAGATTTTCCCTCTAGTGCTCGTCATAGTTCCTGGCGCTCGGCTCTCTCATTTCCAGTTCGGGAGCCGGGAGTCGTTCACGTCGCGGGATGTGTCGCCGCAGCCGGCCGGCCGCTATTTATGAACCGCGCCTTGTGCAAGTTGTTAATTAATTTTAGACGCGGCTTTTCGTCCCGATTCGTAATCGCGGGTTTTTTGTGGTGAAAGATTCGCCTCGTGCCTCCGCTCTTACGCGCGGACTCGTGTCGCTTCGGTATGTGCCCCCCCAAGAAGTGATTTTCCCGCCCAAAAGCAGGTGAGCTACTTTCGTCAAAATACTTTTTTTTTATGATTTCTCCCGCACCGGAAAAAAAACACATTGGATTAGAGTCCAGACTCTTGGAAACATTGACAAGAAAAAATGCTCTTGATTCAATCGGATTTTTGCCTGAATCAAAACGAAATCCGCTTAAATTAAGAGGCTTGGTTCTTGATTTAAGCTAGATTCTGATTGAATCAAGAGTACTTTTTTTTCGTCGATGTTTTTAAGAGTCTGGACTCTAGATCCAATGTGTTTTTTTTTCCAGTGTGGGTGTCTTTTCCACGTTCGGTCTACGATATCATGCATGCCGCCTATATTGAATCTCTCAGCTCAGAAACGACTCAACTGGGGTTTTTATGATGTTCATTTTTTTGCGTAGAAATACTCCTTTTCTGGCTGCTACGCAGTTCTTATCGTCTCTATACTTTTTTATAATTTCTCCTGGGTTTTTTCTCCATGTTCGGTCTGCGATATCATGCATACCGCCCATATTGAATCGCTCAGCTCAAAAACGACTCAACTCGGGTTTTTATATGATGTTCTTTTTTCTGCGTGGAATCACTCCGTCTCTGGCTGTAACGCAGTTTTCATCGTCTCCTGAAAGAATTTATTTTTCCGAGGTGGGTCGTATTCGAACTGAGAGATTCAATTTCTAAATACGCATCGTCAAACTTTTCTTCGAGGGTCACCATAATAAACCGTACTTGTTGCGCTCTGAGGAAAGCCCAGTAATGATGTGCATGATCTTACAGTGAACTCGAACAACCGCACGCCGAATTTGTCTCGCTCAATCATAGTAGATTTTTCAATTCCTTCTCAGGAAACTTGTAAAAGCGTGTCCCTTTCGAAACGCAACTTAAGCATTTTTGGAGTCGATTTCCTATGTATTGAGCATTGAAACAACCTAATTTAAATGGACTATTTTTAGTTAGATTTTTACCAAACATATTTATACTAAAAGGAACTATGTGCACAGGGATTGCGTGTAACATAGTTCCTTTTAGCATAAATATATCAAATTTCAAAATAGTACGCCCTGCTCTATTCGTGGCACTAACGGATGAATACTTTACTCACGTTGTTTTTTACTCGTTCAACCCAATTCGCCTTCAATATCTCGATAGGCAATGTGAGCGGCTCGGTAGCAGTAATAGTTGCTCATCGCATTTCGGCCACGTTCACTCGGTACGTTCACAACCGTAGCGGTTTAATACTTCTCTCCCATTGTTTCTCACTCGCTAAGATCATCAGTTCGCCTCCAATATCTCGTTAGGCAATGTAAGCGACTTGGGAACAGTAATAGTCGCTTGCAGCAGTTCTGTCATATTTTTCTTTGGTATCGAGCATAGCATCAGCGCAATAATGTCACCGTCTTCTTACAATATTAATCACCTATTCCGATGAAATTACCTTCGATAATTTGTTCAGATGATATAAGAGGCAGGGAATAAAAATTGCCTAGAACGAGTTCTTTAGAGAATCTTCTGCGGGCACCAGCAGATTCTTAGCAGGCGATCGCCACCTAGCTAGCTTCCTCAGCCGGTCCGCCCCTGCATGCGGCCGTGCCAAAGAGGAACACCGTATGTGCCATCAGGCGTTGCCATATTTCCTTCGATAAAAAATAGATTTACCAGGTGAATTGTGAATATTTTTAGGTCACTCTTGCAGACTCTAATGTGGCTTCAGTGTCAGTCTCACGAGGTACCAGTCATCCGCCACTCCACTGATTGAGATAGTTCTGATCGATGTCAATTAATTAAAGAAAATAACAATAATACCAGAGCCTATATTACTGCGTTGCCATATCAGTCAACTTTAAAGTAGGTAGCAGTATCTCTCCTCAACTTCTACAGCTTTTCGATGCTCTTAAAATTAAAGCGGCACGGTTTTTCATGAACCACGTGTACCCGCGTAAGGTTGCGATGCTGAACGTATACCATATTTCGACCTCTGACAGTCACAATACTTCGCTAAATAGTTGACCTAAACGCTAAATTTAGTGAGCTAAAAAGTAGATTTTAGGCTCGACCAGCGGTAGAAAGTGCTCTTCGTAAAATTGTAAGCCGGCAAAGATTGTCTGGATCGGAAATCGGAGGAAAACGAGGTGAGAATAGGTCATGTAACTCTTGTATGCGATGAAAAGTTGTCGCGAAGGAAGTCGTCGGATGATCCGAGGTAGCGTGAATACCTCGATTAGTCTGAACTGCCCTTAATGTAGGTCCGTGAAGCTGAAGCTACGGCTGGAACGCTTTCAAGGCGCGTCGCCGTGGAAGGGATGAAAAGCCGAGAGAGTGTTTTTCAAAGATAAGTCCCGATTTCCCTCCCTCACCACCGCCACCCATTCCCCCTCACCCCTCCCTCTCTCATCGCTAGGGTTGAACTCGATATGGTATATGATGAGGATTTTTCAGCAATTAAAGTGTTCAACCTCTACGTTTCGCTTCTATTGCCAATAAAATTTGATTTTACCCAATTAAGCGTACATAATCAAGGATTTTGTCGGGCGGTTCTAAGCCTCGTGTACTTAGATCCTAACCTCATGAGCATCATATTAATTTTTACCTAATCTTGAGGAAATGTATAATTTCCTCGAAACAGGAGGAGGAAAGCACTAACAACCTAAAGTGTGGAATGCAAGAATCTAAAAGTCAGTCACTCGCAGACGAGTAATGCTCTGAATCTTACGTAAATGTTCAGATTATACACAAATGTTTGGTTCGTTCGTGTGATAAAAAGGCTGATAAGAGATTAGTGGTATCATTCGGTTAATACCTCAGCAGGGGCACATTTTAGTCGGGGTTCAAAGGCTACGATACGCCTTTCTTTGATCATAGCAATGTGTGTATTTTACAGTGATTTTTGTCGTATCTCAAGTTATCGATGCTCCCTTTTGTTTTACTCCATAGGATTGGATTGTTACTTATACTTCTCAGGCAACTTCTTCTTTCTGTTATTGCGGAGGTTTATTTAATTTTCCCACTAAAACCAATGTGAACCACGCTAGGCATATCGATTGTGAAGTAGCATCACACAGAAGCTGGCACGAGGTACACTGGTACAGGTACACGTGGAATTAGCGCCAAGATCCTTGGTATTCAAATTCCATTTTAGGGTAACTTCCCGACTTTTTGGGGTAAAATATTTTAATGATAGGTAGACAAAAGACGCACTTTACAGCTCATTGATGCAGCTAACTTAAAACCGTCAAAAATGTCGTTTTATGGAAGTTCGGTAGTTTCACCATCGATATTTGATTCGAAGAATGCGACAATATTATTCAAGAGATTGATTAATGAACACGCCGCCAATATTGCTCAATAAAAGCTCTGTGTTCTGAAGAAGTTTTTTTGGAAGTAACGTATGTGTCTCAGGGAAAGTAGAATCGGATTAAACCCTTGTATTAAGACTGAACAAGCTAAGAACCTAAGACCTGAGACGGCCCAGAAAGGGCTGTCACTCATGCCGCAATTTTATTTTCGGCAACATTGATCTTTCACACTTATTAATTTCTGCAAGTCAGCTTTCGACTTGGCTTAATCGATGCCTCGCGAAAGTTTTTTTCCTCTCGCTTCTCTCTCGTGATCCTATTTTCCCCAAGACACCCCCTCCCGCCCCTAGTCACCCCCTTCAACCTTTTCCAACTTGGTCGCTGAAGGCGTTCTTCTTGGCTGACTCGAGCGAGTTTTCCGCGAGTTAGTCTCAAAGAGAGAAAGTTCCTATGTGCAAGAGCTTTCACTTCTCGTGCCCTCGATTCGCAACCCCCTGCAGCTCCGAGTGCCATACCACCCGCGCCGGAAATTCTGCGTTGATTTTGCAAGAGCTTTTAGCTCGCCTTAACAAAGCTTCTCACAAGTGTAGAACACTTTGCGCTCCGGCGGTGGGGCTCTCTATACCCGCGTTTATGCGATACTCGAAACTTAAATTTCAAGAACAGGCATGTTCTACTCGACGGAAACCTATATTTCATAGTGTTGAAACACGTATTCGAGGAATCCAAGGCCACACTACCTGGAAGCCGGTTCGTTGTACAGCTTGAATAATGCAGAATCCGTCCGCCACCAATGACGTGGGTGAAACCAATCAATCGAACAAGCAAATCATTCTGTAGTCCACACGTCACGAGCAGCAGTGCATCGACCCAAGTTGCATTCTTCAACGGAAAAATTTATGCAATTCATCACAATTTTATATCCGATAATATTGCGATAACTCGACGTCGATAAAATCGCGATACCTTTCTTCGATCGAATCGCAATTTATCGCGATTGCTGCTATTCACGGCGCCCCCCCACGCTCCCTCTCCTTTTCCTACATTTTTTTCAAAACACATGCCATTGACTTTTCAAAACATATCTACGGTTAAACTACCAGACCATACGTATCTCGTTTGCGGTGTTTAAAAATCTCTGCTCCAATTTTATTTTAGTAAAGGAAAACAAACCAATATCATTCCTTGAAGTTTTCATCGAGTTTTCTTCATTCACAGAGGAAAAATCACAGAAGTTTTCAAGAATTGACGTTGAGTAGTTTTTCATATAAAAAAGAAAGTATACACTGGAAAAAAACACATTGGATCTAGAGTCCAGACACTTAAAAACATCGACAAGAAGAAGTAGTCTTGATTCAATTAGAATCTAGCTTAAATCAAGAACCAAGCCTCTTAATTTAAGCGGATTTCGTTTTGATTCAAGCAAAAATCCGATTGAATCAAGAGTATTTTTTCTTGTCAATGTTTTCAAAAGTCTGGACTCTAGATCCAATGTGTTTTTCTTTCCAGTGTATAACAGGAAGTCTGTCTGAATTGAGATACGTGGTCTGGTAGTTTTACCGTCAATATTTGCAAAAGTGAACATTAATCGCGTTGAAATCTTAGGAAAGTGGGTGCCAGGTAACGGCGTGTGATATGACAGGTGTATAAATGGAAAAACTTCACTTCTTAAAAACATGCGTTCAAAATATGCTTTGGTTGAAGAGGAAAAATACCCTGTGAATCATGCATTACTCCAACATGACTATTAAGACTAACTTGATTTCTTAGTGTTCTCATTTTCCTTTCATTTGTTGCAGGATATCGATCCTAGGATTTTATGACATTAACGCCCAGAAAAACGTTGGAACAGAATAAATAATCTTCCGTCCTATAAGGTGAGTGTCTAGCTTTTTCCCTTCCTAATCAAAATTCAAATTGACTACATTTTGCAATTAGGAACTACAATTTCTGGCTCACTTATAAAAACACATATACGTCTCTGGGCCAGAAATTTTAGCTCCGAATTGCAAAATGTAGTCCGAATAGAAGAAGTTACAAAGTTTAAGAAACGCAGATCCGTCTGTTATGTGCTCAGGGTTTAAAATTTTCCCAGAATTTATCTGACCATGAACATCAAATAAGAGAAACTGTTAAAAATCTGAAAGTTTTTCCCGCACATTTATTATTCGCCGTTGAAATGACGAAATTATTAACACATGCACGTCGTAAAACCTAAAAAGAGTTGAAGAATCGTAAGGCTCCGGCTCTGATTGGACCCTTATAAAGGTAATTGAGAACTGAGCTCTAGAAAGTCACCGCCCGCTATCCCTACCTTCACAAACAGTGGCGAGGCGCGAATGATCGATTAACCATATTTCCCAATTTGAAACTATGGTAAAGAATCGACTATTAAGGCGTTCCTTATTATTATCCAGGCGTTCATCCTGTTAATCGATCCTTTTCCGTAGGTTAAAGTGGCAGATCAATCGATATATCGCAAAGCACACCACGCCACTATTCATAAGGCGAAAAAATTTGACTCCTTTTGGTGCCCTTAGGTGTGTTACCTATCACCGATTTTTCCCGGTCGATTCGCAAGAATCGTGCTCCTCTGAAAAAACATCTGAAATGACATAGCTGTCAACAGTTTAGAGACTGGGGTGTAAGATATCATCACCCAACTTGGCTGAAACAAATTGAAGAGGATAAAATTGAAAAATGAATCGAAAATGAATAATTACGAGTGAGAATCGCAGGAGGAAGGTAGGGTTTGAGCTTGTAGTCGGTGTAAGGCTGGAAGGGCTGAAATGAGGATGGGGAAGTGGAGGCGCGCCACACACTGGATCGAGTCAAGGGAAAGGTCGGACAAAATTTGGAAACTTTAAACGCTCATAACTCCGTTTATACAAAACTTTGAGGTTCTAAAAGTGGTATCATTAGTTCCCTCGTGAAATTTGCGTCTAGAATCGCCCCTTCAAATTTAGAATGTGACGAAATTAACTTAAAAATTCGCAGTTTTAGTCAAGAATTCCATGTCCGACTTCTCCGATCGACTCGATCCACTGTGCGCCGTTTCGTCTTTATTATTTTAGGAATGAAGCTGAAATCCTTTCGGTTTGGGTGTGGCTTTTACAGCTGCAGCTCGGAGGAACCTCGTGGCGCCCGCTTTTATTATGATTAAAAAGCTGAATTTCTTCTATCGGGTGGGTCGATCCAGGAGCTCCCCTTCTCGCGGCGCGCGGAAATATATCTGGGTGACATAAACGTTTTTCACTATTTTTAAATAATTAATACCTTGACGGCGGGGCTCGGCTCGGCGCGGAACGCTTGCTCCTCGCCGCATTTATTCGGCGGCGAATCCCAATCCCAGATCCGGAGCCTATACAGGGTGGTCCACAAGTCCCGCACAACCAGTACCCACACTGAAAAGAAAATCTCGGTGTATTTACTAAGAAAAGGGTAAAATTACCAAGAATTCAGGGTTCTATTTGATCCCAGTTTTTTCTTGGTAAAATTACCATTTATGGGATTGGTAATTTTACCGAGAAATCTCGGTAAAATTATTGAATTTCTCGGTAATTTTACTGGACCCCGGTAAAAACGCCAATATTTTTTATCGACTGTGGTAAAATTACCGAGATAAAATGGCAAAGTTACTGGGAATTGATTACCAATAAAAGTGGTATTCTTACCTGAGAAAAACAGTAAAAATACCGGTTTTTAGGTAAGCTTACCAGTCTGTCTTGGTAAAATTACCAATAATTGGTAAACAAAGTAAGATGGTAAAGGTACCAACGGACCTTGGTAAAAACGCCGAGAATTTTTTTTCAGTGAAGTTGCAGTGATCGCGATGAGTCGCGATTTGATCGGAGAATGTAAAGCGATTTTGTCGACGTCGATTTATTACAATATAAGCGAATGAGAACTTGTACATCACATACATTCTCAATTAAATCACGATTTTATCGACAGCGATTTATCGCAATACTATCGAACAAAAAATCTGAATAAATTTGGATGAAATTTCGACTTTATCGAACGCGATTTTATAGAGTTCAAATCGCGACATGGACGAGGATAATCGCTCAGATGTCGATCCTAGCGAATTTATCGTCAAAAAATCGTAACTTAATATAAAAATACCGCGATTTTTTCCGTTGATAAATGCTACTAGGACACCCTGTAACTGTTGAAAAAATGAAGATAGATACTTAAAATTTTGTGAGTGCTCCTGGGTCAAAGGAAACGAATTCTGGGAACGGCGGGACCTCTGGATCACCCTGTGGATGAAGGGTAATCTTTTTTTCCTCAGAACTCTTCTCCTGTTTCCGCGCCATTCTGAGTTTTCATCCCTAAACTTACAGATTGGGGGCAGAACTGTCAGATCTAACTGGGAGAACTAGTTTCTTAACTGAGACTACATACTCTTAGCACTGTTTTCAAACCTTATTGCGATTTTGCGCGCGCGTATGTATCAAAAGATCAAATGTTTAATGAATCAGTTTCCCAGTTACCGGCGAACAAACACAAGAATCAATTTGAACGTCTGTTAACTCTAATTTTCCGACACCGGAAGTCTCACTCATATCAGTAGTCGATACCTTGATACTCAAAGCTACAGAGAAGACCTTAGAAAAAGTTTTACAAAGGATTAATGATTTCTTCATAATCGAGCTTGACATGGACGATTCTAATGGCTGAGATATTATAAAGTTAAGCATTTACCGGTTCTTTTTCCCCTCAATTTTCTCATTGAACAGCTTCTATCTCATCAAAAATATCAATATAGTGGTATCAGCAGCTGCATCATTATTTTTTTTTTATTTTTTTTTTATTTATTTTTTTTTACGCTTTTCAAAATTTAGGGAGTTTAGATCAAATTACACTGGAAAAAAAAACACATTGGATCTAGAGTCCTGACTCTTGAAAACATTGACAAGCAAAAATACTCTTGATTCAATCAGATTTAAGCTTAAATCAGCAGGAAATCCGCTCAAATTAAGAGGCTTGGTTCTTGATTTAAGCAAAAATCCGATTGAATCAAGAGTATTTTTTCTTGTCGATATTTTTGAGAGTCTGGACTCTAGATCCAATGTGTTTTTTTTTCCCCAGTGTAATGTGACGCATATGATTTTCTCGAACTTTCCTTTATTATTCGATTTATCAATAATTTGAACGAAGGATGTAGCCATCTATTCCTCTTATATCAGTGTCTGTTTATTGGAGTCAACTTATATTGTCAAAGGTATCTAAATAAAAAAAAATAAAAGAAGAACAATAATTAGAAATTAAGCTTCGATTATGACTTGCGTAAAAGAAAAAATGTTTCCTAAATTGAAGCTAAGATCACACACCTCTGTCGGCTTTACAACTCATCATTTCAGTCACTAAGGAAATGAGGGTAATACGATGGGGGCTGGTGGTAAATTATAGTGTCTGAGGGATAAGTTTATTGAAGTTATTGGTTTTATTCGTTAGCCTCGGACACAGTGGTCACCCCTGTGGTGCCACACTTCGGCAGTGCTGAAGCTCGCGATTGTCATTTTATTCTTACTAACTCTGCTACAGCCGTGTAATGGACCACTAGACAAGGTACGAATTTAAGCAATCTGATACATGCTTCTTAACTAGAATTTCACGTAAAACACGACTCTTACAACGAAAATTACTGAAACCAACTTTTAACGAAGATATTAACGTTTTTATTACACATTGGTTACGAGGAATTTGAACTGCCCGCTCACAAGAAACTCAAAGCTCTACGTGAGTCAAATCGCGCACTACAACTGTTTCAGCACTCTTCTCAATCGAGCAATGTTCATTTCCCACCATGTGTTGTTCGAACTATAAGCAATTTGCTATAGCTGAGCCAAAGTGTCAAGATCGAGGTTGCCAGATTTTTATATCGCAGAGACTGTCATGATAACGTTTAGCGCACGCTGTGAATCACGCAGAGCATTGAGTTTTCATGAGCGGATGGTTTGAATTCACGCATTAAGAATCATTAAATATCTTTGTAAAGAGTTGATTTCGGTAATTTTCATTGAGCACATCGTGTTCTACATAAAATTTTGGTCAAGATGCATGTATTAGAATGCTGAAATTCGTACCTTGTCTAGTGGTCCATTGTTCGAGGATCATCGTCAGGCCAACTTTATGCAGATTCAAAAAGAACAAACTAATGGTTCTATTGATTAAACTGTATCGGTTAGCACATCCACAATTGGACTACGCTTTGAAATTAGGAACTATAAATTGTGGCTCAGTCTAGAGATACCTTATTAAGTTCATGCTTCATACAAGCAAATCTACTCTTGATTTAATGAATTTTTTCCCCGTAATTCAAGAGAAATTCTGGCGGCAAATACAAGAATATTTCTGCCTAATTTAACGAACATTTTCCCCAGTGTCGTTAGAAATCGTGTTTACACGAACCATCATTAGTTTCATGTTTTATTTAATGCTCAATATGGCATCAGCGATGCCATGTCGCGTGCTGGTTTGCGACTAGCAAGGGCTAAACTTCGGATTGCACTTACACCCCGCGCTCATCTAGTAGTAGAGTTTGGGAAATACTATTATTCCTTAGTAGAGGTTTTATCTAATTGTCCAGATTTTGTCGACTGTCCTCTCTCGCCCCCTTTCTTCCCATTTTTGCTTTCGATCTCCATTTGTCATCATTCCCGAAGCTGTCAGACTGTTACCAGGGGAGAAAGCTTCCCTCAAGGAGGGTATACTTGTGGTCTCGTCAAAATGCAAGTAGTTCATGCATCAGAGAGGGTGAGATTTTTAGAACCGTCTACAGCTTTGATCAAGATCCACCCGGTCCAGTGGCGATTCTTGAAATTTGGCAACACTGTTTTTACCTCGTTTGAATGTAGGCAAAACAATCGATTCTTGGTAAGTCACCTTACCTCACTCAATATTTTCGTTGGATTTAAATGGAAGAAAAACAGTGTTGTTAACTTGCAAAATCGCCACTGTTCTGGCCATTTTACTGATGAAATATGAACAGTATAGTTAACTTTTCGACACATCCCAATCATTGGTTCGTAATGGCAATACCAAAATGCTATGGAGCAAATCGAAATCTGATGAATTAATTGATGGATGTGAAAAGAGACGCTTGTGAAACTTCAAATAATTAGAGTGAACCTTAAATCGCAGGTAGGAAGCAATGGCCTATCATCTCCCTCTATTTTTGAAAAACTCTCGACCTCTTCATTGAATATTTTGAGAACTGCCGATCCTCTGAAAATTGCACACATGATTCCGCGGAAAGATTGGCAATTCAAAATTGTTCTCGGGAATATATCATGGCAGTTCCTCTCGGAGTGGGTTTTTATAGCTTGGTGTTTGGTACCATCATTGATTTAGAAGCATATTTTCGCAACGTTATTAGTCGTTATTAAATAGTTCACATTTACGTTAGTATAATGTTACATGCCCACACTCTTCTAATTCAAAATCCAACTACCATAAATTAAGTACCGAAAAAATGAAAAAAGTTAGCAGCTGCACTCATCTTATCATCACGATAACTTAGAATATTTTTGAACTTGTCGTCGGAATTAACCGTTGTAAAATTTACCCTTTAACAGGAAAGATTTTTTCAGGTGCAATGAAATTTTCTGATGTGTATAATTTATCTTTCGCTTACAGTTGGTTCAGGGCGGTTTTTCGGGAAGCTTTTGTCTTGAATGTTCGTGAAATATTGTTGAATGAGTCTTTCTATCTATCTCAATTTTTAGAAGCTTATCTCACGGGATGTGACGGCCAGACTAATGGAAGAGTTAATTAATCTCCGAGAAACGGGAGAAATGATTGAAATTAGCAAGAAAATGAGAGGGAGAGAATTCACCTAGCTTGGAGGTGCGATTGAAGCCGTCGAACAAATGACGCTAAGCTCAATGTTGTCAAAAGATGGCGGAAAAATGTTGAAGTAAGAGAGAAATTGGTATAATTTCTCACCCTCCTCTGGTAACGATGACGTTACTGTTGGGGTGATCGAGACAGAGGGAGAGGCGTTGATGTTAATTTACCGCTGAGATAACCTCAGTACTTGTTTTCCGTGATTAAAATGAAAATGTATCGATCATTTTTCCACCCTCTTGCAGTTTTAACTTACTTGTCTCGTGTCACTCTCTCCTCGTTTAAAATGATCTAGGCTCAATTATTCCAGATCCTCCTCTTAAACATCTCGCTTCCAACATAATTAGCTCACCAAACGACATAAGCACTTACTTTCAATAACCCTCTCCTCCAGTCGTCCCTGTCCCTGCGTTCTTACTTATTTAATACCACAGTATATCCATGGCTTAGAATTAGTTTGGAAGTTTGTTTCAGAAATAATGCCATTGTGTTGTTCGTGGAATTGTACACAAAATTAAGTGTTTAAAATTGCAAATCTTAGCGACGTGCACGAGTTCCACGACGACCCAGGCATTTTCTTGCCCCGAAGCGGTCCTCTGAGAGTGTTGAGCGTCCCTTAGAACACCGTATGTTCCATCAGGCGTTGCCAAATTTCTCTCGAGAAATCATGAATTTTCAGGACGATTTATGAATATTTCTTTTCCGATTTTCAGGGCTTTCGTAATTTGATCCTAAAAGTTCGAAAATTTCAAGGAAAAATATTAATTACTTTCCTCAAAAACTCATATTTTCTGAGAGGGTATCAGGCAAAATTCGAATGCTCTTGCGGCATTTTTACTCGGCACGGCAGTGTTGGTCTGCGAGGAGTTTGGGAAAGGACACCTGGATCCTAAGCCAGTTAAAATGTCTTTTAAATCCCGAGTGTCTGCTGAATTTTGTCTTTTTATTATATTGACTTTTTATCGAGTATGACAATCAGTCAGTTGCGCTGGTCACGGAGTTGTTTTTGATGCTTGATTCTTGTAGTTCAGCTCTAAATAATAAGATCCGTCCAAACAGAAACTTCCTATGTTCAGTATCAATTGAGACATCGCGCTTTAAAAAATTCGATTTATGACGTCATCCACCGCGGTAGTGACACCCGTGGTTTCTTCCACCGTGCTTTTATCAGTCGGTGTAACGCACATTTGCACTGGTTACTCAACGTAACACTCGGATGGAAGCAAGGTGGAAGAAACCAAGGATGTCACTACCGCGGTGGATGACGTCATAGACCGAATTTTTCGATGCGTGATATCTGGGTTAATATTGTACGTAGAGAGTCGCTGTTTGAACGGATCTCATTATTTTTAGCTAATCCACGAGAATCAAGCATCGAAACACAATTCTGTAATCAGCGCAACTGACCCATTTCGTTCTTTATTATATTGACTTTCTATCGAGTATGACAATTCATACAATGGGAATTTGGGTATCTGCCGCCTCTCATTATTAGGCTCTCCTCTCATACGTCGTCTGGACCAAATTTTTGGCTCTTCCACGCTTCATCCCTTCGGATCGCAACGTCCAAGTGTGACTGGAAGGGGGGTGGTGTTATTGACTGCTTGCCGCGCATTAATTACCTTGAATTAGTCGAGAAAAAAGCTAACAAGGCAGAATTGAAAAGACTGAGTGAATCAAACCATTCGGGCCTTCTGCTCGTGAGGCTTGAGGTGCGGGGGAGGTGTCTCGGCATTTGGGGTGGGGGTGGAGACCTCTGGATAGCGGATACTTGACGTAATTCAATTATGAGCTGGGATTGTGTCCAGCGGAGGACGGACGCAGGGACACCCGAGTCCCTGTAACCCGTGTTGTCATACTTTCTAAATTCAACAAGCATCTTCGTCTTAGAAAGCAAACGATAGCTTAGTCGAAGTCAAAGGCTGAAAAACAAGCTAGGAAAGTGTTTAAAAACCTCATTTTCAACAGGCAAAGCAAAAAAAACAACCTAAGAAATTCAAAATGTCCCTGTTTTTTTTTTTTTTCAATTTTTTTTTGTTGCTGTTTTTTTGTTCTGTTTTTGACAAGAGTATACATATATAGAGAGTAGTGGCGTGGAGTGAATGATCGATTATTGATATTCCTCCTTTGAATCCGTGGTAAAGAATCGATTATTAAGGTGTTCGCTGCAAACACCATGTTAATCGATCCTTTTCCATAGGTTTAAATGACAGATCAATCGATATATCACAAAGCACGCCATGCCACTGAATTATAGAGAGTACGGACACGTCGAATTATGGAGCTCTTAGGGCCAAAATGGCAGCCAACCTTCTGACGGAAAAAATGTCATCGCCATTCTGCAGATTCTAATAATAAACCAAGATGGCCAAGAGTAAGAGAGATTATTCTGGTATGGTCATATTGAGAGGACTTCACCAAACAAGCTGTTTGGTCATGACGCCGAATATGATGTCATTTTCAACTATTGGCAATCTCTCTACGCTTAAAAAAAAGGATCTATCTAGCAGGAAATTTTTAATGTCGACAAGGTGACAACGGGTGGTCGTAGCTCTGGTTCTGGCTTGTTTATTCCTCCCCCTTTTTTCCATGCGAGATTCAGCTCCGCACAAATCAGTGCGGAGACAGGCAGACACATAGTGGACAGCCAACCAAAAATACAGACTGGAGCTACGACTGTCTTCATTACGGAACTCCTCTGATAACGAGTTAATTGCGTTATCAAATGAACTCGGACTGGCAACTATTAGTTGATTTCATTGTTGCCATCGTGCTCGAAAAGGGATCGTCCCTCCGTGACTCATTTTTAAAATGCTAGGTGCAAGTTAAAATTGGCATCTCTGATTATTTCTTCATATTGGTTGGTGATTATTCTTCATCCAGCCTTGGTCCTTTGTTTGCTGGTCCGGCGCGCTGTTAGTCGCCTAATGGGCAGCTGCGTTACGCATTCTCCCAGCCCGTCGGAGAGGTCCTTGTTAAGTTTGCTTCTCTTATTTTTTATCTTCGCAAACTATGTAGGTATATATTTCGTTCGACTTTGAAAATATGAGTAATTCATCTAAATGATGAGGAGGTCTGTCTCTTTCCACGGAGATAATTCAAGTTATATTCACAGAAAAGGAAATCTCCATCAATATTTGACCATTTTATATTTAATTAGCGGTTTACATCCGTGCTTCATGCGAGACGCTACATCACGCGCTTATTAACGAACATTCTAAGCAATTAATTTTTTAATTAGTGCTATATAATAATGATGAATCAATGGAAAAAAAGAAGAACCGTAGGAAGCCAAGGAGCACGCGTAGGTTACTCTCGTCCTGTGTCTCATTCTGTCGAGTTCCCCTTCAATAACCGTGATGGCAATATGAGCGGCTTGAGAGCACGAATGGTTGCGCGCAGTAACTTTTTCGCTTCCGCTTTATCCTGGCAAGGAAAACGCATCGATCAGTAAAAATCAAAGACGTTGTCACTGAGGCAATTTCTTTTTTGCATCGAAACGAACGTCTGAGTGGTGTTTGGCTTTTTTCGATTGGCGCAGTACTTCTGTCTTTTTCGCTCTGTCCAGGTCACCTCATTGCGTGTCCCTTTATTTTTTCAAGTTCGCCTTCAACAACCGTGATGGCAACCCGAGCCAGCTCGGGGGCACGAGTAGTTACCCGCAGTAGCTTTTTCTTTCCGCTCTGTCCTGGCAAGGAAAACGCGTCGATCAGTCCAAATCAAATATGTTGTCACTGAGGCAATTTATTTTTTTTTTTTTTTCATTGGTTTCGATTGGTTTCGCCGAAAAAGCTGTGGTAAAATTACATAAGAATCAATCAAAACTTGATTCCACCTAATTTCCGGAAGCAGAAGCCCCATTCTATCTTTTGTTGCCTGGACCAGAGTGTCCCCTGAAAAGGCAAATTATTACCCACAGTAACAGCGAATGCATCCCCCCCCCCCCCCCCCTTCAGCCCCATCAATGAAGGGTCGGAAGAAGGGAAGAAAAAGAGAAAGAAGAGGAAGAAAGCAGAATAAACAATCGGATTTCTGAAAAATTAAATAAATACCATGGGGCACGCCCCCCGGCTGATACGAGGCCCAGCCCCTCTGAGGGTGCGTGCTTTATGTGCCCCTCGCGAGTGCTCACTTTACGTGTCCCTCTCGACGAACCTGGTTTTTTGGACGGATAGAATCGAGATGAGACGAAAGTTTAACATGTAGGTGAAGATGAGAGCGAAGCGGACGACGCGACGGGGAAAAGAAGGAGCCAGCCCGAGCCCTTTAGGCGAACGAAGCGGTCGAGCCTGGCGACGGAAGCGGGAGGGTGACGGGACTGAACTTTCCGAATGGCAATGGATCTAGGGTCACTCTCCAATTCAATTTAATTAGAGCCCGAGGGGGGCCACGCTGGAAGCGGGCGAAGCCAACCGATATGCAGGAGTGATAACGTTCTCAAAGTCAATTTTATATCGATGTTGTTCAATAACCGATATGTTGATATTATGCACCCCTACGCTCCACGTGCATTTACAACCGCTAGACTGTCACCGGGACAGTACTAACCTATCTCCAGCCGCCTCACCCTTTCACCCCTGCCGATAGCGACCCTGGAGCGAATGTAGGCTCCGTGGGGTCGCTGCTCCCACTTCATCGGCCCCCCTCCCCTCCTCCTCCAGGCTGGCCCCCTCGGGCTCCCTTCTTTCTGCTCTGATACGAACTAATGTTGAATGGCAACTAGTGTGACGTTATATCCGGCAACTATTAACTACTCATCTCTGTAACCTCGCGGTGTTATCTTCATAATCCCACGACCTCTTACTGACGCGACGCAACGGACTTGTTCATCATGTCATCATCCTATCGTTGCACTTCGGAAGTCCTGACTCCTCATTGTTTTTCCCTCGTTCCGCGGCATTGTCTCTCCGTCACTTCTGTACTGCCGCGTTGAGTAAGAACGCCGTATGAACTTTCGAGAGTGGCCAAATTTCTTTCGATAAAATGTTCATTTTTGAGGAAAGCTATGAATATTTTTCCTTGAAATTTTCAGGAACTTTAGGTGAAATTGCAAACAACATTATCTGAAAAATTGGAAGAAAAATATTTATAGTTTATCAGGAAATTTGTGTTTTAGAAATGTAAATTTGGCAACGCCTGAAGGTTCATACGGCGTTCTTCTTTAGCACGGCAGTATAAGCCACACTTGTGACTTGGTCTCTGGACATAATCTGTTTTTCTCTCTCCCTCTTTCTAAAGAATAAAACATGAATTTAGAAAAAATCAATCGATAAAATTGATAAAATAATTACATCAAACATGAATGTTTTTTAGAAAATAAATGAAATAAAAAGCATTGCATAAAATTTAGACAAGTCGAAGAAAAGTTAATTTTTTCCTCTTTTTTTTGTTGCTTTGTTCTAATCTTTCAGCAAACAACTTTGGTTTTGAGGCACTGACTTACACTTGCTACCATCTAACCCCTTCATCCGTCACCTGAAGAAAAAAATCGTAATTCTCCCAATAAGTGTTCGAAACAATGGAAATGAAAAAAAAAAGAAGAAAAAAAAAACAGTGAGCACAGTGCTAGGTCCCTCCTAGACGAAATCAGAGACGTTGGTCGATGAAGTACGGTGGCTCATTCTGCCGTGCTAAGGAAGAACGCCGTATGAAATTTCGAGAGTTGCCAAATTTCCTCTAAAGAAATGTTCATTTTTGAGGAAAGTTATTAATACTTTTCCTTGACATTTCCAGAAAATTCAGGACATATTCTGAACACAATTATTTGAGAAATTGGAAGAAAAAAATATTCACAAACTGTCCTAAAAATTAGTGATTTGTCGCAGGAAGTTTGGCATTGCCTGAAGGCTCATACGGCGTTCTTCCTTAGCACGGAAGCATTGTTCGGTATCCCGCTTTATGAGTCCAAGGTCTACGCATTTAATCCGAGATTTGCTCATAACTCATTAAGATTCTGTATTTTGTTAAGGTCCCCTAAACTGAGACTAGATTCGAACAAAAGACAAGAACATAAGAGAGGAAGAATTCGAAAAGGGGGGAATGAAACTCCAGTTCCTTGCGCGCTCACCAACGTATACTGGCCTCTTTTAATCCTTTTTTCCCCCCCTTCTTTCTCCATCTCATATTTTCTAATTCATCTGCCAGGTAGTTGTAGGTGTTCTAATTGAGCTTTAAACTTTTTTTTAATACAGCACCTGCGAGGTGATGCTCCTGTGTAAAAGTGTATATTTTCAAGATGAATCAATTTTTTTTACTGGCGCCATAATAAACATGCTTACATCAAATCAGGCATATGCAGCTGGTAAACTTCTCACAATCCGCACTGATTGTTAGTCGTACACTAATCGGCAGGTAGATTTTCGGTGCTCGGTGATTGATCAGTAGTATACTTTCAGTTAGTATGTTAGTGTTGAGACTTGGTAACGCCAACTGCCCGAGTCATTGCGATCGATATTTTTTAGTGAAAATCGGTAGTTCTGCATTCGTTTTTTTGGTTCTATTTTTTGGTCAGTGTTTATCACTAGTAAAATACCAACTTTATAGGGGGCCGTTTGTAAAATACACGACGCTTTTCAGATTTTTCAACCCTCTCTCCCGTGACGTACGTGCGTAACGCTTTCATCGACCCTCCTCGCCTACAGAGCGTTACGTATTTTATGAAGGACTTTTGCAGTACGGCAAGGAGAATAATAGAAACGACTCACGAAGTTATCCATTCATAGAAATAGTCGCAGCATTCACCGTGTCACGGACTCTGTGCTCTATGCCGCGTTGTGGAAGTCAAAAAAGGACGAATAAATGCAGGCCTGACGTAGGCCTGAATTAAATGATTGTGAGAGTGCATTCAACTTATCCAACTTGTTAAAATTAATTCGTGTGCGGTTGAAACAAAGTGGGAGGGAGCGGTAGCAGGTCATCAAACTTGTCCCTTCTCCCCTCCATCCTGGGCTCCCCCCGTCGCTTTACTCCTCTGCTCCCGTATTCTTCATGGGAGCCCTCGGAGCCCCTAGTCGAGAGGCCGAGGAGGTTAAGGCTCGAGGCTCAGGTTTTTCACAGGTTAATTCAGCCGCGCCATGCAAGTTGCATTATCGTAAATACGCATCCTTATTAATGGTTTTTTTTCTCAGCATCCTGCCAATTGTTCGCTGCTTTGTGGCGAAAGCCCCCTCACTTCCCCACTTCTTTACCCCTGTGATCTCCCCGCTGCTTACTAGTGTCAATTTTTAAATTCCACTCTACTATAAAGACAATTAGTATTAATCGGAGAACTGCTGGAACCATACAACTCTGAGTCACATAAGCTTAAAACCCACCACATGTATCGGAATTTGGCATCGGGATAGCCTCAAAATGCATCTAATATGGGGTCAATTTTTCCAAATTTTCGAAAGAAAACCGCCTGGACTCGTGGCAGGGGACATCCTGACTCCCCCACACCGGGTGAGAGGGGTGAAGAAGGTGGAATGAATTTGGGAGGCAAGCACCCCCATCCCGGAAAAAATTTGCCCCAGTTATGCGTATGAAGGGACTTCCTCGCCGGAACGATTTTTAATGTGGTTTTGTACGACGAAAGATTGAGTGAGGGCTGAGGGGTTCTTTCGTAAGATACGGGACGCTGTATTTTGGATGTTTCGACCACCTCTCGCCCCCTCTTCTCTCGTAACACTTTTGGGAAGTACTTTCCCAACTTTTAGCACATAAAAACAAAATGACATATCACTCTCCTCGAGCCCTCTCCCCAATGGCTTTCAACAATTAACGTTTCATACTTCCGTCGAACATAATCCTATAAACTCGAAGAAATAAACTTTTCTCCAAAAATACCCTTTAAATCATTCATGCCTTAAACTCCTGAGTTGATTTAAACAATATTTCTACTCATAACTTGGCATCAAAGGCTGCTATGATAGCGGATATGAAAGATAAAAGCTTGTACGTGTTGATCCAACTTTATTTGTAATTTCCGCCGAGTTTATCATCTGGCTAGCATCAACATTCATGATTCTGCAGCCGCTCATACTATCGGCAAAAGTATGACAGTGTAAGCAGCGCAGCGCCTTTATAATCAATAAAGAAATGCTAAATTTAAATATTTTATTTATGAAATATAATATCCAACGTGTGGGTTAATAGTGTAAAAAAAGACACGATGTGTCCAACCGATTTGAAATCTTGTAACTTTTTTTAAAGTTTTGCCTTAAAGGTCTTCGTGTGCCAGAGAGAAAAATAATATTACTACAACTGCGTTTATGAGATGATGTTTCAATTTGTAAGTCGACCATTACTGCTTGCACTCCGTCTTCCTAAATTTTCATTACACTGAAAAAAAAATCTCGGTGTATTTACTAGGAAAAGGGTAAAATTACCAAGAATTCAGGGTTCTATTTGATCCCAGTTTTTTCTTGGTAAAATTACCATTTACGGAATTGGTAATTTTACCGAGAAATCTTGGTAAAATTATTGAACTTTCTCAGTAATTTCACTGGACCTTGGTAAAAACGCCAATATTTTTTATCGACTGTGGTAGAATTACCGAGATAAAATGGCAAAGCTACCGGGAATTGATTACCAATAAAAGTGGTATTCTTACCTGAAAAAAAACAGTAAAAATACCGGTTTTTAGGTAAGCTTACCAGTCTGTCTTGGTAAAATTACCAATAATTGGTAAGTGAGATGGTAAAGGTACCAACGGACCGTGGTAAAAACGCCGAGAAATTTTTTTCAGTGTATATTTTTGTCACGGTTCGTTCAACCGTTCTACTCGGCCGATTCCCATGAATTTTGCAGTTATCGAAAGTTTTTTTTTTTTTTTTTGTGGGAGCACTCGCATTGACTTTCTGTGTTTTTTTCGTCGGCAAGCGTGGATTCTTGGAGATGCTTAGAGAAACTCTGCTCCAGAGCCGGTCACATCGCGTCGGCATAGAGGCGGACCTATCCGGAGGAATTGGCGAGGCGGCCGGCTGTTGGGTTGCCTGGGTACCAGGTGCCGGCGGCCAAATGGAGCGCGGAGTATCGGCATCGGGGTTTGATTGATGACGGTTGACCAATTGATTTGTCAACGACCCAGAATTAATTATTATTCGTCTCTTGCGCGCCCCCTGGCCCCCTGCCCCCGCCAGTTCACAGTCAAAGTTGCTCCGCCCCCTCTTCGCCACCCCGCACCTACACTCTCGTCTGGATTAGCCAGAGTTTAGCTCACATCCACACCACCCCCGACTCCTATTCAACTTCATTTTCATGTAGTTACTCGGTGTTGCTCTTGTCGCGTTGCGAGCTGCGGTTATGTGCTCATGAGGGCGCCCCCCCCCCCCCTATCTGCCCCTCTTGTGGATCCCTTTTTACTCCTCTTCTGCCCCCACCCATGATCATCATGTCTAATCAGCCTCATTTCCCCTTTTATTTGCCACGCAAGCAGTATAAGGGTCTGCTACCCCCCGTATTTCCTATCGTGAATCTTTGCTATCGCACTGGTGTGATTCCCCCTTTTCTTTCTTTTTT
Source organism: Bemisia tabaci (assembly GCF_918797505.1). Lineage (NCBI taxonomy): Eukaryota > Metazoa > Arthropoda > Insecta > Hemiptera > Aleyrodidae > Bemisia > Bemisia tabaci. Next base: position 77,914,364 of record NC_092793.1, read on the forward strand.
TTTCTCTCTCTCTCTTTTTAATGGTTTTTAAATTTATTTGACTTTAAAGCCAGGATGCACGCTTCAAAATTGAATAAGAAGTCGATCATTGTGAATATCGAACCACGATTTTCGCTGAAAATGATTTGAAATTACCTTGTGCCATAAATATCCATAGCCTTACTCGGGGCTTTTTTTAATCTTATATCCATAGAGCATTGGTTTTTCGTTGTTCTTTTTAATACACGGAAAATTTGCAAGTGCACTACACCTCTACGAAATCGAAGAATCTGGCACACGGAAACCAAGGCTAAAATGTACCAAAAGGGGAGTACTCCGGTGGGATCCTTAAATATCAATATTTTCAAAATCCGAAAAAGTTGCTTTATCAGAACGATTGAGAGCACCGACTTTTCACCACTCGGTCTTCAGTAACTCTCACTCGCGGGAGAAAGTAAGAGGTTGCAGTGTCGAACTGCCCAAGCGGGGTTGGATTAGGAGTTGTGTATGAGAAGGGTGAATGGCACGAGGAAGGGAAAAGAGGCGACCACGCTCCTTGGGTGGATGGCGGCGCACAGTGAATCGAGTCAATAGGCGAGGTCGGACAAAATTTGAAAACTTTAAACGCTTATAACTCCGTTTTTACAACACTTTGAGGTTCTGAAAGTGGTTCCATTGGTTTTTTCATGAAAATTTCCAACTATAGCACCCCTTGAAATGTAAAATGTGACGAAATGAACACCAACATTTGCAGTTTTCGTCAAAAATTTCATGTCCGACCTCTCTGACTGACTCGATCCACCGTGCGGCGGTTAGAGCGCAGGTTGCGGGCTGCGGATTTGAAGGGGCAGCGGGCAGCGCACTAGTATAGTCCGCCTAATCTTTACACACGTTGGAAAAATCACCAACACGGTCCAAACTACTTGCGCGGCGACAGTAGTCTGTTCGTAGTAGATACAAGATCGTTTAAGTTTTACATATCACTTAATCGGTACAAAATCAGAGCAAACATCGGGGGGATCTTTGAAGAAGGGGAGAGAGGGGGAGTCTCGTTCCCTCTCCCGCTTTTCTCCTCCCGTGGCGCATCCTCCTCGACTCTAGGACCGCTTGAACCTCGGTTGGGTTTGGGTCTCCACCCCAGCGTTTAGCGCCGAGAGGAGCCGGGAGCCTCACGCAAGTCGAAATTATTATATAGAGAGGAATATAATTAGCGGCGAGACAGCGCAATGTGCCAATGATGGAGGAGAGGAAAAAGTCATGAGCTCGGCACCTCAGCTAGCTCCCACGTTGAGAGCTGCGTCGCCAGTTTTTACGCTCCAGAAATATTTTACGGGTTAATGATCACTTTACCTACGCCTCGATACGCAATCGGATTTTTCGGGGCCTGCTTCTAATCGCATCTCTTTTGTAGAGTCCCTTTACAGAGAGAGTTGAGAAAACGCGGCTTGTGGATGTCACAAACAGGAATAAAGATTACACAAATCGGACGTTTGCTTGTAATCTTTGATCAACCCATTCCCGAATTCCTGTCTCCGTACCCACTCTCGTTTCATTTGTTCCTTGCCGTACCTACTATTCCCCAGTCCATTCCAGTTTATAATCTTTGCAATTGGTGAAACTGTAATCTTTATTCCCGTTTGTGACAAAATTAGGTTTCCGGAGATTCTTCCTCTGATTCTCCCACGAAGTATGTACAGATAACCGAGTTTCTGTAAATAGCAAGTTTACACGTACATATGAGATTTACAAGGATAGCTTAAGAAAATAAAATGCCCATTCTGACAACTTCAGAAGCGATATGAAAGATGAAGAAAGGAGGCGAGTGCTTGCATGAGAACTGGAGGTCCCGGCGCAAAGTATAAAAAAATCTTCAGATGAGATTTGATCGGCCCTACGCAACGCTGTACTTCCCTCAAAAACGCCAAATGAGAGGGGGAGAGGAACGCGGAAAGCACGAGTAGGAACTTCAAACACTCCTTCATTATGCTGCGCTACCGTCAGCAAATCCAGGATCTGAAAAACTTAGAGCTGCTAAGCCTCAGTTAGTTAACCATCATTGAGGACGCACCCCCGAAAATGATAAGATTGGAATGGATAACAAATCGCTCTCAGATGCTGAAACCAAAAACTGTACCTTACTTTTAAGACTCAGCAAAATTCCAGCCACATTTCACTGGTGGTTCAAAATGTCTCAAAATATAATAAAAAAAGTACATAAATTATCCAGGAGGTTCTACTTTTTGAGTATTAAGTCATTTTCCTCAAGTAACATGACTATCCTTGTACAAAAATGTTGGTTTATCTTGTTCTGAATATTGAAACATTTCTAAAAAAAATCTTGGAGTCAAGCAACACTGCCGTTTATCCTACTCGCATTAGTGACAAGCCTGTGACTAAAGTCACAGGTCCAGATGCTTCGCCACAACTTTTAATTTTAACAATTGATCACTTCATTACTTGAATAATTTACTAGACTTTGTCAGCGCAGTAAACAATCCCTAACCTGTCGTGATTTCAGCCCCATAAAAATAAAAAACCTCAAATCTTGCAGAATACTTTGTTTTTTGCGTAAGATCTGGGAACAAAAAAGTCATCCGAAAATATCTCATTATCCCTTGAAACTCTCCTTTCTTCCAATGATACCGAGATAAGATACGTAAATTAAAGTCTCACCACACATTGAAACCACCGATGAAAACAGGAGGTACATGAGTAACATTTTCTGGATTTCTGAAAAAATAAGTACGAAGTTCAAAGATTAAATTTCAAATTGTATCTCATGAAGAGAATAAACTTCCCGTAACGTTGGTTATTTTGTTTCATTCCAACACGAAATATGATTCAAAGCAGGACGAAAAAAGGAGTAAGGGATCGGGCGTTTTCGTATTTACTTACTTACCGCTTAGTTTGATAATATTTTCGTTTGAACCGCTCTCTTTGACACACTAGCAATAGAAAACAGCTCAGTTAGGTTTGAACCTAACATACAACTAAACGTACTCCACTGAGCTACTGTGGCCTACCTTGCTTGATTTAAGGCGCAACAAAACTTCGATGCACTTCTGCGTTTGGGATTACTTTTGAACTTAGTTTTCAATAGACATTGAAAAGAGGGATACAAAATAAGGACGAAAATGGGCATTTTCGAAATTTATTTACCTCGTGCACATTCTTATATTCTTTTCGCTTGAGCCGCTGTTTTCGCCGTAAAAATAGCGGAAAACAGCTCAGTTAGGTTTGAACCTAACATACAACTAAACGTACTCCACGGAGCCATTGTGGCCTACTTTGCTTGATTGAAGGCGCAACAAAACTTCAATTCACATCTGCGTTTAGGTTCACTTTTGAACTTAGTTTTCAATAGAAATCGAAAAGAGGGATACAAAATAAGGACGAAAATGGGCATTTTCGAAATGTATTTACCTCGTGCACATTTTTACAGTACTGTGACTTTTCCTTCTCTAATTTTCAAAACTAATTTCTCTTTCTTTTTTCTTTTTTTGCAGGTCAATGGAGTCAATCGCTGCCTATTCACCCACGTTAAAGCGATGTTTGGCCGCAAAAAAACCGCCAGGTAATGGAAATCATCCATGAATGTTTATTTTATCTTTCGATATTGCCTATTCATTAGGTATTTTTTATCATGAGTAGTTTTTTTGGGGGTTGGATGTGAGTGATTTAAAAAATTTAAAAAAATAAATCTAAAAAAGTATCTCTTTTTTAAAAAATATTTTTATCAGCTTAACTGGGACCATGCGACCTAATTTCAAGAGGTGGGGTGGGATTGTTTCCACACTGGGCTGCGCCTGCATGGCTAACGATTTAGGATGGGCTAACTTTCTATATAACTGGCTCGAGGAATAGAATCTCATTATCTTCCAAAATTTGCATACATAGTTATCCGCCCTTCCCTGAAATATAGTTTCTACCAGTAGAAAATGTTGAGCAGCAGGCAAAAGACCACTTTAACCCATGAGTGGTGGGACATTGGACAAAAGACAACTTTTTTAGCGAAATGTGCATCTGTGCGTGTGTTGCGACAAGTAGCGTATTTTGGAAGGCGTTGACAACAGATAGCCGCTTAGATTGCACTGTTATTTGCCAACACTACTCGCCAACCTCCTCGGAGTGTACGCTAGACACTGAAAAAAATTGACTAGAAAAATACATCGGTTTTTTGCTTAAATCGAAAGGAAATCCGCTTTTAAAAAGAGGCTCGGCTCTTCATTCAAGCAAAAACCCGATTGAATCAAGAGTACTATTTTTGCTCAAATTTTTCATGCGTCTGGACTCAGGATCCAAGAGACTTTTTTTTACAGTGTACCGCGGTTTGGATTTGATACTTAAGACTTTATTGAAAAAAAATTCCCAAATCCCCTAAGAAAGTCAACCTTTTGCCATGCCACTTAGTTCCTATAAGCGCGCAGCGCGCAACCTCGTTTAGCCGGTAGCGCGACACCCCCCTCCCTTTCCACCCCTCTTACCCTGGCATGAATGGAATCTGGAAGCTCTCATCCTCTGCCACCTACTCCGCCTCCTCTCCGTATCCGCTCCCGCCCTCATGACGATCTGTAGCCAGTAGCCAGTAATCGAATCGGTTAACTGCAACGGGCGCCAAAAATCGAATTCTGCATTCTTGCGGTTTGAACGAACGTCAGCATCCTGCGATTTGCTGACGCGCTCAAGGTATTTCCACTGCTGCACGGAGTAGGAGTGTCTCATTCCTTTCCAAGTTCTTCGTAGTAAATGTACGTACATATAAGTCGCATTATAGCACTCCCTGGCGCTCTGCGACACTTAACCTCCACCGCCCCTTGTCGAACCAAACCCCTCCGGCATCGAGCACCTTAACATTCCTGTTTCAATCCCGTCCCTCCAATCTCTCATTGGACGCCCTCTGCGCCTACTCCCAGGAGGAACTCAATCAGGGACCTTCTTCGGCAACCTGTCTCCTGCCATTTTCTGGACATGACCATATCCAATAAGTTGTTTCGTCGTAATGTCATGCACGATGGTCTGTTTGGCATCCATGACCTCCCGCACCGTCTTATTTCTGACGCGATCCTTTCTGGAAATACCAGCGGATCTCCGCCAGAAGCCCATATCTCTTTTGCCTCGAAAATCTCCCAGGTCTGCTTTTTCATCGGCCATGCCTCACACCCGTTGGTTACTATGCTCTTGAAAATGTAGTAAATGTCCCCTCGGAAAATATTTACACATGTGTTTGACCCGGTTTTTGCATGTTCAATTGGACTGCATTTTGTAATTTGGAACTATAGATTCTGGCCCGGTTTAAAACCAGCGAATGTGCCATTGGTTTCCCTATGCACATAAGTGTTTTTTCAGATGAGCCAGAATTTATAGTTCCAAATTGCAAAATGCAGTCCAATTTTTCATTATGATTCATGAATCATGGTACAAATGGACTGAATGCAGCCGGAAGGAACCGTAACTTTTTGGACCATTTCAGTAATGACATACCTACCATTGATTTCCCTTACAAAAGGATGTTTTTATAAATGCATGATTATATCGATGATGAAACTCGGTAAGGCGGTAGATGCTTATCTCGGTTTCCGGCGTTGCAGACTTCCCGTCATACTTAATTTTCTACATGGAAAACTACTGAACTACTTTTCCTCAAGAATTTGCTGATGTATCCTCTCTATCTGAAATCTTCGGAATTTTCAAGCCATGATGTTGGGTTGGCCTCGTTTTAAAGAATAAAAGAGGGGCGGAGTTATTGAAACACCGCAACCAAGGTACGCACTTTTGAATTTCCACCATCGATAAGTGTCTCTCTTATATGGATCTCTCATTTTGCGAAAAGAAACCAGAAGCATTGCAACGATGCTAAGATTGTGCAAATTCATCATTTGCAGTAAAATTACTGAAATCATGAAAAAAAATGAAATTTACGTGGTCATTTTGTCTCATTCACAGTTTTCAGCGAGTAAAATAGAAACTGTCACTGGATAATCAGGTGTTTTATCCAAGTCAAAAGAAGTTGCACAATCTTAGCAACATTGCAATACTCTTGGTTTCTTTTCGCGAATTGCAATCCATATGATGTGTGATATCTCGATATGTGTTCGCAGCTCCCTATAGTATTAGCTAAGGTCATCGGGATGTATGTCGTGGCTAAAACTATGCCCGGCAATTCCTGCAATAATCTTCTCTGCACGTCAGAATATTTATCCTTCTCTTGAGTCGTCCATCCTGAATCCTCATTTATGCTTCTGTTATTTTATTGCGCTTCCGACGCCCGCGTTGTCGTTTCGCGTCGCCCCCACATGATCGCGCGTTTCCACACCCCCCCCCCCCCGCCCACCCCTCTCCAGTCTCGCATGCATTTTTACTTTGATGTGTCAGCCTTTGTCGTCGAAAATCTGGGAAATTTCCCCGATCCTCGGATCCTCCCCGCAATTTTTAATTTCCATCGCGCGTTGATGCACTGCTTTAGGGGTTCTCTAGGGGGTGAGCGGATTCTATGGGGTGGGGAGAGACAATGCCCGGGAACTGTCATTCCACTCATTTTCCCGTCGAGGCGATGTTTTTCTCTCGTCATCTCCTTGTCGGATCTTTTTTCTTTTTTTTCCTTTTCAGGATCAGACTTGAATTAAGTCTTGATTTAAAATACTGACTGTTTTACCTTGTCTCTTTCCCGCCGAGTTACTTGCTCTCTCTCTTTCGGTGTCTACGTTTATCTGATTTTCACTCGCATCTGTAACGTTTTTCCCATTCGAGGACCCGTAGCTGAGCAAAGTCGACGTATTTCAATGAAAATCAATATTTCCCAGTTCTCGACACTTCCGTATTTCTCTGGCTGTTTTCGCGACCTAAGCGGAAAGCTTGATAGCTAGATACCTCTCGAAATTCCGTTTTTATTTTCTCTCTATATCTGCCGTTATGAAACTACATTAAATTAATTAAATTCACGTGTGATTGAATTGAGGGGGGAAAATAAACATTGTCACTATTTCTTTTCCCCAACTCTAAAATAACTCTCATCACGTAGTCCAGACATAAAAAAAAAAAAAAATCGGAAGCAGACTTAAATTAAAGCGCGTCAACAAACTAAAGTATAGGCGTGTAGTTCCTGAAACCTTCCAATTTGCAGTGCGAGGAAAGACGGTTTTTTACGAGCTGAATAAAGCTGAAAGTATGGCTCACAAAATCTAGTTCGCAGATTTGCTTTATCTATGATACTTTTCAAAAAATAATATTAGGAATCTTACTTTCGGGTGTAGTCACTGGCACCCTCGTAGATTGTATTCGTTTTTATTTTTATACTTAATAATTTCGTTTAAAATAAGAAAATAGACATATCCGTCAGAAATCTGGCAGTAGGTGACATTCATCGGTTAGCGTATGGATTTCAGCTGAAATTAACGATCTGCGGGCCGTGTCAGCTCATTGGCGTAATTTTAAGACTTAAGAGCGGCGGCTAGTCCGCGAGTTAGCTGCCCAGCGGGCTGATTGTTGAAATTGATAGACATAGCTATAGACAAAGAAAACAAAAATGATACGGCGGGATCCCATTGGTGGAAGCGGGTGCGGTTGCAATGGACGAAGGAGGCAGGTAATAGACTAACTAACGGCACAAGAGAACCTTTAGTAAGTCCATCATTAAGCCCTTCGTCTATAAGAACCACCCAAATTAACCAATAGGATCGCTCCATATTCATTATGTCCTCTCTATTTATCGCTTTGTCTATCAATTTGAATAATCAACCCTCTGTTCACGCGGACTGTGCGAACACAACGACCAATTCGCGGACTAGGTAATTTTGCCAACGAGACGTATCAGCGTAACACTTGCTTTATTCGCTCGCAGAATGGTACAATTTGGCGAAGTTATGCTCACACGAATTTCTTCTAAATGATATCAGCACTGACCTGGCTGTTCGCTTTGTACCCTGCTGCGTAATGAAACAGTCGAACGCTTTTTAAGACGGGTAAGCGTTGTCACGTCGCGGCTGGGTGTCCCACATAAAATGTTTAAAAACAACAATGACAGCCTTATTAATAGGGTACCTTATTTTTTATAAATATAATTTGGCATATCTGGAGGCAGTGGGGCACCCTCCTCCAGCCCGGAAACCGAAAAGTTGACGGCGAGTATCAGGCTAAACAAACAATCGCTTCCAGTTGACCTTTATGTCTTAACCTTCATTGTGTGCTAACACACAGCTCCCTACTCATAACTCACCGTTTGTTTTACTGTCCAACCCAGTTTTCTTCCGAGTCCGTTGCACCATTTTCATTATATTTTTTTCCTCCTTGTTATACCCTCTCTTCTTATCATATTTATTCATTAGCGCCCATTATTGAGCCCTCAAATTTTATCCAATAGATAACTTCATGCCACTTTGCATGACTTGTCACTTCGGTTGAGTCACCGACTTTTTTTATTGGTTTTTCACTCAACAGAAAAAAAAAATTAGTCGAGGGACCAAATATCTAGCTAGGTCTGATCTCCTAAGATTCTATTAGCCTTGATTAGTAAACGCAAATATTGATAAACTACATTCGACGTTTCAATTTTTACTTTCATCATGAAATGAAATTCATTGTCATTGTCACAAATTCGCCGATCTTTTATTCTTTATTTTACTAATTAATGACAATTTACAAGTAATCACCGACGCAACTAACAATTCGACGCCACTCTTCGTTATTCTCTGGTTATGCCACAAATTTAGCCATATCGGTAACCATACAGAAAATTATTTTACATTTTCGCTTAAGATTTTGAAATAGCACTTTTGGAAACTATCAACATTGTGCTTAACATTTCCTGAATGTTTGGCGTGATCCTGTTTCGGTTTTGCAAGTCATTATTATGCAAGGTGTAATCTCTTGAATGTGCATTACTCTCATCGACCTCACTGCTAAATCTACAAGGATGCGGCAAAAAACGATTAAACATTCTAACGTGTAATGTACCGCATTTTCTGTGAAATGTATAACATTATTCTTAAGATTGAACTATATCTTTTAAAAAGTATGAGTGTGTTGGTTGCAAGAAAAACATTTGTCGATTACATGAAATTTCTCTAACGATTCCAATGAGGAGGATCAACGTTGATGGAATCTTGAAAGTGATGCGCGTCAGGCTAAAGTAGTTAACAGTAGCCATTATAGGCACACCGAAAGAAAATAGTATGTTACATCATCATCTTAGATGGACCGCGTTAAGCTGCAAGGAACCAAGCCACATCAGCTATTGCTATATTTAATCGAGCAATTTCATTTTTTTACACGAGGAAGGTTATGCGGATTTTTGTGCATATTTCAGTAAATTTTCTCCATAATTTATACCAAGGAAATTCCTTTAAATTTTCAACGGAATCCGCCAAAATGTTCTCTTCTAAAAAAAATTAAATACCCAGTTAAATTTGGCAATAGCTAATATGGCTCAATTCCTTTCTGCCAAACGCGGTTCAGATGTAAGAAAATATGCGACTAGAACTGGGGAAAGAAAAGAAGAGACCAAAGTCACATCAGTCTGGCTGCATCAATCATCAGTTGGCCCATTGGTTAGCATGCAAATATCTGTTGAATGGTGCAATTTTTGGATGTGACATTTGTTTCTTCTTTTCTTTCCCCAGTTCTACCTCAGAACGTTATGGTAACTGCCCCTGCTGATCGCTGAGACGTAGATGATAAGCAGGGGTAGTCGAGGTAAAAACGCTTCGAGATTTCAACACATTTTTAATATCCAGGATGTTCATTTACAATATGCTTATTTTTCCGGTGTATCCCACGGAATACGAAGTGTGGATCCGGGCGTCCCTAACGTTCCATCGCCTCGATGCGCCTTCGCCCTCCGCAAAATTTTTCCGTCCGGGAACAGTTTTAAATACTTGTGGCTCATTTCATGCGGAGCTGAGCAGGAGCCCGTGATTACAAATTTCCCTCAAAGCGTCCGGTCCGCGTTTGTGCAAAACAATGTACATACCGGTAACAATGAACCCTGAAGTTGCCTAGTGTCTCGGATTCTCTCCGGCGTTCCCACAAGTGCCCGCAGAAAAATAGGCTGATTCGAGGAGGGAAGTGGCAATAGCTGGACGACTCCCACAAGTAAACACGGTGACAGACGCTTCGCCCCCAGGTCGAGCGCGCAAGGGACGCGGGTGGTGATGAAAGCTTGAATATCACGGGTGATAAGGACTGCAAACATGTTCCAAAATCTGTGCCTCCGTAACCCGGCCCGGACTTGGATCATATGGACACCGCTAAGCGAAAGGATACCATCAACATTTCAGCATGAACCCTCGATGCTACGGTAACCCACCACTACCAGGGCGCATACCTCAGTTTCCTTCTTTCCCCTTTTTTTTCGTTTACCGCTGTCCATTTTATCAGTGCCAGGCCCGTAGCAGGGCATAAAAATGATAAATAGCGTTAAACGTAGTTTGCCCGGTTCAGTGTAAACATTCCCTTTTTTCACGCAGTCTTTGATGTGGAAACTGGGCCAAGTGTTGGGAGACTGGCAACGTTGCTTCAACGGAGCCAGATGCAGAATGACACACGGGGCAAAGGCACGGTGGGATGACTCGGATAGATGCACAGCGCTGAAGGAAAAACGCCGTATGAACATTCGAGAGTTGCCAAATTGACCCGGATAAAACCTGTATTTCTGACGACATTCATGCACATTTTTCTTTGACATTTTCAGATATTTTAGATTAAATTGCGTACTAAATTGTCTGAAATTTTCGGGGGAAAATATTCACAGCTTTCTCCGCAAATTCGGTCTATATCGAAGGAAATTTGGCAGCGTCCGATGGCTCGTACGACGTTCTTCCCTCGCACGGGAGAGCGGAGCCGCGGAGAAAAATCATCGGCGGACAAATATTAGCTTGATAATCCTAAGGGGTGAAATTGAGGTTTTGTGAGCTTAGCTGGGCGACCCGCGCCCTGACCCGACCGTAAAAACACCATTAAAACCGGACGCGCCGTATTTTTTAACTGATTTACCGCCGTTTCTACACACGGCCGGCGCGTCTGAGTCATGTCATTGGTAAACAATTTATTATTTCACCGATGATTCGCGCCGGTGAATCGGAGAGCCCGTCGCTCTTCGGCTGCCTCCGAGGCGAAACTTGCGCGCGGCCGAGGTAGGTAAATCCCTGTTTCAGCCAGCGGTGAGGCAACTCGCCTCTCGCTTTTTCTTCGTGAAATAAATAAAGAAACCTGGGATTCGCCAAATCTTCCCACCTTCCACCATTTATCTCCATTTTGGAGTCCTCTCTCCCCTAGCTCTCCTTGCAGCCACACCTCCTGCTCCGTCAGCGCCTTGACTTTTCATGCAGCCCCTTCAGCGCCTTCATATTCCTCTTTTCCGACTACATCTTGAATTTACTCTACGCACACGTTCGAAAACTAGCCCGTGTGCATCAATATGTGCAAATTTCCGTTTATCCGTTCGCAATTGGCCTGTTGCAAACTTAGCTAGGGCAAAGAGTTACTTCTTACCTATAGTAAATAGCTCAAAAATCACGATAAGCGCATTTGGAAAGTCTCAAATACCCTAACTTTACAATCTGCGAGAGAAATATCGACGGTGCAAGTCGGCAATCACATAACTCGATTTGCGACGTCGCAGACTTCCTGTCATACTTTATTTTTTAAACGGTAAACTATTCAACGGCAATTCTTTAAAATTTCCATGATTTTTCTTCTCCTTGCGAAGAAAATTATGCAAAAACCTCAAGGAATGATGCCAATTTGTTCTCCTTTAAAAAAATAACATAGACGCGGAGATTTTCAGACACCGCAAACGAGATATGTGATTGCCGACTTGCTCCGTCGATTTGGTACTGTCGGACCTTTTTTTTCACATTTATTCAATTTCTTAAAGAAAATTAAATTTACGTATTTGTTTAAAAAGTATTTCTGGTTCCAGTATGATTTTTGGCGTTCTTTTGAGCTCATTGTAATTTCTTTCCACTTTGAAATGATGGCGCTTCCAATATCCTACGAAGCCTTTTACGAAGGGTTCAAGAAGCGTGGGCCGCGAATCAGCTCTCATCTGAGCAGCGAGAAGGAGAAGACTCCAAGAAAACTGTATGCAATTGCCTGTTCCTTGCTCTTTACACGGAGTAAGCCTCCTAGCACCAACCAGCGACCCTGGAACTTGAGTGGATCTAAGAATCCATCCGGATAATCTTGAGGCGACAATATTTCAAAGACTGTTTACTTGGCACTATATGGCAACTTTATCCTAGGAGTCCTACAGAACTCTCGATGTGACCTTAGCATGAGCTCACAAAGGGGAAGAAACATCTGCTCCTTTGTCAGGCAGCGAGTCTGAACAAGAAACATAGCGCACCACTTCCTCCTCGTAGAATAGTACACCGCCACGCCTGCCCATCTCTGTCTTTCGATCTTCTCGTCTTACCCCTCTTTCTCTTGCAGCCCTTGTCTTGTTACGTAAATCAGTTCATGCAGGAGCTCAGCGGCCTATGTCTTACTGAGCCCTGCCTCAATGCTGTCTTAAGGAACTCAAAGCTCATCAGAAAGCGGCGATGGCAGGGTTTAGCGGTTATCGCGCGAGTGGTTCTCAGAGTACGTGCCAAGCGTCCAAGGGTCGTTCCGGGGGTCAATAGGGGTAGGGGGTTGCTCAACACGCTGTTTCTCTGAACTGGTCGAAATATTTTTCGATAGTAACCCTGGATCACGTTAACACAGGAAGAAAAAGTAACCAATATGCTGTGCTAACATGAGAAGTTTAACACAAACTTTCGGTCAATTTCTTTTGGTTTAAGTGAATTGATTTTCTGGTTAAATTAACCAGACCGTCAGGTTAAATTTATCAAATCTCTTGATTGAAAACTTTCGATTCATGATTCATGTAACCAGCAATCCGTCTGTCCTACCGGACTAATTGCTTAAACTTCTTCATGTAGAATGCAATCTTGACGTAACATGTCTTTTGTAATACAGACAAGTAACAAGCCTACCAGAGACTTTAAATTGCACATATATCACGTACTATTTATCTGCGGCTTTTTGATCGAGCATGATCGTCGTCAGAGACTTTGCATTAATTAAGACTGGTACATACCAAATCCACTTAATTTATGAAACCTGTAGCGTGTCTGTCCGTCCACCGCGGTTTTCTGTTTCCTTCGAGTGGACCGCTGGACAGATTTTCCTGTGCTTGGTCTCACTTTGAAACTGATTGCGAGGAGGATGTGCATTACAATCAAATTTTTCCTCTTCGTCGATTTTTCTCTTGTAATTTTTCAAAAAAGGAAGAAACTTTTCCGTGAAATCTATGTAGGTAAAGTAGGCTCCTACGTGGTCTAATAGTGGTATCACCATAAACATCAAGCTTACTCAGAACCAACCCAAAATTTTCTCTTACCAAACGTGGAGAGGTCATTGTAACGCATCGGCAGTTCGCCTACAATTTTCGATGCAGGCAACTTGAGTTCCCACGAGGTCGAATAGTGGTATCGTCGTGAAGTGGCACGTTTACTCAGAATACATACAAGAGGTAACTTTTTAGCAGACGGGAAGAAGCTACTTTAACGCCATGCCAGTTTGCCTTCAAGTTTTAGTGTAGGCAACATGGGCGCCCACGTGGTCGAATAGTGGTATCACCTTAAACGTCAAGCTTACTCAGAACAAACACAGAATATCCTCTTACCGAACGTGGAGAGGTGATTGTAACGCATCGGCAGTTTGCCTACAATTTTCGGTGTAGGCAACTTGAGTTCCCACGAGGTCGAATAGTGGTATCGTCGTGAAGTGGCACGTTTACTCAGAATACATACAAAAGGTAACTTTTTAGCAGACGGGAAGAAGCTACTTTAACGCCATGCCAGTTTGCCTTCAAGTTTTAGTGTAGGCAACATGGGCTCCCACGTGGTCGAATAGTGGTATCACCTTAAACTTCAAGCTTACTCAGAACAAACACAGAATTTCCTCTTACCGAACGTGGAGAGGCGACTGTAACGCATTGGCAGTTGTTCGCCCAAAATTTTTGGTGTAGGCAACACGAGATCGACAAGTGGTATTATATCGTGAATGTCATGCTTTAATAAAATATTAAAAATTACAGAAGTCGCAATTGTTAGCACTAACATACCTTACCTTAATTCTACCTTGTATGTCAATGAATTAGCTCTACCGAACATGTTCCGAAAAAGATACTGAATCAAGTAACGTCATTCATTTATAGAAATTGAAAGAGGAATTGTTTTTTCGAAAAAGACGACTTCAATGAAAAGTACCACGTAGACTACGTTGGGTTTTTTTGGATCCTTTGTCCCCCCTTGTGGGGTGACTGCGAGCTGAGTAGCTTTTCATTTTTTTTTTTTTTTTTTTCATTTTTTTTTCATTTTTTTTTTTGAGACTCCCCTACTCCCGAACTAACCGCAGGAGGAAAATGTATTTTCCATAGACAATTGATTCGCCCGCATCGCATGGACTCGCCTAGTCAATCGAATGGGAGCGAGCCACGCTCTTTTTCACCTGCTCCTAGTTCGTTCTGCCGTACTAAGCAAGAACGCCGTATGAACCTTCAGACGTTGCTAAATTTCCTCTGATAACGTAAAAACTTTCAGAGAAACTTGTGAGTAGTTTTCTTCGAATTTTTCAGAGAATTTTATTCCCAATTAAACCTGGATTCTCTAGAAATTGGAAGGAAAAATACCCATAAATTTTCTCGAAAATAAACTTTTTATTGGGGGGGGGGGGGGCGATTTTAGCAACGCTCGAATGCCCACACGGGGTTTTCCTTTATCGCGGCATTTTTGAAATGCTTCAGAGTGACCTTGATCGATAAAGGTCTTTGCTGAGATGTGGATTTATCGATTAAGGAATTTGTATTTCTTAACCGTAAAAAACGTATTCACAAGTTTTTCTCACCTCTCGTGACAACGCTGTTAGATTTTATCGTGTGATCTTTTGAAGTGCGGAGCGGCAGGCAGCATGCAGGAACGCAGGAACCCAAATAATTGCTGGGAGCAAGAGCTTCGATGACCTTTTCACCAGGTTCTCCTCTCGAACCCCCAGCCCTTCCCAATCTCCCAATCCGCCCTTATCCACCGCGTCGTCCCGTTTAATCATAAAAAGAAAGAGAGAAGGAGCTCAACAATCACAGTACTTAATGAAACAGAAGGGGGAGGATATTCCATAGAAACTGAGGTATAATTTAAAGCCACCTTGTAAAGGGCAAAGCGCCCATGGCATGACCCACCCCCTTTCTCTAAACAGTTCTAATTATGTCCCTTTACGCCAGATCTATCCCCAGGTTTTTTTTATTTATCGATCTTCAAATTTTATCCTTTCGCTTCGAAACCATGCATTATTGTGCTTCATAAAAGCCAGGACTAGTACATAAGTATCACTGTGTAAAGCTAACTATTAATTGAGGAACTATTTACGGAACTTATACCATTTTGGTGTATAAAATTATAGGGATCTTATGTAGGGAAGAGGTGCAACACACCTCCAAATTTATATGAATCGAGGCTCTTTCCAAAAATTCATAAGGTGAATTATGGGAAATATATCACCCAATAATCTCATATAAAATGGGTGAAGGAAAAGTCCCAAGGGAAGCAGGAAAGCGAAAGAAAAAACTTTTTGATAATAAATACCTACCAACAATCCAGGAAGTAGATAGGGTGATCCTATGCTACGCCAACAGTGAAAGTCGTTACAGACCTGGAGCAACAATTAGGTAGGTTGAGGATAGTCGGTTTCCTAGTTTTTATGATACTGATGCTGAATAAGGATTCATATCGAATTCAGAACTAACTGTTTGAAAATCTGAGTCTAGATATGAAACCTAGCAATTTTTCGTGTGAGTTTACGATACAAATTTCAACGCTAAGTCATTCAGTTTAAAAACTCCCATAATAAGATCCCATGTTGTTGAGATTATGACGAAAACAGCAATTGGGCAGTTCCACTCCCCGCCCGCCTATCAAACGAGCGCTCCATGTGTGATACGTTTTTTCGCACGCCACTAGTTATCGTCGTTATCTACTCAAAAAATTTGGATTGTAACACGGAGAATTCTTTACACAGCTACAATATTTAATGAACCATCCCTATTTAGGGGTTTTGTAGAGTTTTTGTTTCGAAAACGTAAGATTTTTAAGAGTGTATTTTGAAAATCGTCGTTATGCTAGGGACCTGGTTTGATAATTGCGCCATCAATGTATAGGAAACTACAGAGAGGAGAGGACAGAGCAACGTGTGGGATGGCATGGAAGCCCCGAACAATAGCTCGGGGCGCTTTGAGAGAATAAAGTGAAAAACAAACACCTCTCAAGAAGGATCCGAAATAAATTTAGCCGCCGGCTTAGTATGGCGTTCGCTGCTGAGGACAGCTCATAATTTTGTCCACCCTTGCTCTTAAATAGGTTTGCAAGTGGATGCTGATGCTTACTTCAGTCTCATATTGAAAGATCTATGGAAGCCGTCGCGACTGATTTGGCTGCCGCTCAGAAAACTTGACCCGCTCCGCGCCCCGCAGAGGAACATGGCCCTCAATGAGACGGGCACCGGAGAAAATATTCGTATTTAAATTTCGGTTTGGGACTCGAATATAGTGTGTTCTCATACGACTGAGGGCTCGTGTTGTAATACACCAAGACAGCATTTTTTCCCTTAAAGCAATCCAGATGAATTCGATCCTCTTTCCCATCGCGCAATTGAATCAAGCACAGCCCTAGTCCACGCGAGGTTAAGAGTTGTTCGTGGGCGGAACTAGGAATTTTTTTTTTTTGGGGGGGGGGGGGGCAGAAGAGCGCATCATCAAGGGGGGTCTAGCTGGGTACAATACGATACCCCACTAAAAGGGGGGTCCTTCAAGATTCTCCTAGCTCCAAAGAAGCCCCGTTTCTCCAAAGTCTCAGCCCAAGCGCTGCTTTGCTACTTTGTCAGCGCAATCCTCCCTCCCTCCCCCTCAACTGCGGACTTTATGCACAAATATTTTTAGAGACATTTTTGTGACTCTGCTTAACATGTTCATGTATTGAACATTTCAATCCTTTTTCTAAACGCAAAACATGACCTCCTAACAGAGAGGCCACTTCGTAAGATATACGCATTTTCATATGCCGGAGCATTTTATAGAAAATGGGGTGCGTGATTCTAGTGTCTTCGTGCATCTCGAACACATCCCTAAGTAGACATGTTTTCCACAAGTTGATTTTAAAATATTGATACATCATCTCTATCACGCCCTGGTAAAAATTGACCATAGGAGCTGCGTTTCAAAATACCATAGAAGTTCTTATGGCCGACTGAAAAAGGCGATAGAAAATCATATAGCTGGCTGTAGAAAGTGGGAAAAATCATACGGCCGGGCTACACGAAGCGATAAAAAATTTTACAGCCGGGCTATAGTTCCTATCGCCGGGCTTTACATCTTATCGCCTGGCGCTTGCTTTTTCGCCATCGGCTATAAAGGGCTATAAGAAATTGTGTAGAAATTCGTGTGCTTTGTAAATCCTTAATTTTGTACGGAATCACCTTAATATTCACAAAACGCACATTATATTTTCCTTTACTACATATTTTTTTTCATCAATTAAAATGAGAATAATCCATATAGAGTGTGCAAACATTTCAAAGTCATGAGTTGAAAAACGCTGACTCCACGAGATTAAACATTAGAGCCTAACACAAAGCGGAGCGGCGGCGCACTGGCGCCTACAAACCTAACAGGGATACTTCACGCATTGCGCAATGCGTGAAGTATCCCTGTTAGGTTTGTAGGCGCCAATGCGCGTTTCGCGCTGGCTGCCCGCTCGCCGCGCCGCGCCGCGCCGCAGCGTACCACGGCGCTTGAAGCAACTATTTCACACCAGAGGTATTGCAGAGTATCATACGAAATTGAAGGCGCTCCAACATATTAGGAATGACAGGCATCCTTCAAAAGTACGGAGCTTTCCTCGCAAAATAAATCAAGATACTACGGCCCAAAAAGAGAGCGGTAGTCCAAAAACTCACTAAGTCCTAGCATCCGTAATTAATAACGTTTAGCATAAACTTTATCGCCAGGCTGTTGCGTAATCGCCATCGGCTGTAAAAGGCCATAAGAAATTGTGTTGCCGGCTATGGAAGCTATTAGAAATCTTACAGCCGGCTGTAGGTCTATGGTATTTTGGAACACAGATTCTACTGCCAATTTTTACCAGGGCGTACATATTGACATCGCCTCATTCAAAGAGGCAGCGAAGGCTGTGTCTCACTCTCGGTCCCTCGATGTATTGGCAAAAGAGAGAGGAAGACTTCTATCGAAGGGGAAGAGGTGAAACCTATCAGGAATGGGGTTAGGATTTATACTCGTATTTAATGAAATTCGCCTTCGGTCGAATACCGCAAGCCTCTCTCTTGTCGGTCTTTCCTGCTATCCTAGTAGCGAAGGTTGCAATTAATTGGAATTACATGGTAAAATTGTTATTCCTTTTGTATTGTAGTGTTACGCATGTTGCCTATCCACTACTTGAAGGAGCTCCTCTCTTCTAAATGTTGCTGTAACATTGAAACACGTTGATATTTGTATTTGCATTTCATATTGCCTATCTTTCTGAGATATTGAATTCATTCTATTGGCTGTTGAAAATCGGCATCTTTCGACCAAATTATGTAAAAAGTTCGCAATTTTAAGGTAAAAAAAATTGCTACTAACCTACCATAGATTCTACACTTTAAGTTAACTCACTTTAAAAGTGAAATGGAAAATTCGATTTCGAAGATCCGATTCAAATAATAAAAATGAAGATGGCATATCTCTAAATTCGTCTTTTGAAAAAGGCCTGCTTATTTGACCTGGATTGTACCAAAGTACTCCCTCGATTTTATCTCTAAAAATCGATTTGTTGATTTGAAAGAGGGAAGGTGCCAATATTTTATAAGTACGTAGTTTTCATAATCAATATGTTTTTTTTCTATAATGCAGTCTATTTGATTCCACTTCCAATTTATTTTATTTTCAGGAGAGCCACGCCCACGATTCCGGTCACATCTTGCTACGATTCCTTATCATTCTTTGGCCCAGTGATTATTTTATACAGCTGGACGGAGAACTGATAAGGGCTTGTGGAAGGTGGTTCATCACATATCAGCCTTTGTGAACTGTACCCACTGATCATTGCAATGAAGAGCTTGTGTCATCTATACATAGATACTTACTCAGCAAGCTTCATAACATACCAATCAAATGCGGAGATGAATACCTACTGCCAGATAATGTGATAAACGTAATAGGATAAACGAAAAGATTTTTTTTACTTTTGGAAGTAGATGTATTCTGTTGAATAAATTGTATTGGATTACCTCATGAAAATATATATAAATGAGGAATTCTTTTTAGGATAAACATGTTAAAAGATTTGAATGTTTGTAGATCGGAGTGTTATTAATATTTTGTATAGGTAATTTAACAATTCGGAGGCAGTCCATGTGTTCAAGGAAAAAAATTACCTATATGTTTTAAAACTGTAAATAATACCTATTGATTAGATATATCCGACTGTTTTGCTGTAAATAAATTCATAATTTGCTTTTAACATCTTGTCATATTTTTCTATGGACATGTTTTTTATATTCTTGTGACTTTCTCACTCATTCCATTTCTAAAATTATAAATGGCAAAGGAGCAATTTTCATCCTAATTTTTGGAGTCGGTGTTCTTTTTTTCTTTTTTAAGTGATCGGTTAGGTTTTGGATCTCTCCTCTCACAGGTCAAATGACCTTTGAAATGATTTTTAAAATCCATTAGTTTGTGGAAATTACTGACAATATTTATTTTTGATTCAGTTAGAAAAGTAATACTTTTTCATTAGAATGTAAGTTCTTAAAAACTCAGCCATTATTTTTACTTTAATTTAAAAACTTTGAGTTTTCAATTTCACCAATCAACTTTCATATTGAACTACTATGCTAATTAAATTTAAATAATAATGATTTGTGAACTGTTAAGATTATCCATCAAAATAAATAATCAAATTATGTATTTTGCTTATTGTGAAATTCATTTCTCATTTCCATTTTTGATTTCATATAATTTCCATGTGTTGAGGTTACTTCTTTTCTAACGGGAAAAGAAGAAGAGAAAAAAGTGGCATGTCTCACTTTCAGAAAGTTAACCTTTCTTAAAATTTTGAAAGACAAAAAATCAAGGATTTTCTACCTGAACTGCACAATTTTAATTTAAAAATTGGAAGAAAATATAGTTCTCACAACCGATGGTTGATGCAATATTAATATTCATGTTTGAAATAACTTCCTGAAAAATTAAGTCATTTTTACTGGGCATCGGGATCCTCTCAAAAGTATGAGCTGTCCTTGCCGGTGTCACAAATACTCAGTAAATGATAACTGAGCATAAAAGACAAATAAAAGTAACGCAATTTTGGAGAAATTAAAATTTATAAAGATTGAAAGACATGAAAATACGTTTACAGTTTTACAGAAAATTGTTCATCTTAACACTTGTTATAAAATGAAGGAGAACCTTTATCAATGATTAAGGCAAACAGAGCTAATTTTTATTAGTAAAAATTCATGCACTTAGGTGTTATATGTACAAACAAAAAGTAACAAATAGGAGAGAGAACAAAATGAATAAAACATACCGATGGATAATGTAAAAAAGTAACTATCCACACATGAAGGAGCCAGACTTGCAGAACACTTCATTGACCATTCAACAGGTCAAGAGAGCTGGGTAAAACTGTACAAAAGACATCAGAATGAGACTCATTTGCACTCAAAGAATGATTTACACTGTTGAGGTTGAACAGGAGATGAGCTCACTTAAGTATTTTCTATTTATCGCATTATTACCCATAATAGTTTAGAAGTCTAGCTGTTTTTCTGTGCTGTGTGTTCATTTTTCATGGAGATTCTCATCATCATTAAAATTCTAAAACTAGATAACTTCCAAAAAAGAAAAAAAACCACTCACACGATAAAAAATTAAAAAGACTGCAATTAAAAAAAAAATTAGTTGGCTTTTACAATAACAATTTTATCATGTTAAAAGAAGTCATGGCAAAAATATTGTTTTTTTCTACACAGTCCAAATTACTTAATACATAAAAACATAATACAGCTAAGAAGACAGAAATGAAATCACTCCGATTTTTACACAAGAATATTAATCTAAATTGACGAAACTATCACAATTATTTTTATTTTATTTAATTATAATTTTTTCACTTTCGAAGGTACAAAAAAATTTTTAAAAGGAGGAAAAATAAGCATAGGGATACTATAAAAGTGTATGAGGGTGTATTTATGTCTTTGATTAAAGCTAAAATACTAGTTTAGCGACTTAAAGACAGTTGCATAAAATCACGAGAGGGCGGAAGAATACAAGCTAATTTCTGGCAAAAAAAAGAGAAAACTTGTCAACTGATTGGAGACCCTTAATCATAAAAAATTCTGTCTTTTGCAATGGACTCCTAAAATACAGAGAAAAATATTTGTAATTCTTAACTTAACAGTTGGTGTTCATGCGGCTACAATGAATACTTCCCACACAGTCGAGCTTATGTTCCGTTACCCTATCTCGCGTAAAATATTTATGGAGAAGAGTTAGAAGGTATACCTCTGTGTAGTTCCAAGGACCCATTTATAGAAGCTTTAAGGGCATCGAAGATTTTAAAAAAAATATTATCGCTGTAAGGATAAAAAAATTATTAAAAAATAACAGAATACATACTTTAAATAAAACATAACCCAGACATTCTTCCAGAAAAGTATGATGACTGTTCAATAAGGACTTGGGCTAAGCCGGATCATAGACTGGGTAGGTGATAGAACATTAATCTACAAGTTCACAGACCAAAATGCACAAACTCGTCGGAATCAATCAAAAGTGACTGCATAGACGACTTGCAAAGAGGAAGATTATCACCTTGATTTGCTTCGATTTTTTACAACTATGCACTCACACTTCGTTTCGGTCTAGTGTTCTGTGCGCAAATACGCCAGATTAAAATGATTATATAAAATCTGGTTTGAGCACTGCTACCAATCACTGACAAATAATGAAATAATTCAACTGCAGTAAGGCATTGAGTTTCCGAAACTGCAACCACATAGATCATGGATACAGACAAACCGGGGTTTCCTGGCAATTTGGACTCGTTTGGGCCTTTTATCAAACAATCAAACCACCAATATGAAAAACTAAAATCGATGAGTCAGTCCATAAAGCTATTTTAAGAGCTGAAAGAGTCTGCTGCTTACAAAAAGTCACAGTCGATTGAATCCCAATAATTTTCTGCATTGTGGCCTGTAAATTTACAGACAGCTTCATCACCTGTTTTATCAATTAAGTTAGTATCATTACTCATTGGCGGGTTGGCAATACCAATCTTCACTGACCAACCCTCATGATATTTGCTTTTTTGATAGAACAATTGAATTAAACAGTAAGTTACAAAAAAATATTTAAAAATTCTTGCTAACACTTTTCATCCTCACCAACAAACAGGAATTTATTCACTAAATATTTCGCACAAAATAAATCCATACAGACTAAAGGTCTCTTTTTGCCACAATATTTAAAAAGAGGTAAAAAGTAAATCAAAATATATTAAAAACGCACAAAAATATGTTGAGCAAAGTTGATTAGGATTTAGCATCATAAGCCATGTGAGGAATACTTCAAAAACAGCCACCTCTGATGACTGTAAACCACAGCTCTTTCCATGGACAGTTTGGGTGGACTACTTCTACTGATACTATGCTAAGATGCATTGACCAAAAGTGTTTGAAACACATACTGGCCAAACAGAAATTTGCCGGTAAGAAATCGCTTCTGGCCGCTAAGAAAATCGTTGTTAAACTCCGTTTTTGGGATTTATCAGCGTTTTCCTGACTCAAGACATTTCGAAAGGGCAATTTTTCATTTTGGCCCCTAAGAAAAAAAGTTGCAGGCCAAATGGCTGCTAAGACTTCATGCCGAGTTTCAAACACTGATTAACAAATCATGCCAGTTAAGATTTTTATTACACTACATTTTAGAAGACCCGTATAAGGAACGAATAGACATTTTAAAACATGGAGCTCTTAGGGCATCAAAGGCCAGCCAACCTACCTCCAGGCACTAGCACTAGAAAAATCCTGCTACCAATCATCAGATTCCAATATCAAACCAAGATGGCCAAGAATGTTCATAAATGAGCGTCCTTCAGCAAAAGTGAATAAACTTATGGAAAAGCTGAGTCAAATGCTTGCTTTACAAATGACAGGTCGTAACAATTGTAATAATGAATCACTCTGGATACATTAAGTTCATCGGTTTGCTGCTCTTTTGGACCCTACTGGCTCCATGACCTAAACTCCAAAATTACCAGCATGTCCATACTCTTTCTACACGGGTATTCTACCAAATTCTCACCACAGTTTACGTTTTCTGAAAAAGTTTTCAGGAACATGAAATGAGCTAAATTCTTCTTGTGTCAAAGAATTTCTCTACCATTTTCAGGGTCAAATCCCTTTTGTAAGAATCAGCCTACCAATCAAGAGCCACAAACACTCAATTTTCATGACAACATAAACTTGCCGTAAATCTGATGTACCGTAGTAAATGTTTCCCGTTTTACTGACCTTGCTATCAAGTTTTATTTTCATGAACAGATCATACCAAAGCCCATTCTTGGAACATGACTTTCGGACTCAAAACAAAGAAAAAAACAAACTGAAATCTAAAAAATAATATGGATGCCAGATATCTATCGAGGAACAGACGATGATGAATAAAGGTCACTTGCGGTGTTCATCCAGGGACATCATAGGTGCATTCTTTGGTTAAGCGGCTCCATTAACTGTATCGATGTCGTAAGCATACTCCGATTCCCAATCCCTTAAGAAGACAGATTCTAACTGATCTCTGAGACTACCCGACCGATCATCATCAGGCCTCTGCTTGGCTATTAAGCTCACACCACCAGTGTTGACAAAGTAATCAGCTGACCAGTTTGATGTTCCTAAACAACAACAAAAAAGACATAAAGACAATAATTTGGGTTACCTTGATCATTTTAAGCCACTGCTGGTTGCCAGACTCTAAAGCTAATAAAACATGTCACAAATTAAAGTTTTCCTCAACTCCTTAACTTAACAATCAGAAGTGACTTTCGACATGAGTAATTTTGAGAATGGTCAATACATATTGATGACTAAAGAGGAAAACCACATATTTCCATTGCGGTGCTTCAAAATTTCCGTTCCTATTTAGTTTTTTCGAAGAGAAAGAGACCTACTTCATGGGTAGAACTTTATATAAGTGATATTCTGCTAAAAAATTAGAGAAATCAGAGTAGTTTTTACCAGAGAAAAAGTGAGTATAACGAAAAGTCTGCAAAGGTGCTAGCAGAAATAAATACATGTTTTCTCAGTTTGGCCATCAATAAAGCAATGAGAGTGCAGAATTTGCTGTTTGAAACTCAGAATTCCAAAAGTCTAAAACTGTTTTTTAAAAAACCTCAAACTTCATTTCTATAAAATGCTAAATTACTTGCAGACGATGTCAAGGTTTCTCCAGAGATTCAGAAAGAAATTGGAAAGGGTTAAGAATAATTCGAACCCTGTTGTTCCAAAATGACAAGTTTGAATAGGTCATTTTTATGCCAGCTATATTTTTCATCGACACAACTGAGCGAAAGAAAGCAAGATGAACACGAAGGGTCCAAATACACAGAAGCAAATAGGGCAGTCACATAATTTTTTTTCTTTTTTTTTTCTTTTTTTCTTTTAATTCACTCTCTAACATTAAGTAAAAATGAAGTTACCAACGTTACTTTGTTTTTCATTTGATCAAAGTTTGCTTAAGAAAATTACTACAAAAGTCGCCAAAAATCCAACCTAATTTAAAATGGAAAAATAGCACATCAGCAGGTTGTGGGATGCCATATGAGGAATTGACTGCCAGGTATCATTTTGACTGCGTTTGTTTGTTTCAGTATTTTTTACTTACATTTTATTTGTTTATAGGAAAACAGCCGCATGAATTTTCCTGAAATTCCTACTGATTTTCCTAAATCTTTCTAAGGATCAACTCCGAAATTTTCAGACTAATTGATGCGACTCCTATGAAAAATGAAATGCTTGTAGAAATGATAAGAAGAGACGATGATATAATCAAGAAATAATTTGTGAAGTGGGGAAAACAGCTGGATACATACCAATGAATACAGCGTTATCGGTAACCATATATTTGTTATGATTGACACGTGAAAATGGGATTCTCTTTTCTTCATCGGTGCTTGGCACTTGAAAGAACCTCTGTTAAAACACAATTAGAAAAGCATAGATGAAAGAATGGAAAATTTGCGGTAAATTATTCCAAAGATTTTAAAAAGCAACAGTGTACACATACTGAAGAAATTTATTTTCAACAAAAAAGGTGAAAGCAACTAGGAATTTAGAATACGTCATGGGTGCTTGCATCCTACTATGCACGGAGTGTTTCAAATGAAAGTATCCACTTTAAAAATATCGTTTGAAAGAATTTAAGAATCGAAAAACGCTGGAACACCCCCTAGGAGGCCCAAAAGTGTATACGTATGGAAAAGATGATCTCCTTAAAAATACTGAAAGAGAGTTTCAGCGTTTTTCGATATTCGAATTCGTTTAAAACATGTTCAATGTAGATGTATTCTTTTGAAACACAATTATAACAGAGAACAATCAAATCTTCCAGCCAAAGGAGTCTTAAAAATGATGGACTAACTGCTCTGCAGTGCTCAGAAAACTAGTCTCATCGCACAGAATATGAAGGAAGTATACAGAGCTGATAAGAATGTAACAAAACTAGGAATTCACATCATTCGAAACTTCCACTTTAACTTCTTTTGTTCCACTGACGAAAGAGGATGCTCAGTTGAAACTCTACAAGCACAAATTCCATTACTCTGTTAACCAATTATATCCATCAAAACTTTCAATTTCTACTCTCGAAGAAATTCTATGCATTGAAAAACAGGATTTCTCCATGAGCATACACAGAGATTTGAATTCCTGCTGCGCTTGACAAGTCCACATTTATCCTACGCGAGTCCCATACTATTTTAGGTCCCTAATAACAACCCTCTGAATGAACAAGAGAATTTGAAAATTTCTGATTGATTTCTTTTAAAATGCACTTAAATTCAGAGAAGGTTATTTCAATTATTTTCTGAAGTAAAGTCAACTGGTAAACTTTCAGAAAGCCAACTACTGTGCTCAATAGTTCGCCCTTTTTGGAAAATAACAATTGCTCTTCCGTATGATCCTTAATAGAGAATTTGCAGGTGTCTGAAATTTGATGAATTTCCTGTTTAAGTGGAAACTACTGAGTAAACTGAACATGAGGATACCCTTGGTTCATGAATTGAACAATTATTGGAGAAGATATCACAAAATTATCTTATCTGCTAAAAATACATGTGTTTAAATGGGAAATGCCGCCAGATGATGTCACTAGGAGAGGTGCATTTTCTCACTTTGAAATATTTATTTTTATACTATTTCCCATATCAGAAAAAAATTATAAAAATTACTGTGAAATCAGCTCTTTAAGCACTTTCAGATGAGGCAATAAAAAATTTGCGTGCAAATTCTCGTCCACTACTACTGAGCATGCATACTCAAAAGTGTTGCATATCCTATCAGGACCCTCAATCATTAAACGGCATTTACAAGCTGAAAGAAAGATAGGATAAAGAGGAAACAAGTCTGGAAAGGCAAGTAATAACAAAGGCATAAGCTAAACTAATAAAATTGTATACTTACTGCTTTGATCACAACATTTTTTTTGATGCCAGTTAAATCAACTAGAGATTTCAAAAAATATTTAATTTCACTGCGAGTATGATTCCAATGGCTTATTAAAAGCCTCACCTCAACCCTCTTCAAAGCAGCAGTTCTCAGAGCATCATCTATGACAGGCCAAAATCTGTCAACAAAAAAGGCATGTTTTTCAATTAAACCTTTAATAAACAAAACATTGAACTCAATCTTCCTCTGAATGATAATTGGTCTTATATTCATGGTTTGCGATGAAATGAAAAAGACTAAAGCGCCCATCCCAAGCACAAATTTGGGCTTTCAAACTAGCATTAATTCTTTAATTTTTCAGTCATTTCTGCACGAAATTGCATGAAAATCTCAGGATCTGATCAAGATGATGTGTTCCAAGAACATCGGTTACCTTCAAAGATTGTCGAGCTGACAATCTTGGAACAACAATCATCAATTATTTCATCTATGAGCCCCTTCTTTTCTCACATCTCTGATTTTCTCATTTTACACAATGGTCAGGTAGGTTTTAAGCGTGGCTATAAAAATTTCGTAGGAAAAGTGCACCCTCCATACGAGGCTACTGGGATTGAGCGGCTACATACCATCACAACTTTTCTGAAAGAGGCCAGTTCGGGGGGCCTATGGCTTGCGTGCTCTCTCAGCTATGCCCATGGGCTGGGTGTCCTCTTAATCAAGGTGGAGAAATGGTGCTGGGTCCACACCATTTCGCGGGGAAATCAAAGCCAAGGAGTTCCAAAAATTAATCTTTGTATCTTGTTCCTCTCTTTTTGACCACAACCTATTCTATTTATCAGCCGAACTCTCTTTTGTCCTGTCACATTGTATCAGATATCCATTTGCAGGAGAAATAAGATATGCCGGAGTATATAGGATAAGATGTAGATTTCAGTGTTTTTAAGTACCTGAAAATGATTTCAGCATCCCCTGTGTTTTCATAAAAACTTCATTGATGTGTATAAACGCCTTGAATTCGTTATGGGATTTCTTCAGTTTTAAAGATTTTTTTGGCTTCTCGACTCTATACTGGCAAACTTTTTTTATTCCCAGAAGTATTCTAAAACCTCAAGAGGAGTTATAATTCTTTGTTGTTCCTTAAAAAATTTATTTTCAATGACACAAGTTGTACTAATTCAAGCTTTTCTCTCAAGAACCTACTTTTTCCGAGAAAACGGCATACCACATGGGATAGGCCATAGAAACGCTCGATACGCTTTAACTCTTTTAGTTATTGAGTCGAAATGTTCTGATTTGGACTGTTGTTCTAATCATTGAGGGGTGTAACAACCCTTCGACTCCCTCAGGGGGCCATGGAAGGGAGTGTCCTCCAAAATAGCAACATTTTCAAATGGGGACTCCCCCACTAGACACATCAATTTATGGCGTTTCCTTTGCCCACCCCGGTATAGCAAATGTGTGAAAATTATGTATTGCAGACTAGAAAAAATATACTTCTGTTCTTGATGGTTTTTGGTACAACAGGATATACCCAATAGGGCAAAAAATGTTCTCGGGTTTGCACAAAACACCAGAACCAGAGTGTGTATGAAAACTTTGAGTGCTATTTCCTCAAACCTGCTTTTTTTCCATATGCTATTTGATCGGAGAGGTCTTCATTTACTCGTTTTTCCTTGGAGTTAATGAGATATTTTTGAAAAACCATCGGCGATCATGTGATCATTGTAGATTCGTCTAGATTGGCACCCACCTCCTTTATTATATTGGTTCAACGGTTCACACTTACTTGGCATCTCGGGAGTATGCGAATAATGGCAAATAATCCATTACAGCGATGTAGATATGCCTCTTGGCACCACGTATTACATCTATAACAGCCTCTACATCCCATGTTCGGCCCTCTGGACAAAATATGGGAGGTGAACTCTGAAATATTTGAGAAAAGAATAATCATGATTCATCAGGCCAGTCAGGTTTTAAATTTTGAGGGGATGCTTACATATCAGAGGAAGACATAGTCTATTGTCAAATTACATATAATATATAGGTATTAGAGCTGATAGAGGGCTAAAACTTTCTTTTAGATGGTGGAATCACCATGAATCATTAATGGCTACACTTAATTTCTGAACGGAGAGCACCCCTGTATATAATATAATAAATATTATTTGATTTAACTCAAACTTCAAGCGTCAGCTAATAGAGGCAGCATATTCCTTGATGATAAAAAGAAAAAACAGTACGGTGTAAAACAGCATGAGGATGGTACTTGCGTTAAAGACTGTTTATGAGTAAGTGAAAAATGCAATTGAATCCAAATTTAAACTAAACCTGCAGTCCAACTGTAAGAAACACCTTCAAAAATTTGAATCTGTTACCGCAATTTTAATAGAAGTTAGCAAATTCACTAAAAGTGCGCTGATAGAGACTGTCCAATTGGTAGGTAGAAGATAGTCATGAAAACTCAAAGAAATGCCATGTAATGGGCCTGTTGCAAACTTTTGCTAGAGCAAAACTAAGAGTTGTTTCTTATAGATAATACCTCAAAAATCACGATGAGCGCATCGGCAAAGTCTGGCACTCATAACTTCACAATCTGCGTAAGAAATTTGCGGTTCTTTGAGCTTCCCGCTTCAAAATCGATACTACGGCACATGTGAACATTTTGTTAGAGGAGTCGTTCCATTGGCGGCAATACTCATCATGGCCGACGCCAATCTGCCGAAACATGTGTGATGGGACGAGATGACACCTGAACAGGATTAAATCAGATAATAATCGGCGTGTTTACGTTCATATTTTCCTCGCCCGCCTTGATTGACCTTGAACTCTCCTTGAATTACGCGAGGAACTGCGCAAGCGTCGGCCATGATGAATATTGCCGACGATGGAGCGACTCCTCTAATAGAATGTTCACCTGTGCAGTGGTATCGTTTTTGAAGCGGGAAGCTCAAAAAAACGCAAATTTCTTACACAGATTGTGAATTTATGAGTGCATTTCAGATTTTGCCGATGCGCCTATCAGAGATTTTTGAGGCATTATTTATAGGAAACAACTCTTAATTCTGCTCTAGCAAAAGTTTGCAACAGGCCCATTGGTTTGTGTGGTGAATATGGTGCAATCCTGCATCAATTTAGCACAAACACATCCAAACACACACACCCTTTTTGGGAAACTATGGCAAAGAAAAAAATGCTACAATTTAATTGAGACTGGCATAGAGAAATAAAAACATACACAGGAATCGTTTCTGTTCATGTGCAAATTTTAAAGCTTTCCCTGCGATCTTAATACAGAATGTCCCATGATAAATTTTACACATAAATGATTAAGCCTGACACAAAGAGTTCTATTGTTTTGCAAATTACAAAAAAAGAATATGTATCTTGAATAAAATCAAGAAATATCTTACAGAGAGATACGCTGGGTACAAATCGCCATTAAAGTTGAACTGGTACGGAGTGTCTTTGTTGAAGATAGTAGCTAAAGAACGTGGCCATTCTGGGGGTACAACAGCATTCTCCTCACCTAAAGTCCAATAAACCTATAAAAAAATAAGGGACAAAAAACACATTCAGCAGTTAGGGAAAATAACACTGCCATATTCTTGATCAGTACTAATTTTCACATTATTTTCATTTGAAAGCACCTCAAAGAAGAAAAAGTTAAAGAATAAAAATGGTTATTATTGCTGTAATTGATATTTTAAATTTAAATTGAAGAAAAAGTGAGGGGGTATCCAGAACAAACCAGACGGCCTCTGCCCTGCCCGTCAGTTGTAAAGTAACATGAGTTACTTAATGTAACGTAATGCAACTGTAAGTAACGTTGTAGTGTAACTTGTCTTTTTTGAGGAGTCTCAAGTAGCTCCTGTTAAAACGCCATACATCTAATTTCAACGTATGAGGCTAACCCAACATTTTCTTATGGCTGTAGCTTATTTTTGCCCTGCATCTTTTTTCTACCTAGTACTTATTCTTATTCCACTTGTTTCATGCTGCAGTAGTCTTTCAGCGTGAATAACAGCCACAAGCAACAGATGAAATTCGATGAATTATTTTTTCTTATTAGATAAAACCCTACCTAAAACTATAAGAATCAATACAAACTTTGCAAACAAAAGGCTGTGAGGTCTCAAATTTACGAGAGGCTAATTAGGATCAAATGCGATGAAATTTCCATTGACGCTTTGGAGGTATGGTGCATCCCATCACAATTGGATCTGACCAAAATATTGCAGCCAGGCATTCACTAATGTGTTCTTTTTGTTGTTGTTGCAACATCAAATCAATTACTGCTTTCTTTGATTAATTATTGCATAATCATCAACGGATCTTAAGTAAGTACTTGCACATGAAATATATCATCTCGGCACTTCTGCAACCCAAGCAGAATTCTATTTGCATTCCGAGTTCTTGATATCTGTTGGATCAATTTTGTGAACTGATAACAACTGAACAGAACTGAATAAACTGAATAAACTGATAACAGGATAGCATATAAGTGCTGGTGATCATATTTTTAATGTGTGGTTCAGATGCAGATGTGGTGGAACGTTCCAAATTTTCAAGACCAGCAATGAAAATTTCACATTGTTTGAGCCTGACTAGTCTCTCATACATTTGAGATCTTTTCATAACCTTTTCTTCGCAAGCTTCAATAATCATTTCTCCAGTTTTCGAAAGTATTTTGTCGAGTAAAAAAAGAAAATTCATAGCTATCTGCTATTCGTGGATGTCAATTCATACTAAAAGACTACCGCAACATGAAGATATGCACTAGAACAATAACATACAGCTAACACTAGCTCCAGCAAGACAGCCGTAGAAAATTTCCAGGTTGGTTTTATGCCTTTAAATTTTGCAAAAAGCATTGTTAGGAGTTGATACAGACTCCTTCAAAAGAAGTCAATTCTATGAAAATAACAGCAAGAGCGAAGGCCATCCTAAATGCTCGGGGTATCTCTTTGTAATATAGAGCAGGTACGAAACGTACTATACAATCTCTCTTTGTAATATAGAGCAGGTACGAAACGTACTATACAACAGTTGCAAAAAAGAGGAAAAATCTAACTGCCACAAAAATCAAGAGTATTGCAGATGACAGCAAATTACACAAGAGGGACATTTTTGAGAAAGAATTAAAACAAAACAAAAATATACTCGAATACTGACTTCAAATGTTTTTCTCAGATCTTCTGCAAAACAAGGACAATTGCGTACTGCAATTCCTAGTTCTTTAACTTGCGTGAGTGACCTCCAATCCATATTTGCACTGCCCAGATAAAACTCTCTCCTGTCGACAATGATGAATTTTGTGTGTAAGATTCCTGCTCCAACCAGCTTTGAGAAATCTAAATGACGGACCTGTAAAAGCAAAACAGATTGAGAGAATGCATGGGAATAAAAATAAAATTCTACCAAAACATAATTTCATGAGAACTTGTCATGGAAAAATTGTGGCCTTGAGTGTAGTTGCGAACTATATGTAGTTGTGATTAATAATCATCTAGGATAAAATAAAACTATTTGTAAGTCACCACCTTAAATTCACAAAGCTTTTTTCCAGACTTACCTACTTGGAAGTTTTTCAGGCAAAATTTCATAAAAAACCTATTCTCCTGAATTTTGTACTATTTTTATTTAGGCCAAATTTTGCAAGAATTATTTCAACTCTGACTGAAAAATACAGGGTAGCATGCCTTAAACTAGAACTGGAAGAGGTGACTTTAAAGTTCTATTTAAAATAATGTGCCTACATCTACAATGCTAAAGAGTTACATAATCATTAAACTTGAAAAGCATCTGAGCAATCCTTTTAGATAGATTCAGAATAGTAAAAGGCATACTTACTTCAGCAAGATTTTGCTCTTTAAGAAAGTCAGTGTCATAGTTTGATGATTTGCTATTTGGGAGATTCTGTGCAATTCGAATCTTGACATTTTTCTGTTGACCTTTTCTAATGATACTTTGAAAAATCATTTCACCCTGGAATAAAGTGAAAAATTCCTTTTAAAATGTGAATGATAAAATTGATGAAACGGGAGAGGATTTTGAATTTTTCCCACATATTGATTGTCGTGTGCAAAAAGCTTAATAGAATGATGGCTTATAGGAAATGCTTCCATATACTATGGCAATATTCCTTTCAAAATCACAAAATGTATTTATAACTTCTGTCAACACCTCAGCATATTTTTCCCTTACATTTTTCGATTCCCATTTTTAACTCAAGTTTCAGTCAATCCAGTCCTCATTTTCAACTTTTTCACTTTATCCCTCTACAATCTTTAATAATGTCACATAAAATTAATTACTAGACTTGCAACTGATACCTACATAGATTATAGCCAACCAATCACGCGTAGCCTTGTTGTCTCACCATCCGTGACGTCAGCAAGACTATATAAGCGTGGGTTGCCTAAAAATCGAGGTCTTTTTACCATCTTACGACCCACGACCCATGTCTCTCTCTCAGGTCTTTTAACATCCTTATGACCCACGACCCGTGTAAATCTCTCTCATCGGTTTTATTCCATCAATAGTGCAACTCTTTGTTTCAACTTTAACGCTGTATAATTTAGTGACATTTAATTTGTGAAATCTGTGATATGTGCCTTCACCACGTCAATACAAGTTATTTCATCTGAACTCTCGTTTTATCTTTTAACGAACATTCCTTAGTCAGTTTGTCAATCCTGACTCAAAAAGATTGACTGGTGCCGAAATTCTTTAAACATTTTCTCAAGAACCCATATTAGTGAATGGATGCTTGATCACCATTTTTAAGCGCATCCAACATTACAACAACTTCATTAAATAAAAATTTAAATAACTTCATTTATTTTCTTTTGGGCACTGCAACTGAGCCTCGCACTAGTGAAAAACAAATTATCTGCCCAAAAAAGTCTATATTTCCTTCGCCTTTTCCTTCTATTGAGAAAAAGTTTTTGAAAGGAGTGCATGGACATTACTTGAAATCCAAGTGAAGTCTCACATATTCCTAGTATTACTTGAGTCATGAAATAAATTGATACAGTTTAAAATGGAGAAAAAATATATTATGAAGTTTAAACTGCTATAACTGCAAGAAACAATGGGGCATGTTGATTTGGACACTTCATAGATCTTGGAATAAATAATGTACATATTTTAAGGAAGACAAATTATACAATACCAGTTTTGAAGATGGATGAGGCTCTGATATGACATCATCATTCCGCAGAGACCAATAGAAAGAGGCTATGTCAATAGTGCTATTAGCTCTTTCAATCATATCGTACCATGTTTCAAAAGTTGATGGAAAGGAGACTGAATTGTTATCATACGTTAAGCCAACTGGAATAGATTCAACCAACGAACCCCTGTGAGTTAAAAAGAGAGATGTCTAATTAAAAAAATACAGCATGATGGAAGCTAAAATTTCTAATAAATAAGGATATTCTAAAACAGTGATAATGATTGCTGTTTCACAAGAAATAGCACCCATCCCTATGATTATACATCAACATGTTAGCTTTGAATCTAAGGCATCCTTGTATCCATTTTTATTGAATCAAATTGTAACTTTCCTGTGCTCTTTTTGAAGGAAGTGTAAAATTTGTTAGAACAGTTGAGAAAAACTACATAATGGACCACTAGACAAGGTACGAATTTCAGCAGTCTGATACATGTTTCTTAACCAAAATTTCACGTAGATTACGATACGCACAACGAAAATTACCGAAGTTAACTCCTTACGAAGAAATCAAATTATTCTTAATGCGTGAATTGAAACCACCCGCTCATGAAAACTCAATGCTCTACGTGATTCACATCGCGCGCTGAACGTTATCATGAACGTCTCAGCGATATAAAAATCTGGCAACCGAAGTCTTGACGCTTTGGCTCAGCTATAGCGAATTGCTTATAGTTTGAACAACACATGGTTGGAAATGAACATTGCTCGATTGAGAAGCTTGCTGAAACCATTGTAGTGCGGGATTTGACTCACGTAGAGCTTTGAGTTTCTTGTGAGCGGGCAGTTCAAATTCCTCGTAACCAATGTGAAATAAAAAGGTTAATATTTTTGTTAAGAGTTGGTTTCAGTAATTTTCGTTGCGCGAATCGTGTCCTACGTGAAATTTTGGTTAAGAAACATGTATTAGAATGCTTATATTCGTACCCTGTCTAGTGGTCCATTTAAGAAAAGTCATTATTCGCCTTTTTCCTCTTTGTAAATTAGAATTCAGGCTGAGGCACAGCAAATAAACAGACTACCTACCGACAACCAGGAGAGAAACTTCCTGCCGGATCATACGCTGCATCACAACCTACAAGTCCTTGAAGCTCAGAATTAGCAATCAAATCTTGAATGTGCAAGTATGGTAGTAAGAGGATTGTCATAGTGAGAATAAAAAGTACCGTGGCTGCTATAAATGTGGGACTTCGCCATACAGCCCTACGGATCCTGCAAAAAAAAGTGGAGCACTTCATTATTATAATCTTAGGGAATTTGACCAAAAAAAATCACCCTGTCAGTTTGACCTGTGTCTCTTTTTAAGTCTAGAAATTCATCAATCTCTCTGCTAAGAAGGAATTTATTCTTTGAAAACCTCCTGAAAAATAAAATTATTTTAATATACTGGACCACCGTACAGGCTCTGGATCCAAGCATTATGTTTCATGATTCCTTGTCACAATTTTGCATAGAAAACAATTCTCACTATTAAAATTTCTGAAGTTATTACCTCCGAAGACAGATACTGGGTACTGATGTTTTACTGACATATTTTTATGTTTAATATTTTAGGAGATCAGTTTAAATTTAAACTGTTTTTTCGACACCCATAGGGCAATTGACCAATAATCAGTAAAATTTTATTGGCTTTTTGACACTCAGAACAGTAAACTAGTATCAGTAGAAAAATGTACTGGTCTACAGTTCAATGAGTGTCAAAAGCAGTTAAATATAGTTATAGGTACCATTGACTTATAACACAATCTAGACCGTGCACTTGGCCATTTTTATCAGCATTGATAAGAGCCTTCCAACGAATACTTACCTACATACTTCGAAAAGATATTGAAAGAAAAAGAAGAAAAACAATCTTGAGTCTTTTTGACTGCTTAAATGTTTATACTTAACTCGGGCTTAGCTCTAATGGAAAAGAACATTCCCACAATACTCACGGTTTATTATCCATCTCTGGTTTTTTCAGGTCTACTTCAAAGAACAGTCCATTATTTTCATGAGGCTAGAAACAAATGAAAAGAGTGACATGAGTGATTAGAGAGACCTATTTTATTATAGACATCTTCAAAAGATTGGAAACTGATGGAAAAACGGCAATATGGCTCCCCTTTGGTGCGTTCGTTTGGATCTGGACATGAGACTGCAAATGCTCATAGAAAGTGGTGTGTTGGGAGATTTTCACCCGAAGTATTTCTAAAATCATCGAAAACATTTAAAGTTCATCATTTGCCACCTGGACTCAATAATCTCTGGGAAGTGATACGACGTATTGCATTAAGGTAATATCTAGCAAGAATAGCTTCAAGGATTAAGAAAGAATATTGTATTAAGTATTTTATTCAGGTATTATGCTTTTGACTGGAGTATAAATAATGGTTCTAGGTAAAACAAGGCGGGCCAGGCGCGCATCGCGAAGAACCCTTGCACTTAGACCCTGCCAGAATGACAACCCTCAAATCATACAGGCATAGGTAGGAATGTAGAAATTCTTAGAATAAATATAGCAAAGGAAACTTACTTTGAGATCGGGTTGCTTGATTAGCATACTGACGGTTTAATTTTATCGGCAATAAATACTGTGAGGAACGGGAAATTAGTGAGAAGAGGTTAGAATACCCAACAGATTACAATGAAGTTTTGAAAGGACTAAAACTATAAAAGAACATAGGACATAATTATTAAAATTAAAACAAAAAATAAAGGAGCGATGAACTTATATCGATATCGGTCTCAAAGAAAGAAAGGAATCACAAATTACGCAACGGAAATTGGACACATCCTTTGTTGATATCTCACAAATGACGAAATCAGAGTCGGAATGTAAACAAACAACGAGAATGCTGTTCTCGCGAACCGCGAACATCATTGGAGCATTCTGTTACGCCATCCGCCAATAAGAACCAGGCTACATTAGTAAAATAGACACACCGTCTCCATGCCACATCATGAGTCATGACCCAACTTAGTCACAAACTTCCTTCAGACCTGCGTTTTCTCGCAGTGACGTTGAAATGTACATTTCTTCCTCGCCAGCCTCTGTTTTTTTATGTTGAGGGCAAATACATTATGAAAGAATTGTTCACATATCAGGAGCGGACTGGTATCGAAAAATTGAGGCGGCGATCATGATTTGGACTGCACTTTGCGATTAGGAACTATAAATTCCGGCCCGGTTTAAAAACAACGTATGTACCATTAGTTTCCCTATGCAAATAAGTGTTTTTCCAGAAGAGCCAGAATTTATAGTTCCAAATTGCAAAATGCAGTCCATTTATAGGAGTCCCTCCAGAGGGAGGTAGGGGGGCCTAGAGAATTTCCGTCCGAAGAAGAGGGGGGCTATGGGGCCCTCCCGAGGAAAATTTTCTTCAATTAGGTACCCCTAGCACTCAAATTTTGGTTGCTGGCATGACGGCATGACGGCAAATTTTGCAATTTTTTAAATGTAGGTGTAAAGAAAAATCGGATTCAGAAAAAAAAAAATTGCAAACGAGAGAAGGTGACAAAATCTCTCATTACCAAAGAGTATATCTCTAATTGTGTCGTCTTTCTGTGGTGCAATAGACAGCACCTTTAATTAGTTGAGTTAATACTAAGATAGGAACCGAACACGGAATTGGGCCTGGAACGGCGCGGCGCAGATACATGTTGATGATGACGAGAACTTGCGATGAAAAGGAGAAACCCTCGGCGCGGCGCGGCTGTCGGCATGTAACACGCATTTTGGCGCCTACAAGACTGCATGAATACTTCACGCGTTGCGTCAAAGACAGTGCGGTCTCTGCGGTCAGCAGCGGGCGGCGTGAAACGCATAGCGCCTACAAGACTGCATGAATACTTCACGCATTGCGCCAAACACAGTGCGGTCAGCGCGGCGCGGCGGAAGTTAAAATTATTAAACCACATTTATGTTTGTTCTTCCATAATTTTTTCGTTCATTTCATATAAATGAAAGGCCTTGTCCACACAGAGATAGGTTTACGGAACTTAACTTTCGCGCCAAGCTCCGTGAACTTTTGCCGGTAGTATTAACAGGGCTTTCGCAAAAAATGTGTCCAACACGAGTAAACGTGTCTTATGCACCCCTTATTAGGGTTTTATTGATGTTTCAAAACGAATGAGAAAGGGGCGGCAAAACACAGGCGGCCCATGGGCGGCAAGTTAGTAAATCAGGCCCTGGCTGTAATGGCTGAATACTTCACTCACATTGTTTCTCACTCAGTCCGACCAGTCCGCCTTCAATACCTCGATAGGCAACGTGAGTGACTTGAGATCAGTAATAGTTTCTCACAGCATACCGTGCATGTGCATTTGCTTTATTTGGACTGCATTTTGTAATAAGGAACTACAATCTCCGGCTAATACATAAAAACACCTATATCTGCATGAGTAAACTAACGGCTCGTATGTTGTTTCCAGAATGAGTCCCAAAGCGAAATTCCTGATGGCAAATCATATTTGTATTCATAGCTGCTGCGGCTTGAAACTTCCCTCCCTCTGTCTCTAACTTGTTCCGACCAGTTGGCTTTCCATATTTCGATAGGCAAATAGGCTCACACCTGCTCTTAATGCTACTTTTCGTTACTACCTTCCTACTCTTCAATTGCGTAAGTAATTTATACTTGCTCAACTTGATTTTTCTTCACTGTTAGCATAATATTTTGCGTAAATTTTATCCTATGAATTTGCTAGTTTTTCTTCAAAAAAAAAAAAATAAAATAAAATAAAATAAAATAGGAGCGGAGCGGAATTTTAGAAACACCGCAATGAAGGTACGTGGTCTTGCAGTTTGGTCGTCGACATACCTATACCATTTATTCAGGACCAGAGTATTGCCGTGCTAAGAAAGAACGCTGTGTGAACCTTCAGGCGTTGCCAAATTTCTTTTGATAAAACACGGCTTTCCTGGTAAAATTTTTCAGATAATTTTGTTCTCGATTTCAACCATAGTCTCTGAAAATTTCAGGAAAAAATATTTATAAATTTCTCCAAAAATAAACATTTTAGTTAGGGAAATTTGGCAACTCTCGAATGTTCATACGGCGTTTTTCCTTAGCACGGCAGAATAAGGGAGGCGCATGAGGAGTGGTTGCACTAGTTGCCATCACAAGAAGGGCGCTAAAAGGAGAGGAAAGAAAACAAATCAGGGAAAAGAGGGGGGTATGAAGGGTGACAATTAATATCGAATTTACCCGGCTACCAGGCAGCACGGATAATAAACTTTTCAAAAACATAGTCATCGAGCTACATGCATTGACTAAACCGATAAACGATGCGTGATTCTGTTGATAGATACTGTCCACTTAAATTTCGCCTTCAATTGCGCTGTCTAGACACCATGCATACCGGAGACCGCGAACAGTTATTATTCATTCGAAAAACACACATTTATGTCGCTCCGTAAGCAGCGAAGGATGCTGTGATCAATTAGAAAGGATCGTCCATTTACAGTTCGCCTTCAATTTCTCTGCATAAGCAAGAAACACAATTCTCTTCGAAAGAACACAAATTGGATCGCATTTAGCAAAAAGGAACTAGCGTGATTACGGTGTTTCCAAAATAGTATGCAACTTTCTCTTTCCTTTAAAAGTACTCAAAATATGTATAATATTCAAATTTACACTATTATTTTCTTTTAAAATGACAATTTTTCGTGGGAAGCAAAAAATATTTGCTATTCGGAGAGATCTTTTGAATAACTATGGAGAAGCAACATTTTTAAAACACTGTAATCGCGCTGGTTCCTTGCTAAATGGGGTCCAATTAATCTTGCTCCATAAAATTTGCTGAAGAATAAGCCATGCGTGGACCTCTTGCAAGACATGCCACTTTAGGTTCGCCTTCAATTTCGCCACATAGGCAACAAACATACTTAGGAGCGCGATTAGTCATCTATTCGGAAGCACAAATTTATATCGCACCACAAACTTCAATTGAACAAATGAAAAATGTCATGAATCTATCGAAAGAATAAAAATCTCTGGTTTAGTATTCCAGCTGTGGAGTAAAGTCCCTCTCCTTGTGAGCAATCACATATAGACGGTGAAACTACCAGCCCACGTATCTCCTTTGCAGTATTTAAAAATCTCCGCTCCCCATGGCCGGATTCACCTATTTGCCGCCCATGGGCCGCCTGCATTTTGCCGCCCCCCTCTCATTCGTTTTGAAACTCGATAACAACCATCAAACGAACGTGTCAGCGGGGGAGGGGTGCATAAGACGCATTTACTCGTGTTGAACACATTTTTTGGGAAAGCCCTGTCAACACTACTAGCAAAAGTTCACGGAACTTTGCGCTAAAGTTAAGTTCCGTAAACCTATCTCTGTGTGGACAAGGCCTTCCATTCATAAGAAATGAAAGAAAAAATTATGAAACACTGGAAAAAAAACACATTAAACCTAGAGTCCAGACTCTTGAAAACATTGACAAGAAAAAGGACTCTTGATTCAAACAGATTTAAGCTTAAATCAAGAACCAAGCCTCTTAATTCGAGCGGATTTCTTTTTGATTTAAGCTTAAATCTGATTGAATCAAGGGTCCTTTTTCTTGTCAATGTTTTCAAGAGTCTGGACTCTAGATCCAATGTGTTTTTTTTCCCAGTGAAGAACAAACATAAATGTGGATCAATGATTTTAACTTCCGCCGCCGCGCCGCGCAGACCGCACCGTATTTGGCGCAATGCGTGAAGTATACCGACAGTCTTGTAGGCGCTATGCGTTTCACGCTGACTGCACTGTGTTCGGCGCAATGCGTGAAGTATTCATGCATTCTTGTAGGCGCTATCCGTTTCACGCTGACCGCAATGACCGCACTATGTTTGATGCAATGCGTGAAGTATTCGTGAAGTCTTGTAGGCGCTAATATGTGTTACATGCCGAACGCCACGCCGAGGGCTTCTCCTTTTCATCTCAAGTCCTCGTTATATCATTTCTCTCTATGTCGCACCGTTCCAGGCCAAATTGCGTGTTTGGTCTCTCTCTTAACTCGACTTATTGAAGGTGCTATCTCTTGTATCACCGAGAGACGACAAAATTAGAAATTACTATACTCTCAGGAAATGAGAGATTTTGTCGCCTTTTCTCGTTTGTAATTTTGTTTTTATAAATCCGATTTTTTTTATACCTACACTTTAAAAAATTGCAAATTTTTGCCGCCCCTTAGATTTGCCGTCATGGGTCGCGGCCCATGTGGCCACCCCCTTAATTCGGCCCTGCCGCTCCCATTTTATTTTTTTTAAAAGAAAAAATCCATTGAATTTATTGAAATTTTCATAGAGTTTTCTTTACACAGACAGGGAACAACACGAGAGTTTTCAAGAGTTGACATGTCGACGGTGTTAGTCGGCGATCACATAACTCGGTTTGCGACGTCACAGACTTCCTGTCATACTTTATTTTTTAAACGGAAAACTACTCAACGTCAATTTTTTAAAACTGCCGGGATTTTTCTTCTCTGCGCGAAGAAAATTCTGCAAAACTTCAAGGAATAATGTCAATTTGTTCTCCTTTAAAAAAAATAACATAGAGGCGGAGATTTTCAGACACCGCAAAGGAGATATGTGATTGCGAACTTACGCCGTCGATTTAGTAGAATTCAATTTAAAAACTAAAGTATGACCGGAAGTTTACAACGTCGCAAACCGAGATACGCGGTCTGGGAGTTTCACCGTCGATATGACTACTTGAGTTATTCGTCCATGTAGACAAAAAAAAGTGTGTGATCTTAGAATGCAATGAACTGGCCTGTTGCTCGAACGCGCATCCCTCCATCGCGTCAAATTATCCGGATTATGAGCTCAACAAGTCCTGTATCTGGCAGCTTTTCAATTGTATCGCGATTTTATTGCGTCCAGATTAGGGGATGGGCGATAAATTGTTCTTCTTGGCTCGGGTATCCGGAGGGGTTTAGCCGCTTTAACATACCGTGCTTCAGGGCTCGATAAACAGGTCGCGCAAAAGCGCTGCGTTCCACCGCGCCGCGCTGCATTTCCGTGCATTCGTTGCTCGCTCTTCGCTGCACGCGGGGATGGAGCGTAAGTTCGCACAGCTGCCAAGAGGTGGCGCCTCTGTTCAAATGCACCCTTCCATGGAGCGATTGATTTTCCACCCTAACCCAGACGATTCCAGTTGAAGTGCCTTAAGGCAAGCCCCCTCCTTGTGTTTTTACTACCGCCGTGTTTTCCGCAACAAACATTTCCAAATGCCACAATTTTCATGCATGTAAAGTCTATTCATTTTTATGACCGTTCATGTTGCAAATCGCATTAGAATCGCCTGCTCAACCATGGATAGGTTGCTGGAAAGACTTCGTTGTAATATGGTAAATAGCATTTATTTATTTTTGTCTTGGTCTCTTTCAATTGTTTTTGTTTTGCAAACGAGTTAAGAGATTGTCACTTGAACAATTCAACTCGCTTTTTATGACATCATTCGGACAAGTGGCTTTGCTACGGAAAACGGTATCAAGCACATGCCATTACTATCAAAATTTAGTCTCATCCTTATATTCTTTTAATTGAGGAGTCTTTTTTTCCTCCCCTTTTCTAAAGCATTTTTTACGTTAATTTATGATATAAATTATCCTAAGTAATTCCTATCTGCTTCGATCTTACAGAACTTTACACGAAACATTTATGACGGTCCAGCTCGTGAACATGTCACGTAAAATTTTGTAGGTAATAAGAGGGTTACAAATTTTCAAGACTAACTTCACTCGAAACAGCCAATCCTACTCTACAAACCGAATCTCGAACTCAAAAGAGTATAACATGTAATGTAACGCACAACGCCTGAGGGGCAAAGCGCTTCAGCGGATTTAGACCGAAAGCAGTCAGGGGGCGTGCCCCCTGAAAACTTCTCGAAAATAAAATAAAACTTTTATGACTTGGTGAGCTAGATGTGTGCGATGTCTGAATTACTTTGTTTTTGGACGCAAGTCGAAACGAAGAGTGAATGCGGAGCTAAGAGAGGTAAAAAGCCGGAGCGCCTTAAGTTCTTCGTGTATGCAACACGGACATCCACTAAGTACGAATAGTTGTATTCAGGCGTTTTGTCTGT
Source organism: Bemisia tabaci (assembly GCF_918797505.1). NCBI lineage: Eukaryota > Metazoa > Arthropoda > Insecta > Hemiptera > Aleyrodidae > Bemisia > Bemisia tabaci. Next base: position 77,957,382 of record NC_092793.1, read on the forward strand.
AAGGAAACGGTGCATATCAACTAGATATAAAGGGCGAATTCTTCTCCATTCGAAATTTCATACGTTTAACCGGCAAATCTTTCTGTATAAAAGTGTTTCAGCTCAAAAATATTTTAAAATAATTCATATTTGATTTCGCTGAGCTATTACTAACACAATGAGTCTGCAAACTTAAGGAACAAAAACTAGGACTTTCGTCAAGGCTTCCCCTTTAATTTCTTCATTTTCTGATGTCCTGACTTTTTTACTTTTCTCTCGATCCTGAAGCTATGCCGGAGGCTTTCTACAGTAGGAGGACACCGGCATAATTTTCGAGCTACTGTTACCGAAGCGCTTCCGTAACGGCGTAACGTCTTGATGAAAAGGCTTCCGCAGTAATGGTGCGTAGCGCTGCCAGCCTTTCCGTAATGTCCTCCTCTATCTGGGACTTACCTGCTTTCATAACAGAGTAAATGAAAATCAAGCCCCCATCTCTCAGAGGGATACAACTGTCAATTTTTCACCGATCCGAACTAAACTTGTGCTAGTCACTCAGCGGCCGGCGCAGTCATGGACCTTCCTACAATCAGAAAATTCTTCGTAAAAACGTTCTCTCGTGATTTTTAGGTATGATTTACCATAGGTTTGTAGACTATTCCCCCTCTCCACTCCCAACCCATTGATAAGTTTCTAGCCACGCTGGGCGACTGTCGCTAGGTGGCTCAACCCTTAAAAACTGGATACCGCTACCGCATGCCGTCGCAGGAGTTTCTCATTTAGTGCGACGCTGCATGCAACAACTCGCTCATCCAAGTTCGTTGGATGTACGTGTACGTAACGCGTGCCGATGTCTAGTAATTGACCTTATTATTTACTTTTAATAACCGTCTAGCATCGCGGTGTGAGGAGCCCATCGCATCTTTCTCTTTCTAGTGTCTCTCGACCGCAAGCAAAGGCACAGGGAAGAGGACGGAGATAGGCATAGGTGATAGAAAGTCCGCACCAGCCAGTCATGGAAGAAGTTATAATTATGCAAATTAGTACGACCTAGGCGGAAAGAGTTTTTAAAATATCGGAAAAAATAACTGTAGTTTGCATACTATCGTATTACTTTTTTTTCTTTTTTCTGTTTTCTCGATATTCAAGAAAAGTTGTAATATTAATGTTTATGCGGAGGACGAGGTAGGTGAAAGATGCAGAGGAGCCGCTATTCGTGCTTTTGAGACCGTTCTAAATGCCTCGCGAGGATATTAGTGAAGAGAGGGAAATGGCTAATATCGGTAGCCGCCACTGTGCCGGGTGCCGGGTAGACTGTCTCGAAGCTCCGTCTAATCGATTCGCTCAAACGTTGACTGCCTTCGATGGACGGACGACTTTAAGTACTTCTTCTGGGGACAAATTAATTACTTGCCTTGGAATAAATATGTACATAGATTACCGTTTCACTCATCTTGCAGCCTCCTGCTTGTCTACCTTCTCTCGAGTTCATCATCTTTCGCCCTCCCCGCAGATCTCCTCTTATACTTTATCAGTTTATATTTTGACCCTTAAAGGTGATTCCTCTCAAGGAGTAAACAAGCAACATACATCGAAGAAATATTGCTAAAATACGAGCTTTGCTTTTCAATCTTTGTAAGAACAGAGAGGCAGCAGTGTAGAAGCATACATCATCAGTCCATAATGGTGAAAAATCTCTTTCGAAAACTCGAAATCAAAGCCAAAAGAGACTTTACTCGAAATTTCCTGGTCAATTTGACTAATTGTAAGCAATATTTCGCGTTTGGTTTCATTAATGGTTTTAGGCTGCTGATATTAAAGCATGATGCATGCTTAGTGTCTGTTCGAAAATTCCTCAAAATCGTTTTATTTCGAACTCAGAATTCAAAAATTTACGGACCTCCAGACCACCCCTTCTGGAACCCACCACCCCTTCTGGAAACCCCCTCCCCTCCTTGTTGGACGTAGGTACAAAAGGTGTCTAATGGTGAATTTATTCTACGTTCAAAAGTCCTACGCGATGGCACTGATTGTTTTAATAGAGGAAAAGCAGTGTTACCGATTTGCGGGAATCGCCTCTATCGCTAAACGGTGGCGTGCTTTGCGATTTATCGATTGATCTGCCATTTAAACCTATGGAAAAGGATCGATAAACAGGGTGTTTGCGAAGAACATCTTATTAATCGATTCATGGCCACAGCTTCAAATGGGTAAATATCGATAAATCGATCATTCGCGCCTCGCTATTCACGCTCACGGTATGTCATTTTATGCGAGAGTCTCTCTGCGGGAGGAAGTGGCATGACACCAAAGTAGACATCTGTCTCGCCGCGTTCGTTGGAATTCGGAATCGAAGAAAAATTAAAGTCGTTGGGACGATCATCAGTCCAATATCGTCGTCGGAGAATATTTATGATCATCTTACTATGTTGCAATGAATCCATTCCCACTCGAACGAAGACGAAGCAAGGAGAAAGAAAAATCAAGAAAAAGGGAGAAATTTGTGTTACACATCTGAAACCGTGAAGTCGTCGGCGAGTTTTTGGGAAGATGAGTGCGATGGAACCGGTTTCGAGCAGCTAACTGCGTTGCCGATGTCACTTAGTCGAAGAAGAGGAGAACTGAACACCTTTAGATGATCGGAACCTTTTTTGAGTACAGATAGAAAATTACTTTTTTTTGGTAAAATTTCAGAACATTTTATGCGAGATTCGCCAAAATTAGAAATCTCAAAGTATTAAGTATATAAAAATTAAAAATATTTATTTCAGAAACTTTTATGAAATTTTTGAAATATCACAAAAATACAAAATCTGGAAATATTAGATAATGAGAAATAAATGGTAATATTTATTTATTATTTGGGGGGGGGGGGGTAGTTATACAGTGTTAGCCTGGCCCGAAAATTCTTGGGATGCCGATACTCTTTCGAGGCCTCTTCCTCTCGGATGGGGCCCCCTCTGACTAACCTAAATTCCTCCTTCATGCGGGTTTTCCAAGTTTTGGGGGCCCCTGAGAGAAACCTGCCGGGGCCCTCTGAGCCACCCGTTAGAATATCTGGGGTTCTGAAGCATACTAGCACCCCTGGTCAGACCGCCTCTGTATTTATGTCTGTATGAACCCGAGTGGCATGCGTATTCGTAATCACGCTGATACCTACTAAAATTCCAAAAGCACTTTCTTTTTCCTTTTTTTCCTCGACCATGAAATTTGCCGCTCAAAGCAACCGTCTGGATTGCCTCCTCGTAAATCCGGGCATGTCTGTTCCCTCGCTCATGGCCCCACCCGAACCTCATAAGGATGCCAGATGCGGAGAACGAAGATGAAGCAATATTAGTTGGTGATTGGTGACACTGCAACACTTATAACTGGTTATTGGCACTAGTCGGACGGAGCCTCGCTTTTTACCACTTCCTCGTTCTGGTTTTCATTCTCAAAACTCGACTCCTTTCGGCAGGTCAAGGTCGTTAGCAAAAAATTCATCGAAACCCAGTCGTCCCGCTGTTCGCGGATTTTGCGAGATGGCGGACCCTTCCTTTCTAGGTCAACGTTCCCGCACGGAGATGTTTTTCGGTCGCCGCGGATCAATTTGAATATTTTGACTGTGGAAAGTGCCCTCACCCACTCTGTGATGCCGAAGAAAAACGCAATTCAACTACTCGAATGTTGTCAGTTTGATCCTGCCAAAATATTTTATTTAAAAACAATTTATGAAAAATTTTCTTGAAATTTTCAGAAACGATAGAATAAATCGCGGGTAAGTTACTCTGACAAATTCAACAAGAAATTCGTAATTTTTCCAGAAAATTCGCGAGGAGAAATTTGGCAAATGTCCCTATGGCGTTTTTCCTTATCATGGCATCACCATGGTCTAGCCGTTTAGTTTCGAGAGAGATTTGTCCATTTATATGCTAAATCGGAGGTGCACACTGTGTTTCGCTTTACTCGCATATAGGTACATAAATATATGCAGGCTATAAATTTATTTTCGGCCAATACACTTTCATGAAATTTCTTTCAATTCCCGGCGTGCACCTCTAAAGAGGCGAGGAAATCCTGGGAGAAAGCGGGATTGCCTTCAATTTTTGAGTATGCAACACGCACATCCGCGAAACACGAATAGTTGCATCGAGGCGACACAATCAACTAACGATCAGCTTATAGTCCTTGTAAAGCGATGGCGCCTTCAATTTTTGAATATGCAACACGCACATCCGCACAACACGAATAGTTGCATCAAGGCGCCGCAATCGACTAACGATCAGTTTATAGTCCTTGTAAAGCCATAGCGCCTTCAATTTTTGATTTTGTAATAAAAGTTTATTCAGAAAACACAACACATTTTTATCATAAACTCCCAAGAGAGATGGCAAAAATATTTAAATTTACTTTCATAACCTGTAAAACTTTTTGATACTTTTAAAACCCCATAAAATATCTCGCAAAATATTTATCAGAAAGCACTCTGTGGGGGACGTTCATCGATTAACGCAGAGATTGCATTTGAAATTAAGTGCCGGGCCGTTGGCGTAGGTATCAGATTTTTGATCAGCCACTCTGCCGACTGGCTGCAAGAAAATCGGCCAGTTTGCAGACTGTGCAAAGAGGGTGCAAACGGGGAAAAAAGTCTTCCAGTCCTCGGACTGGGCAATTGCGGCAACGGGATGTAACATACATGTATGATCCCGAATCTGAAAAGTGGTTAATGCACAAGCACTTTATTGAGTTTGGCATATAACTTAAAGCTCCGCTCTTAAAGTAGCCGAATAGACTTAACAAAGTAGCTCGTTAGGTATACATTTATAGGCGGCGTAATGGCACGATAAAGTCCAGCGATGTGCAAGGCTGCGGCGGTGAATGGCCATTCAAAGCCCGGCCAGTAATTATAGCTTCAAATTAATACGCTCTAAGAACAGAAAATTTGGAAAATAAACGGCCCACGGCCTCCTTGTAAGTCCTATCTTTAAATATTTAATAATGAAAAAAAGAGAGAGAAAGAGAAAAAAAACTGTGCCACTAATTGATGTGCACAATCCATCTTGGTCGGTATGAAATGTCAGATTGCGTGTAAATTTCTTGGGTCCTCCACTGAACCCGGTTGCCTAGATTATCACTACAATTGCCAGATAGTGCTTAAAAATCCGCTTTCTCCTCCATTTGAACCCATGCAAAATATTTACCTCACATCGCAAAACCTGTCAATCTTGCACCACTCTGCAATTCAAATCCTCGATGTTCATTACAAGTAAGTAGGTAAGAGATTATTCGAAGTAAGTTTCGAACAGCGGCAAATATGAGGAACTTGAAATTTTGGAAATGTTTGTGGCGAAACAAATTGACGATGCAGTGGTAACATGGAAAATTCGACAATATTTTTTGTCTATCTGGCACGATAGAGCAATGGGCGATGTGTAATGCGTTGGAGGTACCTGTACCGGGTAGTTGAATTAACTGGAACATGAAAAGTGACGAAGAAGCCATTAAGTCTTTGACAAATTATTCTCCTGTTCGGAGCACCTCCACTGGCTCGCCGCCCGGCGTGTTTTTGTGTGGTCACCTCTAAGCTTCTCCGTAAATGACCAGGAATTCCCGTTAAGCACTTTCCATTATCCTGATAAGCTTTCTTCAAAGTCCGACCGGCCCTAAAACTGCGTGCCAGCCTCAAATTGAGAGGCGCTGAAAGTCGCCCATTCATTCAGAGACTCGCGGGCAGATGCGTCAGCTTGGGCTCCGAGCCGGTCAGGAGCGAGGTGTGAATGATCGATTAACGATATTTTCCCAATTGAGGCTATAGTAAAGAATCGATTGATTTGAAAATCAAATCCGTTGGTTTTCGATAGGTCGAATCTTTTTTTAAAACCACCTCGTGAGGTGGTATCAAAATCACGCACCAACGTTGCAATTCGTCAGTCATCGAATCAGAAGTTCCGAACTCAAATAGAAAGACAGCTACAAAAAAAAAAAAACCACAAAAGTAGTGCCGAACCTCTAAATAAAATTCGCTTTAGGCACCATGTCACTATTAGAAGCTTTTAGACTTAAATAAGCGTTACAAAGCGCCCAAAGGTATTCAAAAAGACCGAGAGGCGCCCTTGGGTGCTTAGAGGAGCCAAGAATTGCCCTGCCTTCAGGTGCCAAGAGGAGCATTTAGGCACCATGAGATGCAAAAATGTACTTTGCAAAACTTCCAAAAGCAGGAACTGTAATGGTTTGACAAAAATAACCATTGAAAAAGTAATGACAAGATTGCTACTTTATCGTCACATTTATGTGTTAAATGTTAAAAGTAGTAAATTGAAATCGTGATTTTTTTAATAAAGCCAATAGTATATTGCCGCTTATGGCCAACGACCTGTCACGGATACTGGCTACAAACATCCCCTCCTCCGAAGCTGAAGAAATGATAAAATAATAATAATTTACACGGAGTGGTTCGGTGATAAGCCAGAGCAGAGACACCCTGCTGGCTGCATGCCTCCGAGAATATCACATTATAATCACTTAGGTATACTCTCTGTCTATAAAGGGACAAGAGTTTGTTTTCATGCTACAATGCATTCCTTCCATAATCGAAGGGGTGAGAAAAACTAAAGCTGCTTACATGGGGGAAAATGACTCCATAGGCGAACAGAAAGGATAGCACTTTTGGGAGTAATTTAATTTAGAGCCGAGAGGAAGGATGATGTTTAAAAATTGAAATCTATTCGAGGGAGTACCGGAGCAACAATGGATCACGGCCCACTGGACAATGATCCGTGTCCTCCAATTCTTTCATCTCGAGGGGCAACGATAAATAATACTCATTAAAATTACGACAATTAATCTTTTCCCAGACTTCAATTCACTTTCTCCGTCAATCTTTCGAGTCAGAGCCACCGCCATTTAGGTAATATCATGCGGCTGCGGGAGGAATTTTCGTGTTAGATTCGATTCCGAATGTTCATTGACAGGAAAGATTGAGATAATGTCTCGTATGCTATCGATGGATGGATTGTCTGTCGTGTTACGGAAGAGAGAAGTAGATGCATTTCTGTGGTGAGCCACGGTTAGCACATGATCTTATGTGATTAAGGGCTCATCCCGGAATGGGCATACCTACTGCTTCAGTTGTGGTGTGAAGTCGATGACGAAAGGATCAAGGCTCGTATGAAGGAAAGGATGCTGGCTTTTGATACTTGGTGGGTGAAGAGGATGACGTGACACAGTTTGGCAGATCGCCACAGCTCATCAAATAGACTCGGGGATTAGAGGTCTTCCAATCCTTGAAGAGGCTACTAACTTCTACTATTTAATTAATTCTAATGAATAGATTATCAACGCCTTTCGTGTGAAGGACCTGCTTCCTAGAAAAACGACAATTTTAGTCGAAAATCCTCTATAATTGGCGACGAGAGGTCAATTCAAAAGCGTAAAAAAGTTAGAGGGGGCAAATTAAAGGGAACTTAAACGATCCTTTTCTGTTCTCTTAAATTTTTTCGTTATCTTTTCAAAAAAAAAAAATCCTTCAATGAAGTGTATTTAATATTTTTATAAATCTTAATAAGCTTAATAACAACCCTAAACAATGATTTGTTCCGGAGATGTAGCCGTTAAAATTTAATTTTGCCGAATCTCGTCGATGAAAAGTGTCCTCAGCCAAAAAAAAAAAAAAAAAAATGTCCCTCCGCCATGATTTTTGTATAAACCACCCTGGGACCAAGAGATCTTAAAACCGAAAGTTTTCATTTTTGACTTTGAGCTCCGTCTCCTGGATGTCAAAAGGTGTCCACTGTTCAATGATTCTCAGGTGCGGTCCTGACATTCCTGCGCAGTTAACTATACATCGTGCGACTGCCAACTCTCCAGCGATGGCAGTCAAGCTTGCTTCAAGGGATTACTAGACACATTTTTGACATCCTAAATCTGATGTGATTTTTGGAATTTTTTTGCCAATGTGGTGAAACTCATGAATATAACTTGTGCACATGAGCGAAAACGGGGGGGGGGGGGGGGGATGCCTCCCAAGAAATCCATTCGGCCCTTCACAAAAAATTTGAAAGATTTAGCAAAGTAAGTGCGTGTCGTGTCTTTCAGCTTGAAAATTGGAATCGGATCAATTTTTCGACGATAATAGCTCAACATTGCGTATAAGTAGCCTCGATTTTTTCGAATTTTCCGCGGAAAGCCCCCAGAGCTCCCCTGTAAAATTGGGCGAATTCCCCCAACACCATCAAGGAAAAGAAGAGGTGGTCGCATTTCCGGAATCTTGGCTTTTGACGTAGGAAGGTCGGTGTGGACTGTTTTTATCATCGATTTCCTTGAAAATGGTGTCGTCCATGGAAAAAATTCATCGTATGTAAATTGTTTGAAATTATATTTTGAGTTAACCTAAGCAAAAATAACGGACCGTTTTTCTTACCTCGAATTTCGGATTTCACAGGAATATTGTATCGACCTACGTCATGCCACGGGGTAGACAATCCTCAAGATGCAACCCTCGTAAAAGTGAGTCAGCCTGACGTCAGGCTATGTTTCATAAACTACCCTGAGTCTGACTGATTCAGGCTGACATCACTACATCAGTCTGACATGAGTCTGAATCAGTCAGACTCAGGGTAGTTTATGAAACATAGCCTGACGTCAGGCTGATTCACTTTTACGAGGGAACCACTCCCTTTTTTTCTTTATTTTCTCCTTTGGAGCAAAGGAGAGTGCCGCAGACGTAGACGGACTCCCTTTAGTTGGGTGTTTTTTAGTGCCCCCAACCCCCTTTGATAACGTACCCTTCTGCCATCCCCCGCGAAAAGTTCCCAGTCCCGGCCAGGCTTGTATATTATAGGTAGAAACACCTGGTTTCCGAGTCCAAGGTACATTTTCTCTGTGGACCGTAAGAATTGTGGTGGAAAGTTCGTCGGTTCCTGGAAAAAGGACGTATCTCCATTCCAAGGTTGCAAAATTGACTCATACAATTAAATTTTTTACCAGAAAATACCTGTGTAATGTCTGTCCAAAAGTTTCCTGATTTTTTCACGAGATCATACACTGGTAAAAAAAAACCTCTTGGACCAATGCCGCGGTGCATTGACTTAAGAGTGCAGTTTCTTGTCGCCGGATTTAAGAGTCTGAAACTCTTGTTTCAAGCGGATTTTGCATTGATTCAATTCAAAATCCGCTTGAAACGAGAGTCCAGACTCTTAAATCCGGCGACAAGTAACTGCACTCTTAAGTCAATGCACGCGGCATTGGTCCAAGAGGTTTTTTTACCAGTGTATGAATCATCAATGAAATTTTCAGTTGCAAATGCCCAAGAGTCTACAGTTAAATTTTCAATTTGCGAGGGGAAATTCGGCAACGTTGAAAAGTAGTTAAGCTCTTTCGTGGAGGAGACGACGAAATATCTGAAGCGCAGAGTGCGGTCACTCGGCTGGTTGTTGCACCTTGGGCGTGAGTTCGAAGTGGAAATGCATCGGGAAGAACTGGTGCCGGAGCCAGGCTGGAGCTGGAGTCATCCCGCATCCCGCTACGGAGCTCCGCTGCGCTGCTACTCCGTTTACGTCGTCTCGACCGCTGCCGTCTTGCGTTCCGCGTGGAGCGCGGAGAGCCGCGTCCGCAGTGTCCGCACCGCGTCTGTAAGCTCGGAGCAAATCTTAAGTGGGGAGTCAAGACAACCTCCTGTAAGAGCTTGATGGATTCCCGAGTCTGCCTCTCCACGGCACGCTGCGCCGCGCGCGCCGCCGCAGCGTCGTTGTCGCCTCTCCTCTAGAGTACCTTTATAGGGAGAGTATCGACACTGGACCCCGTGGAGGGCTTAGGGCCCAAAAATGGCGGCGCACGGAAAGAAATTAAATGTTGATTTAGCATTCATACTGTTAACCCTTTGTTGCATGAGCTAATCGATGATTTTGGCGAGAAAATCTACATTGTAGAGTATTTTTTCGACAATAGAGAAAGTTGAAATTGATTTTTGTAGTAATTTTTTAAGTTAGGAGATCAGACTTATAATGCTCCCCAGAAATCATTTCTTGCTTTGATTCAATTTAATACTCCAGCATAGAAATAAAGCTGAAAACCATTTGTTGCTTTCATGCAACGCTATGCAATAAAGGGTTAAAAAGATGTCCGACAAGTTTCAAATGCTGATTTTACATTTTAACAAATGCTAACGTAACTACGCCCACTGCAAAACGTACAAATTAAAATTTTATGTCAGCATTTTTGTATTGTAAAATCAGCATTTGAAACTTGTCGGACATCTTTTTAACAGTATAAATGCTAAATCAACATTTAATTTTTTTTTCCGTGCGCTTTGTTTCGGTTTTTGAAGATGGGGAGGGGGCACTGGCAAAAAAGGTCGCTTGAGTCCAGACTCTTAAAAACATTGACAAGAAAAAATACGCTCGATTCAATTAGAAGTTTTGCTTGAATCAAAAGAAAATCCGCCTAAATCAAGAGGCTCGGCTCTTTGATTCAAGGAAGAATCGGATTGAATCAAAAGTATTTTTTCTTGTTAGTGTTATTAAGAGTCTGGACTGTAGATCCAAGCGACTTTTTTTCCGGTGGGAGTCATTGCCAATTTTTAGCGGTGAAGTATAGGAGCTGTCTGCAACGTCGCCAACTGAGATACGTAGTTCGGAGTTTGCACCATCGATATATCGATTCTATGTGAGACAGACTGACTCGCGTAGAATCGATTGTTTATCATAAGTTTTTTCGGAGAAAATTCAAAGTTGCCAACTTGCAAGAATCGGCACTGCTCTCCTTGAAATCTACCATCCGGAAATGGCTGAATTCTATTAAATTTAATCTTCAATATTTACGGAAAATTGCAAATTTCATGAAGTGTATACCGATTGAATGTTACCGCTCAGATCGCAGGTTTTATCAGCTAAACGCTTACGAGCGCTTGAGAAATAAGCCCACATTTTACGGAAACACCATTTTGATGAACAAGGAAGAGGAAACTAAATATAAGAGAATAAAATAAAAATCCGATTAAAAATAGTTAAAGAACGAGGGGGTTTCTAGGGAAAGCCTCACGCCCTCCACGGCCCGCTTCGCGGGCTCCCATGAGTTCACGAGTGAGTTAATAATCACTTGATGGCTTATGAAACTCTGGTGACTTGAACGCCCGATTAAGCAGAAAGTCGGTCTAACAGGACCGAAGGGTGGCATAGTGCCGCATCTTATCAAATTTTCACATTACACATTAACATCAGGCAACTCTTAATGTATGTATGAGTTTATAACATTACTAGGGAGGTACACCCCCTGGCCACCAGGCAGCCTAACCCCTAGGGATCGCTTCGCGCCCCTCTATCACCATCTTCGCGGGTCCCCATGAGTTAATCTAAATAGCTCGGGCTCATCTAGGGAGTATCTTCTATCGATAGTCTGAAACATCATCACCTGATAAATCTTTAGAATGAGTTATGACAAATAATGAACATTTTATTCCTATAAATGGGATAATTTACTCACAACTTTATATCGTGGTATATAATATAACCTCGGTCATACGCGGGCTTATCCATGAACCTGTCGATATCCGCAAAAGTCATAACTAACAGCTCTACGTGAGAATAAAACGGACTGTGAATTTAGGGGGTCAAAGAGCTTAAGTATAGTAATGAAATAAACGAGATTTTGTGTAGCGTTTGGATTTGGTGAGTGGGTTGCAAATCTAGCCCATATGAGTGGAATGTTTCAGAATGCATATCGACGGTGAAACTACCAAACCACGTATCTCGTTTGCGGTGTTTAAAAATCTACGCTCGCATTTTATTTTTTTGAAGTAGACCAAATCAATATCATTCCTTGAAATTTTCACAGAATTTTCTCCGCACGAAGAGGAAAAATCAAAGAAATTTTCAAGAGTGGACGTTAAGTAGTTTTTCATTTAAAAAATAAAGTATGACAGGAAGTCTGCGACGTCGCAAACCGAGATACGTGGTTTGGTAGTTTCACCGTCGATATTTGCTTTCATTCTGATTTAATTAAATATAACGGAATTGTATAACGGAAAAATTTAATTAGATTAATTTTGATCAATAGGGGAGATTATTGAGTATCTCTTTTCAGTCAAAACTCTGTAACTTCTATACAGATTGATCCAAAAGTCTGGAAACCCCCTCCCCTCCCGTGTTAACTTTTGACAAGGTTGATACGGGATGGGTATCTAACGTTAAACAATAACGCTAACGTTTTCCTCGCTGTTTTGATGAGCTACTACGAGAATTCATGATGAAAAACGAGTGAGAAAACTGAATTGTTACATTCTTTTGCTAATTTGAGTAAACAAACTCCATTTCCGATCACTGGCAGGAGAATTTGGGAAATGATTGGCAGGGATTCGCTTTCAAACTGCATTCTTCACTTATTTTCACGAGTAACAGATGAGGTATTCAAGATGCAAGATGGTGATGCGATGAAAGCATTTTAAATTAGTGCATTACTTTCCTCTCGGTCAACTTGGAGCGATAGGAACATCTTCAACACTTCTCGTCGAATCATCGGACTGATCACTCTGATACTTAGAGATTATCTAATGCTCCTCTCCCAGCATGATGTAACCTAGGAATGACGCAAGTTTTACTCGTATCAGATCTAATTTTGGTGTACCCCATTTGAAAGTACCTGTTTACGGTCATCCGTCCCTGGGTCCTTCCGCTTGTTTTCATGTCTTTTTTCCGTTGATACATCGATTCGAGTCCTGGCAGCATCCTCGCTGACTTTTAATTTGATAGTCTTGGGTTTCGTTGCATAAAAATCTCCAAACCTAGGATTAAACGTGTCTGGCTGAACATACGCACAAGCGCTCTAAAAAAAGTATTCCACTTCCTGTCTAACACGGTCGGTGAAACATCGAGTGATCCTGAACCAGGGTTGACTAGAGATTGTTTTCGTCTTCCCGCACCCCTCTCTAGTAGACCTATAGCTATTCAAATAAATGACGAGAAGAAAAAACTCATTTCAAAAATAAATACATCTCGAACAATGAAATAACCGAGTTAAGGAACCATTTTGCTTCATATTTTTTTTACAAAAAAATGTCACTCTTGATCTTTTATAGGTTCTTTATCACTTCACTCCAGTAAATTACGTAAAGTTTATGAAATTACATTCATATACTTAAAATTTTAGTACATATGTAAATTTGTAAGTACGGAAGTGGATACTTTTCAGATCGAAACTTCATTAGTCCGAATGATAAAATATCATCCACATTTACAGTGGAACTTCAAAAGAGAAACATGATGCCAGAGGAAAAGTAAACAGAAAGGTGCAACGTTAAAGAGGACTTTTTTTATAATTCACAGCGTCGTTTATCGGTTCAATCAAAGCTTAGGGTGCGGTATAATTGTATGTGTCTTTCGAGTGGATGACTGTTCTCGCTACCCGGCGTATTTATGGACTATACAATGAAATTGAAGGCGAACCTTAAGTGAATGATATCCGTCAGTAGATTTACGCATGGTCTATTGGTTCTGTCATAGTTAATGGAGCGAGAAAATGTGAGTTTTACGAATAAATAATTATTCGTGCTCTCCGGTATGTTTATTGCCTATGCAGCAAAATTGAAGACGAGTTTCAGGTAGGCGATACCTACCGATAAGTCAACCACATCGTTCATCGGTTAATTTAAGCTCACGCAGCTGTTAAAAAGAGTATTTTACGAATCAATGAGGACATTTGAAAGGGCGATTTTGCCCGAGTGGATTTGGTTGACTTTTTAAACTAAATCCTAATAAGGAGCGTTTTTTTTCTCTCAACCCAATTCACCAGTCTGTTGAGCTCATCAGCTACCAGTGGTCTGAACCAAATCCAAACTTATTTTCAACCCACCTCCAGGCGTAGGTCGAAAAAAGGATGATAATAAACGTTTCAATAGAAACCTTGAAAAATAACCCTTTTTTCCCAAAATGACAGTGTTCTCTGCCACGAAAACAACTGAGCAACAACAATCGCGGTGAGATGGTGGCGATAAAGTTAAGGGTAGAAATTACACATATTTTTTTACATACGTATTATAATTTGTATGATATTTTACATTGCAGAATAAGTCGCGTTTCATCGGCCAATTAGCGCGCTTTTTTAAACCTAACCCGGGATTTGGCACGTTTTCTTCCGGATTTGGTTGAAATTTAGATACTCGATTCTAATTGGTCCAAATTCCAGATACAGATCCATCCTAGATACAACAGTCTATTCAAAAAGTAACCCAATCCATTCGCGAAAATTTGCCTGAAGAAAACGTCCAAATTTATAAACAAATTAATTATACATATTGAAATAATCATCACGGCTGAAGAAGTTAACCAAAACCATGACGTAAAATTAACCAAGCGCGCAGCACAATTTTTGGGAGAAATGGAGTGGATGCTCTGATTTAGAGCTGCATCACAGCTCTGCCGTTCGGAAGAGAGCCGTAAGTGCATATCTGTGGTGACCCTGGTTAGCACATGCTCTGATGTGTCTCGAGGCTCATCAGACTGCACTTACGGCTCTTTTCCGCAACACGGCAGAGCTTGCGACCAGGACAAGCGTCGCGCGTGGTCGGGGCTCAGCTCAACACAAGCCGCTTTCTGGAAGTGGCAGTATGGTGCGTTGGGACTAGTGAGTGGTGGAGGAGGGCACCAGATATATCTCATTTCTCTTTCTTACCAGTGCGTTTGAATCCTCTCTACCTGCGCGACGTTATCCGTTCTTGCCGCTGTGCCTGCGCGACGCGACCTCTTGAACCCGTCGTCTCTGGATGTCGTTCATTCTAAAAAATTAGTGCATTATTATAGTCCTGCCCTATATTCACGCTCTTTGAGTGCATTTTTTATATTCAATTCTATTCGTATTAAAAATATCTAAGTGAACGGAGTGATAACTCTAAAAAAAAGTGTAAATAAACGATTAAAAACCAGGAACGTTGCGATTTTCTGAAGTTTTTAATACTGTATGTAGACGAGTTTTTTACAGCGGGATTTTACTTTTTCAACCGGATTATTTAAGGCTTCAACGTTAATGTGTCGTTTCAGTGTTATTAGACGTTTCTTGCTCATGGAATAATAAAGACGTCACTAAACCGGACTGCAAAACTGAGCTCTGTGAGTAATATGAGTATTGAACTTTTATTATTTTTATTAAATCTATATCAGAGGTACGAAAGTTAATGACAATGTTCAAGTCCCTGCCTTTATTAGTCAAAGGTATATTCGGAATAAAGTTTTTCTGCCTTGTCATAAAACACTTTTTTCCTGAAAACTAAGGATGTTTTGTCAACTGTGGAAGATGGAGAGAGCATGTGTATTTATTTTCTGGAGATATGCATACATGTTCTCAAAATTAAATGTGTTTTTATGTCTTTAGCGTGGAATATACTTTAGTAAGTTTTCAAACCAGAAAACTCAAAAAGTCAGAGGAGAGCCCCTACCCATGAATTGAAATTTACCCCCAAATGGATTGTTTTCGTTCAATATTTCCTTGACGGACAAACATTTTAGATTTGCTTTTAAAGTTAGCAGTTTGCACCGACGTAGCTTATGTGTGCGTCAATGGATGTGGAGTAAGGAGTAAAAAATAAATGAAAATAATTAACTCTCCATGCCATCCCAAATGTTATTTTTTACTCCTTATTCCTCCAAAACTGTCCAGAAGGTAGCATCTTTTAGCATATTAAGAATGTTTGATAAAATATGATTATTTCTGGGGAGATTTTTTAATTTTAGGGGTTCAGTTTCACGGAAGGCGCGGTAAATCACTCAAATTTAGCTTTTACGGGAGGTTTTGGGAGTGAAATACACGGTTCAGCGGGGTGCGCAAGTCAAATTTGGATTTTTTCGATTTTCCGCACTCATTGATGTATAGGAATTATTTGTTGCAATTCTTCTGAGCGAAACAGATTTTTTACCGGGCAAGAATGGGAACACGCCACTCCGGTCATATGACGGAAAGGCGTATCTCAATTTGTGCGTGAACCTCGTTTTACATATAAATCCGTGGTTTCTGGGGCTCATGCGAAAATCGATATGCACCCTTACGTCAGTGGAGCGACGATATAATTAGTTTTCGATGCAAAGAGGCTGAACCATCCCCGCCCATGGGCTCATGCTATTAACGATTCGGAAAATCAATTGAGCTGCAACCCAGCTGCAATGCACCTGAACAATACAGACAGTGAAAAACGAAATCCCTATCCTGAAAACTCTGTTTCAAAATTTCCACCAGTTTTATTTTTCTACCGAGTTTTGCAGGATATGTCTCTATAAATTTTCCGAAAAAAATCTTGCTTAAGCGAAAATTTAAAAAAAAAAAAAAATGAAAACGAAAACGAAAACGAAAAACAAGGGACTTCTCGCAACCGGATGATCAAACATCCACCATATCGAACAAACCGCACTGGAAAAAAAAAAAAAAAAAAAAAAAAAAAAGAACACACATCGGATCTAGAGTCCAGACTCTTGAAAACATTGACAAGAAAAAATACTCTTCATTCAATCGGACTTTTGCTCGAATCAAAACGAAATCCGCTTAAATTAAGAGGCTTGGTTCTTGATTTAAGCTAGATTCTGATTGAATCAAGAGCACTTTTTCTTGTCGATGTTTTTAAGAGTCTGGACTCTAGATCCAATGTGTTTTTTTTCCAGTGCGAGGTACATGTTTTAATGGTTTTATCATCGATTTATATACTCTGATAACATAACTCGAAAAGGTTTCGGCATTGTTCCAGCCCGAACGCCAAGTTTTTTAAGCGAAGTAATTATTTCAACTCAGCGACACGATTTTCTGAAAACTCGATGAAAGAGCTAACGGAGAGCGGAACGGAGCGTGAGGTAGATTAAAAATGGAACCAATGCGTCACACCGTGAAGTAAATAATTATACTCGAAGGGTTTGGAGGATGAGAAAGAGAAAATCAGTTTAAATGAGGGTCATCTTTTTTTTACCCTCCCGCGATTGACCCACACAGGGACCGGCGCTCCCAATTGTCTGCGATCGAGCGGCAGTGGCGGCGGTCTTTTAAAGTCACGAAGAAAACGCCGATACAAGTCATAACAAACGAGAAGGGATAGAAACCTTCGATCTCATGAATAAGGTCCGAGGATAAGCAGAGGATCAGCGTTTTTCAGGTAAAGCCAGAAAAAAGACGCATACTGCCGTGCTAAGGAAGAACGGCGTATGAACATTCCAGAGTTGCCAAATTTCCATCAATAATACACTGAAAAAAAATTCCCGGCGTTTTCACCAAGGTCCGTTGGTACCTTTACCATCTCACTTTTTTTTACCAATTATTTGTAATTTTACCAAGACAGACTGGTAAGCTTACCTGAAATCAGTATTTTTACTGGTTTTTCAGGGCAAGAATACCACTTTTATTGGTAATCAATTCCCGATAACTTTGCCATTTTATCTTGATAATTCTACCACGGTCGATAAAAAATATTGGCGTTTTTACCGGGGTCCAGTAAAATTACCGAGAAAGTCGATAATTTACCGAGATTTCTCGGTAAAATTACCAATTCCATAAATGGTAATTTTACAAGAAAAAACTGGGATCAAATAGAACCCTGAATTCTTGGTAATTTTACCCTTTTCTTAGTAAATACACAGAGATTTTTTTTTCAGTGTATGTTTATTTTCGAGGAAAGTTATGAATATGATTTCTTCAAATTTTCAGGAAATTTAGAGGAAATAGCAAATAATAATATCTGAAAAATTAGAAAACAAATGTTCATGAGTTTACCAGGAAATTCGTGTTTTATGAATGGAAATTTGGCAACGCCTGAAGGTTCATACGGCGTTTGTCCTTAGCACGGCAGTAGAGGACTGGGGTGTATTTCAACGCCGCGGTAAAACTCCAAACCACGTATCTTGTTTGCGGTGTTCGAAAGTCTCCGCTCCTATTCTATTTTTTTGAAGGAAAACAAATCCGTATCATTCCTTAGAGTTTCTTCAGAATTTACTTTGCTTAGAGAAGAAAAACACGGAAGTTTTGAAAATGGACGCTCGGCGTTTTTCCATTTTAGACGATGACAAAAAGTCTGCAATGCCGCGAACCGAGATACGTGGTTTGGGATTTTTACCTTCGATATGTTCCTCTTACGTGGAAGCACCAATCTGCATTCTATACAGTTATTAGCCAAATACTTGGTCATACTATCCCTGACAACCTGTCGGGCTGATAGGGATGACCTCTCCATTTGTGTACTTTACTAGCCGTAGATTGCGAATGATCATCAAAACGCCTTTTTTCAAAAACTAGGGGCCTTTGCTTAGTAGCGCAAGTTCCGCACGAACCACGGTAAAGGTATAAGAAATATGCGGTTTCCGCAAAAAATGTTCTGGCCTGATTTTGATTGAACCTCAGCGAGAACAACCCCAGACCAGAATCGCCTGAATATACATATAATATGAATGAATGTAAAGCTGAATTGATATACTATTCTTGCGGAGTGACTTACACTTTTACGGAGCGAAATCAACTCTTATTTTGCGCCGAGTGTCGTAAGCTCTCATGGAGCAAATTGCGCTCCAGTTTCAGATCACTGGGTTTTTGGGCGCTGCATGTAATCCGGAGTAAGATATACCTGCACCAAATTTCACTCCGAGATTTTTAGCAGTGTAGTTGGCGATGAAAAAAATACCCGTGCACACGGAAAATTAAAGAACGCGAAATACGGACAAGAGGCATTTTGTGTATTTGGGAGTGACTTTCAGACTTTCTTATTGTGTGCTTATCGCATGATTTTTTTGCGGTTTTACCACTAAAAAATCTACTCATTTATCAATACCTCTTGTGTTTAACAGGCACATTTGGTGCGTCGAAAAAGAAGCGAAAAGAGCGGAAAAGCTTTAATACGTTCATATTAGAGAAACACTCAGCTATTATCTATATGTAGGCGCGTTTTTAAGTTCACCGAAGAAGATGAGCACCGTTGGGATGAATGAACTCGCTTACCGAAATTTCAACTTCTTGAGGAAACTGCAACTCCGCTAAAATAATAAATTACAGAAAAACGATTATCGTCTTCCGTGCTTTGACATCAGAAGCATTAAATAAAAGCAGCACAGATTAATCTATTCTTAATTTGTTAGGCCCCTCTCCGCCATCTTGTTGTTGAGTTGGTGCGCCATCGGAACGCACTGCCACTAGTTTACTAGAATTTATGAGACAGGTTGAAATCAAAAAGTGCTCCCTATCGGCTGAGTGCTTAAAAATTATTACAACACGGAGAAAAAAACTTTGTGCATGGGACCCGAAGTTGAGGTCATGTGGATCTCTGAAGTTTTCGGATCACGTATCTAAAAACTTGAGGTCCAGCTGCCGAAGTTCGGGTCAGACATCGAGGTACTTCGGTATGTGCCGGATTACTTCAGATGTGTGACCCGAACCCTTCGGTATGTATCGAAGTACTTCAGATCAGATGTCTGACCCGAACTTCGGCAGTTGAACCACAAGTTTTTAGATACGTGATCCGAAAACTTCAGAGATCCATATGACCTCAACTTCGGGTTCCACGCACGAAGTTTTTTTCTCCGTGAATGTGAGGAGAAACTGGTAAATTGAGGATGAGAAGTGACAAAGACTTGGAAAGAGCCAAAGCTGGCAACTCGAGTCTGAGGTTGAGAGCGTCAAACCCTGACTGCGCAATTATGAGCATTGCACTCGAGCTTAGCTCACCGCGTGAAAATCCTGCAAGGAAGATCAATTAGCGTGAAACTATTGTTACATCTTGGTGCGCTGCGTTGAGTTGCGTTGAATCGCGCAGCGGCTTGGCGCACGGTGGATCGAGTCAACAGGAGAGGCCGGACAAAATTTGGAAATTTTAAACGCTTATAACGCCGTTTATACAAAACGTTGAGGTTCTAAAAGTGGTTTCGTTGGTTTTTCGTGAAATTTCCGATAGAATCACCCTTGAAGTTTAAAATTGTGACGAAATAAACATGAAAATTTGCAGTTTTAGTCAAAAATTGCATGTCCAACCTCTCTGATTGACTCGCTCCACTGTGCGTCGCGTCGGGCTCGGGCTAAAGTCCTTTATCACGACTTGCGAAGCTGCGTGGCTGGGCTGACCGTTCATCCAGCGCTAACATTACTTGGATAGCATTGAGGAAATTTATCATATCTACATTGGGAGTTTTGAAAAAAATGACTCAAGTGCAATTGTTAAGGATTTCAAAGGTATGTCAGATAGGTAAGTACACGTAATTGGAAACAGGAGTAGGAAAACCGGAGGAGGAAGGAAAAAGAAGAAGAGAGAGATTAAGAGGCGAGAGAAAAACTTTAAAATGGGAAGAATAAGAGGAAGAGGGAGGAATTTTTATATGGAGAAAGAATAGGACGAGGGGAGTTATTGGAGGAAAGATACGGATAAAAATATGAAAATGAAAAAAAGGAGATGAATACTTTCTTCCTCTAATTTTTTTCTATTTATTGTCCTTCTTATTCTCTTTTTCCCCACACTTTTTTTCCTCCATATAATTCTCCTCTTCTTCTTTTTCTTCTTTTCCATTCTTCATCCTCCTTCTCTCTTTATTCTTTTTCTCCCTGCATTCTTCAAATAATTCTTATCACTAACTCTTCTTCTTTCTCCTCTCTTTCTTTTTCATCTTATCTCCCTTTCTCTTCCTCTTTTTAGGGAGAAGAGGAAGGAAAAGAATATAGGAGGATTGAATAACCGAGAATAAGTGGAAAAAGAAGTGGAAGAAGAAGAAAAAATAAATGTCTAGGAAGAGATTCTTCGACTTATCCTTTGTCTTCCTTTTTCGTAATTTAACACGGGTTCTCTCCTTTTCTTATTATTCTCCTTATTTCTATTTTTCGTGTACCTATCTACGCATTTCACGAATTTGAATTTTTTTATTTATTTTTTTGTCTCTTTATTCTTTTTGTCTATTCCATGCATTCATGCATACTACGCTTACAACCGGGCATTTTTTAATTCTCTTTTTTTATACCCATGCGTTAAAGTCTCCACGAATATGTTTTCTCGAGCATACTCAGCAAGTCGATTGCAGTGGCGTGGCGTGATTTGCGATCTATCGATTGATCTGCTTATGGTGAAGGATCGATAAACAGGGTGTTGGCAAGGAACACCTTAATAGTGATTTTACCATAGCTTCAAATGGGGAAATGTCGATAACCGATCATTCACGCCTTGCTACCGGTCGATTGGGACCTTCTTCTCCATTTATTTTTTTCGAATGCATCTCATTACTCCTGAGCATCTTCTTCCTTTACCGCTTCCTATTTTTCTTTATATTCTTTTTTATTTTATCCTCATCTCCTCTGCTACTTCTCAATCTTCCAATTTCGTATATACTTCCTATCCGACTTAAGTCGGGAGTATTGAACGATTGCACTTAGGTCTTTCATCAAAACACTAATTGCAGATACCTATGCCCGGTTTGCCGAGTACTATCCACTTGGAGAGGAATTCGCGACTTGGCAAGCGATGAAAGAGCGAAGAGTGCCTCGAACAAAGGGAAGAGAGGAAAAATAAATGAACTCCCTTTGAAACGTGTGTAAGCGATGAGACATTGTGAGCCGAAGGAATCCCTCCAATCATCGGCATCCATGGCTCATGTTTCAGATGCCCCCGACTACGGGCACTCCGGACGGCGCGGCGGCCGAGACGAGGGAAATGTTCGAGATTCCCACTGCTCCCGCGGTATTAACCTCCATCGGCTCACAATCAGTCAGTAGCGCCTCGGAAGACGCGAGACATGCGCGCGCGCGCACGCGTCTGTGCGTACGTGGGCGTGTGGCGCGCCCGTCCTCCGCAGACGCACGCACCAGATTATTATTGGTGCACACCGGCACCAGATTACTATTTTACAGGGTGCACGCAACTCGTACACTGTCGGGCTAAAGAAAACCTCGAGTTAGGTCAGGATAAACCGTGTCAACATCCGAGCGTTCATAAATTTCTCGAGGGTGTGGATTCGATCGAAAAACAAAGACGTGAATCGATCGATATGAACCGATCGACAAATCCACCCTATTCTAATAAGATCATTTTTAAGACGCTCGATGGATGGGGTGAGGAAGGGGAGTAAGACGGTCCAAAGGTCGGATTCCGAAGAGGGAATCAAAATTCAGAGTAAGGAGAAAGTCATTTAGAATATTGTCTGGCGGTAAATTTTTTCTTGAAACATCGTTTTGTTGTTCAATTGAAATTATTCGCTCATTAACCGCCAACGGGCGATTTCGACGACTTCGCTGGCCGCGGAGCGGCCTTTGGGGGCTCGCGGCGCCCCGGGGGGTGGGCTGCGGAGCGGCAAGGGGGCAGATCCCCTAGTTAATAATAATAAAAAAAAAACCGAGTCGATTCGATCGACTGATAAAAACGTGGACCTCATCGACGTGATTCGATCGACACCGATTCAATCGACAAACGTGAATCGATCGGCAAACCCGTGAATCGATCGACAAACCCCTGAATCGATGGACAAACCCGTGAATCGATCGACAACTCCGCGAATCTATCGACAACACCGCGAATCTTTCAAATTTGGTCGATTGAATCGGTGTCGATCGGTCCACGTTTTTATTTTTCGATCAATTCATGTCGATCGAATCCATACCGTCCTCTTTCGATTAAATATCTATTTTTGAGGAGAGTCAGGTATGAATTTCTCCCTCAAATTTTCAGATCCTTCAAGGGACGAAACTCAGGGTTTCCGGCGGTCGGGAAAACCAGGAGAGTCAAGGGATCCGAGGGAAAAGTCAGGGAATAACTTTAACGAGGAGCACGTTGACCCGGTAACTTTAGCCGGTACAAATCAAGAGAGCGCGAGCAACGTCTTGAAATGCCTTTTCCCACAATTTGAATCTTCAGAGGTGTAACCAAGTCCAAAGTTCAGCAAATTTGAATGAAACAGAGATTAGGAGAAAATTTTGCTCGAAGATTAGAAAAAGTCAGGGAATTTTGACATTTTGGAGTCATTAGGGAAGCCCCTCTCTAAATCACGCTTAAAATTCTCCGAAAAATTGGAAGAAAAGTTTCCCAAGCTTTCCTGAAAATGTGCATTTTATCAAAGGAAATTTGGCAATGTCTGATGGCTCATATGGCGTTCTTACTTATCACAGCAGCACAGGTTTTCAATTGTCCGCAACGCCCCCAAATTCTTATATAGACCCTCGGATCCCTAATCCAACGCCCCTGCCCCGAACCAAATGGTTTTTTTGCCCTTTCGCCCTCGTTCTCTTTTGTCTGCGTGGCCCGTTTAGACCATTATTACGTTGTCTGCGTCTTCCACCGATGCTCTTGACTTTCATTCGAGGTTCGCAAGGAATCGGGGGAGGGGATAAGGGTGACGGGGGGCGGGGGTTCTCCCTCTCATAATAACAGAAAAGTAGATGCGTTGCGTCGCGAGCCAATTTAGGGCTGGACGAAGGAAGCCTCAGCGCGCTGTGCCTGCCCGGGGGCGACGGAGGATGTCTGGGTTTGAAGTGCTTGTCCTCCGGCAATTTCCCATGGCGTGCAACCATGGGGACGCATGCACTGACCAGTGTTCCGCTTGAATGGGAGGCTTTGTATCACAAACATAGCATTATGATCAACTACGCGCAGTAGCAGTAGTTAAACATAGCCGCCGGCTCAATTAAATATGTAAATGGTCATACTCGGACAAAATAGTCTTTCAAATTCGTTCCAATTTACTTTTATGCTCCTTTAAGATACCTCATAAATATGCTCTCTTTTCTTTTCAGCTTTCCTTTTTTACCGTGTTTTTTCTTTTTATTTTATTTGTTCTATCGTTCATTTTGTATCAACGCGGAAGCAACTTTTGGTGGGTCGTCAACTAATTTGCTATTTGTAGTTTACGAGAAAATAATCCTCGGATTTATTTCAAGATGCTATCGCAAACGGGTAATTCGACATGTTCTAACATCAATAAGTTGAAAGAGCAGTAAAAAAAGGCAATATTATTTCACTAATTTTGCAACAGAGTTGAGAACGGAATTTAAATATTGGCTTGATACTTTAAGCCTGAAAATTTTTAAATCTATTTTTTATATCCACGCGTTAAAGTCTCTACGATCATGTTATTGAACAGCAGATCGATTATTGAATATGGCTATTGAACGATTTCTATCGATAAATAGCATTGACAAGGTAGGGATATAGGTCATTTGGTAAGTCAATTCAACAATCAACCCGCAGTATACCGCAGTTATAGTTCTAGTATATGTTGCATACGCTTTGCGCTGGAAAAAAAAAAAAAAAAATCCAACCGAGAGAAAGAAAAGCAGCTCCGCAGCTGAAAATCTAAATTAGAAGATCGTTTATAACTCTTATCATCACTGTTACTCAAACAGGCCAAATCATAATCACCCTACACTAGAAAAAAAAAGAATCTTAAATTTGCCGCCAAGAAGTATTTCTTCTTAAATCAAGAATTTTTCTGGTTAATATAAGCTACTTTTTTGCTTAACCCAAGCCTTATTTGTCTTGTATCAAGAAAAAGTCTGCTTAAAGCAAGATAAAAAAAATTCTTGGCGGCAAATTCAAGAATCATCATGCTTGATCCAAGCTACTTTTTTTTCCAGTGTATGAAAAGCCATTATACTCGAACTCAGGGTCTGACTGGCTCGCATCTAAGGGCGCAGACCCTTGGCTGGTTAAAGGGGCGTAATAAGATATTTCCTGATGGGGCATCCCCTTCGTGGAGAGGGGTTCAGAAAATTTTGGCAAAACAGCACAAGTTTACGATATTTTCAGGTTCAAAGTTCATTAATCGTACAGAGTAAAAATTGTAAAATTGAACGTATTGAAGTAACCGACAGACTTCTGAAATTAAAGAAAACAAAAAAAAAATTAAAGCCACTGGACGCATCCAAGCACCATTATTTCCACAAGAACCGTGTCAGTGCTGCGGTTTACACGAGCTTAAGACGTGGGTCTAAAAATCCATCCTAAAAAAGAATCAGGCAAGAACCTGAAAAAAGAAAGAACGAGTATCAACACAGCCGACGACAAGAAAGACGTATTCGGGCCTCTTTTTTAACTTTTCTCCCGAATCTGAGGGACACCTCATTGGCAGCATATAGCAGGGCATTGAGAACTCACGCTTCGCGTCATCGCAACTTCAATTTTTCAGATGCAGCACGGTCGTCCATCAAGTACGAATAGTTGTATCTTTGCGCCGTCATTAACGCGCACCCTCTCCCTCGCTTTATTTCCATATTGTGTTTGTTTGCGTTCGTCTTATTCGGAATGGTGCTTCAAGCACTACGTGAATAACACAGCCGAAGGTAGGAGAGATGTGTCCGGGCCTCTTTTTTAACTTTTCTCCCGAATCTGAGGGACACCTCATTGGCAGCATATAGCAGGGCATTGAGAACTCACGCTTCGCGTCATCGCGCCTTCAATTTTTCTGATGCAGCACGGACGTCCATCAAGTACGAATAGTTGTATCTCTGCGCCGTCGTTAACGCGCATCCTTTCCCTCGCTCTATTTCCATGTTGTGTTTGTTTCCGTTTGTCTTATTTGTAATGTTGCTTTAAACTAGAGCAGAGCATTGCGAGTTCACGACTCACGCCATCGCGTCTTACATTTTTCATATGCAATGTGGACATCCATCTTGCGAGAATAGTTGTATCGCTTTTACACTTTAGATGTCTCTTACTTTTGAATTTCGAAATAAATTAAGGTTAAGTTTGCCCAAGATATGCTATGATATGTTCAAATCAATAGTAATTTTGAAAAGGAAGAAATATGTTTAAAGGTCTCTCATGAGGTCTATAAAGTGTGCGTATGTCTAAAAATCGAACCGGCTATCGTTTCTCCGGGAGTTACACATAGAGAAAGAAGGAGGGGGATGATAAAGCGCCTGTATGTCAACAAAAAAGGTGACAATTTCACAAAAAAGTGTTTACGCTTCAGGAAGTAGTTTATGGACCTCTGTTCACCACTGTGCGTAAAAGCACCTCTCTTCACTCCCAACTCTCTCTTTTTCCGTTCATTTAGGAAATTTTCCGCATATATTCTCGGTCGTAATTTTTGTTCTCCTCTTATTTTGCTATCTGTCAGAGGGGCGCGTTTTTGGCGCGCCAAGGGGGCGTATCTGCCAATGGCAGATTGGCCTTATGGCCAGTCCGAGCCTGCTTAAACTATTAGTTCATTTGAAACAGGGAAACGATATTTTCGGGTGAAAAATTGACCGTCATGAGCTTGGAATTGGTTTTCTTCTCTTTCCCGGAAAAACCATGCTTTATTCCTCAAAATACTTGTAAAATCTTTGAAGTTTGCTGCCGAGTCTCCAAAATTATGATCTGGAAAATTCACGTCAGAAAATTGGTATGTTTCCTCGTTTAAAAATTGAATTCCGAACAGGAATCCTGTCATACCGCGGTTGGGATTTGTGAATCATCAAAATTCATTATTGTAATAGATAGAATGTCAGTCATGAAGTATTGTGATGCTTATACATCAGAGATAATGGATCAGACGAAAAATGTAGTCTAAAATTCAATCAAGAAAATCTACTGCGAGACTCTTGAGCGAGCAAGACGCACTATACTTCCGCAAAGGACTAGGGCACCGACCAGAGGTCACAAACCCAGTCTCCCTGCAGCTCGCAGCGAAAAGGGGCACCGATGCCGCCCCCTCTCTCCCTGCTTCGATATTGACATTGAATAACAATTCGCCGTTCCTCAAATTCCTCATCCTGAAGACACGGGGACATCCCACCGCAAGCTCACTAATAAAATCGCATTAAAATATGCGCTCACCAAGTCACCGAGTCCGGACGTGCTGCCGTTTGGTTCTTACCCGCGGCACCTCCTTAGCGAGCTAAAAGCGAAGATAGTGCCCATTTGGCAACGCATGGCAGCCTCGTCCCTCCGCTTTATTCTCTTGGAAACATCCTGTGATGAATTAGTACACTTCATGCGAGAGCAGATTTATCGGATCGAGACATCAAGGCGCACTGCTGCCGTTATGCGTATAATTACATACGATTTCTAATGATGTACAACCTATGGTACAATGTAAGAGAATTCCGCCCGAAGTCTCACAACAATGTCAAGGTGCTCATTGCACGGTGGAGATGTATAAGCGCAGCATGGTCATTGCATGTAGGAATTTGCCTACAGTGCGTTGATCTGAGCAAGAATTCCGTATCACTCGACAACGCCGCACTTGAACATGGGAATGCCGTTCTGCAACCGTCCTCATCAAGTGCCAATTCTGCGATGGTATTTCCTAGTGTACAGTCACGATGTTACTGTAACATATTGCTGAATTGAGCTATGCTGCAGCATGCTCAAATTTTTAGATTTTGAAATGTATTGATTCATTGATTTTTACTCCGATGAAATTTGCGTTTTGAAAAATCGATTGGAAATGGTAACAATCGCTCGGGAGAACGAAATACTTATTTCCGAAAAAATTCGGGAACTCCAGCATTGTGCGCCGAACCAAGAGAGGAACTATTTTCAACAATCGACCCCAGTGGCGATTATGCAAGTTGGCAACATTGTTTTTCCTCAATTTAAATCAATATAAAATATCGAGTTTATAGGTGACGCAAGTTGTCTCCCCGAGAATCGATTGTTTTAAATACATTTAAATGGAGAAAAAAAGGTGTTGCCAGCTTTCGAGAATCGCTACTGATCGACCCGCTAGTTATTATAACATACTCGTGGAGACGTAAACGCATGGATATAAAAAAAAGACCAAATAAAATACCAAGAATACCAATAAATACCAATAATAATAATAATAGACATGTACAGCACGCTGTGGTAAGGGCAACCATTCTTTTTTTAAAGAGACAGTTTTTCGTCACAGGTAGGGTTTATCTTGAACTTTCAGGGCTTGGTTTAGGTTGATATGTTTCGCGCTCTTTAGCTTGATAGAATCAATTTACAATTCGTCAGTAATCACAACTTTTAAAAACACGACTGCAGTGTGTCCTATCCAATCCTCCTGTCCCCAACATTATGCGATCTAAAATAATCGGAGAATTCGGAGAGACATACACCGTGGTGCGGATGGTCTGATTGTGAAGTATGACAGACTCTAAACTTACGGCTCTCCAAATGAGAGATTATTAAATGTTCACCGCTCGGACATTTCCGGGGCAAAAAGGAGATATGGGTACACCGAGTTAAGTTTTTCTATGTCGAAGGTTCTCCCAAACCACGTACCTTGGTTTGCGACGTTCCAGACCTCCTGTCGTTTTTCATTTTTTAAATAGAAAACTAAACTACTCAGCGGCTGTTTCTCAAAAACTGTCATGATTTTCTCCCTTGCGCGAAGAAAATTCCGTGAAAACTTCAAGGATTGGTGCTGATTCAATCACCTGTAGTTCACCTGTGTGTTCATCAGAGCATCAGCAGAGTACAAATCAGGTTACCTGACTTAATTCTAGACTTTGGAGCTGCAATGAAACAGAGAAGAATGCTGAATCCTATTTATTCCTGAAGGAAAAGGGAAATAGAATATTTGTTAATGAGAGGGATGATCAAAAAGATAAAAGA
This sequence comes from Bemisia tabaci, assembly GCF_918797505.1. Lineage (NCBI taxonomy): Eukaryota > Metazoa > Arthropoda > Insecta > Hemiptera > Aleyrodidae > Bemisia > Bemisia tabaci. The sequence continues at coordinate 77,985,817 of NC_092793.1, forward strand.
TGAATCTTTTAGAGAGATGGTGCGGCCGATGAAAAAGGCGGGTCAGGGATGTAAGAAGGACAGAAAGGTGAGGGTCTCAGCTATTAGCGGCGAGATCTCGAGTGGAAGTGTGCGCTCGGACAACATTCCAAGGGCCAAATTTCCGGTTGAAAATTAACTTGGCATAACTCATTTGGTAACAGTATCCCCATCCCTATATCCGTAAATTACAGGTTACCTCACGTTCCAGACTGAACTCATTCATTAATTTTATTCTGTTGCATTCATCCCGGGCCTACCCTAAGCCCCCCCCCCCCTCTATTTGAGAGCGGATGGAGACGGGAGGTAATGAAAGAAGAAACAGAGAAAGAAGAAGAAAGGGACACGATAGGTACGCACGCACACACGCAGACGAAGAAAAATAAAAACAAAAAGTATTCGCATTCCTACGCAACTTTAATCGCTTTAAGATTAATTTACTTTAGTCCGTAGAAGCGAGGTTTTCCTCCTGATTTTACGAAAGCAACTTTAGGTGTAACTTAGATTTTGCGGAGACAACTTAGAGGACAACTTATAGATTTTGCGGGAAAAACTTAAGGAACAACTTAGAAATAACTATTAGGCACTCAGATTTTATCATGAAGGTTTTTTTGAAAGCAGATGCCACACAGCATTGGCTCTGGTCGTCGACGTTATAATTTTGCCCGAAAAACAAAAGGCTATTGTTTGTTGTATGGCTGCTTGCCAAAAAGACGAACAATTTAAAAGTCCAAATTTGGAAAGAGTAATAAAAACTTCTATAATTTCTAAATATCGTATTCCTCGATAAACGGAAGACTAATTGGACTTCATTTTGCAATTAGGAACTATAAATTCTTGCTCATCCGAAAAAACACTCATGTGCATAAGGAAAGGTTCATACGTTGTTTTTTCACTGAGCCAGAATTTGTGGTTCCTAATTGCAAAATATAGTCCAATTAGACGTATTTCTGCCAAACGGAAGTACGTGCATTGAGACACGAGCCCTGAGACTCATAAGAATAATTGCATAACAGGGCTCACGTCATGGAGCACATAATTCCGTTTGGCAGAAATACGTCCAATTGATGCAATCGATACGTCGCGGGCAAATACCTAGTTAAATTAGGTGTTTTATCAAATGCCGGGACAGATAGTCAAATGTTGACCATTTTCGAGGTTTAGTATGTTTTAACGAAAGGCTCTTGAGTTTTAAACGTTTTAAAAGTAAAAATTCATCAAATCTACAAACTCTCTTGGTTTTTTTCCTCTCTAAATGTTCTTCATATGTTTTAGGTAACCGGGAAAACTTGACAAATTCTGTATTTCATACATCTCTCTTTTTGAGGTAAATATTACTTCAAAGGCTACAGATCATTTTTTTCAGATATCATTGTATGATACACCTATTTTTATAGCGAATTATTTCCAACATAGGTAAAGAATCATTCATTCGAAAATTTAGCAAAAGAGCCACAATTTTAATTCAAGTAAGAATATTTTACTACCTCTCTAGGAATTTGAAAAAATACCTGATTTGTTTATTTGCCTGTGACAGATTTATCGATGTTTGATAATTATCTTCCTATAGCGCGTATAATGGAACTTTTTTGAAAAACAAAGGTGACAGACGGACAGTAGGCGAGTGTTACAGAAGCGTAGTGTTAGGTATATAGCGTGCAAAGTCGCGATGCAACTATTCGACCACCCGAGCGTGGCACAGTATCACTCGAAATTGAAGGCGAACATAACGCACCAAATCACCAGGCCAATAACTGCAACGGCTAAAAGGTAGCTGGATTTTGAGGAATCACGATGAAAATGAACGCGACATATAATTAGCGTACGGAAGTGTGATGCACCATGCAACTATTCGACCACCCGAACGTGGCACAGTATCACTCGAAATTGAAGGCGAACTCAGCGTACCATTTCACGGGCCAATTGCTGTTAGGCGGCAGACGGCTAAAGCTGCTGAACACACATTACCGCTGTGGTATAACATTATCACTTCGAAGGAATTTCAGAAAAGCTTAATATTTAGCCGCCTTGCTCTGGTATGGATTTCAATTTCGTAAGGATCAGCCGAAACATAACAAAAAATTCCAGGTAGATTGCCAGGAGCCCCCCTGGCTCTTCCAAACTCGGGGACGGGTCCTAAAACGAAATCTCTAATAAAACAAAGGCCTATTTTTTTAGGTCGGGCTATAATTTTCACACGATCACTATTCTGCTGCCCTGTTTGTGGAATATTGTTTAATTTCGTCGGTCAGTCCGCGAACTGGGCAGCAAGCAGTCGACGGATTGGCCGATTTCGTAAACGAGGTGTAACATTTACACTTGAGTAGGATTTGATTTTTTCTTCTAATAATGCTTGAATTTTGTTCTGTAATGTATAATACGTCGTTTCTCGGACGAAGGAGCATAACTTCAATCCAAAGTTGTAAAATTGACTCAAACAGTCCAATTTTCTAAAAGAAGGTACGTATGCAATCATTGTCAAAAATTTCTCTGATTTTTGCATGAGATCTGAGGACAAATCAGGGAGATTTTCAGTCAGACTTGCAAAGGAACCTCCCAGGAAGTAAAAAGGCGATTTGCAATGGGATGTTTGGCAACATTTAAATGTAGTTACGTTCTTTCGTGAGGAAAACGACGAATAACTGAGGTCTCGATTAAAGCGTATGTAATTTGTTACTAATAATTAAACACCCAAGTCGACCACTTAAATAGCCAATGTTTGTTACATCAAATGCTCTGATGTTACAAAAACCCGTTCACTGAAAAAAAAAATCTCGGTGTATTTACTAAGAAAAGGGTAAAATTACCAAGAATTCAGGGTTCTATTTGATCCCAATTTTTTCTTGGTAAAATTACCATTTATGAAATTGGTAATTTTACCGAGAAATCTCGGTAAAATTATCAACTTTCTCGGTAATTTTACTGGACCCCGGTAAAAACGCCAATATTTTTTATCGACTATGGTAGAATTACCGAGATAAAATGGCGAAGTTACTGGGAATTGATTACCAATGAAAGTGGTATTCTTACCTGAGAAAAGCAGTAAAAATACCGATTTCAGGCAAGCTTACCAGTCTGTCTTGGTAAAATTACCAATAATTGGTAAACAAAGTGAGATGGTAAAGGTACCAACGGACCTTGGTAAAAACGCCGAGAATTTTTTTTCAGTGTTACGTTGTGAACATTTGATTGTTCTGTAAAGATTATTTCCGATGTTACAACAAATCGTCGCGTTGCCAAAAATTGATTGTTTCATATGGATGATTTCCGCGCGCAATTCATTGACACTTACACCGTTAGGTTTAAGAGAGTCTCTTACAAAAAAAGAATGTATGAATATGCGAATTTTACCAAATGATCTGCGGTAAAAAATGAGAAAAATAAAAAAAAACGAAACCGTAGGTGGTTTTTAAGGCACAGCTCGTCGCTCCTCTGATGAAGGGGTGTATCTCAATTTCCTCGTGAGCCCTATTTTCTCCATAAGACTCCATACTTTCCGAGATCACATTTGGACGTATTTCTATCAAACGGAACTATGTGCATTATGACGTGAGCCCTGTTATGCACGTATTCTTATGGGTCTCAGGGCTCATGTCTCAATGCACATAGTTCCGTTTGATAGAAATACGTCCATTTCGAAATAGAGATACGTCATTACGTTAGAGGACCGACGAGTCAAGAGGAGTAAGAACCCTTTTCATCCGTACCTTTCGTTGAGAATAGATCTAGCCCGGGGCGTGTGGTCACGTTAGGGTCTCTTTCTTTTATTCCTCTATTGTGTCTCTTTATTTTCTCCGAATTCGCACGTCTGCCCTCAGTGCCGACACCTCCTTAACTCTCGTCTTTTATCCTGTCATTTTGATGCGTGTTTTCTCCAAATTCAGCGAGCCGTCTGCAATTTTTATTAGCACATCACACCTCTCCGTGTGAATAGTGAAGTCTGCACGGCTATCCATTTCTCCCCGTGGACCTGTCAGTTAAGACCCCGCCCATTTTTGCGGGAAGTGTGGTTTATAATTTACAGGATTTTTTTTCGCAATGTTGACATTTTTATCGATCCGAATGATCATTGAATATCAAGCCATCAATGAAAGAAACAACCTAACTCCGAGGACCTGACGTACCTAAAGGTAGTGGCGCCCTTAGATTCGTCAAAGCAGCAATGATTTTAACATTCACACATCTAGCACACAGATCTAAATCACTTTAATGTGACTTCATGTTTCACATGGGCCTTTATCGCACCCCACCATATACTGAAGATGAAAGAGCCGTATGCAAAAACGACATTTTTCGCCCCCCCACTAGAATTTATTCAAACTTCGTCTATCAGTTACTAATACTGGAGCGCTTCTTTCTCCAAATTTTCAGACCCCCAAAAAATTTTGGGGGGGCGCTAGGGGGGGGGGGAAGTCAAAACCTGCGACCCTCGATATCTTCCGAACGAAACAAGATATTGAGGCCCGGTTTGGACGAAAAATCGTCTAAAATTGCATACTTTAAGATTCTAGAGGTCAAAATCCCAAAATTAAATTTTTAACTTAACTTATGTGCTTTTTTTCAGTTTTTGAGGAAAAACAATTTCTTTTAAACAGATTAAACTGAAATTTCACATTTTTTGATTTGAACCAAAACCAGTTTTTTAAATTGTTCGTCTTTTTCCGCATCCAACGAGTGGTCGTATAAGCTGGGGAACCGAACGGTTCCGGAGATATGATCGATTGAAGTTTCCGCTCAACGCGCGCCGACCGATTTTCGCGCGCAAAAAAGTTGGATTTGACTGTTATTAAACCAGATTTAATGTTCAAACTGAGCAAAATGTATTATTAGGGACTCTTGAGGGTCGCTGAGTCCAGAAATTACAGATACTTCCAAAAAATTCACGTTTTTAAAATTACAGCTCCGTACAGGACCACTGAGCGGCCGGTCGGCGCTCAGTGGTCCTCTAAAATAGCGCTACGAGCTGTAATTTTAAAAACGTGAATTTTTTGGAAGTATCTGTAATTTCTGGACTCAGCGACCCTCAAGAGTCCCTAATAATACATTTTGCTCAGTTTGAACATTAAATCTGGTTTAATAACAGTCAAATCCAACTTTTTTGCGCGCGAAAATCGGTCGGCGCGCGTTGAGCGGAAACTTCAATCGATCATATCTCCGGAACCGTTCGGTTCCCCAGCTTATACGACCACTCGTTGGATGCGGAAAAAGACGAACAATTTAAAAAACTGGTTTTGGTTCAAATCAAAAAATGTGAAATTTCAGTTTAATCTGTTTAAAAGAAATTGTTTTTCCTCAAAAACTGAAAAAAAGCACATAAGTTAAGTTAAAAATTTAATTTTGGGATTTTGACCTCTAGAATCTTAAAGTATGCAATTTTAGACGATTTTTCGTCCAAACCGGGCCTCAATATCTTGTTTCGTTCGGAAGATATCGAGGGTCGCAGGTTTTGACTTCCACCCCCCCTAGCGCCCCCCAAAATTTTTTGGGGGTCTGAAAATTTGGGGAAAGAAGCGCTCCAGTATTAGTAACTGATAGACGAAGTGTGAATAAGTTTTAGTGGAGGGGCGAAAAATGTTGTTTTTGCATACGGCTCTTTGCTGGAAAATGATCTCCAGCGCAGTCGTGGCTCGTACTGTGAATATTCACCAAGAAAAGTTGTATTTAATTTTGAAAAAATTCAGCTTATCGTGTGACGAGCATCAATTTTAGTGTATCTCAATCCTGTCACTGCAGCCGGCAGTAAATGATCATTGAATTGTTAAATATTTAGAAAACGAACGTTGGTCTTTTGTTTATTGAGCTATAAGTTAGAAACTAAAGACACATAGAAATGAAGGGACTTCCTTTTACAAAAAAGGCACATAATAAACACAAAAAAAAAACCAACAAAATAAGAAAAAATAAAACAAAAATAAATATCAATCAATGAATCAACAAGCATTGATAAACAATAATAATCAGTATAAAATATCAAACAATATTACTTTTGATCATATCTCACATTAAATTCAGAATCCTACGTTGCTAACCCAGCGTTTGAGTCTCCAAGCCCTAGGACAAAGCTTAAGGCTCTATACATTAAGCTCTGCAATCAGATACGATAAAAAATTGATCCAACTTTTCTTAGGATTTTCGTTTTCCACTGCCTATATCACACAGTCAAAAGAAGTCCAACTCAATTTTGTAAGAAACCTTTCGGGTTCAAATTTGATAGTATTACGGGTAGTGCTTTATTTCACGACAGAAAAATCGTGTTTCTGTACTGAACGCGCCTCGACAGCTATTATCTGTTTCCAAAATGTGTCGTAAAATTTCGATTGCAATGTGTTTAAAGCCTTCACTTGTGCTCATTTTTTCGAGAGGAAACACCCCCCCCCCCCCCACCCCACCCCCAATTGATCGTGCGGACCTCTCTAATTTCATAAATAACAAATTTATTTTTTCCTCCAACAAAATAAAAACGAACAAACAATACATTTGTAAAAATGTATATAGGTTTCTACAGATTGCTATTGTTGTCACGAGGGTCAAAAACTTTATTTTTCTCACTGCTGGGAAAATCTGATGTTTGCAAGTCGAAACTGAGCCATCATGTGATACCATATTGATGAACTTGGTGATCAGGTTTATAGACCTTGTCTCTTCATGTTTCTCCCTGAAGAAACTGATTACCTATAAAATAGCTACCGCGAACATCACCGTGGTCACCTTACAGTTATAGTTGAGTAATATGTCACTTCGCGACACCAAAACTCTCATGAATTCATGACTACCGTCTGTCTGACCTCACGCTAATCCTGTAATGAGCATGAATCTCTCCACCGTCAACGACAATCCAACTGGCACTAATGATCTCTACTGGCATCTGTTTGTACTTCAACAGGTAAAATAAGATGATTGCCTGCCAGCCATTGTTTAAAGTGCCAGCAATCAATTATTATCATTTTAATTGATATCTCTACGATGGCATGTCAAGCAGGTAGTTTTTGTTCTTTCGTCAGAGGCTCTATTAGTTATGAGCTCTGTTGCCAATTTTTTTGCGTGGCCAGAAGATGTAACTGTTTAAGTGATACGGACGTATTTCTGCGAAATGGAACTATGTGTATTATGACGTGAGCCCTGCTATACATACATTTTGATGGGTCCCAGGGCTCATGTCTTAATGCACATAGTTCCGTTTGGTAGAAATAGGTTCATATAAAATGGGATCTACTTTAGAAGCTTCATGAAAGGTAATTTGTTGGTGTTTCAGGCGGAGCTGTCGGTACAGGGAGACGATTACACGCGGAAGATATGGCACATGTACGCGACATTTGAGGAATTGGTGGACCATCACACTGGAGGCGCGAAGCCAAAAGAGGATGGCGGATTCAAGGGAAGCTCAAGCGGAATGGGGACGCGCCCGGAGCCGCAACCGCCGCCAGTGGCCCCGCAGTCGGCGCCACCTCGCGCATCCATAGGAGGGAGCTTCTTCGAGCTGAGCGGGGCCGGAACCAGAGGCGACGCCGACGCCGACGCCGGCGCCTCCATGTCCCCGCAGACCTCGTCCCTCGAGTTCCTGGGCTCCGGATCCAAAGACGACATGAGCTTAGAGTACCGAAAACCGCACTACCGAACCCGCTACCGCCGCGGTCGGAAGAGACTCGGCGTCTCGAACCCCCTCCTGGACACGATCAGCTCCATCAGCTGGATGCAGCCCGACGACGAGGGGGGCTACGGTAGCCACGGCTCCCACAAGAACTTCGGGCCCAAGTACAGCTCCGACTTCGACAGGGACTCCATCAGCTACGCCGGCTCCAACTCCATCGACTCCGGCTACAAGAGCTACTGCCCGACGCCGGAGCCCTCGGAGGGCCTCTACTTCGAGAAGCGCGGCTCTATATCTAGTCAGTGTTCGCAGAAGCCGCGGATACCAATGGGCACGCGGGTCCTCAACCGGAACTCCATGCCGCAGTACTACAGCACGGACGACGAGCAAGAGCACGACTCCAGCCTCAGCTTCCGGCACAGTTTGCTCAGCGTCGAGTCGGTCGGAGCCGGTGCCGGGAGCGGAGTGCTCCGGCCGCGGAGTCTGAGCACGAGCAGCGCGGGCGGCTACCGGCGACCCGTGAGCCCCGTCTCGCAGAGGTCGCTCCGCACGAGTTGCCCGAGCTGCCCCAGCTCCAGAACGCACAGCCCCTGCTACAGCGGCGCCAGCGGCAAGAGCTCCCCGCTCTACCACCGCACCAAGCTACCCTCCGACCACGCAGACGTCGGCTACCTCTTCAGCAAGCGCATCCAAGACGACCAAGTCACCGCTCTTATCAATGTCCTAGATGACAGCAACCGTTGGACGAGTGTCGCTCGGGTCAAGAATCTTAAAGGTGAGTCTCGTCCAGCTTTACATGCCACTGAAAACAAAAAGTATCACCATGGGCGTAGCTAGGGGGGTCCTGGAGGGGGGCCTGCCCCCCCCCCAGAAATCTCGTGGCCCCCCCAGAAAAACGGGATCCTTCATTCCTCACCCTCCCTCCGCTCTCTTCACCACGAGAGGTGGTCCCATGCCCCCCCCCCCCCCCCTCAGAGAAATTTCCTAGCTACGCCCCTGAGTATCACAATCTCAACTAAACTCCCAGCTGATTTTGGCGCCAGCTATAGGTAAGAGAAGTTGCACTGGCTCCAAGTGTAAAGGCACCAGCCGGTGGCGGTATAGTTAATCCAACCACGCTTATATGCGGACGGTGAGGGCACCAGCTAGAGGTATGCTTGATCCAATCAAACTTTCAGCTGACTTAACCATACCTCTGGCTTGTGCAACTACTCAAATATCTGGCGCCAAATTCTGCCAGGAGCATAGTTGGGATTGTGACATTTCTTTTTCCCGTGTGATCACCGATATCACGGACGAAGTTGAGTAAAATATTTTGAGAAGTACCTTTATGGCTACCATATGAACTTCGTTTTGCAATTAAGAACTACTATTTCTGATTCATTCGCAGAGGTGCCAATCATTATGGAAACTAATGACGCACACAATTATGTTGTTTCTAACGTGAACCAGACCTAGTAGTTACTATTAAGCCACTAGACAGGCTAAAAATTAAGACATAATTAAGTTTCCCTCATAAAAATTTCAGGTAAGACTTGATTTGAGTGACCAAAAGTGTTTAGATTACTTCCTATGTGGACATGTTTCTATCAAATGGAACTAAGCGCCATCGGGGGGGGGGGAGGAGGGAAGAAAGAGGGGGGCTTGGATTGGCTGTGTTGCGGAACGCGATGCTCGTTCCGTCTTATACTCGCAATGGTTTTCCATGGCGCTTATAGTTCCGTTTGACAGAACGCGCTATCCGAGATTTTAAAATCCTCAAAAGGAACTCAATTTGGCGCTTAGTTCCATTTAACAGAAAAACGTCCAAGTTAGATGTTGGCATTTTCAGTTAGCATAGGGTTACGAATTGCTCGCTCACAAGAAAAATAATATTCTACAAGTCACTACAACGGTTGTGACGGGCTTCTTAGTCAACCGGTATGCCTTCCCTCTACTCTTTGGGTTGTTTAAGGTATAAACAACGTGCAAAAACTGAGCCAGGGCGCAAAGATTGAGATATATTTTCATGCCACCAATACTGCCGTGCTAAGGAAGAACGCCGTATGTGCATTCGAATGTTGCCAAATTTCCTTTCAGAAAATGTAAATTTTTAAAGAAAGTTAAGAATATTTTTCCTTGAAATTGTAAGACTTTTTAGATCTGATTTTGAACAAAATCCTCCAAAAATTTGGAGGAGAAATATTCACAAATTCTACCTGAAAATTTGTTGTTTTTCGAAGGAAATTTGGCAACTCCTGATGGCTCATACGGCGTTCTTCCTTAGCACGGCAGAATACAACCTACGGCAACGTTTAGAGCGCGATTTGACTCACGTAGAGGTTTTTTTCTTTGAGCGGGGGGTTTGAATTTACGCTTCGAAAAACGTTAAACATCTAAATTAGGAGTTAATTTCAGCGATTTTTGTCCGAATTGTGTGTTACGTGAAATTTTAATCAGGAAACATGTATCAAACTGCTTTAATTCGAACCTTGTCTCATGGTCAATTGCAAAACAAAGTCCATCTTATCCCTTGAATAATATCCAGAGAATTGGAGACCTCCATAAATGTTCATGAATTGCATGAAAAAATGCGCGTATTTTTCCTGAAAGGAACTATAATCAAATTACATAATTAAACGAAAATAAATTATGTCTATAGAATTTGCGTGCACCACCAATCTTTTTGATTTACCTCATTTGAGCATACGTATTACTTACTTCCTTAAATACGTCAAATTTATATAAATCGTTGGCGGAAAACACTCTCTAATTTCTCAGTAACCACGTATATTGTAAGGAGTCGTAAGTTATGCAGTTCATTTTCCTGTCGGTAGAGAAAGTAAAAATTTTACTTACATATATATACTTACATTTTTGGGCACTTTTATGCCAAGATTCGTAAAAAAACACCTCTAAGATGTAGGATCAATATCTCAACTGAAGTTTTTTCTTTTCCCTAGTAGATGGTCATGCAAAGAACGCGATAAAAGATATTGTACTATTGTACTCGTATCAAAGTGGGTTTCTAGAACAACCTACTTATGTCAGAGCAATGCCACGTCTGAAAAGAAGGAGAAGAAATATAAAGTACACCCTTTGCAACCTTGCCATGGGACTCACAGAATTAAATCATCGTTCGTTGAGCTACTTTCAGAAAAATGTTAAACCATTTTGTAATCACATTTCGACGGTGAGACTACCAAACCACGTATCTCGTCTGCGGTGTTTAAAAATCGCCCCTCCTGTTTTATTTTTTTGGAGGAGAACAAAGCAACATCATTCTTTAAAATTTGCTCAGAATTTATTTCCCGAAGAGAAGAATAATCACGGAAGTTTTTTAAGAATTGACTTTGCGTGGTTTTCCAATTAAAATTAAAGTATGACGAGAAGTCTGCAACGCCGCAAAGCAAGATACGTGGTTTGAGAGTCCCACCGTCGATTTAGTTCACAAAGAGGTCACAAAGGTTACTTAAAACGGTATGAATACAATCCCATAATAAGAGGTAAATTCCTGATGTCGTTTTAGCATGAGAGGATCATTTTTCTACGGTTAAACATGCGAGGAGGTGAGCTGAAGATGTGAAGAACACGGATCACTGTTTTAAACTAACCTGGGGTAAAGGAGCTAATAACACCCTGAGAGAATGAGAATAGCTGCTGCATAATTACGCTCCCCTTACCCACCGTCTCTCTGTCTCCATTATACATACTCTCTCTTCCGCCCTCCTTCCTCCTCCTTGCCCCGTTCCTATGCCTACATGGACGCACACTGGATGGCAAAACATATTTCAGCACATTTTTAAACATCTATCAGTGTAATATGTACTAATGCAGCCATATTCGCGATTCTAAATCTCACATACGTGGGTATGGTCACGATAGACGTCCAGTTCTTTGTTATTGCGGTCAAAATAAAAAGAAAGTTTTTTTCGACCTTCCTAAATGAATAGGTAATGTTATATCTTGAAATTGATTACTTCAACGAGATTTCACTATATATATATATCGCAGGCACTTTGCAAGCCACAAGTGAATAAATCGAAAAGCATACCTTTCAGAAATAAAAGAACGAGTGTAGACTACTGATTATTTTGCCGTTATCGTGAATGAGCATTTTTTTTCTCCGTAAAACGTGGTCGTAACAACATCAGGCACACTCTAAAGAGCGTGTGATTAAATTCGAGGCCTTATTTGGGTTTGGATCGGATAGGCAACTAAACTAACTCTGTGACAATGCGTAGTGTATCGTAAATTATTGAAGGCGCTCCAACCCATGATCGTGTCCTTGTAAACTATCACCCTGAAAATCTTCATCATGGTGCATTGCTGCGATTTCTCGAAACAACATGTGAGCCGCTTGCAAATTGCCAGCGATTGCTAACTGCCTGCGACATATTTGGACGTATTTCTGTCAAACGGAACTATGTGCATTATGACGTGAGCCCTGTAATGCATGTATCCTTATGGGTCTCAGGGCTCATCTCTTAAAGCACATAGTTCTGTTTGATAGAAATACGTCCATTTGTATATCTTCGTTTCCCGCACGGAGGAACGTAACTCCATTCCAAGGTTGCAAAATTGACTTAAGCCATTTAATTCTTCACGAGGGTAAACCTGAATAATTTTCGTCGAATACTTGTTTGATTCTTGCACGAGGTGAGACGAAAAATTAGTAAAGTTTTCAGTCAGGAACTCCGGTATCACTGCCGGTTTTCAGTCAGGTACTTCAATCAGGAAGTTCTCCTGGTAAAAATGCAATTTGCGTGGAAAAATCTGGCAAGTCTGAAATTTAGTTACGTTCTTCTGTGAAAGAACCAACGACGAAATATGGCCGTACGCATAGAAAATATCCCTATGCACTGCGTCACAAGAGCGACATGCACGCTCGATTTCTTACAATCTGATTTGGCGGATTCAGCAAATTGGCAACATTGCTTTTTCTCCATTCAAACCTATGGAAATATATCGATTCTTGGAGGAACCAGGTGCCCCGACAAGAATCGATTATTTAACATAGGTTAAAATGCAGGGAATCCGGTGTTGCCAAATTTCTGGATCCGCCTCTGACACTCAGACGACGGGGCGCCCTGGATTTTCATTTTGCACCGGCCGTCTGTTTAGGTTTAGTTATCAATTTTGAATGGTGATAGCTCTCACAACCCAATTCCTTTTATCGTGATGTACTAACGAAATCCGTTCTGTTTCCTCTAGATAATTGCCGAAGTCACGAGTGCTCATCGAGTAGCGAAAGTAGCTGCCCAAGCCCCTCCTCGAACCTGCCACCGGGGCCGGAGCAGTTTTCGGACGTGGCCAGGTGCATCCTGGAGATCGTGGAGGACCTCCAGAAGTCCGGGAGCACCTCCATAGCGGGGGACACCTCGCCGCCGGCCCCGGCCCCCTCGCGGGGGGAGCGACCCCCGTCGGTGTCTTCAACAGGGTTACCAACTCTAGACTACCATGTATACGAAGAGATAATGTATGATTTGATGACGTCACAAGCCAAAGCACAATCGGCTCCGCCACCCTTGCCGGCGCGACCGGAAACTCTGCGCAAGCAGGCGGTGCCCCCGGGGCCAGGCACCTCGATCTCGGCGTACGCGCATTCCATGACCCGTCAGGCGAACCAGAGGAGCAATATATACTCCATTTTCCGCGACCAAGGCGTCAGGAGGGGAATCAGCGAGTCACTCGAGATAGAGGCTCAGCGACCCCCAGCCACCACCTCCACGTCGACCCGGAGACCAGCACCTCACCCACCCGACTTTCTAACCGATGACGAATATGGATTCCTTGCTTCCAGGTGGGAACAACTACGGTTTTACTTCACAACCCCATCGTTTATTTCTCTATTTAATGCCTACAAATTATCCCCTCAAGGAGATCGCCCGATTCCACCCCGGCCTTTTTTTAATAATGCAAGTGGCAACGTTATAGTAATCAGAGTGTAGAAATTGAATTTGCAAGATATTCAAGAAAAACTCACATCGTCAGTATGTTGAGCCTTGGTAGTTCGGCAGAAATATCAGACATTCTGGAGGAATGAATAAGATTTCCTTTTTTTAAAAATCCACGATCGGATGACGAAGCAGGATCGGGTTGGTCGAAAGCTCCCAAGCTTTGCTCCATATGCAAGAAGAAAACATGGGGAACTTTCTCCCCCCCCCTCACTCTCGTCATATTTGTTGGCCAGTTGAACGTACGACAGAAATGGAAGGTAGGGAGAAATGATAATGAAAAAATTAAGCGATTATCGGGTTTAAAGAGCCCGAAGCGTCATACAGTCAATAATTTACTCTAAGATAAAGTAAAAAGCAAAATTTGTTCCTAACCCAACCCTTGCATGGTCTGCCTGAAATGGGTTGAACACCCACTGCTCATCCGATCGTAACATACATTCATGCATACTTTGCTTACAGCCCGGCCTTTTTAATTTTTTTTTTTTTTATACCCATGCGTTAGAGTCTCCACGAATATGTTTTTCTGGAGCATAATCAGCAGGTTGATTGCAGAAGCGTGGCGTGATTTGCGATCTATCGATTGATCTGCCATTTAAACCTATGGTGAAGGATCGATAAACAAGGTGTTCGCAAGGAACACCTTAATGATCGATTCTTCACCATAGCTTCAAATGGGGAAATATCGATAATCGATCTTTCACGTCTCGCCACTGCTCCATTTAAATATGTAAAATAATCGACTCTTGGTGAAGCAGCTTGCCTCACCTAAAATAGATATTTTTAATGGATTAAAGTAAAGGAAAACCAATATTGTCAACTTGCAGAATTTCCGCTGCTCTGAATATTATTCTGTCTTGTAATTATTAACTGGTTCTATATAAAGTTGATTACTATCTTTCAATTTTTCAGGATTGACCTGAATTTCTGAAGCTCGTCCTGCTCAGACTGCCCATTGAAACTGAAATGAAGAAAGAGACTGCAAAACTTCAAGGACTCGATCGAAATTCGACTTGAATTTTTTGAAAATGTATCACCTACATTTTTATATCGGCTATAAGTTTTATAACAAATTATTGTAATTTAATATATGTAGTCATTTTTCATTGCGTTCGTTGTAAGAGTGGTAACATAGGATGAATTTTTTTCCTCGCCCCTCACCCTCGTGTCCCATCCTTACAATTTTTATGAGCTCCCCCATGAATTCCGAGTCCCTGTGTAAAAATATTGTTACTTTCATTAGTTGATGCTTCAATTTTATGATAACTTTTTACGAAGGTCCTCCGTGAAAATTTTTGTATGCTTACTTCCTTGTTCCGTAATATTTAGCCAAAGATATTTCAAAGCCCAGAAAATTACATTCAGAGAAGACTCTCCGAAGAATGCATGATTTGCACTGGATACGGATAAATTCAAAATGCCTTAATCCTATTCAGCCACAAAAGATAAAAAGAAGCTAATATCAATATATTGTATGATAATATTGGCGGATGGTGTATAATATCATTGAAATCGATATCCAAAATCTCCATGCATCTCCCCTTGGAATCTTATTACACTGACAGAATTGCAAAATTATAAATAACAAAGGTAAGAGTCTACGATTAATAAACTTCCAGCTAAATAAACAAATCCTCTGACTTTATCTCGGGAGAAAGAAGCAAAAAATACCGTAGCTACGGTATATCAACCGTATAGATAGCCTTGGTCATACAATTCCAATTTACTCGTCAATGTATGTAATGGAGTGAGGCAAAATATGCCCTAAGGTAGTGGAGAAAAAAAGAGGTATAACTATGCCACAAAATAGAGGAGATAGTTCTACCTCATTAGACTTAAAGCAGGAGCATCAAAAATTTCAGAAATTGAACCTTTTGATAAAAATTCAAAGTTTCAGGAAGCTAAACGGTAGATTCGAGGAAAACGCTGTGGGCGTTTGCCGGTGCTGTCATCACCCTGCGAAACGATTTGCTGCCGTGCTATGGAAAAACGCCGTATGAACCTTCAAGCGTTGCCAAATTTCCCTCGGTAAATCACCAATTTTCGGGAAAATTGTTAAAGATTTTTCCTCCAATTTTCCCGATAATTTTGATCTCAAATTCACCTAAAGTTCCTGAAAATTTCAAGGAGCAATATTCATAACTTCTTTCAAAAGTAACTATTTTCTAAGAGGAAATTTGGCAACTCTTGAATGTTCATACGGCGTTTCTCCTTGGCACAGCAGTATACACCATTCAGTTTGAACCTCGCAGAGACAAAGTATCCTTATCCCTTGCGACAAGGTGGAGAAATGGTGCTGGGTCCACACCATTTCGCGGGAAAAACAAAGACAAGAAGTGCCAAAAATTATAATTAGGGTCAAAATTAAATTTTTTTAATCATTCCTTGCGCTTGCAAGGATCTACCCCCAGGATCTACGGATGGCTTTTACTCAAGCTTCGTGAAAATTATCATTCTTGTGATTCTAATATAAAAGATCTCGTTAAAACTCCCTTAATCACGATGTAGAATTAATATGTGAGGCCTCCCTGGGGATGGAGCTATTCAAGGGACGACCATTCATACGGCCATTAACATCGCAGTATTAACGCTAGGGCGGTGGAGTGCGTTCAACTGTTTCTTGCAATCGAAATTCCTCATGATTGATGAGTCATTAATTGATTTATGACCTATTAATGGCATAATCGTAATGAACTCCTCACAGAATTCGGAATCGAGGTTACGTTTAATGATCTACATTGGAGCAATCGAAAATCGATTTGTCGAGTATCGCAATGACCAGTGGCGATTCTTGAAAGTTGGCAACACTTTTTTTCCTCCATTTAAATGTCTGTAAGACTCCTGGTGAGGCAGCTTGCCTCATCTAAGTCGATATTTTAAGTAGATTCCAATGGAGAAAAAACAGCGATGCCAACTTTCAAGAATCGCCACTGGCAATTACCATGAAGTATCCACTAAATCAGTGTACCTGTAAGGAAGCTGCTTGACCTTAGATGTAGACGTAGTTATGCCAAAAGGAATTTTGTGCACAGGGTTTGCGAGCAACATAGTTCCTCTTTGCATAAGTACGTCTGTATGTTGACGAGTAGTCGCTAGTGTGACCAAAGCGCAGTCTGATGACGTTGGTTTATTGCGTCAGATGTAATTGTAAAAAATTATAAATAACCCGACATTTCTTTCTGTCTAAGTTCAATCGATTTCAAATATTATATAACGATTAAAGGTTGGTTGGGTGAATGTCCTACTCAGTCCCTCCACCTTTCCGGAGGGTTCCGTTTCACAATTTAGTATTTTCAATGTTTAGGTACATTTTTAAAAGGTACCTAACAACAACAACAACAACAAAATTTTAGATACAACATTTCTTATGTAAAATGATTATAATTGAAAGGGGCAAAAATACACTCCTACGTAATAATAGATCAGCTTGGCGGGAAAAAAAGGACGCAAGGCTGAAGATATTTGCATCCTGTGATAGCTTGAAACGCTAAGCTGTTATAATCGAATTCGGGGTTTTAACTACTTAGGTACGTATTTGATTTTTTTCCGTTCCTATTTCAAACGCACACAACGAAAACTCCCTTACTTTCTTCTCTAGAGCTCTGAATTTTTATAACTTTAGAATAAGAATTTGGTTTCACAAGCTCTGTTCATTCATCAGTTGACCCTATACTTGTAAAAGCAAATTGACAAACCGTGATCACTTGTCCATGCAGAGACAATTTTTTCGGAACAACAGCAGTTACCTGCATTGTAACATCAGAAAATTTTTGCAAGCATTTAATTCCCACAGGAGAAAACCCTCGCAAATATTCTCGGGAAATTTTAGTAAATTTTGTCAATGATTGAAAGCAACTTAATTTCATGTTCATTTATACGAAAGAACACGATAGCAGCTTTTCCGTCGGCAAAAAAATAAATCACTGATTGGACTCTAAAGATTGGCGATAGGGCAACTCACTTATTACCAGTACGACGATGGCTAAAGTCGAAAAATACTCAAAGGTTTATCCACACAATTCAATGGATATTTTGGATTTCGAGTCTTTTCAAAAAAATAAAACATAAAACGAGATACCGACGCATCTTTCAACTTTAGCCATCGATAGGTATACCTACATCCAATTCTGAATCACGCCAAGACAAATCGCCATTGGACCGTAAAATATTTTAAAGGCTTACTTTAGCGAGCTTTTTGGTGGGAATGTGGGCCTTAAGTTTAAAACAAAAAACTGCCATTTTACATATTATTAGAATAGAAGGAAAAGACACGTCGCCTTTCCCCAGCAGCCAACCTGTTTATTATGGTAACTCTGTTTTTGTAAAAAAAATAAAATATGAAAAAAAATATAAAAAAAAATACTTGTGAGCAAACTCAATTATCTTGTGCTTAATTTATATTAAATCGTTTGTTACATCGTCTGTTTTAATTATTATTACCTATGTACACGCATTTTTAGATGTCTGTTTTGACTCAACTTCAGACTTAAAAACTGTTGAATGAAATAAACCAATTTGTAGTAAACTTCAATGTTGCGTACATTCCGTGTGGGACTTTCCCCACCGGATTCGAATGAAACCTCAGCTCTACATTTACACCCTATTGATCAGTTTTACTCCAAACCAATTGCAAACGAAAATGAAAAACAAGTAGAAGAGTAAAGGCCTGGGATTAAACAAGAGGCATTTTTTAGAGGATAATTTATTATGCTTCTGCATGCTGGTGTTACCGTGGACGCAATTTGCCTGGCTTTCGGGTCCTTCGGCTCGGACTCTCCGCCTTTTTTCGGTCTTCCATGACTCATTTTTTCCCCTCAAGTATTCTTGCCTGCCTATTCTAATCCCGGGACAACAACACTTTGTTAAAAAAAAAAAATTCGGATACAACAATTTCCTACCTTTAAAAATGGGTCCACGAGACATTAAGAACACGAGACCACGCAGGTCTCTAATAATAAGGTCTGATAATATAAGGTGCGGCATGCGAAGACAGGCTAATACTGCCGTGCTAAGGAAAAACGCCGTATGAACCCTCAGGCATTGCCAAATTTCCTTTGACAAAACACAAATTTTCAAGAAAATTTGATAATATTTTTCTTCCAATTTCTCGAGTAATTTTTATTGTCATTTGATCTAAAACTTCTGGAAATTTCAAGGAAAAATATTCATAACTCTTCTCAAAAATGAACATTTTATCGAAGGAAATTCGCCAACTCTCGAATGTTCATACGGCTTTCTTCCTTAGCACGGCAGAATAGACGCACGCTGCAAATTTTACTTACTGTCCAGCTAATTAAAATGGGAGGGTTTTCATTCAAAAATATAGATTTCTACCCGCATCATTTCAGCTTTCAGGCTGCCCCCTGGCATGTAAGAAACCCAACCCCCTGGGGCTGCCCTCCTGGCTTTCAAGAAGCCCAACTCCCAGGTGCTACCCCTCTGACATCGACCATGAAGGCTATTTCCATTTAAATCTTCCGTCACATTCATACGGCGCAATGATACAACTATTTGAACTCCCCGGAATGCGTGAGGTATCACACCGCATTTGAAGGCGTTTTCAAAACAGCCAAGTTCCATTATCAGAATAATCGTTTTGCATAGCTCATATTATTTTGCTTCCGTTTCTAACCACTTGTTTGTTTATAATCCTCCTATAAAAATTACCCACTTGCTAAATACAATTCTAGCTGGAGCGCACTTCAGCTATGCATTCACCACTGCAAAAATGTCATAGGAAATCGACACGCCAAGCGTGCATGGAGGCTATCTCCATTTAAATCTTCCGTCACATTCTTACGGCGCAATGATACAATTATTTGAACTCTCCGGAATGCGTGAGGTATCACGCCGCATTTGAAGGCGTTTTCAAATCAGCCAAGTTCCGTTATCGGAATAATCGTTATGCATAGTTCATATTCTTTTGTTATATTCCGCGCCACTCGTTTATTTTTAATCCTCGTAGAAAAACCACCCATTTGCTAAATACAATTCTAGCTGTAGCGCACTTCAGCTATCGACGGTGAAACTACCAAACCACGTATCTCGGTTTGCGACGTCGCAGACTTCCTGTCATACTTTATTTTTTAAATGAAAAACTACTTAACATCCAGTCTTGAAAATTTCTGTGATTTTTCCTCTTTGTGCGGAGAAAATTCCGTGAAAAATTCAAGGAATGATATTGATTTGGTCTACTTCAAAAAAATAAAATGTGAGCGTAGATTTTTAAACACCGCAAACGAGATGGTTTGGTAGTTTCACCGTCGCTATGCATTCACCACTGCAAAAATGTCATAGGAAATCGACACGCCCAGCGTGCATGTCTCGACGAAGCCCAACCCCCGCGAGGGTTGCTCCCCCTGGCATCCTCAGTGCTCAGCCCCCAGGGGCTGCCCCCTCCTGGCAATCAAAAATATGGAATGAATTCCGGAGAAAAAAGATGATTTTAAGGGGTGCCATAATCTGGGTGGGGGGCCGCTGCCTCTTGACATCTACGTAGTAGATTAAGTCGGGACGTGGGTCCAATTTGCAAAACAAGGAAGGGGGTGTCCAGAAAAATGATAACCACCCCCCCCCCCCGTAAAACTAAGTCCACTTCTTGCGTCCCCCCCCCCCGGATAATTTCATTTGCCCCCTTCCGGTTAATTCTAACCACCACCGCCCTCCTCTAATCCCTCTCGCGCGCTCTCCCCCATAACTATTGCTTTGCCGTTCCTTTGGCGGAAACGGAACGTTTACACCGCCACCGAATTTTCTGTTACGTGATTTTTCCTTTCGGCGAAAAAAAGGTGAAGGAGAAGAAACCCTTCTCTTTCTCCGAGGGTTTTTTCGCCCACTTGTTCTCGGCATTCGGCTACATAACGTCAATCTCAAGTGACGTGGTCAAACTGGCATGCGATACAACGCATCGATTAGGTAAAAAATCTCGGCAGATTTTGAAATTTTAGCAAAACAAAGGACGATAGCCCCTGCGCATCATTCTGAACCCCAAACTCTACAAAATTAAGAGAAATGCAATCAGAGTGGTGTTTGGAAAAAACACCTCGCATTCGATTCAGAACACACATTTTTATTGCTCCAAGAGGGAGCCGATAAATGATCCTGCCCGCCTTTGGTAGGGATCGCCCATCCAAGGTTCGCCTTCAATTTTGCTGCTTAGGCAATATATGAATATCACGCAAAATACGTTACTCCGACTAAATAATTTCATAGAATAAAAATAAAAATGCAGAATGAAATTCCAGTGTCAGTGGCTATCATTTGTGTCTGGTAAAGCCCATCGTCGATGTTCTAATGCATTTTTCTACTTTTCTAACTTCGCGTTTAAGTCTCCGAACATATGCGCGGTCGAAAAAACTTAGTGCGTTGAACGATTGTACCTTGTGATGTATGATTGATACCTGCTTGCCCATGAGAGATTACGATTGCGAATAGTTGCGTGCTCCTAGACCCACAAATACTTTAACTGGCATCTTTATAGCTTCTGAAAAAGTAAATCATACGCTGGAAAATTAGGCTTGCATGTAGGGATTTTTCAACGTAGCATTCTGTTAGGGTCATCCCCGGACAGCTAGGCGACAGTGCTGCCTCAGGTGGCAATGTATAGAAGTACTTAACATAACACATTCTACACTCGGCACTCACTTTGATTAAAGTGACTGTAAAGGGAGAGTAACTCCCTTCATATATATTTTTAGTATCGGAAAGAAGCAGGGGCGAACTGGCCATGGGGGCGGGGAAGCGATCGCCCCCTAACAATTTGCCGCGGAGGTCCCGAAGGGGCCCCCGCGGCGAATTTTTTTCGAGTCATCGTTTTTTTCCCGTAATGTTGTAACTTTCTTATCCTTTTCAATCAATTAAAGGCCCCGAATTCCTTGAAAATTTTTCTCTAAGAGACATGTCAGGTCGCCAAAAGAATTTGTGATGAAGGGACCCCCGATGAATCCTGAGAATGGGTTATTTTGAAGTTCAAGTACTGTAGAATCCAACTCCAATAATGCCTACGTGTTTAAAAAGTGTGAAATTTTCAAAATTTACCGGGGGAGGGCCCCCGAACCTTCATAGAAGGGCCCCCGAACGACAGGAGGGGCCCTCACATTTAGGTCTCCTCCTAACTTTTCGACTACCAGTCCGCCCCTGGGTGCCGCTACTGCAGTTTTGACCGTTAAGGCCGTAGTTTAAGGGCACTAAAACCAGGATTGTATTTCGCAAACAGATAATTTTTGCAAAACATTAAAAATTAAGAAGCCGGAGTAATTTAACTAAATAATCAACGGAACTCAAATCTACAGTATAATGCAAACAAATTTGGAAAATCTCGTTATGTAAATACATAAGATTCGTAAACGCCTTCAATTGAAGCGTGATACCTCACGCGTTCCGGGGAGTTCAAATAGTTGTATCCCTGCGCTTGAGCAAGGCGATGGAAGTTTAATATTGAAGTGGCGTCCCGGTTTGGTATTTCGACTTTCCTGTGCCGCTACTGCAGTTTCGACCTTTAAGGCCGGAGTTTAAGGGCGGTGAAGCAGGGATTGTACTTCGCAAAAAGATAATTTTTGCAGAGTAATTAAAAATTAAGAATCAGGAATAATTTAACTAAATAATAAAAGGATCTCAAATCGACAATATAAAGCAAACAAATTTGAAAAGTCTCGTCATGTAAATACAGAAGACTCGAAAACGCCTTCAATTGAAGCATGATACCTCACGCGTTCCGAAGTGTTCGAATAGTTGTATCCTTGCGCCTTAGCAAGGCGATGGAAGTTTATAATTGAAGTAGCGTCCCCGCGTTCTTTTTCGGTTTTCCTGTGCCGCTACTGGAGTTTTGACCGTTGAGGCCGTAGTATAAGGGCGCTAAAGCCAGGGTTGTATTTCGCAAGTGTATAGTTTTGGCAGAATAATTAAAAATTACAGAGCAGGAGTAATTTAACTAAATAATAAAAGGATCTCAAATCGACAATATAAAGCAAACAAATTTGAAAAGTCTCGTCATGTAAAGACAAAAGATTCGAAAACGCTTTCAAATGAGGCGTCATACCTCACGCGTTCCGGAGAGTTCGAATAGTTGTATCCCTGCGCCTTAGCAAGGCGATGGAAGTTTAATATTGAAGCAGCGTCCCCGATGGGTTTTTTGGCTTCCTTGTGCCGCCACTGCAGTTTCGACCGTTCAGTTAGTAGTTTAAGGGCGCTAAAGTCAGGATTGTATTTCGCAAAAAGATAATTGTTGCAGAATAATTAAAAATTAGGAAGCAGGAATAATACACTGAAAAAAATACTTCTGTTCACAGGGCTCCTTCACTTCTTTTGTAACAGTCAAAGAGGCTTCCGTTATGAGGTCGACAGAGTGCTCTGTTCCCACGACCGAAGTTCTGTTTTCACAAGAAAAAAATTCTGAAAGTGTAGCAAAGAAACTGCAGGAGCCCTGTGAACAGAATGTTCTATCGTTAGCACCATCTATTTGTTTCTGTGTATTACTAAATAATATAAGGAACTCAAATCAACAATATAATGCAAAAAACATTTAGAAAATCTCGTCATGAAAATACTGAATATTCGAAAACGCCTTCAATTGAGGCGTGATACCTCACGCGTTCCGGAGTGTTCAAATAGTTGTATCACTGCGCCTTAGCAAGGCGATAGATATTGAAGCAGCGTCCCCGATAGGTCTTTTGGCTTTCCTGTGCCGCTACTGTAGTTTCGCCCGTTAAGGCCGTAGTATAAGGGCGCGAAAGCCAGGATTGTATTCGCAAAAAGATAATTGTTGCAGAATAATTGAAAATTAAGAATCAGGTATAATATTACTAGATAATAAAAGGAACTCAAATCTACAATATAATGCAAAAAAATTTGGAAAATCTCGTCATGTAAATACAGAAGCTTCAAAAACGCCTTCAAATGAGGCGTGATACCTTACGCGTCCCGGAGAGTTCGAATAGTTGTTTCCCTGCGCCTTAGCAAGGCGATGGTAGTTTAATATTGAAGTAGTGTCCCCGCTTAGTTTTTCGCCTTTCCTGTGCCGCCAGGGGCGGACTGGCCATAGGGAGGGGAGAATCTGCCGCGGAGGTTCCGAAGGGGCCCCCGCGGCGAATTTTTTTCGAGTCATCGTTTTCTTCCCGTAATGTTGTAATTTTCTTTTCCTTTTTAATCACTAAAAGGCCCCGAATTCCTTGAAAATTTGTCTCTAAGAGACATGGAAGATTGCCAAAAGCATTTGTGATGAAGGGACCCCTGATGAATCCTGAGAATGGGTTATTTTGAAGTTCAAGTACCGTAGAATCCAACTCCCTCGTGTTTAAAAAGTGTGAAATTTTCAAAATTTACCGGGGGAGGGCCCCCGGACTTTCTTTGAGGGGCCCCCGAACGACAGGAGGGGCGCTTATATTTAGGTCTCCTCCTAACTTTTCGACTACCAGTCCGCCCCTGGCCTTATGCGCCACTTCAATACATCTGGTGATTTGATGATCTGACGAATGGAACACTAGGGCCATCATACTGTTCACAACGTATTATCGATTTTTTGGGTGCGCGCAACCAGAGTAGTCCCCGCTCATTTGAAAAGTGGCGCGTCAATTTGTATATTTTGCCGAGCGCGGCGCGGAATTGGCGGGAACCAATGGGAGTGGAAGTTTCGACTTGTTTACATTCGCGTTATATTTTGGTGGTCCGTCTGTTTTGTCTTTGTTATTTTAGGTTAATCAGGTTTTGATTGTGTGAATATCGCCAGGCTTGAGACTATTTCGTTAAGTGTTAATCTCATTTTAAGACCTTGGGAGGTCTTTGTGATAATGTTTAATGAAGCTCAATCCTATAATTTCTTAGATTTGTAATCGTTAATATATACCTGAAGCCAAAACATGACCTATGGGTAAGATCTCATTCCTTTATTTTTGTTCCTATCCCTAATCATTGCCTGATTTTACAACAACTGTGACTGATAAGTAAATTTCATTTCTTGAATATTCAGGAGCTCTGTCAAGATATCATACTGGAATTCAGCATTTTATTAAGCAAAGTGGCAAACTCTTAAGTGCCATTGATTGAAGTTTCCTCACTGTTTATGGATCTGCTGGCAGAATTGCAGAAAACCATGTTAACTCATTCTGCCACTGCCGCTGCTCCTCAAACGAAGAATGAAAAGAGGACTGGGTTAGGCCTGTTCAAACCATAACTGTTAACCTTGAAAGGAGGGCCAGATTAGCTGGGAGCACCCCGGCCCACAGGCCCCCCGTGGGTGATTTTTATTTTTGTTCCAGATTCTCCAGGGGCCCTTGGAGTATAAACGATAGATTCAGAGAGGCCTGAACACTGGGATTTTGGGTTCGGGTATCATAGGGCCCTTATATTTTAGGATTTGGGGCCCGTAAATTGGCACCCGGCCCCACGAGTCCCCCTGGGCGATTCTTATTTTAATTTCAGATTCTTTAGGGGCCCTTGGAGTATAAGCAACAGATTCAGAGAGGCCCTAAGATTGGGATTTTGGGTTCGGGGATCATGGGATACCTAGGTTTTGGGATTTGGGGCCTGTAGATTTTAGGGTTTGACCATGTGGGGCCCTAAATTATAATATTTGGTTTTGTACCTGGAGTCCTCCTAACATCTCAGCCGGGAGTTATCTCCTTACAACGTAGATAATGTCATGGATCTATTTTATATCCTTGTCATCTAATAACATTTTATATGTCTGATTTGATGGTTATTTTAATATTTATACTTAATTAAAATGACAGCTGGGATGGGGGGGGGGGAGGTTTTATTTTCATTGGAGACGAAAACAGCCTTCAATTTAGAGGGTATGCAACCCGCACAAGTCCGGGCCCCTTGTACTCGCTGGCACCTCGGGCCCCTCAGTGCCAATCCGGCCCTGCTTGAAAGCGAGTGAAAGAACACCATTTGTCAATTTATCTTTCATCAATTGGATCATAAACTACCACAATCATTGATGACAATGAAGGAAACTCATAGTTTGATGAAGATGATGGCAATGAAACATTCTGCGGATGATATGGATAATGAAGGGCAGATGGAGGAAAGATGCGCCAAATCTTGAGTACTTATATGCATTTCTCAATCCTACTGTTGATGTAATTGTTGCCTCAATTCCCTTTTCGTAAATGCATGAGTGTCAGAAGAAGGTGCATTGACTTATTCAGTTTTTAAAAAAATTATTTATTTTCACAAAAAAACTCAAACAATTTTGAGAGTTCAAAAGGATTTAAAGCTGCTCATTTTATCCTTAAACTGTCCCAATATAGGATGTGATTTTCAAAAAATTGCTACTCTAGGACTGCCTCTAATTTTGAGAGGACCCCTCTTTCCCAAAGTACTTCCTCCACTCGCAAGGGGAACGAGAAAGTGGAAAAAGTCTAGTGCTGTTGGGAAAAAGGGCTTGACTCAAAATATTTAAGTGGCGACTCAAGCACTCAGGGAGGGGAAGGCAGTCATGTCACCTCTGCCTTTTTAATTTTTCTGAAGAACCCAGTGTAAAAAAAGGAAATGGAACTACTTTATCGCTAGAAATTCAATGGAGACTGAGAAAAAAAATTGCAAAATCTTTAAGGAATTATGCTGATTAGTTTTACACCCCCTAATTAAAATATGAGGGAAGGGGGCAAACTGAGGTACAGGGCTGATGAGTTCATCTATCATTTTCATATATTCGTGTCCCTTTTTTGAGGCTAATGTTACCCATGATACTCTTTTAAAAGCTAATTACAAAGCTCTTTCCAAACAAAACTTCAGGTGCTCAGCCGGAGGAACCAATTTGAAGCATTGTCTATTTTCTTGGAAAATTCTCCCAACATAATTTTGCTTTGATTTCTGTTTCAGGGATAACCGTGACCAGAATGACACTGCAGTTATTCGAGAAGTGTATGAAAGTGAGAATGCTCTTGAAGCATTTGAACTGGAACTAGATCGTGCTCTTGAGGCAGGGTGTAATGTAATTGTCATTGAGCCAACCAGGTTAGCAGATGAAACAGCCCAATGGATAGCATTTGGAAATTTTTTGCATAGGACTGCCGTTTTCTCGGGAGTTGGAGCAATTTTTGCAGGTACAATAGCATTTAACATTACATTGTGTTTGAAAATAGTTAAGAAGTATATGGATGTGAGTGAACTGATTAAGAAGTTGAGACTAAAAATGTAGGTACCAATTGGTTATTTTGGGTAAAAGGTATCGTAGGGTACACTATGCGAAAAAATTGAGCACAGAAATCAAAGCTCATTGTTGTGATGTAAAGTTCATTTGTATCATGAGCTTCCATGCAACTTTTTAGCTCCCAACATGATATTTCGAAAATCACAAAAATATCATTCAATTTTCTTTTCTAAAGTTTACTATTATTTAGAAACTAAATTATGATAGAACGAATCTGTTTTGTAAATGAGAGTAGCAATAGAGAGAAGCTGCACTGTTGTCACTTTCAAGCTGCCGACTTGCAAGGCGGTAAGTGTCTGCGCAGCGGGGCCTACGGAAACATTGTTATCTTTTAATTTTCACCTAAATTCATAGTTTTATTGAGGTTTTGAAAATGAGTCATTTTACGCTAAATTCTCCGTAATGGGTGGAGGAGAGGATTTTATCATCAAATTTTGTCACCACCGAGGAGATAAAATTTTATTTCTCACTCTATCCAAGCCAGTATGCCCATTTAACTTAAGCAGACACTCCCCAAGGCTGCCTCCCAGGCCAAACAGCTATGATTAAACTGTTATAATCAAATCTCGTCAAAGGTGACACTCCCAGCCCACAAACAATCATATGCTTTGCACAAAATTACCACAAATTTTTATTTTTAATATTGTTCTATAGACAACTAGATTATTTTCTTTCATGGCATGATGTAGAATTTAGTAATGATTAAAATTTTAAAAAAAGGAAAGAAATAAATTTTATGGCAATAAATGATTAGGTGCAGTAGGTAATATTTCTGTGTAAAAGAGGAAGTAGGGTAAAGTTACAAAGTATGTACAGCTTCGAAATACTCTTGCTTAACTCCATCCCCTCAAGGTGCAGCAGAAAATGTTAGATGATTGGACTTAATAATGTAGCATTATCACTAATATGATTTTGAAAAACACAGTGTTGGACTATTTATATTGGTATATATTTTAGGTTTTGAAATAAGAAGCAAGCATCTGAAGTATGGATTTCTGTATTGAAAGCATTAGACTATCTTTTTGGCTCATTTCATGGTATTGATTGTTCACAGGGTATTTGCTACCGAAGAAACCAATCATATTTGGTCCTCTGTGTGCTGTGTCTTTCTTAAGCGCTGGGCTCCACACAGTGGCCTGGCAGATGGATCCATGTTGTAAATATCAAATCTGTAATAACAGCAAAAAATTGGCGAATCTACCACTTTATAACTCTATTACTCCCGTAGTTCTCACGCGGCAAGATGACACTCACCGTAGGATTCTTCAGTCAACAGTTACCATCTTATCAGTTGCATTCTGTCTTTGGAAATACTATCAAAGTATGAAATAGTTCATGTTTATATTAGATGATGACTCAAAAGCAACCTATTTATCTGTTTTTGTCTTAGCAGTTCAACTAATCTGGTAGGTTTTTGTCTATTCTCCTAATCAAGTTTTTCTGCGCAGTCAAATTCAGAACGAATTAAGCCTGTATGAGTCAAGGAATTTTAAAATCAAAATAACTGCATGAAGATGCAGCAGAATGAAATAACGGATGACACAACGTGTTGAATTTTCTGTAAAACAGCAACTGCACTGCATGTAAAATCTAAATTTTTCAAGGAAGCCCTGTTTTGATCTCTTTATGGCTGAGTAGCAGTTTCTTTCTTTAACAGAATATTTTTGACACCATGGTGTATTCAGCCCAAAATTTTTATTTGCTGGTTTTCAGTAGATTTCTATGAGAAGTGCCACTTATGATGCTCTTAATTCAAGTTTGACAGGTAGCTCCTCAGTACCGGTTAAGTCATTTTTATAAACCACGAACAATGACAGCTATCACTTTTATTAATGTACACACAGATTGTGGCTCAATTTACGAGTCATCTAGACAGAGAGATGATGATGGTGCCATCATGGGTCAAATCCAGTATAAAATTGAAATTTCAGAACAGTATCGTTAGCTTTTAAGTTTTCTATTGAATTTTAGTGCTTGAAAGAAAGATTAACATCTCTCTGTTTAGAGCATTTTTGACCAAAGGCGATATTTGGAAACCCTTTTATCCAGTTTCAAGACTAAGTTTTCTTTTAATTCAAACGAATTAGACTACCTTTTTTGCTCCATGTAAAGTCCTGAAGATTCTCCCTGGGTATGGGCAAAAGAGCTCGGAATGCAGCTCAATTAAGACCTAATCGAACTGGAGCATCTATCTGCATTTGTGCAACCTGAAATAAGATCTTGCTCAAAAAAAAGGGGTGTGAAGCATTACAAGTTCCCATAATGTAAGGCCTAGGGGCGAGATGCAATGGCTGTTTTATAAAAATCACAAATTGTTTAAAATATCTCATAATTAGTTTCTTGCTTCTCCTGCCCAAATGCTGGACTGAAGCTCCTATCGGAGGGTGTTCTTTTTTTCTTTTATCAGAAGAAGCCTACCTGTTTTTCATGTTGCCTGAATTTGTCCAATGTCTCTAAACTATGCATTCTACGACCTTGAAACTCTAGTTGAATTTATTCCACATTATTAAAGATAATATCACAAATTTTCATGGTAGAATGTTGCTTAGGCTTCTGTTGAAAAATAAAGCTTGAGCTAGAATTAGGTATTGTCTAATGTAGGTAGGCTGACTCTGGTTGAATCGGTACATTTTATAGACGGGTTGCTAAAGAGGAATTGTCAATGATATTAGAAAGGATTCTTTATCTGTCTTCCAAGGAGGAAGAGTTTTCATTGCCACTTGGAACTCAGCCTCTTCCTCTACTGCAAAATCTCTTCATAAAACAATGTGGGCTGTTCAGTGAGAGTTTATTTTATCCCCTCTGTCTGAGAATATTATTTTTTCATCTCTTGAAGAATTTGTTGTTGAGTACTCTCTATCGGCCAAATTATTTTCCCACTATATGCATAGAAGGAGCAATATGAAACAATATGTTTAAATTTCTACTTGTTTATCTTTGTGTGTAAAGAGTGGACACCAGAGAGACCCAAGGCTCTAATTTCTTCATCGAGAACTCACCTCGTTTTCACCTGTGAAGTCTTGAAAAATTTCTGTTTGCAATTTTCTTATATCAACAAAAGCACAAAGGTCAAGACTTGACTCTTAGTATTGCATGAATGTAAGATACCTACTGTTTATTTTTTTTCTTTTCTTCTTTTTTTTCCAAACCTCTTGATATTAATATCAATCCTTCTCAAATTTAAACTGATTCATTGGGGTTTCACGCTTTTTTATGTAGTGCTTAGTCACTGATAATTCTAATCCTCTTAAATTTTGTGCATCACTTGATTTCAATGTTACTTAAAAAATTATGTATACTTATCCAATATTTCTTCAATTATTCAACTTCTGTAAAACATAAATTATTTCCACTAATTTTTATCCAATTTGTGAGGAGCGTTCTGTCCAGCTGCTGGAGCGGATTTTTTCAAATCGCTACGGACAAAAAATTCTTCCAAAGAGGTATCTTTGGGTTTCAACTCAAAGAAGAAAAATTAGTTGCTGGATTTTAACAAAACATTACTGTTAGACCACGGTTTTTTGGTATGTAATCGTTAACTGGATCTAGATTCATTTGAAGTCATCCTTGACAATTTTTACTGCTAGTCACATTCTATGCTTCACAAGAGTATTGGTTTGCGCCTTTCAAGTCACTATCGATTGCATTTACTCTTTGTGATTTTGTCATCAGCTGCGAATAAAACTTTGACAATTTTAATGGTACGAGTCCAATATTGAGAATCGGACGAATCACTTAGAGCTGTGGAAAACTTTCTCACCGCCTCCTTGGCCACCCCACAATTTCTAGTAGGTTCCTAACATCAATGCAACTTCTATTAAGGTCAACACAAAAAAGAGATTAGTCTTGTTTTGTTTCCTGTTTTTCCCTGGTGCTGAGTATTAATGTCCCTGAAAATCTGTGGCTGCCCAATATTTCTTTTTCTGAAGCTCTGTACATACATTCCTTGTATCATGAGAAAAAGTTTGCATCACATCAAAGAGTTCCATCATGATGTATGATTGTGGTTACAGCATCAAATTGTGTTTCATCTGCCTTATTTTTTTTTTTTCATCTTTTTAGGGTTGACTGACAAGAATTCGTAACGATTTTTGAATAGATATAATATCAGTCGTTGGGTCTAGTAGTTATCAAATACAATTACTTAGTTTCTTTTTTAAAAATCATTTTCCTCCAATCAAAACACAATCTTTCTGTGTACTCACATTTTACAAAACAATAACAGAATGGTTTGAACGAACTAATCCACGTCAATGTAATAATTGTGTAGGTTTTTCCTTGGGGTAAAAATAACAGCAGACTTATCGACATCTTAAAAATAACTCAGTAGTATTCTGCCTCCATGATATTACCTGGAGCTTCGCAAAGTTTTGGAATTCATGCCAGAAGCTCTTTGTTCTCTTTACAGGTTCTGTTGTTAATTTATTCCAAGATTGTGATAGCAGTTAAGTTTACATGGAAAATGTGATTTTAATTTTGAATAAACTCTTTTTATACAGTACTTTTGTACTCATCATTTTCCACTGAATGAATTTTATCTGCTCCTGGCAAACATTTCTGATTTTGACGAGATCCTAGGAGAGTCTAGTATGATCCAAGGCACATCTTTCCTA
Organism: Bemisia tabaci; assembly: GCF_918797505.1. Lineage (NCBI taxonomy): Eukaryota > Metazoa > Arthropoda > Insecta > Hemiptera > Aleyrodidae > Bemisia > Bemisia tabaci. The sequence continues at coordinate 78,017,128 of NC_092793.1, forward strand.
CTTATGTATTAAAATTATGCGTACGAGTTATAAAATCTTCTCTTTGCAAGTTAATGTTTCTTGCAGTGGCAAATCATCTTAATCACTTGTAAAGATCTAGTTCCAAAGTTAAACTGATGAATTTTACGCAATTTCTGTCAAATTCTTCCCTTTTTTTTATGATGCTACTAGCAAGGCCTCCTCGAGGAGCCAATCGTAAATGGATAAAATTCTTGAATAGCCCAGTATTGTTTACGGGAATCCATATACCCATGAATGGAAATTCGTAGTCACATTCATGAAAATCCATATTAGATAGTGAATCAACAAAAATTCATATCTCAAGTTGCAGTGTTTCAAAATCTCCACTCTCATCATATTTTACCAAAAGAGAAGGAAGCAACATTTGCATGAAATTTTTGAAAAATATTTTCCACACTGAAGAGAACAATCAGAGAAGTTCTACAAATGACGTCGAGAATTTTTCCATTTGAAAAATGAAATATGCTAGTAGCCCTAGTACCTAGGTAGAAGTGACCTTCAAAAAGTAATTTTCAAACACTGAAAAAAAAGAAAAACTGTTGAAATGATCGCTTTAGTAAAGGAACCCCTCTTGCCCAATTTTTCAAGTAAAATTTTATTCTTCGTAAAATTCATGTGAAGATTTCTTTTAAAAGAAAAATTGTCCATTTTGTAAGATTTTTTAAACCATTTGTTTCTAAATATTTTTAGTATTGACAAACTTCAGTTGATATTTTAAGATTTTTTAACACTAAGTGGGTATACATATACATTTTATAAGTTTTTCTCCTAAATTTTACCACTCGTAAATTTTACCTCAGGTACAAGATACTGCGAAAGGCTCTGTTAAAACTATTTTAGTTTTTTAAGAGATATTTTTGTAGTTTTCAAATTTCTTTCAGTCTGTTGTCTGCGTCGCAAATCGAGATTCATCTAGAGTACCTAGATTCATCTACTGATGGCCAAAGTGCGGAACCACGTATATCCGTTTGCGGCGTTGCAAATCTCCGGACATATTTACTTTTTTCTGTAACAGCGAGTCCACGCAATTTTTTCGAAAACCTCCTAGATTTTTCTGCAATTTGCGCAGAATATTTTGTAAGATGGCTATGAAGTTCGCTTGTTTCTCCTCGTCAAAATAAAACGAACGGAAATTTTGAAGCACTGCAGTGGCGATACGTGGTTTCAGACTTCGGCTATCGATTCACTGTTTGTTGTAGGTTTGTTGCAGTTTCACCGTCGATAATATCTATGCTAAGGTGGATTTTATTTCACGGAGCCTTGGACCCGCAATACGTAGACTTCACGAATATCCTTATCCGTGACCAAATTTCCGTACATTACACGGAAAGCTTCGGGGCCTCCAACCCAGCCTCGTTGATCTACACTGATCTGCTGTTATTGCCATTATCTGACTGATAACTCGAACCCCGATAACGAGTCGCTGACAATGAGTCGAGACCATTTGGCTGGTTTGTGTAACACACATATATGACAATTCTGCAAGAAATCTAGTGGAGGGGCGAGAAAAAATTGTGAGAAACGTAAGGGTAAATAATAAATATCAACTATTAAATTATGATGATGATGTGTTCGTCATATCTGTCACGTCAACCATTTTACCCAGACTGTGCACGATTCACGATTGCAGCAAAAAATCAAGAAATTGAATTGGGGTGGAGGTTTTCATTTTGAGGTTATGTTATCATGTCAGTCGAAAAAGTCAAAAGAAAAAGTATTTCCCCAATTACATACTTCTGTCTGTTTGTGTTTTTCCATGTATCCTCAAGTTATTCTCTCGGTTCTTTGAGTTGTGATAAAATATTCGTAATAGTGTGAACTGTAGTCTCATTGTGACTTGGGTGCCAGGCTAAATTATGTAGAAGACTTCTTACATTGCATCTGTCCTTACTTTTGTGGAACACTTTTTTTATAACCAGAGAAAATGAAATTATTCGTGCATTATGATACCTCTGGACATTCTAGATTCGTATATGATTGTTATAAGCTCGGCATGTGTGTTATATGTTCTTTTCATGGTACTCCTTCTCTTTTGTTTTTTGCGAAACTTCAAGAGCACTGAGGAAGACCGAGAAAGATTGCACTGTGACTATCCCATAGAATTGACATCTGTATCTAATGTCTATCAGCCCTGCAGTGTGGATCAGGGTGAAACCGTTTCCTGTCCACCGAGCACAGCAGCGCTCAAAGTTTACAGAATTTCCAAACCTCTCACCAAAATTGATATAAGTCAGATGGAGCGATTAGCATCATGATAGCGTGAGTATTTTATGTTTATTACTCTCAAGTTCTCAGATGATATTTTGCAAATTGCTTTGCTCCTTAGATTGCTCTAACTAGCCTTTGCTTCATTCATCAGATTCATCATAAGAATGCTCCTATGATTATCTATATATGTCAGCCTGCTACAGAAATGAGAGTTATACATGCTCGTCCCCCAAGTTCAGCCACTGGAATAGTTCACCGAGTTGCTGATCCTTTTATCACAATTGATATCATTCAGATTGAGGATGTAACTATGTGTCTAGTGTTGATTTATCTCTTAGATACCACAGATCTACTTTGATTACTTTTTAATTCCTCGGTGAAACTGCAGGAATACGCATCTCAGTGCACAACGTTCTGGACTCCCTAGAGAAGAGTTATTGTATGTCGAAACAAAAGTCATGCACTGTCTACGTCACCATTGATCAGTGGTGCCAGCAGTCAGTTGTCACCACTGCCATGCAGTACCTGTTGAGTGGCGCTGATCAGAGATAGACATTTATCTCAACCTACAATGTTTTTGCTCTTTCATGATTTATTTTTCAAATGGAAAACTATTTCTCTTTAAAACTTTCCTATTATTGTTTATCTATGAGAAGAAAAACTTTTGAAAATCTGAGGCAACCGGGTTGGCATGTTCTCCTACAATATAAAATGGAAGCGGGAGATTTTAATACACAAAATACAAGATACATGTTTCTGCAGTTTCATTGTCGAATTGCACTTGAACTATTCCAGATTGTATGACACATCTGTAAATAGGTCCCTGAGGTTTAAGTACACTTCCTCTCATGTAATGGTTTTCTTATCCATCCTCCCCTCATGTTCAGCCATTACTCTGTTCTCATTAACATTTGAGCAACTCAGAAATCTCTAATGCCTGATACGTTTTACAAAATTTTCTTACTTCCAAACTAGTCAAGGGTGAGGGAGGGATGTTGGATTAACAGATGGTTGACTAGGCTTCTCTAGACTGCATTTACCAAAGCTGGTGGCAGCTGCAGAATATCTCTTCTACACCTTGCGTTTTCCATGTCCAATTCACAAGGTACTCAAGCTTGGCGAGTTGCAAAGCGTATGACAAGATTTCACCTGACTCTACTGCTACCCTTCCCTGATCTTTCAGATGTTGTTCCACAATCTGAAGAACTTGCCTAGAAAGAGCTCTCTCTTCTCTGTTTGGTATTCAGAAGCTTTCTTTTAAAATCATTATTATTTAAGGAAATTCAGAGATGAACATTTCTCAAAAATCAACTTTAAAGCTTACCTCTTTTATCTATGGGAAGAGCTTGTTGACTGTCTAGTTATATTGGTCAAATAACTATCAACATATCGACGGTGAAACTACCAAACCACATATCTCGTTTGCGGTGTTTAAAAATCTACGCTCGCATTTTATTTTTTTGAAGTCCACCAAATCAATATTATTCCTTGAAATTTTCACAGAATTTTCTCCGCACAAAGAGGAAAAATCACAGAAATTTTCAAGACTAGACGTTAAGTAGTTTTTCATTTAAAAAGTAAAGTATGACAGGAAGTCTGCGACGTCGCAAACCGAGATACGTGGTTTGGTAGTTTCACCGTCGATATGCTATTTTTTGAGGCATTTTGCTAGCTGTCAAGTCTACCCAAAAAGTGACAATCATAGCGCATAAGTTGCCTGTTTTAGTCCGAAGCACATCACTTACCTAGAGTTGTACGCTATGCAGTATGGACCGGTTGATCAATATGAGGACAAAAACCTATGATTAATTTCAATTGCTAATCATCTTAACTTCGTCAGTGTGCTGCATTTTGCTCACTCTAGCCATGGCCCTTCTTTAACGATAGGCGTGTCTTTAATTTTCAAAACAAGTCCAAAACACCTCAAATGTTAATAATGTTCCAACTCAGTAAATCTATGTTCAGTTTTGACTTTCAGTTTGCTCTGAAAACAATTTTAGATGAAGTTGTTGCAAAGGAAAGTGATGTCTAAATTCTTGATTTCAGATTATTTGCGAGACTGGAAGGTTGAAAGCTTTTGGAGTGCCGAAGTATTATTGACAAGTGAGAGTCTTTCTTAATTCCCGCCTCGTGTCTGGGTGACTTGGACTTCATCTGGAATCCTTTACAAGAAGAGGATTACCATCGTTTTATTTGTCTTTGAATTCCATTTTGATAAGTAAGTCTGTAAGAATGTAGGTAGTCCTTCAATTGTCATCATTTTAGATTGCATACTGTTGCTACAATTCCCAACTTAGGGCTGTGTGTTTTAAGCAAGCCCAGTGTTATCAGACTTTATTCTTCTTTACTGTCAGTATTTTTTATCAGTATTATTGGTTTTTGTATTATATTAATATTCCTTTAGTATTGAAAAAATTCAAGTCTGTAAAATATGAAACAGATTTACTCTTTGTTTACGTGCTACCTTTTTGGGTTTAATCTGATCGATGTTGAAGGCTACCCATTACTCTCAGAAAATTACAACGAATCAGTGGCAGCGCACTTAGGTTTCAACTCATTCTATATCACTATTCTGGTCATATTAGGCTTGTCTGCAACATTCCTTGCAGGTTGTTTATGTTGTAAAAGGAAAAAAGGGTTCCAGGAATTCTCATCACAAACAAGAAGTACTGCAAGGAGTAATATTGAATTTGCAAATCCGCTTTCAACTGTCAATACTCAATCTGAGATTACGCTTTTTCCTCCATCAGGAGCCACTCCAATAACGTTCGATCCATTACCTCCATTGACTCCAAAACATCAACAAGTGCCTGCTCTTAATCCACGACCAGCTGCTTTCACTGATGCTCTTACAAAAGGTATATCAGTCCAAGCATGGTTCCAAGAACCACAAGATGATTTCCCACGGCAGCAGTTGCACTACTTAAGAGAATGTGGTCGAGGTTGGTTTGGTAGAGTTGTCGAAGGTGAGGCCCGTGGTATTCTTCCCAATGGAAGGACAAGTCGTGTGATAGTTAGAATTTTGCGTGAAGGCGCCTCTGATTCAGAGCAGAAATTTTTCTTACATGAAGCCAGACCATACATGGAACTTAGTCATCCGAATATTTTAAGGTTACTTGGCAGATGTCTGGAAAATGATCCATTTCTTCTCTTATTTGAAGCATGTAATGGAGGTGATTTGAAAAGCTGGCTCTCTCAAAATATTGCCAGTAGAGAGACTTTAACTCAACAGGGAATCACTCTTCGGATGGCAGCTGATATTGCTACAGGTCTTGCACACATGAACCATCATGGCTTTGTTCACACTGACCTTGCTGCACGTAATGTTCTCGTAACTTCAGATCTACGAATCAAAGTTGGTGACTATGGCACAAGCTTTGAAACGTTCAAAGATGATTACTATTGTCTTGATGTAGTTGCATTACCAATTCGATGGTGCGCACCTGAATCCTTGCTTTGCACGGATACTACAATTGAAACGAAGGAAGTGACAGCTCCAGCTAATGTATGGAGTTTTGGTGTAGTTTTATGGGAAATCTGCGAATTTGGCAAGTTGCCGTACACCAACCTGTCTGATGATCAAGTCATTGTTCAAGTTTTAGGAAGTGAAAAAGTGCGCTTGCCTGAACCAAGTTTTCCCTCACCGTTTAAAAATCATCTGTATTATTTAATGCAGCTGTGTTGGCGAAATCACAAAGAACGCCCATCAATTAGCCATATCCTCTCCATGCTGAATCATCTACTTACATCAAAAATCAAGACACCAAATGATATGGATGATTTTGAGCGCAGATGGGAAAATATGAAACCAAACACTGTCCCCAAAACAGATAATCACACTCCAACCATATCTGAAGACAGAGTCAAAAGTGATAATGACTCTGGAGTTGTTATGGATAATAAGCATTCAGCATTTACTGGATCAGAAATGGATTTAAGCAGTAAAAAATTACTAGCTGAGAGCTCTTCATCAATGACTATCTCACCGCAATTATCTGTCAGCAGCTCTGGTGGAGAATTTTTCTCCCAAACCTCTTCGCCAATCAAACTCAAATCACCAAGTTTGCAAAATTTACAAGGCTCTTTAGAGGATATAAATGAAGGGAAGGGGATAGATCGCTCGGTGGAAGATGTTCGAATGGATAAATGGTTACAGAATATTGAAATCAAGAATGAAAAAGATGCAAAGTTAGTGAGTGGTGTTTACAAAGCGATTAACGATCTTGACACTGCTCTGAGCTTAGAGAAGACCTCCTCCTCCAACGAATCTAGTTATGATAGTCCCTCCACGAATCGCAGATTGTCCGGCATTACGAGTGCAAATCCTGTGCCAGAATTCAAACTCGGTCCTTTTGTGAACAGCAATTTCCTCATGGATCGGAGACTCAAATTTCCCCCTGATAGTTTTCAAGATGATAGCTTTCTCATGAGGAGGACTGGTGATTCTTCAGGCACTGATACCGAGGATGAAATCTGGAGACGAAAAATTGAAAGAGGAGAATTCTCTGAAAAAGTAAAGGAAAAGTCAAAAAGTATAGCAGATCTTATGGTTCTCACACACATTGATAATAGTGATGGTAGTGAGTCAGACTCTTTGCCATCTTTCAGTTTCAATAAAATTGTGCGACAGAACACCAAAGCCAATGCCCTCACCAGTAGCATCGCTTTTGGAAGTGATAAGTGTATTTACTCCAGTTTAACAGCAGAGCAGTCAGACAGTGATTTGAAGAAATTTCAGAATGCCTTGAAGAAAAAAGATATGGATGATCCGTCCCTAAATTTTTTGCGTAGAGATAGTTTAACTTACTTTATAAATAACCCAAATTTTAAATTTAGTGATTTAAGCTCTACTAACTCTTCCAATTTCCATCAAACGGACCATTTTTTAGAGATAAGAGCCTCGGAGAAAACTAATTCATCCAAAATCACCTCAAAAAACCAAAGTACAGAGCCTTTAATACCCATAAAGTCCATGCCAGAAGATGAAGTCTCGGTTTCCAGTAAGCCAATTAGTCCAGCAACTACAAGTGTAGTTTTAGACAGCGAGTCTGAAATACCAAGTACAACATCTATGACTGACGTTATCAACTTGACGAATCATCTTTCTTCAGAGATTTCAGATGATGATGTACTTAAAAAGTCTTCAAATGGTCAGCCCTGTCATGTGGAAGAACATACTGCAATGATCCTTGATGAGAATGGTAGAAGTAACGTTCATTATGATGCACTGTTAGGAAATTGCAAGCAAGAGCAAGATAATCCTACAATAAATTCTGCCTTAGCTAACAAAATGTCACCTGGCATAAGTCACCATAATGAGTCCAGTGGAAAAGAAAAGATTTTAGACACACTTGATAGTTGGAATCTGACGGTTGAAGAATTGAAACCAGACTTTATCATCAATTCTACTATCAAAGATGATGTGGTGAAGACCAGTGATAGGAATAAATCATCTCACTACAACTTGAACGAGGAGGAACCAGACTCCAACTTTGGTAGTTGGAACACACATCCATGTACAGAGAAAAAAGGTGCCCAAGACAAGGAGCAAAGACAAGAGACTTCTGACGTCAACACTGACAGTGAAAAGGAAGGGAGTAAACTTAAGATAATTGATTTTGAGCTTGGTGATTCAGGAATTATTTTCGATGAGTCCTCAGAAAATACGCAATTCATCTTGCCAGTCTCATTGGAAACTAATCTAGAAAATACAGTAATTTTAGGTTCTTGTGAAGATTTCACACTAGGTTTGTACAAAGGCCTCAAAACAAATTCAGGTAATGAACTAAACTCGGAGCAAGATAATGAAGATGGAGACGAAAAAGGAATTGTTCTGGAATGGAACAGGAAGAACAAATTGGATGGAAAAAGTGTACATGAAAATCATCTTGAACCAAAAAATAGGGATTTGGATGAGAATTGTGATAAAATATATATTGAGACTGTTGATAATTGTGATTTTGTACCTGAAACTATGGGTGATTATACTTATAATCGTTTCTATGAAGATCAGTCTGATGACACGTATCTTGATTCAGGAAAATCTTCGGATGTTCTTGATGATGATAATTATGAGTTGCGGCCTTACACCAGTTATAATAATTTAGCTGACCAAAGTTATTTTAGCCAAGAATTACAAGAAGGTGAAGATTGTTCAAATGAACGGAGACAGTATTTTGCCAAACACATTGATCGTTCAAATACAAGCCGTAGCCCAGGTGTAAGTACAGAAGATTTGGCTCTTAAAGCTTTGACACCAGATGATGAAAAGAGTAGTGATACTGGTTTTAGAGACAAAAGTAGTCCAAGTGAAAGCTGTGATGATATGTACAATAACAAGTATAATTTGGAGGATATAGAAAATGAGTTGAAAGACTCCCAACGTACTTCTCCTATTGAGAGCCTTGAATTAAATCCTCAACATGAAATTCAGGTTCATGATTCATGTGAAATTAGGAAGTCTGGTGTAAACAACTCATTCATGTCGGAAAATGGATTGAGGAAGGAACCATTTTCTTACCATTGTGACGAAAATGTCGAAATTGTAAAGAACAACTTGCAAAGCATGCCGAATTACAATGCAAATGATAACAACATAGTGGATAAATTACAATCATTAAACAAAGAGGATGACAGAACAGCCACCGAAGATGCGCCTAGAATTGAGGAAGACGAAAAGCCACCCCCTAGCTACGAAGAATATGAGCGACTTCATGGTAAGTTCCAACCATTTAAATTGAACCGAAACTCATACGATTTCGAAAGTTCCTTCTGCACTAATGAAGATGACAGGTTAAGGTTGTCGCTTGAAAAATGTCACTCAGCCTCATCTTCTGATTCAGAAGAGGAAAGACAACAAGATAGAATTCACGAGGGAGGCCAAGGATGGTATTTGCACTCAAGAAATCCTCAGCATTTGGAGTCAGTGGATAGCAGTTGGCTCCCAGAAGAAATCACAGATGACAATGACAGGGGTGAGGCTGTTAATGAAGAATATCTAATGGCAATTCGGAATGAATTAAATGAGAAATTATTAAAAATGCATCTTCCAGGTCTCAACTCAGAGGAAGAGGAAGAATCAACTCATGATGATCTTATTATTTGTGAAGATTTTGAATCGAAGAGAAATCCCAGAAAAGCTACAAATATATTTATTCAGTACAGCAATTTCTCAGACTACTTATCCCCGATCGCAGAAGAAGATGAAAACAGATGTTCTAGTAGTTCCTCATCTATTTCTGACACTTCCGATATTTCTAGAACTTTAAGTCTTCATGATACTGAAAAAGAAGGAATCGATTATGAAAGTGCACCAGCCGACACCCCAGCATTGCAAGAGTGCCAAGAGCTTACTACGATTTTCCCAGATTCAAGTGAGACTCAGATATTAAAAAATTCAGGTCTTAAATCTCAACAGCTCAATCCATCTTACTCTCTAGAACTGACTACGGATCAACTTGAGAATGCAGATCCTTGCTCTGAATATTCTGTCGGTAGTATTACACCAGTGACTGGTTCGCCAAGTGCTACTAATCCTAATGCAACCTTCTCATCTTTAAACGAGAGTCTCTCAGAAGTTTTTCTATCTCCTAACTCAGCTCAGTCAGATTTAAATTTCACTGATGATAAAACAATTCACTCCTCATCGGACGAAGATAGTGGCACAGACATAGAAACTGACGAATGTCCTCTTTCGCCCTCCAAGGAATCAGAGGCTATTCAGGAACAATCCAACTTTACAAAAAACGTAAACGAATTGCTGTTACAATCTTCATGCATTCTGAATGATGAAAGGGAAATTAAAAACTCTGTAGAGGGCTCCCAGCCACACAATGGGAAGACATGTGCCTCACTAAATTGCAATGAAACTAAATTAAGTGAGACTGTATTCACTCCTCAAAATTCTGACACCAGCAATGTTGCTGATGAAATGAAAGGCAGTGCTTCCAATTACTCATTGAATCATAATTCATTGATCAGCTCTCATTCAGAGCCTCGAACATCTGAGACTCTCTCACTTTCTTCCACCATAAAAAATCAAGTTGAGCTAAGTTCCACCTTAGCTTTTGAAGATTCAGTGACAGAAGTGAATATAAAGCCTCCAACACATGACAACAACAGTTTGATTGGTGGTAGTGAAGATGGTGACCCAGATCAGGACCCGAAAGAAAATTATAAAAACTACTGTCGAAAAAAATTTAAAATTACCAAAGTAGATGAAAGCATTAAACCAACGTTGAGTGAAGATTTTGGTAAGAAGGTGAACGAATTTAGTAGTGATCAAAAAATTATCGTAGACAACGCGGAGCTCAACCGAAGACTGAATGAAATAAATAGAGTGGCGCATGGCAGATTAGAAATTAATTTACCAACCTCTGAAGTGAGTGTGCCTTTGCCCTCTCCATCTGACCAGAATGACTGTCTGCACCCATCTTCATGGCTAGTCCTGCCAAAACTGTCAGACCTTAAAAATTTGGAGAAGCTAAGTGTCTCTGAAGCCAATAATAACGATGATCAAATGATGTCCACCTCTTTTATTGATTCTAATAGTGCTGAGAATTCTGACATAGAAGAGACTTTAGACTCAGACAACAACTGGAATGAAGAAAGTAGAGTTACGGACTCTAAAGCTGTGATAGACGATGGAGACTTTTGGTGCGGAAGCTCTGAATTAAACGCTGCTTTGAATCATATTGTACAGGAAGAAGATTCAGTTGAAAAAGATGATGATTACGATGATGAAGACGATGAAGACACAGCAGAATTCGTCCCGTCATCATGGAATAGTCAAGCGACTCCCATTAAATCGGCACTTAAGAGTCCTGAAATGAAGAGTGAGCCAAAGAAAAGTGTGTCTTTCAAACGACAGCGATACCACTGTGTTTACGAGTACCCAAGAGAGGAGCATTCAGACTCTGAAGAAGCCTCGTGGGAAAATAGTTCTCGTTTCTCTCCTCTCATCAATTTTGACTTCTCAGAGTATACTGACTGGGAGATGGGTGTCTCCGATGACGGCTTGTCTGTGGAATCTTCTCAAGAGTCAGAAACAGAAATAGTCAAACCCAGTGAGAAGCACAATGTTTATGCTCTTACTCCGATTGATAAAGATTTCTCCTTCAACCCATCATTAGATGATGATGAGTTTTTCATCAGCAGTTCTACACGTCCATTCAAGAATGATCAAGTCTCACTTAATTGCCAATTTTTTCCGGGAAAAACTTATTTAGATGACAATTTTACCCCTCTTGCTGCAGATATTGGCGAAGAAAGTAAAATTGAAAAAGAATTGTAAGAGGCTCAATATGTATGTCGTTTATTTTTTTACTAAGTAATTGGTATTCTTCTTACTTTGCTACTGAATGAACTTCTAAATTTTGGTGGTATAAATTCTCCAATCTGTATCTTTCTGATATCACCATAGGAGCAGGAGTTCCTTGCCAAATGCCAACATGCATAATGCTCCGTCAAAAGGATGGCAGTATGAGTGTGCCAGTAAGAATTTTTTCTTATACTAATGAGTAGAATCCCATACGTTCATATATTATGAGATAACGGAGGCAGTAATTACATCATATTTTAGGAAGCTTAAAATTCTGGATCACCCATTAATTAATGTATCAGTAGTTGTAAACGTTTAAAGCAGACCTGTTAGCTTATCAATGAAGTCATCAAATAATTATTGTGAAGTGTAGTGCTGCTGTATCCTGTTCAGAAGACTATAATTTTAGACAACTTTTGAAGAGCATGAGACTGATCGTTAAATGGGATTGTAGACCTCACCTCGGACACCATCTTAAAGTTTACATACTGTTGCCGTGTGACAGTGCCACAATAATGAACGACTGCAAATTATATGTCATGGCAAGATTTTTTTTTTTATGGAAGTACATAACTGTCATGTACATTTGTAATTAGTCTACATTTAACTCATTATATTCAGTAGGTGCATAATGTACCATAAAAATTGATATCTTCATATTGTACCTAGAATGCTACAATTTATGATGGAGCTTCATGTGTTAACTCCTACTCTGAGTCGTCATCAGTAACCTGAAAAAGTGGTATTGGAGTGACTGTAACACTTTTGAAAACTCTAGGTTTAGGTCTTCCAATCATTTGTCTATTACTCAATTATTTTCAGAGTCATTATGTTTGTTTTATTATTGAAATTAGTTATCTTCGTTCAATTTAAACTGTCTGTTGAATTATTTTAATGCTCAATGAGATCTTTTTAAAAACAAGTCACTAATGGCAATACTAGTGGCGAATATTTATCATTGATTTGGACTAACTGATCATTATTGAGAAATGATTTTGTGCAATAGCTTTAGTTTGCTTATGTTCTTAAGGAGTAATAGAGATCAAGTGACATCATTTAAAGCCTTTGATACATTTCAATGTTTCCAATCATACCAAAGGATCTGATCAGCTTGTTTCGGTTTTCCTACTCTTGAGAGAGTGGTAAAAGCCTAATAAGGTTATCAAGGTTATATAAATTGCATCAAAAGGTTGTAATGAAATCACTATATCAGTTGCTTAGACCTTTTCAATGGTCAACATACTTCATAAACTAACCCAAAGCCAAATAATCTGTGAAAGGCTGCTGTAGTTTTTGAATCACCTACATACTTAATTTTCATTAACAATTAGAGAAAGAGTGAACATGAGATGATAGATATTGATCATTTGAATTGTCACTTGAGGCTAATGAATCGGGGTTTGATTAGCACGAAAATTTTGTAGGTTGCAGGCACCGGTGTAAATTTCCCTCAAGGCTTTTTACTCATTTATTCGGAATGAGTCATCCCTAGGGATGGGAACTCAAAAATGTCTTGGCTTGAGATTAAGGAGAGAACTCAAAGTAAAGTCATTTTCACCCACTGAATGGGAGCTCTTGCATGCCTCAGAGATTTGCAATATAAATACTCACACTCCCATAAAATTTTGCAAGAGACACAATGATGCCTCTGAGTATCTCTGAAAAAAATTCCCTAGCCCAAAAAAAGCTCTCCAAGTTGAGGGGATCCCCTACACTATGCTGAGAGTGTACCTCTATGTCCAGTCAATTTTTCCATGTGCAGATAGGGATCGAATACATTAGCTGTGTTGTGACTTTGTTTTTGAACTCCAAAGCTGGAAGCATGGGAATCCTGCCCGTGTATTCGCTCTTCGTTTGTGCATGGAGAATTTGACTGGATTCAGAATTGACCTCTCAGAGTCTCAGCACAGTGGGTCCCTTCCATTACACCCTCAACTTTTTTTGGAGCTCATTTCCGAGAAAACCGGTGGCACCATCAAGTTTCTCGCAAAATTTCACACGGACAAGCACTTACATCGTAAATCCCTGATGCGTGCAAGAGCTCTATTGAAATCCCTTCATTTTCAGCAGTCTCTTCACTTCTGTGCGTACCATTTAGTAGGTCCATAAACTCTTCCAATCTTATTCATAATAGTTTTTAATTAGACTCATCAGTAAATTGAACTATAACCATCTAGCACTCATACAGGTCACTAACTTAGTTCTCAGACCAGTGATTCTCAAAAACTGAATGAGAAACTGTGACAGCCATCCGTGTTTAGTTGTGCCTCGTGTTTCCTTAACATTAATCTTAAGAGGTAACTGGAATCCGTCTCAATTTTCATTTTGTATCACTTTTAATTGTACATTTTATGTAAGTATTTTATTTGTTTTAAAGTGTAAATTAATAAAGTAGGTATTCGCAATGTATTGTAAGCAATGATGACTTTTTTCCAGTGATCCTGTCTAGTTGCAGCACTCGTACATTTGAACAATTAGTTGCTACCTGTGCACTGTCGATACCCAGAAGAGGCAAAAAATGTTTAAATTTTCAATGTTTTTGTTTGATTGTGATAGTACTCAGAAAAATGATGCAGTAAATGATATTACTAAACATTTTGGTATTTTACTGATTCCTTTTCAATGCTGCAAGGAGTGCTTCAGTTTTGCAGCCCTTTCCCATCCATTGCTACTTTTAAGCCACTTTTAGTGCTGTACTGTTCAGTTTGTACCTACCTCCATTTCAATCCATGAGTTTGACCCTGATGAGGCATGTTAACTTTTATATTTCATCTCTTCACTCTAAATAGCCCTGAAGTATTCTTAAATCCACATCTTGGGTCTTTACATGTGCTCTCAGAGGATTGAAGTGGAGCTTTCTTTGGTGGATATTGATGAAGAAAATTGTATTATTTTCAAATTGAGATTTTTGATACCTGCCACAGGATCACGCTCCATTTTAATCATTCAGCTCGGAAAAATGTGCAGCAGTGGTAAGCAAGCATCAATTTAGTCAGCTAAGTTTTGAACTCGATATCTTTATTCAGTCTTATTCAAAAATGTAGGCGCTGAGTATCTATTAGCAAATTCCTGAAATTACCAAAGACTGGAAAAATATAATTTTTGAGTTCATTACAGATGATTGAGCCTCACAGTTTCATCATTGAATCACTTGTATCTTATTCACATAGAAATTATGTTTAGTGTATCAGGAACTTGATGTAGTTCTTAATTTTGGGTCCATGTGTAACTTTAAAAAAAAGGACTAAGTACGTTAACTAATTTATACCGATATTTGAAAAATGTACCTTAACTTATGAATTATTAAACTGTTCAGAGGTTTTATTCAGTTCAATGTTAAGCCATTTCTTTTTCTATTCCTTTTGGGTGTGGTTTTCATCAAGATTAAGTGCTGAGATAAGTTATACGTTATTGAAACGATGAGGTAAAGCTCCAAACATTGGGCATTTTTTATTAGTTTCAATAATACATTGACGGTGAAACTCTCAAACGACGTACCTTGTTTTGGTGTTTCAAAATCTCAACTCTCATTTTAATTTTTTGAAGGAGAAGAACTCATCATTATTGCTTGAAATTTTCATTGAATATAATTCACGTCGAGAAAAAAAATCACCGAAGTTTTCAAAAAACGGCGTTCAGTACTTTTTGATGCAGAAAAAGGAAGTCTGCAACAATGCGAGGTAGATAGATAAATAGATAAGAGATACATGGTTTAGAAGTTTCACTGTGGAATCCACATCTTGTTCTTGTATTCACGGTGTGGATACAAGATGTTGTTCACATATATTCGCTTATAAAATGGTAGAAAATATTTCCTGCAGAATGAGGGTGGAAATTATTGAGGCTGCTCACACCCTAGTTCTTATAGAGGCTGAAAATATAAAAAAAAAAAAAAAAACGGATTTTTCCTCCTGAATTTCAGAATTTTTGCATTGAAGGCAAACTAATTTTTTACAAGACAGGGATGATACCTAAACATTTTCATTTCTTTGACCTGATTTTAGAATAGGTGTCAAAAAATGGTGCTAAAATTGCCAATCCCTACGAGGAGAGTTATTGACCTAATGCATCAGGAGAATTCAGCTTTTTGGGTTTTTATTCTGTAACAAAATACACATGTACCAACAAAAAATTTACATCGGTAAACAAAAAATTACATTGAAGTTTGAAGATGATACAACACTTGGAAATATGATAGGAAAAATGTATATGTACACAGCACACGCCAAATAATAGGAAAAGAGCGTAAGAAATCTTGATTGCCGGCAAATTGAGTACTATACTTAATTCACTCCAGATGCATCTTTGGCACAGATAGATAAACGCTTTGAAAAACCTTTCAATTAAGTTTTCTTTTTTTGTTGAAAAATATATTCAACAAAATCAATTTGAAAAGTTTGCTTCGAAGAAAGCTTGCTCATTTTAGAAAATACAAAAAAAAAAAAAAAAAATTGTCTACATGACTGTGGTTAGTCTTGTTCCTGCAATAAAAAAAAAAAAAAAAAACTATATCATTACTACCTCACACTGAACAATCCGAGTACAACAACTGCTCTCAGGAGTAGTATGACAATTTTCACATTCATGTTGCAAAAATTGACGAGGAGAAAGCCTTCTTGTAAGTCTTTGTGTTAAGATAGGAGTAAAAAAAAAATGGCTAGAGGTTCTATCCCCGAAATATATAGTCATTTTGAATAAGAAAATAAGTAAAATGATTTCTGGAGAGAGTTTCTACCTATTTTACCCTATTTTCTTGTCTCTATTGGTGTAATGTTGGTATCCTTGTATCGACAAACTGTACTCGAGAAAAGTTCGAAATAAACTCAGTAAGATAACTAAAAAAAAAGAGGTGTGAATGCATTATAGAGCATTCCAGCTTCCCAAAATTTTCAAGATCAACTCAATGCGATAATTGTTAAAATTTTGATGGGATCCGTTCCGAGAATCGTAGATCACTCCATCTAAATTATCAGGGAAGAAATTTTACAAAAAACAATTGCCGACCAATACGACCATCTGTTCAAAAAATCATACGAATTTGCACAGTGGCTCTCTAAACACAAGTAGAATGAAAAACATGGCGGTAAAGAGATTCAGACTGGTTGACAGCTGATGAACTTTATCTACGTTACTTACGACACGTAGGAAAATTTTTCAAGAAACACAAGGAAAGCACATTTTTTAACTTGAAGTATTAATTATGTGGATGTAACTATTTTTAAGGGGTTCTAATGGTCATTTAAACCTTACAAAATTCTTATAGAAGACTCAGTGTCCCAGCCAACGGTTTCAAAACTTATCAATACACTTTGGTCTCCAAAACTGCTTGAGCGATGATTTTTTCAAAAACATCCTGGATTTGTTGGCACAAGTACTCATTTGAATACTGTCCAAATTGAATACGTTTGAGGTTCCTCTCATGGTCTGAGTCTGCTGTATTATGAGAGTTATTAGTATTTGTACTCCAACACTGTACAGGGTAAGTAGAGGTTAGTGATGCCTCCGAGATGCAAATCCTACCCAGCTGGATTAGAAGAGACACAACGTCTTCGATCAAAGGAGGAAATGCTTTGCACGTTCTAGCGAGGGCTGGTAATGTTGCCACGAAAAGTTCAACTCTGCTATCACTGCACAGAACTGCAAGGAAAACGTAGATTTATTAATGAATCGATTCTTGAGAGCATTCAATTCAAACACATAGTCAAAATCACTTATGCATTATTACCGTAGCCACATTACTTCCACATACAAGTAATTGATATGTAATTTTAAAAAATAAATTTTACGTTTTTTGCTTTTCAAAATATACTTTTGCTGTCTCTTACAAAATGCAAGGGAGTTGTGTTAAGACGTAATCATGCTTAATTTGTCACTTTGAGATTGTTGAGGCTATAGCTTTGCTGACAGTTACGAATGAACGGGAATAAAAAAAAATACATTTACACCCTCAGCATATTTAAGTAAATTCCAAAAATGAATGAGAAAAATCATGTATTCTACTGGGAAATTGTATTTTTTATGGAATTTAGAAAGATAGGATTTTCCTTTACTTAATTTTCTTTTCTCAGATAGTCATACCATAATAACGATAATGAACGGGACATTTTCATTTAATTTTTAGTCAGTTTTAAATTTTGACTGGAATTAAAGCTCTATTTTAAACCATTCAAAAGTTACAAAAAGGAGCACCTTTTATAGATCTTATTTCTGCCATAAGCTTACTTAGAAATTTTGAAAGTGCTCTCAGGGCCTGAAGATCTTCATCTCCCTCATCCACATTAAAAATAAATACTACACAATTTTCAAATAAATGAGAGCTATCAATTTGTAGTTTTCTAAAAATGATTTTTCCCTCCATTCATCAGCATATCCCAAGGCAATCTCTGAAAATACTCAAGTAATTTACCTGTTAGTAGAGTAGAGAGGGTATTGACAGCAAGACGTGCGACACTCATCGATTTGGGTAGTGCATATTGGATGGATAAATACGAGATCAAGTCCACAGCAAAAATTTGCTTGTCCAATGACGGCTGACTGAGAAGTTCAGGAATAAAATCTAGACAAATATGCATGGAAGGTATTCCAGGTACAGAGACTGGAAGTAAGTCACATGGATATCCCTGCAAAAACAATTCAAAATCCAGAATGTTTAAAAATTGTATTAAGAATTAGCATGAATATTTTCCATCAATACTTACTCTATAAAAATTGAATTAACCTTAGAATGCAGATTTTGTGCCGAAGAGTCTTAAAAAACAAAGGCTGATATTCTGCATCTTAGTTACAGTGCTTACCTAAGTTGATGAAAAAAGCTTCGTAACGTCAGTCGCAACTATGTTTTCAGTATTTCAGGGAGCATATGAGGGGAACAAAAACTATTCTAGTCTAAGAACTCGATAAGGCACCTAAAATTACAACTAAATAAACGTTCAAACTCAAAAAGAAAGAGGCTTTGGCCAAATCCTATCTTGGTTTAAAAATACAGTCGAATTAGAGAAGGACACATTAATTGAGTAAATAATTTTTTACATATAAAAAATGCACACCCATGAAATATGTTTCCAGAGAAAACTCTTGGGTATGCTTTAAATGGGCCTGTTGCAAACTTTTGCTACAGCAAAAATAAGAATTGGTCCTTAAAGATAATGTCTCAAAAATCATATTGAGTGCATCGGCAAACTCTGAAATGCACTCCTAACGTCACAATTTACGTAAGAAATTTGTGTTTTTTTAAGATTCCCGCTTCAAAAAGGATACTACAGCACAAGTAAATATTTCGTTAGAGGAGTCGTTCCATTCAATCCCTGCTTAACGTGGCCGACGCTTCCGCGCGCAAGTTGAGGAGAGTATGGGTCAATTAAGGCGGATATTTATCAACGCGAGAAAAATGTGAATGTAAACACACCGATTGTTATTAGGTGGTTAGAATCATCGTCCCATCACATGTGTTTTGGCAGATTGGCATCGGCTATGTTGTATATTGCGTAGTAACTTTGTGAGCAGGGGTTGGATGGAATGATTCCTCTAACGAAATGTTCACCTGTGCCGTGGTATTGTTTTTGAAGCGGGAAGCTCGAAAAAACACAAATTTCCTGTGCAAATTGTGAAGTAAAGAGTGCATTTTAGACTTTGCCGATGCGCTCATCGTGATTTCTGAGACACTTTCTATGAGTAACAACTCATATCTTTGCTCTAGCAAAAGTTTGCAACAGGCCCATTGACAATATAATTTTAATTTTCAGCCTTTCAGGTTCAACAACCCTCTTTAACACAAACCCTTTTAACATTCTTTGAAGGTTTCAAATAAGGCTGCACTGCTCAGAACTGGAAACCTTGTGTTCTGTATCAAAATTTGGTTTGTACATTCCAAAAGCAATTTTTTTGCATACTTTGTTTTGTTCTTTTTTTACATTCATTCTAGTTAAATCGAATTTGACTAGGAATTAAAACTGACCTGAAAGTGCACTAATTTGACTAAATTTGGCTCTGCTATAAAGATTTGGTGCAAAAAGGAACAAATAACACTCCGCACTTCACGCAAAGCCCAGAACTGTCCATTTACTTCCTGAAAAAAGAGCATATATTTAGAAATAGTTTGGAATAGCGGCCACTGCAAAAACAGGTTACACTAAGGAGTAACCAAAGGAACTTATGAGACATTTTTAAGTGCTTCGAAAAATGTGAACAAAAGTACAGCTTAGGGTGTCTACTGGTTTGTCATCTAAAGTCCTTTCTTTATCACTACTTTTTCCTAACTATTTCCATACTTCTCAAAAATTCCTCTTTCCAGAAGTTTTCCAAAATTCTTGATTTTTCATAGTCAGCCTCTTATTTTTTTCTTGACTGAAACGCACTTTAAATTCTGACCAAGTCAGATTTTCAAAAATGATTAAATAAGTAGGATTTGGAGTTAAGAGTGGAAATTCTATGGTGGCAAACTGAAACAGCAGAATCTAACTGAGAGGTCTGAGATTTCCTTACTGAGGAACGTAAAATAATGAATTCATAAAAATTTAATACCTCCAAGGCTCTTTACTTTAATTCATCAAGAAAATCTTAAATTTTCATACCTTCATGTACAAAGATCCATATTTTTCCGTTCCTCTATACTAACCTGATTTTCCAATGTATCCCTGCTTTTAAGCTACAGTTGTTGCAATAAAAACCACAAAAAAGAGAAGAAAAAAGTGGGGTAAAATCTTACCCTATCTTTGTAAGTTTCCTGACAAGCTTCCAACAAAATCTGCACGGCAACGCTTTCTTGAGCTGCAATTAATGCATGCTTAAGATCATCACGTTCATGTTCTGAAGTTAAATATGTTCCGTTGTTGATGGTGTTAGCCGCACCAGCTGAATTGAGAGGATTCTCTTGAATGTGTTGGTGGAGCTGACTTCGCGAAGCGGCTAAACACGCCTGAAGAACATGCAGAAGAACTTTCAGGATTGGAGCACACCTAAAACAACCAAAAAATAAATACTGTGTCTTTAATGAAGCACAAATAAAGGCAAAAGAGAGAAAAATACATTGTGTATCTGTGCAGGCTTTAAGGTGATTTGAACGACCAAATTTGAATCCAGATCCAGTTTGGAGGCATGATTTCATAGTTTTGGTTCAGTATGTTTCATTCGAGGACTCAAATTCAAAATGTTTCTTTATTGCAGTTGAATCGAGGTTGCCACAAAATTTAGAGAATAAAACTCCTTGACCATTTCCCTGTCACATGTTTGTAAAATTTCCTGACAAATGAATATGTATCAGATGGTTAACAGACATTATTCGGAATGATTTTCACGCAAAATCTGTTGTTCGAAACATCAAACCATCCTAGAAAGCATGTAGAGGTGACTTAACAATTTTTTCCCTCACACTTCCGTCATTTCCCCTAACACTACCAGGTTTTCCCTGACATTTCCTGGTATTCCCTGACTGGCGACCCTGCTGAATATTCAACTTTGAAATAATGATGCAGATGCGCAAGTTGAAACCAAATTGCAAAGGCAGTTGAAGCAAAATTGAAGTCAACTATGACTTTAAAAAAAAAATGTAAAATTAAAAATTGATACATTCCTATTTTACATAATCCTTACCCTGAGATTTGAAAGTAAGTAAATCTTACCTAAAAACTCTAGTATCACAGCGAAGAACTTGAAGTGGGTCCAAGATTATATTTTCTTGGTTCAGATTAATATTTGGTAGCATAGTTTTTTCATGGACAAGCGCATTGATTGTCATTACCCAAAGGCACCGGGGAAGAACTGTGTTCAGCTTCAGCCAAACTTGCTTATATAATTCTTGAACATGTCTTGGAACTCCAGGGTCTAGTATGTTTCTGAAATGCGCAATTATCGTATGCGCGTATGACCAGATTTGGGTTGGCAGCATTGACAGAAGCTGCATAAGCAATTGGCTTGTATGAGATGGACATGTTGCCATCACGCTCAGGGTATCATTGATCATTGCCTCAGAGATTGTGCGCGTATGTGTCTCAGCTATGCATTTCAAGTCTTCATCATCCAGCCAGTCATCAACCAATGACAGATGCGGAAAATGTGTAGCGAGCAGACGAAGCAGTGGGGAAAAGAGTCCAGCAAAGTTTTGCTGATGCTTCTGAGCTTGCTGCAGTAAGTATTTGATGGGCAGTTCAGCTAGAAATTCATTTGAGTACTTTTTTATTTTGTTTTTATTACTCGTATTTGCATTTATAATTGGCATGTTGCTCAACCTAGAAAAAACACAACAGAAATAATTAAAAGCTTAGAATAAAAGAAAGGGCCAACACTTCAAAATTCAAGAGATACTGAGAAAGCTTTCATCACACACTATGAAATTCATGATACACCTCTATTAGTCTCCCATAAAAATAAACTCCTTGAACCCTATCGATGCGAATTCTTGGCCCACAACTTTTTTATGCATTTCCCCCTTTTGATGGACGAATGACTGATAGCAGAAAGGTAAATGTGTAGCACTGTCTGTTGGTGTGAGATTAACTTCAGCTTGGCGTGGGGATCAAAGCTGTGGTTGTTGTGAAAAACCATACTCAGGATTCATGGGGTCAAAATAATGGTAGGTAGGTACATACTCATGAGGACCATTTTCATACCCACACTTTAACTTCATTTTTCTTGTTTTTTCACCATTTGAACTTTGGATGCACACATACGGTGTCCCAAAAACCTCTTCATCAACTTCCGTATGAGTAAAAAAATGATTGCATCTGCATTTTATCTCTTTAGAAATGAATATTGATGAGAAAGAAAATTATACAAACAAACCTGACGTCTTCATACAGAAGAACATAGTAAAGTAACAGTAGTTGAGAGGTTAAAGATGCATTACTGTCAGGGCTTTCAGGAATATAGGTTTTGCTTCTGCCTTTTGAGACTGTTCTTGTGCAACTGCGAAAAACGATGCGAATTTCATCTTCACTGATTGGCTGGTTTGTATTTTCATAGGTCCGCTTTACAGGAAACAGGATTGAATTGACATAAACTTCAACTAGAGCAGGTAGGCAAGGGTGCAAAGGAGGGACACTAGAACATATCTGACGATAGATCCAATCTTTAATGGATACTTTGTACTTTGTGAACGCACGACTTTTCAACAATTGGTGAATACAGTGGATTGGAAGGAAGCCACTTATGTTACCATTTAGATTCGTCGTTACCGGAACTTTGACAGCATGAGAAGTGACAACCTACACAAAAAAGAGAAGTAAAAAAATTAATTTGACAGCAGGAAAATTGGTCCTTGCCAAATTATTCACAAATATGGACATGAAAAAAAGAAAAGATTGTAGAGATTATTTACCGATGCTTGCATGGATATGGTTCCTCTTGATTTAAATACACTCAATTACAGTTATTGTTGTTGTTAAAACAGGGTACGAAATTAAGCACCACAATAAATGTTTCCAATGAAAAAAATAGGGCTCACAAACAGATTATGATCTGCTGAGGAGGTCAAAAAGATCCAAACCAATAAAGATCCCTCGACGTAATGCCATCTACCTGCATCTTCTTGTGCTGAGCACTCTCCCTCTTTAGTTTTGCATTGAAACTCATTAGTTCAATTGGTAACCCTAATTTTAATTTTTGGATTTTTCGGCTTTTTTTAAGGTATCCTGGAATCCATAAACTGAAGAGATGGGGTAATTATGGCGAGAAATAAGTTGTAAAAATTGTTCCTGACCTGTTCTGTGAAAATTTCTTGCGTGAAAATAACTTTCATCCGTGCCATAGTATTATGTCTGATGGGAATTTTCATACCAATTGTAGAACACACAAGATCACAAATTGCACTCAGCTGATTGCTATGGAAATGAATTGCCATCAGGAGCAACATCTCACCGAAAGAAGCTGATATACCACTTGCACTAAAAATCAGCGAACAGATAAAACATTTATTAGGCATAAGTTACATGACAACTGTATGAAGATAACTGCGTATCCTTTCTAATCGGTCTGTAAACTGTGCTAGGAGGACTTGGAAGGTTGAGCAGATTTTATAAACAAATGGGATATGATCTACATTATTTGGGAAGGTATTGTTAAAAAATGTAAGACTTTACAGCCAGCAACAAGAAAACTTTGAGAATAAGCCTGTCAAAATACTTTTATTGAAATTTTTGAGTATGAGGCAGGGTTGCCATAGAATTTAGAAAATAAAACTCCCAGACATTTTCTGACCCATTTTCGTAAATCCCTGACAACTGAACATATGCCAGATGGTTAGAGAGACATAATTTGAAATAGTTTTCAGGCAAAATGTGTTGTAGGAAACGTCAAACCCATTCTAGAAGGCAAGTAATTAGTGAAGGTGGCCTATCAATTTTTAACTGAAACTTTCGTCTTTTCCCGACTTTTTAAAATTCCTTGACATTCCCCAGTTTCCCCAGTATTTCCTGACTATGGCAACCCTGATAAAGGAAAATTTCTATTCTCTGTCACTACTGATTTTTTATTTTCATACTTCCATTAATGTTCTCCAACAGTGACATTTTGAAAGCTGAAAAGAACAAAGCAAGCTGCAATAACCGGACTTAAAACACTTCATATGTAATTGAAAATATCTATTAAATGCTGTGCTGAAAACATTAAAATTTCAACAAAAGAAAGAGTTTGACAATGTCTCTTCAGAGAGGCAACCAGAGCTGCATGAATCTGATACCAAAGGAATCCTGTACATAATTTTGAAAATTGTCCCACAGTGCCTTCTGCCTTAAGTAATGCAAGTTCTAGTTTAAACCTAGAATCCTTGGGGGCAACTGAACCTTGAGCTAGTTGGTGATGAGGATTGGCTTGAAATTAAAAATACATGGACTATTTGGACGTATTTATGCTAAAAGGAACTATGTCTCACGCAAACCCTATGCAAATAGTTCCTTTTAGCATAAACACATTCATTTGATTGTACAGAAAAGCAAACCTTTCAAAATACGCCTCCTCCTTAACTAGCCACCTGACCCACTCAATGCTTTTTGTCTCGTGTTCTTGAATACTTATCAACGATGGGCAAGCAATCAACATGCACAGGCCGAGTGAGACGAATCGGACACCCTCTGGCGATGGTGTAGGCTGAGAGGTCAAAAGCTGAACGATGAGTGAAATTTCATTTTCTTGAAACCTAGACAAAGAGTTGAACAGTGCTTGGTTATTCAAATTACAGTAAAAAGAATTTAAATACTTAAAAGAAGCACAGGCAATTTCCAATTTTAGGCAATATGAAGCATGAAAACCGGTTTTTTTCTTTTCTTTTTTTTTTCTAATAATACAGTACATGATGGAAAAAAAATTTCAAAATCTGGAGCAAAGCAATAGCGTTTTTTCCTGGGATGGCAGAGCATTTTCCTCTACCTCAGGAGTATCTTGAATGAAAGAAATTGAGAAGTTGGAGTTCTTTAAATTTTGGTTTTTAAATGTTTTATTACTTGGTGTATAAAAAACTGATTCCTTGTCCTATCATTGCAATATGCAATTCTTAATAAGAGAATCAAGTGTAAAGTTGCACCAATTTGATCATGACTTACTTTATTCCAGCAATTCCTCGCAAAGCACAATAAAGCCTCAACAGAGCTGAAGCTTGAACTACATGAGATTTGGGCAGCTTTCCTCCTTTAGAGAGCTCTACGATTTCTTCTAAATGATGCAGTAAGGCTGTCCTCAGTGACTGTAAAGCATTGTTGGATTCCTTGTTTCGCTAAAAAAAAAAAAAACAAGACCATCTTAGCAATCCTCTTAAAATATTTGCACTGTAATATGAGACTATATCACGTGCTTAGAATACTATCTGCATAAGCCATGATATCTCAGAGAAAAATCGCTCAAAAGTTACATGCCTCATCTGATTCGATCTTACAAAATGATTTTAGGTGCTAAAAATGTTCCGCAGATTTACCTCAGTAAAATTGTTTCAAAATTTTGACTGTTTCCCTCATCTTAAAATTGTTGATTGTAGGAATTGTTCAGTAACGATTTTTTGTTCTCAAACTTGATTTCTTAAGTTTTTCAGTGCTTTTGCACCTAATAATGAAAGATTAACTTGATCAAACTTCCAGTTGTGGTATGGTTTTTTCTCCTTTTTTTTTTTAAACCCTGAGTCCCACTTTGCCTGACTCTCATTTCAGTTTGCAAACATTTGCAATGGGTCACTAAACCATAAGCGAATTTTGACTTGCGAATATAGTTTTCTGAAGGAAAATGACGCGTTTAACACGATGCGAACATTAAAAACGCGAACAAGTAACTCAATTACCGAGAAATGCGCAGTTCAAATCGCTCAACCTATATGCAAATTTAAAACGCCCCGGTTTTGCGCCACACCGAATGATGTCATCCGGCACCAATCAGAGGCGGGCACGGGTTTCCGCGACGTCTGTCAAATGTCTATCTACTCTTCGTATATGAGAACAATACTAAAGTCGAAATTATATCTTTTGGATTCAAGACTAGAATCACATTCATATGTTACCTGTAATAAACAAGCAACAACTCCACATCGAAATACGTTTTATTTTAACAAACATTAGAGGAAAATGAGAGAAGATTGCGCTATGACTACCGCAGTACATCAACCGCATCAGTTTTCCGCCATTCGGGTGCGTTTGAAATGTCTTACAGTTTTTAGATTTTTCAAAAGCGGTTTTCTCCGCGATTTTCGCTCCATGAAAACGCGGAAAAATCACCACGTTATCTCCTCACATAGTACTTTCAGAATATTCAATAAAATAAACAAGGTTTAGTGACCCATTACCGCCCTCACAGAACACTAAATACATTACCTTTTGACGATTGCGTATGAACATGGCAAACCAGTTTCTGGTAAATTGATCATTGCCAAGAAGTAAACCAGAGACGAATGCAACTAAATCACTAGCATCACTTCCACCATGATCTAGAGTGAGAGAAATAGTTAAGGCAGGCATTCTACACAACTCCACCTGAAAATATGAGAGTAGACTTCATTTACAGTAGACCTAAAAAGGTATCGACACAGTAAAATATGCAAGGTTCAAAATGGACCTTATAATTACATCATGAGGCACCTATTGAACTCTTGGCTGGACTAAAATAAGAAAAACGTTTTTCTTAGGCATGTATTTTCACGGGTAACTTCTAAACTGTTAAAATCAGCAGTTACTTTGGTAAGGAATATTTTAGCTGGAGCCATTTTAGGTTCTAAAATAAATTACAGGTGATAGTTTTAAGACAAAAACACCGAAAAGTTAAAATCAAGATACTGGTTCTGTTGCTTAGAGGAGTGTTTTACCAACACTTTGGCATAAAAACTGCTCAACAATGTCAAGCATAACTGGAATTATGAGGGTCAGGGTTATATTGAGCAAAATAAAAATAATGAGGGCATCTAATGAATCAAATAGTGAGGTTTGGAGACAACTCTACTCAAAGTTGCCTCCTGCCATTTTTGGAGTTTAGAATCGTTGAATGAAAATGAAGCTTCACACTTTGCGTAGCATAAAAAGAGACTAAATTGGAAATATCTACTCGCAATGCACTTTTTGGGATGATAGTGAGTTGTTTTTCATTCTGATTAGTGGGCCTAACTCGACAAAAATTCTTCTCTATATCCTGCGGTCCCTTTTCCTGTGGTCAGTCATATTTTTGGGCTTTTTAATTAGTATGTTCAGTAAAGACTGTCAGAAATCTCCCGTCTCCAAACGAGCGACAGGATGGTAACGGCTATAGATTTAGGCTTGAAGGAGACTGTTACTAACAACAAACTATGATTGTCACAACATAGATATAGGGCCTAGTTTTTCTTTCCCCACCTAGCCTCACAAGGGTAAGATATTCAGGAACTTACACATTTTGAGCGAACAAGGAAAGCCCCTGGGGGATACATTTCGCATAATGCGCTTAAGGCTTGTGTCCGAACTTTGACACCCCCATTGTCTTCTTCTTGCTTATCACAGTTGGAAATCAAGCTGATTGCAACTAAAACATCAAATGGAGAAAAATTTATGGATAAAGAAAAGCTTAAAAGAATATGCAATTGTAACAATAAGACGTCTCGGGCATAAAATACAGTTTTTACACCTCTAAATTCCGAAATTTTCGAGGACTTAAGCAGCAGATGTTGTATTTGATTTCTTATTGCACACTTGTTTGAAAAAAAGAAACTGCTTTAAACATACTAGTAAATATTGCACCCATCACTTCAAGCTGATGCGAATCTGAAAATTCTCATTGGTAACTTCACTTGCAGACTTATACGAAGGGAATCTTCCAATGTTCAATCTAAAGCTCCATATTAGCAGAGCAGAAGACTTCATTATTTTCTAATCCTTTGATCATATCATTAGTCAAAGTGTGAAACTATGTACCTCCACTGCAGCGTTTCAAAATGTCTGCTACTACTGTATTTTTTCTGAGAGGAACAAGCCATCTCTATAGTTTGACATTTACACAGATTAATCTGCCAACAGAGAAGAAACATTAAGGAAGTTCTCGAATAATTACATTAACTAGTTTTCCGGAGAAAAAATCAAGTTTGACAGGAAGTTACAATGTTGCAAACAGAGATAAGTGGTTTCGCACTTTGGCCATTTATATAAGTTCTTAGAATATGATCAGTGAAATTACAGAAATCAGAATTTTGTGCCCAAATTTTTGACACAGATCGAAATGGAGTTGAAACTTCAGCTACATTACCTTCATTGAAACAGTCGGGAAAATTGGCAACAGTCCAACAAATAATATCGGGGCCATGCTTGACATGTAAGAGTATTTCCACCATATCCGTTATGGATAGCAGGCAGGGCAATTCAGCCAGAATCAAACTAATTGCATCACTGACTTCTGGTACAAAAACAGGGTAGTCAAACAAATCCGATTGTTTAATGTAAAAGTCAGCATCATTTTTATGCTCCGAAATCTGAAACAATTACAAGAGACAGTCTAATTTAATATTATTTTCGAGGAAGTTGTTTGTATCAATAGAAAACCACTGTCCGACATAAAACTTAAGAGTCAGAAGAACATGATGAATTTGATTTGAGACTAATATAAGCCATACATACAGGGTGATCCATAAGACTTACAGCACTTCTGTAACTCTGAGATATCTTGCCCCTTTTCAGAGAGACCCCATTAGAATTCTGGGGGCCACTAAAAGTAGTTTTCTTTGATCTTTGATTACTCACAAAATTTCAAGCTGTCTAAATCAGAATTAGTTCCAAAGTTACAAGGGTAATTTCTGGTAATAGTGGTGCAGAATTTTTGGATCACCCTAAGCCACTTCAATGCCCAATTGCCCAATCAGCAGGCAAATTTTTGAACATATATAACAGCATCGTAAGACAATGTAATGACATGATTGCACAGTTAAGACACTGCTATGTCTTGTCTTATCATAACACACTTTTGGGGCCGCAGGACCGTCAGGTTGACATTTATATTTCGTTGCAACAACCTGAAGTTCTTCTGATTCTGCTGCAAATGTACTTGTGCCATCCAAAATAAGTTGCTTTCAACTGAAAAATATTTGGTCTCAGTAGCCGGGTTCATCAAATTCAATTCCTTTGGTTCTCTCAATGGTAGAAATCTTGAGTTATTGATTGGTCATAATTGACCACAGTGAGCAAATATTGAGCACAAGGTTTTCTTTTGGTTTGATTGGCTGTTGAAAAATTAGAGGATAAAATCTGACTAACCTTTGACTGTATGAACAGAAGTTCACTGAGGACTAGTCTCAGACGCCTGACAGAATCACCTCTCTCATAATCCAGGGCAATGCCACTTTCAATGTTCTGAGCCAAAATACTTTCTGCCTGAGAGTTTCCAATCTTTTGTCTGCAAAACAAGAAAAGAACTGTTAGTTAGATTTCATGCCAACTAAGATTATGCGCTTTTAGACTGCGACATAGGATCCACCATCTTGCATCTTGCATTTATTTTCCGCGCGAAAATGACGTCAGGTGATCTTCTGCTTTCAACAACATGGGCGATGCGCTGGCTCAAGATGGGGATAGAATATTCATGTTTTAAATACATGTATCAGTGTTTCCAAACGTACAGATAAGTATATCTATGCCTTACGGACCTTCCCTACACCTGTATGGACAGTGTGCAGACTAGGAGCGTATAAAGAAATGAAACAAGGTGGAGAAATGGTGCTGGGTCCACACCATTTCGCGGGGAAACAAAGCCAAGAAATTCCGCTCCACCTTGTTGCATACAGTTCGGGCCACTTCTTAGTGTTTTTTTCATGTAAAGAAATGCTTCCCTTATCTTAAAAAATCTGTGCTCAAGACATAATGGGCTTGCAGGATCCTAGCTGGGAAGCATACGGACTTCGAACCTAACGTATCCAAGGATGCTGCCGAATATTCGCTTTTGCTTAATCAATGTGCAATTTCCAACATGGCATCTTTCAAAAATCAATGATGCATGTGATATTAATAACTTCCTGCTTAAGTCAGCTCCAGACTATGCGGCATTCGCCGCGTTTTACTAGCCAAGTCCCGCATAGTCTGGATGGAACATTCGCGTCAACTCGCCTCATGTTGGCGCGATGCAAGTCACTCGGCTCGCCACTCACTCCAACCTGCTCGGAGTTGGTTTTTGTGACACGAGTTAAAGGGATCTCAAGCGGGAAGCAGAATGTCCATCGCAACATCAAGATGCCATCCAAACTACTCGTCCTCACTCGTCGAATGTTCGCAATACGTATCCAGTATTCAGATGATGTTTTGTGGGAAGGGGGCGAAGAAGTGCAGTGTTTGACAGTGTTTTTCTCTCACTTGGCGAGCATTTCTTGTTCCCATCAGAAATTCGTTATTTGCCAAATGACAAGCCAAGTACGACTTTCACGAGTAGAGTGGCGCTGTACATTCGTGGAAACGCTCGCATCTGCCCGTCGCTTCCCAAACCTCAAATATTCGTGACTCGGCTCGGCACTCGGCGAATGCCACATAGTCTGGAGCCCGCCTTAGGAATGAAACAGCACATTGGCAAATTATCTACTTTATTTTTTGCAATTTCCTGATGCATTTACAGTGAGTAACAAGATGATACGTAACCTCAAGAGTTGTTCTCGTTTAGCGTCCGCTTCCAATCCATTGAAGTCCACTGATAAAAGAGCAACTATTGAGTTAACGAGTTCAACTCCAAGTAAAAAAGCCAACATGATTCGGCGATTCTCTGAGTTATTGAGGGTTGAGTCTGGAACAGATATCAGTCCCATGCGGACAAGGGAGGGTAGAATTGGTCGAATTTCTTCTTCTGATAATTTTGTTAGTTTGGTCACGTCCATATTCAAGAGAGCCCGAAAAGCGGTTGACGAAACAGAGAAGTCGAAATTCATGTTGATCCGTAAAATTTAACACAAAAAAATTGGAATAAAGCTGAAGTAACAAGTAACGCACGCTCAAGCAAGCCGGAGTTGTTTGTTTACATTCTGTCTAGTTTGAGGTTAAGTTGTGTTGTTTTCCCAATATTCAGAAGAATATTCAGTCTTTCTTGTTTTTTGAAAATAGTGATTCTAGTCTGTATTTCTTATTTAAAACAATTTTTTCATGTATGCTTAGCATGGTTTTACTTAGTGTCATGGTATATATGTAGTAGTCATCTATCAGAGGGATCGCTCTTCTAAAAAATCATGGAAAAACCTGAGAAGTACTTTGAGGGCTGCGGTCAAGAAGGTCCCATTCGATGCATATTCCTATGTGAATTTCACCATGTAGCAGGTCCAAAAATAACATGTCAGGTCTGCATTCCATGTTTTCAGTTTTAGCTTTTCTTTGGCGTACGTCCGTAATCACATATCTCGTTTGCGGTGTCTGAAAATCTCTGCCCCATGTTATTTTTTTAAAAGAGAACAAATTGACATCATTCCTTGAAGTTTATGCAGAATTTTCTTCGCGCAGAGCAGAAAAATCACGGCAGTTTTAAAGAATTGCCGTTGGGTAATTTTCTGTTTTAAAAATATAGTATGACAGGAAGTCTGCAATGTCACAAATGGAGTTATGTGATCGCCGACTTACACTGTCGAAATGAACTTATTATATTATTATAGTATACTAAGATGAAGTGTTGACAGAGGTGTCAGAAAAGTTTACAGTTGTTTTAACAGTTTTTCAAGTGACAATTTTGTTGACAATTTTTCTGAAGAAATTTATGGAAAATCTATGTCATGGGAGCCTCCAAATGTGCCCAAATAGATTTAAAATTCTTCAGGAAAGGCCCCCCGGATCCCCCTCTAAACTGGGGGATATGGAATACCCCCTATGGTAGAGGCCCCCCCCCCCCCCCCATTATAATCATAGAGAAAAAAAAGGAGGCGTTTGCATTTCGGACATCTTGGAATTTTTTTGATGACGTAGGTCGGTACGGCAACTTTTATCATTGATTTTCTTGGAAACGGTGTAGTTTATGGAAAAAATGCATTCTTCAAAAGTTTTTGAAATTATATCATGAGTTAATTTAAGCCAAAAAATCGAACGTTATGGTCCGTTTTTCATACTTGGAATTCTGAATTTTGCTGACCAGGTTGTACCGACCTATGTCACAGGGTACAAAATCCTTAAGATGCAAACACCTATTTTTTTTTCTCTATGTCGTATAATGATCTAAGTACGCTTATGAGAGGGAAATACTTTTTTTTGGCATCAGAAGTTCCATTCCCGCTATCCAACCAAACCATTCAAGGCTAAAGCATCCGCCAGACTTCCATAACAAGTAGAAGGTGTTATCTTCAGCATACCTACTTATTTTTTTTCAATGCTGATTCAACCAGAGAGTCAGGAAAAAGTATGATGCAGCCTCTTACCCTGTACAGCCCTTTGCCTTCACCTACTCCACACTCAAAACTATGAATTTTCAAGTGAAAAGAAAAGTACCCTTCATAGCAAGCAATGAAAAATTCTCTGTTCAAAGCCGTGATAACACCAACTTGAATAACTTGTAGGAAGTTAGTGGCAAGATGCCAAGAGATTCTTCAGATACTTTGGTAAGATGTCACTTAATTTTCACTGATTACCTACAGTCATGTAAATAAAAGATTGTATTCTGTTTTACAGATCCCTGAGGACTATATTTCAAAAGACACATTTGAGTCAGTGAGTGTTTATATCATCCCTAAAGCTCAACTTCAAAGAAGCACATTAACTATGTAAGTAAGCAATTTTCTGTCATCAGCAGTGATCGCTAATGTGTAGAAAAGATAAGATTTTTGGGGACTTTCATTTGTTATTCGTAGAATTGGAATGAACTTAAGAGTAAAATCACTTAATCAATCAGTTTGACAATTTTTAGCGCTAGCTAGAATAGCAATCTGATCAGACCCTTGCAGTGTGATTTTTTGTAACATGGTTTGCATAGGCCAAGCGTCTTCTTTTCCTTGGATTTTCATTCTGTACCAATCATATTGCTCTATTTTCTGAGCTTCCACGTATCTCTTTCAATAGTCTCATGTATCCCCTGCTCCTACTCATTACCATGCCTTTCCTCTCCTCAACGGCTGTTCCTTCTTGTTGTGCCAGCATCGCCTCTTTACCCTTGCTATCCTTGCTATTTCACCTAGCCTTAAGCTTCTCCTTTTTGCCCTGCAAAACTGGTGAAATCATTGCTCACCTTGACCTTGGAAATTTCTGAGGCCACATACTCTCCACTCATTATCAGTCCCATTGGAAAATCGTGAAAATGCCACAAATTGCTTCCATATTCTTAAGGCCTCAGCTTGCCATAAAATCCACTTTTGGCCTCATATGTTTTAAATATCCGACAAACCATATCTTTCCGAGGTTTCCAAGGGGTGGTTTTATCACCTCTTGTCACAAGTTCTGTCGAAAACCACAAAAGTAAGTGCTCTCAATACAGTATGTTGGTACCTCCTACTTGTTTTAGTTATACTGAGGTTCCTTTGGCAAAAGATGGTCTATGCTATGAATGTTAGATGAATGTAATAAAAGATAATTGGTTTTTATTATCAAAGGAAGTTGCCTATATAATCATTGTCATTGTTTCAGAACAATTCTTGGTCATAAAATTCTTGGATTTCCAGTTAGAATAGACAATAAGAAATATGCTCGTAATGCATTTTACTTTAACCTCTGCTTCGTATTTGATGCTTGGGCTCGCACTGTTCAATATGAACCTGTCGTCAAAAAGCTCTCAGACTATCTGGTAAGTTCCTAAACTTTAAATGTGTCAGTCATCAACTCCTAGCCTCACATGCTTGAAGATTTCGGGGGGGGGGGGGGGGGGGGGGGTTGGACTGCAAAGCGGTCGGGGGGTGTACTCCCTAGTATTAATCTAATTATTAATCTTCAGTCCACATCTCTTACCAGCAGAAAGTATTTTTGTCTGCAGGTGCAGTGTTTGCAGGAGGTAGTCCACATTTCCAGGGTAAACTCTACCTAAGACTTTTTAACGAGGTGTGCTGTTTTCTGTTTAGTAGGACTGTCTACTGTAAGGCAATTTTCTTTGTAATTTTAAGGATAAATTTTACTGCGCTCTTTGCATTAATATCAGACAAGGTTTTCAAAATCCTCGGCAGAACTTGATTTCCCCTATAGAGTAAAATAGAGTTGCTATGTACTGGAGCACCGATGAAGTCACCTTTTAAGGCTGTTTTTTCTAGTATTCCTAAGACTAGTGTGTGGCAACTGGCAATGCCGTATGCAAGGGGTCCCAGCTGTTGGCTTTGCTCAGAAAATACAAATATAAAATTTGTTTCTCAAAAATCAATGAGTTTTGTGCTCGCTTATTATTACCATTTCGCTTTTAATTACATATTTATATATTTTCTTTTCATTTACATAGACAGAAATGGAAGTCGAAAGCAATTTTTTATCCCTACAAGATGAATCGGAAACAGAGAAAAAACGGTTGTGCAGCATGTTAACACAAGTTCTACTGGATCTCAATCGACAAAAAATGTGCACTCTCTCTGGTAAGTTTAGAAACTTAACAGTTTTTGGCTTATTAGCATTGGTAGATGAGCAAATTTAAAATGTTGCTTTATTTTATTTATTGACTCAATTGGTTACATATTTTAAAGTCTCACTGCTTTTGATTCCATGGCACATGGTATATTCTTACACTTTGAAATTAAAATAAATAAATAAATACTAAAAATAAACATGCAGGCAGGGCAAAATCCCTCCAGGATTGAAATAGTGGCCGGAAAGGCCTCTTGGTTTATTTATTACCATGTTAAAAGTGTAACCGATTTTTTCATAGTTCTTTTTCTAGACTATTCTATTTGGACAGTTCTAATTATTAGTAATGTAGGAGCTGTTGATATTTTTACACCTTTATTTTCAGTTTTTGTAAGCTTTTATTTTTATTTTTGAGTTTTTTTACGCTATATTGTTTTTTCCTACAAAAAATATCTTAAGGTGATTTGACAGTTGTCATTTTTTGTGTCAGAGCGACGTGCAACATATCGCATCAATTTGTTCCATAATTTCAGCTACTTGTCATTCTTTTTCAAATTTTGAGATCGCACTTCTGTTGTCATGAGACTTTAAAATTCATGTACCAAATTTGACAAAGAAATTCAATGTAATTAAGGCAGGGTTTTTTCAGAGGAAAAATATCGCATTCAAGTGCAGTTTCGATATCAGTATCGAATGCGATTTTTTCCTCTAAAAAAACCCTGCCTTTATTACGTTGAATCTCTTTGTAAATTTGGTACATGAATTCTTTAGTCTTATGACAACAGAAGTACGATCTCAAAATTCGAAAAAGAATGAAAGCTAGCTGAAATTATGGAACGAATTGATGCTATCTATCGCTCGTTGCTTTGACACAAAAAATGGCAACCGTCGAATCATCTAAAACCCTTTTGGCTATGAAGTTGTCCCCTTGCGGTTTTTTTTCTGTTACAATTATGACTAAAATTGAAGTTTTTTTTTTCTCAGAGGGGAAAGCTACAACTCACCTGAAAGTAGTAAAAATTTCCTGTGATCCCCCACCAGTATATGATTATCAGGTGCCTGTCTTTGTGGAACCCTTGGAAAAGTTTCAGTCAGAGCAATGGGATCTTACTACTCAACAGGTATCTCAACTCATACTGATTTTTAGTTTTTTCCATCTCTCACAATTCTCTGCAAAATTGTAAAATATCTTGAAGTTCTAGCCTCTTTAAATAAAGCACTAGGCAAGGTACGAGTTCAAGCATTCTTGTATATGCTTCCTCCTGAAAATTTCTAGTAGAATATGATTTGCGTAAAGAAAATCACTGGCATTAACTCTTTACCAAGATATTAACATTTATATTTACCTCTAGTCAAGAACAATTTGAATTTCCTGCCTACAAGAAAAACCAGAGCCCATGATCAAATCGTGCACTTCAATGGTCTTGGCAGCCTTCTGAATGGAGCAATATTCCTTCTGACGTGTGCTGATCAAAGTGTAAACAATGAGCAACAGCTGAGCCAAAGCGCCAAAATAGAATATGCCATACATACAATCCGCTGAGACTATTACGGTTTCGTTTAGTGTGCAGTTTGACTCTAGTACATTATGGTTATTTTATGAGTGAGAAACTTAAGTTCATGAATAGAAAAACATTATTATCTTGGTTAGGAGTTACTTTCAATGGCTTTTATTGCTTAAATGTGTGTTTATTTGAAGTTATGATGAGGAAACATTTATCTCAATACTCAGATTCCCATTTCTCATAGTGGGCCACTGCTTTAGTAATTTTTTTCGTAATGAACCTAGAACTATTATGAAATTTTAAACCTCATACGTTAATTTCTTAATTATTAGAGAAAGGACTGTAACTTGGACAGTTTTTTGTCTATCTGCGTACCTTAAGACTAAAAAAATATGATCTTTGGACTGGTGGAAAAAGTTTGATAGGATTAACTGGTAAAACCTGCACCAATATGCACAGCATTATGTGCTCATAGAAAGCTTTTGCCCTTTTATTGCTTGCCCTTAAAAGGTGCCCTTTTATTTGAAGAGAGTTTCGCCCATCATCTTGAACCATTCAAACACTATGAGCAAAAAGTGTTCATTGTATGGCCTCTTTCCCTTCCCCATGGATATATAGGCTGAAAATTCAACTATGTTTGGATATCCTATAACGTGCTCTTCAATAAGTGAAAAAATTAGGAGTTTTTATCAGGGACTTACTTTCAGAAGTAGATGGAACATGGAACAACCTCTTTACCTGAAATTTGTGTCGATGGCAACAGTTTAGATTGAGAAAAAATGAAGCAGCATATAGCCTTCACTAACATCTGACAGGATTTTTGCTTTTGTCTATCTTTAATTCTCTTTATTTTGATTACTTTTCTATATTTTTATGTTCTTTTATTCATCTTTGATTACAGATTTTGCCATTCATAGACGGATTCAATCATGTTGCAAAAATAGCCTCTGAGGCAGATGTTGAAAATAATCTAGTCAAGTCATGTTTACAAAATTTGCTGTAAGTTCAAGTGTTTGCTTAACTAACATTATTCTATATTTTAGGTCTTTTACCTTTGTAGTGAAGAGTTTACATCTTGGAAAAGAAAGAAATTCTCTCTGTCATTAAACTTGTCTATCGATCCTGATTAAAAGTATTTGCGTCAATTTTCTACAAGCCTCCGTTTTCGCACAGTTTGCGGTTGAAGTTCTGATAGTCTTCCTAGCAAATGAAGCTAATGAATGCTAGCATGGCAATAATAAGTCAAAGAAGTGCCTCTCTCTTTCAGTACTCAAAACAGGCTTGCTGTAATTCATAGAAGAACCTAGTGCGTGAATGTATATTGTTATCAGTAGTCACTTCCACTACTGCCAAGCAGCAGTCTTTTCAAGGACTAGCATGCCTTTTTGTTTCACGGTCTAAATCAGTTTCTTTCCCTTTTGCACTCTCTTCTTTGGACAGACATGCTGGGTGTTTCTGTAATATATAGTCGACCTGTTCTCGAGTGCTGAAAAGAAAAGGGATTTCATTGACTCATTATTGCCGCGCTGGCTTCATTTGTTATACAAATTATCAAAACTTCAAGGTCAAATTGTGTGAAAACAGTGGCTCATAGAAAAAATTGTTCCAAATATGACTTTGAATCAGGATCTTCTAACAGTTTTTATCTGTATCTCCCAACCCTAGAATTTATTAATCAATTTGGAAAATTATGTATTTATTTTTATTTAGTATAAATGACGCAGGCAAATAATTGTCATTGTAATGCTACAATTCAAAGAGTTTACAACTATTTGTAATATTAAGTTAAATATTTGAAATTCTTCTAATGTGCAGCAAGATTTGATAATTTATAGATTTTCAGCCATGTTAAGAAAGGCTGTATTGTCTTCAATTGAGAATTTGCACGCAAATTTTTTATTGCCTCATCTCAAAGTACTTAAAGAGCTGATTTCATAGTATTTTTTATAGTCTTTTTCCGATTGGGAAATAGTATAAAAATAAATTTTAAAGTGAGAAAATGCACCGCCTAGTGATGTCATCTGGCGGCATTTCCAATTTAAACACATATATTTTAGCAGATTAGATCATTTTGTTATATTTTCTCTAATAATTGTTCAATTCATGAACCAAGGGTATCCTCGTGTTCAGCTTAATCAGTAGTTATCACCTCAAGTCGAAATTCATCAAATTTCAGACACCTGCAAATTCTCTATTACCCCGTCAATTTAGTCTGATTTCAGTCATTCTATAGGATAAAAATAAGTTGCTTAAACTCTGCAAAGCCCTTGGGGGTTTTTTTTTTAATTTCAGTCTATTTTATCAGATTAAATAAATTTCAAATGAATCACTGTCAAAGGTTCAGTCTCAGGTCAGGTCAGTCTCTAATTTGTACAATGTTTTGAGCAAACCCCTGATTTACTGATCAGTATTTTCCAATTATTTTCCAGCTACTACGGTGTGGTCAGCTTAATTCCTATATTCCAGTATTCCAATATGTACGCTGCTACGCCAAAAATACGGAAATTAAGTACAGAAAGATCTCTGCAAGAAAGTTGTGTCCGAGCAGCAGCATTGGCAGGTCGGTGAGAATTAGTATACTTCCTTTAAAGTTCTTTATTATTTCTTCTCATTTTAAATTTGTTGCTTAACCCCCTCAAAGCCCTACTTATGTGAACACTTTTGTTATTCGGTCATAGCTTCTAACATTGATACCTGTTGATTTCAGGCAGTCCCTTTCCAACGGTGAAAAATATTCTCAGGCTGCTTTGCTCCATGACTCATGGTACTACAGTCCGGGACATTTGTCTTAGGTATAATCCATCCACATTAAATATAGACATCTGTAAATTAGTACAATTTGCTGTACTGCAAGGACTTATTCGAAAAATTCGTAAGGTGAGTGCTCTGATTCAACTGTAAAATATTCCTCTTCACTGGTGGATTAACATTGTCTTTTCTCCATTTAAGCCATAGGAATATATCGATTCTTGGAGGGGCCAGGTGATCCGACAAGAATCGATTATTTAGCATAGGTTTAAATGGAGGAAATCCGTTGTTGACAAATTATTAGATCGGCCTCTGTTCCTCTTTTTCTCTGTCATTGCCACTTAAATAACAGTGAACAAAAAAGAAGGAAAAAAGGAAAATCCAAAAAAATTCAAGTATAATAGTGTAAGCTGTTAGTTTTGATCCGCTCAAGAGCCCAGTGAGCAGATGTAATGGTGGACTTTTTTCAATTACTCACAGGTGTGCACTAGGATGGAACTTTACTTTTTAAATCGGTCAAACCAAAAGTTGCATGGTCTTAAACCATTCTGTGATAAAAAAAAAAAAATAGTGTAGACCAAAGGATTTTGAAAACATTGTTTTTACTATCCTAGTAACCGAAATGAAAATCTACAAATTGGTGCACATTTAGCAAATGCTGTGTAAATTAAGTGGATTTTTTCAGGGCTGCTGGCGGTTTGGAAAACCGGGAAATCAGGAAGTCAGGGAATTTTCGACAACCAGTAAAAGTCAGGGAATTTCTGACACATCTACTCATCACTAAAGCTTATTACCAATCTTCCAACTGTTTACCCTTTCTGGTCATTTTTAAGGTTTGACATCTTTAACCAGCCCTCTGAATGCCTTCTCCCATAATTTTATCTCTGAACAAATAAATTTTGTCCAAAATTTAGTGAAAATTTAAAAAATGAAAAGGGGGAATGGTTGTTTGAAGGTCAGGAAAAGTGAAAGACAGTCAGGGAATTAGAAAGTTGTCTGGCCAAGCCAGGGATTTTGAAGATGAGTAAATCACGGCCACTCTGATTTTTTCTATATTTTGTGTGGGTCACTTTAACTTTGCCTGGTAGCATTGTTCGAAACTCACCTTAGAGTTTCAGGAGCCATTTGGTCCATCAAGCTCAATTTTTAGGGGCCATTGAAGATTTTGTAGGAGCCAAATTGACTTTATGCTTGTATATCACCGCGCATTTTGTGAAAAGTCAGACGCAAGATGTTTTAGCTACAGAACTAGTAGCTGGAACGTGTAACTTTAAAGAAATCACCAAACAGAAAAATTAGGATTTTTTCCACTTTTTATGGGCCTTGTTGGCTCAGAGCCTTCATTTTTTAGGCGCCATGACCGATCTTTTAGGCCCATTTGGCGTGTTGGCGCCTGTGAGTTTCAAACACTGCTGGTAGTGCCCAAACATCTCACTTGGAAGCTTTAAAAACTGGTCTTTGTTTTTTAGAAAGATTTTAAATAACCTAAATTTTTGTGGAAAGTAGGTTCATAATATCAGCATGACTCATAGCCAATTCCATTTGACTCTTGCCTGTTTCGTTGTTTATCATGATTTCTGAACATCCTGTTGTGTGAAACGTCTCCTACACAAAATTTTGAAGGTAAAAGAAGTGACATTATTCTTATTGTTAGTTCCGACTTTTTCTAGTGGCTCTAGTGGTACTTTTTTAACACTTTTATAATTTGTTTCAGTATCCAGTTTCTATGAATAATAGCAATTTGAATGGACTTAGGTGTATGGATGAACTTTGCGTTGCTGCAACTACAAGCTCTCGGCAACTGGAGCAACAGCTTGAAGGAGATTCTTCAGTATTCTTTATTTGGAAATAAATTTTAACCTTTTTACAGAGAAAAAGGTTGTCGAGAAAATTCCTCGACTTCTCAGGGATTTCGTACGTTAAATTTCCTGACTATTTGATGTACTATCATCTGGATTTCTCATAAAATAATTTGTATTAAGAATTTCAATGCAAGACCTCTTGAAATTGAAAAAATGTATGTTTTAACTGGAAGGAAAGTTTTCATGGTTCCACAGAAAAATACCCTGACTTCTCCACGACTTTCCAGAGTTTGGTAAATTACTCTAACTTTTCCAGGTTTTCAACTTGTAACCCTGTTAATCGATTTGCAGGTTGTTTGCATTTCATTTTTGAGAATCTTTTCGTGTGTCTAACTTATACTTCCTCGCATACTGTGTAGTCAATTTTACAAATGTCTGATTTTTTGTTGACGCTGATATTTTTTTCCCTAATACTTTTGCTTAAAAATTGTGTCAACATTGAACTTGTGGAATGGTAGTGTCATGTTATGTACTGTTGTTCAAAGAATGGCTGTTGTAAGGAGCCAAGTTTGACCTTACTGTGAATTTTTAAAATGTTGTCGCAACTTTCAACAATTCTGAAGGTTATTGCAATGGCTGCCAACCAACCTATGACCAAGGAAAAGTAATCTTGCTGAAGACGCCAACATCAGAATTGGCGAAACGTGTCTGCTCTCAGTAACCAAAAGCGTGAGTGATCAGAAATTGTCTAATCTTTCCATTAAAGCATTAAGCGCTTGTGTGGTTTTGGAATAGATTTAATACTCTAAATTGCTGAAATCTGCTGTGCGTAGAAGAGGTGCCAATTTGTATAACTAAAACTGGCAGCTTTGTGCAATGAAAGCCTCAAAGGCAGCAATATGTCTAATAATTGTAAGCATTTACCATTCAAACCTAGTACCTGAATTTTGTATAAAATTTCTTAGATCAAGTAAAATAAAGTGAATTTTATGAACTGAACTTTTTTTAATATATAAACAGCAATCAAAGCAGGAGCTAATTTCTCAAAAAGTCATTTGGACTGATTTCAACAGGATTGGCGTCACAAAATCAGAAGTTGCCAAATTTCCTGTCGTATTTCACTTTTTTAATGACATCAATTATTTTAGCTTAATTATTTTTCATGATCGGAGTAAAATTCAAAGTTTAAAATTTCAAGTATTAAAGTGTTATGTTGTTTAGTTTGTGGTTAAAAGAATGAATTTTGAGAGGAAGTTAGGCAACATGAAATGCTGTCAGGCAGATTCTGGTGAAATCTATCCAATTAGACTTCACTTTGCAATTAAGAACTACAAAATCTGGCTCATCCATAGAAGCACTAATGTACATAGGAAAATTAATGGTACATAAGTTGTTTCCAAACTGAGGTAGAAATTTTAGTTTCCAAGTGCAAAATATAGTCCGATTAATGTCAGTCTTCTGCGGCATCATTGTTAAAAAAGAGAGAAAAAAAGGGAAAAAAGGAAAGAAAATAATTTGAACCAGCGGGCTAATTACTTAAAAAAACACTTTAATTGAATGGTAAGAGAAATTGATCACCAACAAGGGAACCAAAAAATGATTTAAATAATTTGAATTTTCACAATTTTTGAGATTATAATATCTGCACATTCAAAATTTTGACATCAGTTGGAGTAATACTTATTCCTTGACTTATATTTACATGGCTATCTTAATCTATGAGTAAGAGATAGGTCAAGTTAGCTTTCACCTATGATAAACACTTTCCTCAAACAGGTGGGAGTGTAAGACACAAACTTCTTCGCTCATTGCAAAGGCTTACTGCAAGCTTCAATCAGTTTCCTAAATTTACATGAGATTAAACTTTCAATTTGTATTAAAACTTTGTGATAAATCAGAAAAAAAAAAATGAATTACATTAGCTGATACGAGAAAAACTTCTAAACTGAAGATTCTAAAAATTAAATTGTAGCAGATCAAATCATAAAAACAGGGGAGTGTGGTAAAGTCGTGACTAAAAATATTTGACAGAAAACGTTTCATGCTGCGCGAATTTAAATTTTGATACAGTAATACCTTGATTGTCTGATTGATTGAGGCAGAAGCCTGAGCTGGACACAGTTAACACACAATAATAAAAAACGCACTCAAAATCACAACTCACAAAACCACATGAAATATGGACAAAAAATAC
Source organism: Bemisia tabaci (assembly GCF_918797505.1). Classification (NCBI taxonomy): domain Eukaryota; kingdom Metazoa; phylum Arthropoda; class Insecta; order Hemiptera; family Aleyrodidae; genus Bemisia; species Bemisia tabaci. The sequence continues at coordinate 78,059,826 of NC_092793.1, forward strand.
ATTAAATGTGTACCAACAAACTTGTCATAAGGCATCGAAAACGTAGTTACCTGCCGAGAACTTTTTATCTGTCACCATCCACTTGCTAGCCTTGTAGTATCTGCCAAATTCCTCTTTGAGAGACGAACATTGGCAAGTCAGTGGGCCTCACAAAATAAGTGATCAATCAAGGTATCGCTGTACTATGTTCAAAATCATGAGAGTGAGGACATCACCCTTTAATGTGATCCCTCGGACAATGGGGTAGATTCAATTATTTACAAATACTTGTAAGTCCGTCAAGTGTAAAAGACAAAACTGTGAGAAAGCAAACCGCTAATGTTCACGACTACAAGCAATGCCTACGAGAATGGAGAGGCCGTAATTACTCAGTTTCAAGACGTCAAACTAGTAGAGTAATTGCTGTGTTAACCAATCAGAGCCGCCGTCGATCGGCCGAAGTTGCATGAGCAGCGTGTTTGAATCTTAGTGGGGAAACGATTTTAGATATTTAGTCGTGTTTAGCTGTTATTTCCTCAATTATCAGACAATGTAATTTATGAACTTGGCAATTTTCTGATGTGATATTTTATCTTCTTTCAAAAAGGGTCTTATGAATTTTTGCATCAGATCAACCCCTGAAAAGATATCAGCACAAAAGGAACATGTGTTATGCGTTCTCCCATAAGAACACATGTTAAATCACAGCCGCGTTTCATCTACTAGCGTGACGTCACAGAATCTTAGTTACAGCCTCTCTACTCTCATAGGCAACGCTATAAGAACAAATTCCTCAATTTTTACACAGACCTAAAATCAACTATCTCTCACAAACACATTGAAAGAAAGTTAAAACACAAGTTCTGTTTACGGATCTGTGACGAGGGTTCTACGAGCCAACCAGCTGCAAGTCAATGCTACGTCCATACCTGCTCTTCTTTAACCACGCCATGATGGATAAGCTTCAAACGTTCATTGTTAAATTATAAGTAGATTGTGAAATTGGGGATTTCCTTTTTAAAATTACGTTTTCGAAAATCTTTGTTTCGATGATTGTACGAATACGCAAGGTAGAGAGAGATCAGATGAGAGAAAAAAATCTCAGTATTGAGATTTCGCAACAAATCATGATGTAAAAATTTTCCCTACTTTTTTATCTTGCATGGCAGCTATATATGCAACACAGTAAAAATGGAGAAGAAGAAAGCGAAAGCTTTAACTGGCTGTTGGAAATAATTAGCAATGTTTTTAAGACAGCACTCGGTACGGGACTTCTACAAACACGCTGTGGTTCTGACCTACTGCTGCAAAAAGGACCTATTATTTAACCTGTCAAGAGTCAAATCTCCGGTGATTGTTGTTGCCAGTCAAAACTCTCATTCCGTGCTTCAATGCCAATGCTATCAACACAGTGCTAAGCAAGATTATGGACAGCATGGAAACTTTTTTTGGGCATTCCAGCTGATGCTATTGAGCATTTTTTGCTATTAAGGACATTACATTTTGAAACTTTTAAGTGTCACAAAGAACTAATTATTCAGGGTAAACAATTTTAAAAAATCCTTAAACCCTTCTAAAAGGCGTCCTGTCCTTTCCCTCAAGGTTATATTAGAAGAATTGAACATCAGAAATATCTGTACTAAAAAATAGAGCACCATGGACATTCCAAATACAGGTCCTATGTTTGTAATTGCCCTCAACACTCCATTTTCTAATATACATAGATCTCTTTGAGGTTTAATTATTTTAATGAAACATTGAAGGAAAGGAAGGGACCCTTCTTGCAAATTTTTTTAAAACTTTTTTACCTCAGATAATTAAATACGACACTTTAAAGTGCCAAAATGTAATGTCTGTGACAAAATAAAAAAAACCTATGGAAAGTCTCAAGTAATGATTCTCTGTTAGAATGCAGTAGGAATGGTAGTACATTCTGTACATCATCTAAAACTGAACTTGAAAAGATAAAACTGACAAACTCTTTAGAACCTAGCAATAATATACTACCAAAAAAGAATTTTAGGTAAGGCAGAGAAAGAAAGGATAGAAAACTGACTTTTTTACTTACATATAAGCTTACCTACATTTGCACATTTAGTCTTTGCTAAAACGTTTCACGTACTGATATCAGAAACTGAAACGGTTTCAGCACCCTAATTCTTCTCATTGCAAGATCGAAAACATCAGCTTAACATTGAAAACCGAAAGAATATCGGGGTTTTTACAGAGAGCAGGAAAATTAGATAAATTTTGCACAATATTCATGTAAAAATTTGCTTTTTGCACGAGCATTAGGTCTATCCAAATGCAAAGACCACCTGTCATTTATCAATGTGCAATTCAACACAGAGAAACCACATAGATTATTGCATATAAAAGTTGAATCCCTCAAATAAAGTCAAATTATTAACATAATAGGAAAATGAAAAATTTTCAGGGCCTTCCCTTCACTACATGTCTGAGTTGTAGAGGTAAGAAAAATTTTGGATTTCAGCGACTACAATATTCTTAAAATAAAACAAGGTGAAATCAAAACTTGATGTGATCAGCTGGACGTTTAAGTGCTGCTTCTTATTTTCCTGCTGGAAGTCGATCAAACACGATGACAAGAGAGAAACTAGGCGTGTTGGGGAACATGTCAATTGCGACAGACTTTACGGGAACAAATGGCCTGCCAGGATGGGCAGGTGTTGGTGGATGGCAGAGGCTGACAAAATCATTGATTACAAGAGAAGGAGAGTGAGTTATATAAACGATTCGGCTCAGGTTTTCAGTAGATCTCAGCTGAACCATAACATGGTGATCTGTAAAAAAAAGGTACGCAATTCTTCAATAGACTCTTAATTTATAATAAGGACAAATCTGGAAAGTACTGGAAGCTACAAATATATCACTCAAGTAACAAGAGTACATATCGACGGTGTAAGTCGGCAATCACATAACTCGGTTTGCAACGTCGCAGACTTCTTGTCATACTTTGTTTTTTACACGGAAAACTACTCAGGGGCAATTCTTTGAAACTGCCGTGATTTTTATTCTCTGTGCGAAGAAAATTCTGCATAAACTTCAAGGAATGATGTCAATTTGTTCTCCTTTCAAAAAATAACTAGAGGCAGAGATTTTCAGACACCGCAAACGAGATATGTGATTGCCGGCTTTCACCGTCGATATGCTTCTTTCCGGGAATTCTCACGGAAGAGCCGCACTATTCGCAAATTGTGAATAATTGCGCCGTCGCAAATAGTGAATTTTTGAACTGACATTTTCAAATATTCGCGCCGTCACGAGGAACGAATTTTCAACTATTCGCGCCATCAAAAATAACGAATTTCCGAGTGGCAATCGTGAAACGTTGCGACGACCTGCACAAGGCTTCCCCTTCCACCCGAGACATCACAAACGGCGGATCTCCTTTGATCTTGACCGACTTTGCCGAGTTTACGAACAGTGAGCGCGATTGCGATTGGGGAAATAAGCAAGGAGCCTAAATTAAGGATTGAAAGATACAGGAATGTCTGACATAGAAAAAAAAAGATCATAAACACATTTTCATTACACCAAAAAAATATAAAAAACTAAAATGTGTCTGGTGATCCTTCGATACTAGCTTGACTGCCCGCGCAGTTACCTTCAAATCCTGGGAATGCACACGTAACTGCAGGGACAGTCAAGCCAGCATCCAGGGATCTTCAAACACATTTTTAACAGCCTAGGCTACTATCATAGCATTTCATTATTTTTTGTGCAGGTGTATGAGCAAATGGAAAATTCTTAAAAAATTTAATCACACTTTTTTTGTCTACTTTAGTAATATTCGCAAATTTTCACACTTAAAGAAGCCATTTCAAATTATTCGTTTTACTATTCGTAGCTGTGAATAATTGACTTAAATTATTTGCTATTCGCTTTGTTCGGAAAATTCACTATTTGCCAGCCCAACAATGTTACGATCTGCAGGTTATGACTATAGAATCCATATTGACGAATAATCTGAACAACTTTCATAATCGTTCTTAACGCCTCTACATTATTACTTGTTTAAATGGCCTCTGATGACAGGAGATGCTAAGTCAGTGCCTTCGAATTTGAAGATTACTTATTAAACGTTCATGCTGTAATAGAGAATCTGTTCATGCTGTAATAGAGAATCTATCTGCAAGGAATTTTCTGGCACTTACATGAAAGATTACCAACAAACATTTTGTTGTGTTACCAACTTTGTCATTAGGACGAGAAGTTCTCTCAACAATACATCATGACGCATCATCATTCTACAACATATTCAGGAATATGTGTACAATCTCTCTGACAGAGAATGTCAATTCGATTTACAAGTCATTCCTCATGACTTCAAAAGTCGTGGTCTATCATTCACCCAGAAATAAAAGTAAATTTTTCACGGTACTTACAGAGACCAAGCCGAGGTGGGTCAACAATAGCAGTGATATTATTGAATTTTGCCTTCGGTATTAATTCAGACAAAAGAACTTTGGCTGATCCTCTGAAAAACTGACAGTTTGTGATACCATTTCGGATCGAATTTTTCTGGGCATGATCAATTGCTCTCTCATTTGTATCAAAGCCTATTACCTCCCCAGCGTTCTGAAAGAGAGAAGATAATTTTAACAAACGATAAAATGAAGGGTAAAGGGCATGAATATGTTTGGTGATTTCTTTGAAAAAAATTGAGATACAGTCAAACTTCCACAAGTCAGAAATCCCACCAACTTGTAATAATGGCTTTGTCCTGTTTTCTTGCCTTTTTACAAAACTTAATAAAAATCACATGGTTGATGCCTTGAACACATTCTTTGAATTATAAAATCTTTGAATTCATTTTGTATTTTATAGTCTAGTGATCTTTGCGAGAAAATGAAATGAATAAAATAAATGTTACAGTAGGTGAAATTTGCAGGAAATTGAATTATACTGATTTGTTTTATGGAACATGAATACATGAATAAATAAATAAATAAATAGCGTAGAATATAATTCTGATTACATTTTTGCCCCCCAGCTAAGAGTTTCTACGTAACTTAGAGAACCTTCCAAATTAAAACTTTGTTTGATCCCTAACTTAAAAAGATCTCATGATAAGTAAAATTATCTCATAATAAGTTCCTCTGACTCAACAATTTTATCATGTATTTGTCATCTCCATTTTTCCTGACCCTTTCTGTAAATACATTTAGCCACAGTAACGCGGCAGGCTACTACCCCACTCCACCAGCTCTTCCTGGACTCTCGTAGCAAACCTGACTGAAACCGAATGAACAGACTAATAGTTTTACGTCCCTTCGACTCCATGACACCAGTACACCCTAAGCCTCTTACACACAGTTCTTTAATAAAAAAATCATATAAAATGTGGAGAGGAGAATCAGATAATCTATGATTAAAGTATGAATCCAATAGATTATACTCAGCTTACATATCTCTGAGGTAATATGTTGAACAGCTAAATAATTTTGCTCCTTTAGATGATAAGTTGATGTCATAGATTACCTTTGCAAGGAGCAGCCCAATAGTTCCAACGCCACATCCAATATCTATCAAAGTAGTGTTTTTGTTGACTTTTGCAAAGTCAGCCACCCACTTCAGAAGCACTTCTCCAGCCTTGATATTTTGGAAGAACGAGGACTCTGCAGAAATTTGGAAGGTAAATCCACAAAATTTCTCAAGCATGAATTCTTCTCCACAGACCAGCTCCAAATTTCCTGCTCGCACAGGCACGCGCCTGAGAAGAGAGAGAGGGTTCATACGGTTAAGCTAGATCAATTTCATCAAATATTAAAATAAATGTGTAATGACAGACTTTAATTCCGATGGGTTAGTTGCCCTAGTTACAGAATCATACAATAGTTTGCTGGCATAATCTTTCAGATTGGCCAAAAAAAAATAAAATCTATCAAGACACAAAGTTACTAAATCGAATATTAATGGAGATAATGCTGACAAAAAACACAGAAAATGAAATTAGCCATTACAAATTTTAAAGGGAATCTTGATAGAAATTTACGGTTGAAATTATTCACTTGGATAATAGTTTGCTGATAAAACTTTTAGCTTATCTATAAGAAAGTCAAAATTTTGTGAAAAGTCAAATTAGAAGCAACGGATTCCTCAATGCAATTACACATAAAAAAATAAATCGCAATTATGATAGTCGTCCAAGTAATCCGACAGCTCTAGAAAAAAGTAATAAAACAAACAATAGATATTTCGATGACTAACTTTTAATAATCTGTTTTTTATGATTCAGAGAGGTTAAGAATGTAACGAGGTAAAATTTTAAAAACTGAGCAAAATCGTAAAAGGAATCAAACCTGTGGTCTGTGGAATACTGAATGTAAACACTGGTTGCGTTCAATGTTTTGCCTTCTCTTCGGGCAAAAAAGTCAGCTAGATCATCCTTGATGTCATTCAAAGCTTCTTTAGAGAGTGCTTGCAACTGCAGGTGCACAGTTATTGCTAACTGATTTGTTCCCTGTCCCATGCGAATGGCAAGTTTCCGCCAATGACCTTGGTGAGTTTCTTCACTATATACATCCAACTGAGAGTTCTCAACATATTTCTGAAAAATCTGAAACCGGCCAAAGCATTGTTCAATTAATCATTATGGATTCCATCTATTGGTACTACTGTATGGCAGCAAGAAGACCATCAAGAGCAAGAGTATTTGATGTAAAGTTCCTATTTTTTTCACAATCCTTAAAATTCCCTCGAAGAAAAATATGAGGGGGAAAAATCCAGCTAAAATGGCAACCAGCGATTTAAAAGTTGAACCACAGAACAAAAACACTGTCAACCCCTGATGAGCGATAACCCGCAAAGTGAGTAGAATCAGCCTCATTTATGTTATTTTTTTGCAAATATGTAATAATAACAAAATTAAGATACGCAAGAGTTTGCCGATTGATAAAACCCACTTGATGCGAAAAATTTTGAAGTTCCATACTTAAAAAATCAACTGATGGAGGTGTCGCCAGTTAAGTTAGCAGTTGTTTACTTCCCATTTGTTAGCGACTGCATTGCAATTGTCTAATGGTGATCAGGAATTGACTACGGCACAAATGCGAGCAACATTGCCGCCATGCGCAGAAATGTAAATCAGTGTATTGCGCATGACAGTCAAAAGTAAACAACTGTCAACTTAGCTGACGACAGCTCCAAGTGGAAAATTTTCAAGCTTGCTTATTCCTAAATATTATTTTAAGCTATCAAGTTTTCTGATCTCATTCTCCTCATCTTTGTCTTCTTGTGAATCCTATTCATTTGGTCGCACAATAGTAAAACTCAGTGCGATTCTCTGCTTGGATGACTAACTTCAAATCATCAGGAGCACAGAGTCAGGCTGGTAATATGATGATTGTTTCCGGAATGCATCAGATTTGCCTTCTGCTCCCACATCAATTAGATGTTGCTAATCATGCAAGCAGGTACAACCGAAACCTTCCATTGGATTGGTGCCAGCTTGCATCTGCATGAAAAGTGGGGGAGAGAGAGAGGCAGGGTGAGCTGAAACCTTAAAGAGGTGCATTTCTAAACTGATTCAGCGCCATTCTGTCAGTAGCAACTGGGCAGAGAGGAAATGATGCTGTTGGTGTAAGCAAACATTTATAATCAAGTAACATTTCTTTTTAGTTCTACAAAATCAAGTCATTTTACATTGATTCAGTATGACGCAATTTACCTAAATGTGACCCATTAAGACGGAGTTTAAGAATTTATGATCAGTCCGAAGGAGCTTGGTAAATTTATGGAGCGAAATTTGAAGAACAGAAAACAAATCGAGTTTAATTGAAAAACCTTGCTATGTTAGCACAAGGCTCACTTAGCGCAAGTTGACTGTATTATTAAAAATATTGCTTTCAAGACTGAATGGAACCTTAGTGCGTAAATAGAAGTCTCATAAATATTAACATTAGAATAGAACATTAAAATAGTTACCGCAGCAGTCTCCTTGATTTTATCAGGGATTAGCTTGAGATCTTGTGTCATAGGGGCAACAACATTTCTTTTATGGTAGTCCTTCACAAAGTAACCCACTGTTTTCTTTCCATTTTCATCCAGACCTGTTGTGAGAAAAGTAAGAAGTAAATATTAAAACAAAATCAGAATCTTTTCAAGAAATATTTAAATAAATTGAGATAACTTTTTCAACAAGATAGATTCTGACTGACTAAAATTTTTCAATTGCAAAGGCTCTCAGAATCATTTCGGATGATACAAAAAATTCTTGCAGAGAATTAATCAAGAAAAATATACTTCTAATCCTGCAAATCATGTAAGTACGTATTAATAATGAAACTAAAAAACATGAACCTCATTTTGGTAACTGAGAAAATTCCTGTCTTCTTTTACATAAGGTGTCCCAAAGGTACCAGGACTGATGGTAAAACTTTCGAACAAATGTGGGTAGTAAGCTGTTCGTAGTTGCTTTTAAAAGAACAGGTCATTTTTTACTTATCAAGATCAATTTTTTCTTTGAATGGCAATCCCTCACTTCATTAAAAGGACCATAAAAATGCAGAATTTTATTCCCAATTGCAATTCTCTATTCTATCAACCTTTCGACTTGTCAATTTTTTTGAATTTTGGACTGAAAAATAATTTTGAGATGAGCCAACAAAATTTGGGGCATAGAATTGTTTGCATATATGCATACTGTTCCGCAGGTACTCAAGACCCTTGGAGCTACGAAATGAGTGTTTTTAATGATTGACCCATACAGTGGGTGAGTCTAAAGCATTCTATTCTCGGTGTTCTTTCTTAAGATTGAATTTTTCTCAGATTTTTTATTTATTGGAAGATGAAAAAGCTTTCTCCTTCACTATCTGGCCAAATTTTACATTTTATTGAACTATCTGAAGAGAGAGAAAGACCTTCTTACCGCAAAACATATTTTTCTACGCATTGGCTAGGGAACAAGATTGTCTGTTTAAAAACTGACAATTTTATATGACGAAGAAAAAACTTTGCCACTTTTGTAATATTGAGGTTGTGTAAGCAATTCCTTTCATACAATACAGCACTCCCGTGCAGAATTGGAAAAAAACTAAAAATATCAGCTTGTGTATTTAATACTGTGGAATGCGGCAAAGTCGGTAACTCATTTTACACAAAATTGCCAGTTAGGCAACGTTATTCTTTAGTCATCAATGAGTTTTAATGAGAGTTCTAACACAGTAAAAACCATTAGTAATCTGCAGATGAGACTAATCTAGAGATGAGCATCACTACTCACCAATATTTAATTCAACTTTCACCCGATAACCAATCATGCTTGGAGCTTGAATAGGGCCAACAAGTTCACATGGCACACCGGCGAATTTCTTCTCTTGCGCCTCCAAGTGATTCATTAGTTCTGTCTTTGTTGCTTCATCAGAGGTTCTGCCATTCACTAGACTTTCATGGATACTTTTCAGAACTGACACAGCTTTTTCTTTTTTACCTTTTAGCTGCGAAAATAATATTAAAAATGGAGTGATTGCACCAGTTATTTTAATTAATTTTCAGACAGTGGACATCAAAATAAGTTTACAAGATTTTTTCCTGACACAGTCAAGACCTGGAACACCACTAAATATTAATTTTAAAACTCAGGGTTACGTCAAAGCATTACATATTTTCTCTGTGTTATTAATCTCCCCACTGTTGAGCATTGATAAGTTTTGGTTTTATTGAGTCTTCTTTCCTTCAATTTTGTGATTATTTAATGTTAAATTTTTCTCTTTAAGATACTTAGATTCCATTTTTCAATAAGGAAACATGATTTAATCATGAAGGCACCTATCTTCAGAGAGGAACTTATTAACATGTATATTGCTTCTTAAATGAGCTGGCGAAAGCAATTTGCCGATTGCAAAATATGGTCCAATTATATTTTCTTCAGAGTTACCAGTTTATCGGAATATTATAGCCACTACATCTAGTTTGTTAGCAAGACTTTTGAATTATACTTAATTTCAATTTTCTTCTCTGACGGCATTATGATTCCTCCTTGAGTTATATTTTATAATTTCCGAGTTTGGTTATTTTTCATGAGTAATAGATTTGAACTCAAACCCATTGTTTTTAGCTTATTTTTCCCAGCACTTGAATTTTTCGATAAAATTTTTCCTGTTTTATTTATGGGGTGTTAAATAGAAGTAATTATTTACATTATGGCTTCATAAGCATAAAAAATGAATTCTCAAAAATGTGTTGTAACAATCATATTATGATAATTTTATTCTCTTTTCCAGCAGCTTATCTCTGCATGACTCAACCACAATCATAATGGACGATTTCTGACACATTATACTGAGGAAAGCACTGTTATTATTTTTGCAAAACATACTATTACATTTTTTTTTGTATGTGAGTTGTAATTGGCTCTCCTGTACAAACTTTTACTTTCGAAAGAATTAATTTTATAGTAACCTTATTTAGTTTACACAGCCCTGAGTTACTGGTCAAGTTATAAAGCAATAAAATTACATACCTGTTCCTGATATGGCACATCCAACAAGGGAAGTTGTGAGTACTTCAGTGCCTCAGCTTGATCTTTGAAACCGGTTTTTGCTCTTTTAGAGTCTTCATCTCCTGAGTTATCATTTTCACGTTTAAGTCCACCGGTTTCGGCAAGATTTTTGGAAACCTAGAAAAAGAGGAGCTATGATGTAAAGAGTCAACTCAATGTTAAGGTTAATAGCAAAAAAACTAGGAAAAATTTACTGCTTGCTCGATTTAAGAATCAAAAAGAAAAAAAAAGTAGAACAAGAAACTATCGAAGCGCCTTTGAGTTTTCATTAATGAAGTTTACAAAACAGTGCTGAAAAATAACAATTTTAAATTCAAAAGATGTTTCGAAAAGGTAAATATAGACCCGTGTATCCACGGCTAGATAGATAGGTATGTAAATTTAAAAAGCAGCAACACCTAATGAGAGAGAGAGCTGAGCTTTTTTTTTGGTCATTGAACCCAGGGATTCAGAAAATGTCTGATTTTGTGATGTATGCATTGTGATTAACTGCGAAAGAAAATCCTAAAATATAGCGGAAAATGAAACTTTGAGGAAATATTACAATTCTACATAAGAAAAGTCACTCTTTTCTGCCAATCACTTTAGAAATTGAAAAAATGTAAATATTTTGCTGAGGGGGCAAAATGCTGGATAAATTATAATAATTCAGAACATGCTACACTCCTGTCATCACACAACTACTTACATGACTTTATAAGAGTCTATATTTAAGATGACATCGCAAGGAAGAAAAGAAATTAACGTCCAGGGTTGATTAGAGGGGGGAGGGGGAGGGGGGTGATAATGTTCAAAAGGATTAACAAGTGGACGTATATCTGTCAAACAGAACTGTAGATGAGTGGGAAAGATGGGGTGTGCTCTAGAAAGCTGCATAGAAAGCAATGTTAAAATGGACAAGATTCCATTCCGAGAAATGGAACAGCGGAATTTCACATTCTACCAAACAGAACTATATCGACGGTGTAAGTCGGCAATCACATAATTCGGTTTGCAACGTCGCAGACTTCCTGTCATACTTTTTTTAAACGGAAAACTACTCAACGGAAATTCTTTAAAACTGCCGTGATTTTACTTCTCTGTGCAAAGAAAATTCTGCATAAACTTCAAGGAATGATGTCAATTTGTTCTCCTTTAAAAAATTAACATAGAGGCAGAGATTTTCAGACACCGCAAACAAGTTATGTGATTGCCGAATTACACCGTCAATATGCCGACTGAATGTGGCACTCATGAGCTATGCACATGTGACAGGAGCGTTGTGGAAAGGGATCATAAAATAAAGACTCCGGACGTCAATCCCAATACCAAATCTGTCACCACTGTCGTTGACACTTTATAATTCCTAGTCATTCTTACAGACCTCAACTAACGAGCAAACCCCTTCTTTCTCACCTGTCTCTAGTTCCGTTTGGCAGAAATATGTCTAAGTAATCCCAGGTCTTCCAAGACAAATGTCCAAGGCCAAAAAAGCAAAAACCAAGGCCTATGATAGGATGCTGAGGAAGAATGGGAAAACGAAAGTTGTCCGCCAATTTATGGACGGCTGGTGTTGAGTGGGCGTGGGCCCTCTGGGTCTTTCTGATGACTTCCAAGGGATACATTAAGAGATTCTGATGTCCACATATAAAATTTTAGATGCTAGACAGACATGCAGTTCATTTTTTTTTTTTGCGTGAACTTATTTGGCGTGGACTCTGGCCACAGGGAGAGTGAAATAAAAAGTTGGACGGTTATAACACAAGTAGGAAGTGAGTGAAGATTAGGTCAGCAATTGAAATTACCACAGCTTTAAGATTTCTGCCTCTCCATAGGAATCCATTCAGGGCACCTGCAGCTTCTTCAGCATCCTTGTCTTTGTTGAATATAAGCATTAGTCTACCTTCCAGGCGGTTCTGATTTTTGTGAAAAGGTTTTACTCTCAGTATATCTAAGTTTAATTGTTCCGTCAACACTCTCCTGAAGTCCTATGAAAAAAATTGTGAAGAAATAACAAACATTAAAAAATGTCTCATTCATGGGTCCTGGGTTGCTTAGCCTGCAAAACTGAAAAATATGACTACACCTCATTTTTGTCAACTCCAGAAGCTATCCATAACGTTCTTCTTTTAGCAGTCACTTCTACCTTGAATTATTTGAGAACTTACTAAATGCGAATAAGACATTCTTAACACCGCCCTGAAGGATCCCTGCTTTGCTTGATCATGAACTGTTTTATAATCGGCTTTAATACTTAGGAATGCTGTTGAATCGACAAGGTATCATTAAAAATAACATTTCACCTTCTGAGAAATATTTACAATGATTGACCTTTTTGATAAATTAGCAATCAACTCTTGCCGGTGGTAAAATTAAAATTTCTAGAGCTCGCCCATCGTATGTTCAGACAAACGTCAAAGTATTGTTTACGTCACCACTCATCAGTGGTGCCGTCTGACTGCATGTAAGTATTTAACTTGTTGAGTGCCACCAGATTAGAGCTAATCAGGGATTAACGTTTATCTTAACATACAATGCGCGAGCTCCGGGGGCCTGCAATCTGCGGTTCAATTGTGCTTTATAAACACGACAAGCCTCGAGATGTCACATTATTAATCCGCAGAGGTGGACAGGCAGGCAGGAAAATTCCTGGTGGGCTGATTGATAGTTAGGATAGATTTGAACCGGTTGTCTCCTTCACAGTGAAAAACCAACTGAGGGGTTTGGAAGACAAGACGTGAAAGTGCAGTTTTTGCAATTTCAGGAAATACGTCTTTAAAGTTTCAAAATTACACGAAGCCGTACGGCTGAAAGGAAGTAGAAACTCACTTTTTAATGCTACAAAGTTGGATTTTGGTTGTGAATTTTTCACAGAATTTGCTTTTAAACTAGTCTTAGTTGAGTTAATGAATATCTAAATTTTTTTAAAAACAGACCAAAATTGGCCAATCCAAGCACTAATAGGCAAGTTTTCGTTGTCACTTTTTCGGAGACAGTTGACGCAAGATCCAGATCATGTTCTTGCATGGTTTAAATAAAAGCTTTCTAGGTAGAACCAGAAGACTTAAATGTATCGGAGTTGATCCCTTTCTGGACAGATTTTCGGGGGAAAACCCGAATATTATGACTGATGAAGAAAGAAGTGAGTACTTACTGTCAGTGAATATCGTTGGGGTAATCCAAACACAATAACTCTTGGTTGATTGTTCCATTTCTCTTTCTGCTTCTGACTCCTTTTCCTGGGTTTGAAGGGAGTCAAAGGCTTGAATTTCCCCAAAGTTTGCTCGTAAAGATTAAACAGATTTAAACCGCCGGGTATGTTACCAGCGGCGTCGGCTTGTCCACTTTGGTCTTGCATATTCCCCAAAATTGGATAACTAACGGCGAAAGCACAAAATGTAGAAGAGGGAAGATTTGTGGTAAAAGTTCACTCGAATGAAACCAGCTGGGCGCTCAATGGGAAGAGTGTAACAGATTAAAAAATCTTGGAAAACTCAAAAAAAGCTTGACTTCGAAATGCCTGATGGAGGAAGAGAACCAAACCAAAAAAGAATCAACAAAACCGAGTACGCATGTAAACAAGGTCGACGCATTTCGTACCCTCTTGACGTCACACGAAGGAAAATCCCAAGGCGGTTAAACAGTCATTAAGACGCGTTGTTAAAGTCCACAACTGCCCAACGAAAATTACCCGCTGAGCGTTGAGCTCAACGAAAGCGTTGGTAAATTCTGGTGGATTTACCCGTTTTCCAAGATGGCTGCTCAGCAAACTGCCCAACAGCTCAGCGAGGTTTTTGGCTGCTGTGGACCGCTGCCGAGTTTGCTGGATTGTTATTCCGCCATTTTTTTCTCACTTTAACCTCACACCACGCAACGCACTTTGCCGGTTGCCAGTCAGTCTAGGGAGAATTGCTTGTTTTGTTTGTTCTTTCCTCTTCCTCCGCGAGTTCCGTTGTGCTCTGCTCTTATTCTTTTTACGAAGATGTGGGTCCTCATTCGATTGAATGTCATTACTTTAAAAGTGGAACTGCCAGAGCAGTTTCCATGAGCATATTATCCTCTTCTTCGTCAATCATGTCAAACACTAAAATAATGCTTCACAGAAGATTGAGAAGATTCTTTCGAACGAAAAAAGCTTTGACTTTGTCACCGGCACATATGTCAAAAATTTCATTATCAATTTCACAACATCAACATAACCTCCAAATCATCTCAATCCAACGGGAATTTAACAACGGAACCAAGATTTTCTTCCGTCCGTTGAGCTGACGTCGTCGTTGAGATGACGTCAATCCTGCGGAGAGTCAGCCATTTTCGTTGGGCAGCAAAAGTAATTTAACAACGCACCTTTAGTTTTCAAAATGGCGGCTTAAATTGAAATTGCAACTAAAGTAGCCATATTGTATACGTCACCTTGGTCCCGCGTCACCCCTGCTGACCCCTGCGGATAATAGGTTACCATTTAGAAAAAGTTACGGACCGCCGACCGCCGTCCGTCCTTCCCCTCAGGTGAATGCCCCCCCCCCCCCCCCACCTTCCAGAAATTAAGCAATCCAGGAGTGAATTTTTGGCTACATATTTTATGGAGTAAAATTGGGTTTACACTTTGCAAGTAGGAACTCCAAAAATAACGCATGTAGTAATAATTGGATTGAGTTAAGCAGAAAGGAACCAACCCTGATTTTGGAAAAAATTGAGTTATGAGTGGTTTTGAACTCAACCACTGCTCTACTAAGTATGTATCGCCAAAAATTCAAAGTTTTTGTTGGAGCAAATTTTGCAGAAATTGAACTTGAAGTTTATATTTTACATTGAGTCTTATGCAGGAGCCAATCTTTAAACCTCTTTTTCTTGGTTCGATCCCGATGTGGCTTGGTTCCTTTCTGTTTAACTCCGTCCAATTTACCTATGCAACAATGTACACCTATGTTTTTACGGATGAACCGGAAATTGTAGTTTCCAAGAGCAAAATGTAGTCCAATTACACTCCTGGTGAAATACTTAAGTATGAGAGTCTTGAAAAAAGACTACTTTTTTAAGAGTTCTTTAACATTTTTTTCAAATATTTTTAGAACTGAAAAACTAGAATTGATGTTTTGGGAGTATCTTAACACTTATTTACTTACTTAAATTTTATTAAAATAAAACTTTACTTCTCATAAATTTAACTTAAAAATACTCAAAAAGGATTTCCGAAATGAAAGGTATACTTGAAAGTTTTTTTGAGACTTGTTTTTTCATTTAGGAATTCTCGAAAAAATTTTCAAACGGTCATTAAAACATCTAGGGAATCAAAAGCCTTAAAAAAATTACTGACTGCAAGATTCCTGATTTTCGGTAAACCTCCAAAATTTTGCCAGAAGCCAACAATCAAATGATGATTACTTGGAGAAAAGTAAAAATTACTTGACAATGGATACTTATTCTACAATTATGGACTGTACTGCATCACTCTAGTAATGACCAAGGAGAAGATAAATCAATTTTTCTACAGAGACCAATATCATCTCCCTAAGACAAACCGTTCACGAAAAATGCGAATTTCAACTACAATGCTAATATTGTCAGTGTTTTGGACTCGGGGAGTGATCCTCTGTCACCCCTAAAAATATTTCTAAGATTTGGCTGAGGTTGAAAATGGCAGATTTTGAATAAGGTCCTTTGTTGCTAAAGTCTCAAAATTAGTCCTCATCATGTTGAAATGTCACAAATTTTTCAAAGTGCTCAGCAGAAAATGGTTTGAATTTTTTGAATCCATCCATTTCAGAGGATTTTGAGCTGAAAATCCACAATTTTTGTGCGGAAACAAATGGAAAATTCTCTTTAGAAAGCTTCAAATTACTTTCAAATAGAGATAGAATTTAAACATTTCCTGGGAGAGGCCCCTCGTACTTCCCTTCGTACTTGAGGGTATTTCATACCTCCAGAGCCCCTGGTGATAGGGAGGCCAGGCACCCCTACAAAAATAACTAAGCTACGCCTAGGAGGCCGCCTCAGTGGCTTGTGATCAAAGATGCAACAAATGAAATGCAAAAGTCCATCTTAAAAACAAAAATATCTATTTACAAAGACAACCATAAAAAAATACAAACAAAATGTACTAGTCAATGGAACCTTTCTGACTCCCAAAGGGTTTCCTCTCATTGATCAGCCAATTTATAGGTAGTTCTCCATCGATTCCCACATAAGAACGCTCTTGCCTTAGATCTGTTGGATCTCTAGTTGTCGCTGTTGATGATTTGGAGCTAAGTTTTTACTGGTTGCTTGTACCAAAAAATCTTCCAGTGAGCTCTGATCAATTACTTTCAGAGCACATATTTCTTTTGGTGGCGCTGTTCAATCAAAAATTCTTTCTCGGATGAAGTATTGTATGGAAGACTTTAAAATGATAAATTCTTCAAAGCAAACCTAAGTACAGTTATTTAAACCCTGTTAAATTCAGGATTCAAGATTGGCTGTAAGGTTATTTTCGTTCATCAAAAGCGTTGAGTCGTCAAGTCGTTCAAAATAAACAACAAGTTCAAAATGAGGAGTATGCGGAAACATATCAACAACAACAGCTCTCCGAGGAAAGAATGGATTATTTTGTAGTGTTTTCGAGGGTGGACGGCAAAGAGCCACAAAGTTTTCCATCACTGATTTCGCAGTTGGGTTGCAAGACAAATAGACCAGTTTGTTCAACTTTTCTGTTTTTCTCAACATTGCTACCGCGTCTCGATCTGTCCAGAAGAAAAAAAAAAAAGTTACAAGCATTTCAAAAACAGAACTCAAGAGGAACAACTGAGAATATGATACTATCTTTTTATTCATCAGCCAAAATTAGTCATTTACTGAGACGGTTTATTGTCCTGAATTGTCCCTCAGTCACACACGAAACACTAGAAGTGGAATGCTCTTTCTTGCATCTAGAGGAGGTCTTACAAGGATAGGTCTTGTAGTATTCCACCTAGATTTTGATCCAAGTATGGCCAAAAGTTTCCTCAACAAAACTGTTAGACCCCTAATTCGCCATTTTTGCAAATGAGCCCTTGAAGACCCGAAAATAGTTTTCAAAATATATGCAAAGAGGGTCGTTTGCTGAAGCGGCAAAGTAATGCCCCTTTAGTTACACCACAAAACAAGTCTAGCGGCTCAGAGGATTGCGTAGCAGCTGAGAGGTCTGCATTTCGGATATTGATAATGCAACATACTTTTAATCGTCTCTGTAACGTAGTGCTTGACTATTTTTTACTTACTTCCAACTGCAAACATAACTATTATTTTTAAATATATACATGCAAACGATGATTATTTATTACTTGGTTAATTATTGATCTGGTAATGCTGTTGTCAATAAAAAATAAGAAAAAAGAAAAAAAGAAGCTGCAAAAAAATGCAGCAGACGCGTAAGGTATCTTCTTCAATCAACAATCGCCTTGCTTTAGTCCATAATTGCGCTCATGAATTGAACTACCAAAGAAGAATTAGAACAATAAGGAGAAAAAGCTAAAACAAAAATTAGGAATTACGTTATATTTTGAAAACTTGTGAAGCTAGACAATGCTCATTTGATCAACATTAATTAATAGAATTGATAATCATTGATTTTCTACTGAATAAATGTTTAAAAAAAGAGTTCTGTGCGCTGTTGGAAGAGAGTGAGAAAACGTCAAGCAAAACAATCACAGAGACGAAAAAAAATTATGTTAGACTGAAAGGAATTTAATGACAGACTTCTTCAAACGTATGCAGCTCTAAGCCATTATACTCCTTCAGGGCCAAAAAGCAAAGAGTATTTTGCCACTTCAGTAAGAGGCTCTCTTTGCTAATTTTTTGACATCTCTCTAAGGGTCTTCCGAGGCCCGTTTGCCAGAGCAGAAAAGTAGTGTCTGATAGTTTCGTGGAAAGAAAATTTTGGCCAAAATCCGATCAAAATCTAAGTGAAATACTATATGACCTAAGTTTGTGATGGTGTGTCTATTCAGACAGTGACAAAAAAAAAAGAAAAGGATACTCTTAAGCTAATTGCTATTGAGCAAATTGATGATGGAACTGTTGCCATAAAATCCCAAAAAAGCAACAAAAATACAAATTGCTGATTTCACATCTTATTTGGGAAGTGTTTCTCGACCAATTATTCAGGAGATTAACAGAATTGAATTTTCCACTGAGTTTACAGATTGAATTCTGCTAAATCTCTAAGGCTGGCTTGATTTTCTTTAAAATTAATACTTAACATTCATGACACAATCATGTAGATTTTTCATTTTAAATTCAGTGAACACGTAAGAATCCTGAGGTGACCACAAAGAACATGCAGGTAAATCATTTGTCCAAATAAAAAGGTAAATTCGAGAATGAAAATTATCTTGAAATAAATTAATGAAAAGGCATGTTGACTTACGCAATCCGGCCCGCGGGGGGTCAACAATTGCAACTATATCCTCATGTTTATCAGGGCCTCTCATAAGCACAGATGACAGGATTTGTTCTGCTCGTCCGGAAAAAAATGAGCAGTTGGAGACATTATTCCGCTTCCCATTCCTCGTTGCATCTTCTATCGCATCTGTGTCGATGTCTAGACCAAATATCCATTTAGCATTCTACAAAGCAAAAATAATCTCATTACTTTGTCAATGAAACACCAGGTTAAGGAATTAAGATCAAATTACATGTTCGTTTGACTGATATGTTTTTCGAGGGAAAATTTGTCGCCAATATTGGGACATCGGAGGAGGTGAAAATGACAAGTTTTAAGAGTTGATGAATGAATGCTGCGGTAGAGACTTCCCAGTTGATTCTAACCCAATCCAACCCAACTCAACCTGACCTAACTTGAAAACCTTGAGAATAGCTGTTTCAGTGTGCCACAGTTTATGGCACTATAAAAAAAAAATAAAAAGGAATTTTCCAAGTAAAAACAGTGTTTCATGGCACCATGAGTTGTGACGCACTGCACTAAGTCCTACTGAGGAGGTGTTTCATAGCGCAAACTGTAGCGCATTGAACTGACACCATTGCATCACAAAATGAAACTAACGATCTACTTTTAGTCTTAAATTTTTCAAAAATATATCTCATTGGGAAAATGCTTGATTTTCTTCTTGGCCGACTTCTTCAAGTCATGATATGTTGTGATAATGTGACATGATAAGGTCCATTTGTGTATACTCAAAAGTTAGTTTCATCATATATCAGAGACAGGGGGGGTTGAAAAATTCGGGAGCTTTGTCTAAACAAGTCAAATTCTAACTGACAGCTTCCTCAGACAACTTTGTCAGCTTCCTCGGACAACTTTGTCAGCTTCCTCAGACAACTTTGGCAGCTCCCAGTGTTCTGCCTTTTCCCTAAAATTTTAGGAGCCACCTTGGTCGCAAAGCTCAATTTCTGGGAGCCATCTACAATTTTTTTGAAGCCACATTGACTTCCAGCATGTGTATTACGGCAAATAAAACTGTAAGTTTTAAAAAAACGATGGGGTGCAGCAGCTTTTCTAGGTGCTATGATGGCCAAGCTTCCCCAATTTATAGGCGCATGGTGCATGGGGAAGGCAGAATACTGCCAGCTTCCTTAAGTCTCTGGTAAAATTTTCTTGGCAAATGAGCAGTGTTATTTCTCGGTGGACCAAGTGGCATTATTACATTTCTTTTTTTTCACTGTGTGAGAGATTGAATAAGGGGCATTATTTACCTGAGCCAAAGACAAGCCTATTGTTCCTGCTCCACAACATACATCTAAGACAGAGGTGGACGGATTGACTTGGGCTAAATCTCCAACAGCTTCATACAAAAGCTCAGCTCCAGCGACATTTACTTGAAAAAAAGAATCCGGTGAAATTTCAAAGGTCAACCCTCGCAATTTTTCAAGGATGACGCTTTCTCCATAGATAAGTTTGTAGGATGACTTCTTGTTTTTGCGATCCTCCCTATGAAAACAGAGACGATTGATTAATGTAACAATAAAAGGGTCTGCACTTTTGCTGCTTTAAAAAGTAACTGGACATGTAATTGATCAGTGCTCGGCTTAGCAAAATTTATCCAGAAAAATTTCGCCAAAATTGTTCAATCGTTAAACTTATAGAACTTATTAGTTTAGTGCTCCATTAGACTCTAGTATGCTTTGC
Source organism: Bemisia tabaci (assembly GCF_918797505.1). NCBI lineage: Eukaryota > Metazoa > Arthropoda > Insecta > Hemiptera > Aleyrodidae > Bemisia > Bemisia tabaci. Next base: position 78,080,411 of record NC_092793.1, read on the forward strand.
TTTTATGTGTGCAGGAACTTTAAATTGATGCGTACAAAAAACTTTATTTTTCTTACTTATAAGTTGAACATGGAAATTTTGAAAGTCCTCACAGTATTTTACGCAAAATTTTAATGAAAGCAAATGTATTTTTATCCCTGACTAGTGATGCATTAGAACTGTTCTCATTCAAAAATACTCAAGCGTTCAATGACAATGATCTTCATTCTATTAACAAAAAATTTCCTGCTTTTTTAGTTCAACAAATTAATCATGACTATTAGGACAAGAAAAGAGCACTATCATGTTTGCAACTTCAGCCTTAGACGTCTCTTTTTGTTTTAGTGCTCGTACTATTGATTTGATGAAGAACTGTTTGATTGATCTTCCAGAGGAAACTACGATGGGTGTGCCTCAACTTTATGAGATTTTGGTCTGAAACGGAGGCTTATGTAGACCTAAAGTTGATACATCTCACCATTTTTGCAAGTGGCCCTGTGGAAAGCCTCCAAAAGCTCCCCTAAAGACCTGTAGGTACTTTCATCGGATACAACAACCTGGTTGTGCCTTGATATTCTTTAACTTCGATGTGGATATCCGCTGACGTATAATAGCTGCTGCCTTGGACTAGAGATTATGTAGGGTCATTCCATATAGAACCTACCAGCCATGCAACCACCCGACTCGGATTTTGATGATAAATTTTTCTCTTGATCAGACCACCAAATAATGAACTTCTGCAAAATATTAGGTCTCAAATCGAAAAACTCATTGAGGTATGAATTTTTGAAGTTTTAAGAATTTTCAAGAAAGTGACGTTTCGAACTTCCGAGAAAGAGAGGGTCAATTTTCCCAATAAAATTCACACCGGGCCCATTTTTCGTCGGATTGAAGTGAAAATTTGACACAATGTCAATGAAAGTATGTAGATTTGAGAAAAAAATGCATGAAATGTTCGACTTCACTCATTGATGTGCTGCGGTTAATTGTTTGTTGTGATTTTGTCTGATTTTGGCGACAAAACCTTCCCCTCTTCAAATGCCCATAACTTTTGAGCTGCAGGTTATTTTTTGCTCCAATTTTGTTTAAAATGCTCCTAAGAGTATTAGCAAGACGCCTAAAGAACAATTCTGATGGTGTATTGGGCTTTCCTATCTTTTTTTTTCACTTTTGTCCTAAAAAGGCGTAAAAAACTAAAAATAACACAAAAATGATTCCGATAATCGTCCATTACCCTGAAAAGTCCGCTCAAAAATCCCTCATTTTTTGCCTCAATGGTCCTTACTGTGTGTACAATATGTTTGAAAAATACAATCAAGGCGCAAAAAAGGCGCATCGCGTTCCCCCGCAACCCTCTGAGAGCGGTTGCGCCCTCGGTTGCCCTTGGCGGCTCCTTCAAGTGTGCGAGAGAGATAGAAAATCGCCTGGCGGGACGCTTGGGCGTGCGAGAGAGACAGAAAACCGGCTGGGGGCTCGCTCAAGTGTGCGAAAGAGATAGAAAATCGCCTGGAGGGACGCATGGGTGTGCGAGCGAGACAGAAAACAGCCAAGCGGCTCGCTCGATTTTCCATCTCTCTCGCACTGGGTGCCCTTAAACGGGGCAACCGAGGGTGCAACCACTCGCGGAGGGTCGCGGGGGAACGCGATGTTGATTTGACGGAAAAACCATCCAAGTCCAGCCTGGCTATTTGCTGTCTCTCTCGCACTTATACGCTTCCTATCTGGGCGATGTTCTGTCTATCTCGCACACTTTCGGGAGCCGCCTGGCTATTTTCTGTCTCTCTCGCACTTATACGCTTCCTACCTGGGCGATTTTCTGTCTCTCTCGCACACTTTAGGGAGCCGCCGGGCTATTTTCTGTCTCTCTCGCACACAATCGCGTCGTGCAAGGCGATTTTCTATCTCGCTCGCACTAATACACTTGCTACCTGGGCAATTTTCAGTCTCTCTCGCACTGGGTGCCCTTAAACGGGGCAACCGAGGGTGCAACCACTCTCGGAGGGCCGCGGGGCAACGCGATGCTGCTTTGACGGAAAAACGGCCCAAGTCCCGCCTGGCTGATTGCTGTCTCTCTCGCACTTATATGCTTCCTGGGTAGCCTAGGTAGCAAGGGTAAAAGTGCGAGAGAGACAGAAAATCGCCAAGGTAGGAAGCCTATAAGTGCGAGAGAGATAGAAAATCGCCTTGCACGACGCGATTGTGTGCGAGAGAGACAGAAAATCGCCCAGGTAGGAAGCGTATAAGTGCGAGAGAGACAGAAAATAGGCAGGCGGCTCGCTAAAGTGTGCGAGAGAGACAGCAAATAGCCAGGCGGGACTTGGGTGGTTTTTCCGTCAAAGCAGCATCGCGTTCCCCCGCGACCCTCCGAGAGTGGTAGCACCCTCGGTTGCCCCGTTCAAGGGCACCCAGTGCGAGAGAGACAGAAAATCACCCAGTTAGCAGGCGTATAAGTGCGAGGGAGACAGAAAATCGCCCAGGTAGGAAGCGTATAAGTGCGAGAGAGACAAAAAATAGCCAGGCGGCTCGCTAAAGTGTGCGAAAGAGACAGAAAATCGCCCAGGTAGGAAGCGTATAAGTGCGAGAGAGACAGCAAATAGCCAGGCGGGACTTGGGTGGTTTTTCCATCAAAGCAGCATCGCGTTCCCCCGCGACCCTCCGAGTGTGGTTGCACCCTCGGTTGCCCCGTTCAAGGGCACCCAGTGCGAGAGATACAGAAAATCGCCCAGGTAGCAAGCGTATAAGTGCGAGAGAGATAGAATATCGCCTTGCACGACGCGATTGTGTGCGAGAGAGACAGAAAATAGCCAGGCAGCTCGGTAAAGTGTGCGAGGGAGACAGAAAATCGCCCAGGTAGGAAGTGTATAAGTGCGAGAGAGACAGAAAATAGCCAGGCGGCTCGCTAAAGTGTGCGAAAGAGACAGAAAATCGCCCAGGTAGGAAGCGTATAAGTGCGAGAGAGACAGCAAATAGCCAGGCGGGACTTGAGTGGTTTTTCCATCAAAGCAGCATCGCGTTCCCCGCGACCCTCCGAGAGTGGTTGCACCCTCGGTTGCCCCGTTCAAGGGCACCCAGTGCGAGAGAGACAGAAAATCACCGAGGTAGCAAGCGTATAAGTGCGAGAGAGACAGAAAATAGCCCAGGTAGGAAGCGTATAAGTGCGAGAGAGACAGCAAATAGCCAGGCGGGACTTGGGTGGTTTTTCCATCAAAGCAGCATCGCGTTCCCCCGCGACCCTCCGAGTGTGGTTGCACCCTCGGTTGCCCCGTTCAAGGGCACCCAGTGCGAGAGATACAGAAAATCGCCCAGGTAGCAAGCGTATAAGTGCGAGAGAGATAGAATATCGCCTTGCACGACGCGATTGTGTGCGAGAGAGACAGAAAATAGCCAGGCAGCTCGGTAAAGTGTGCGAGGGAGACAGAAAATCGCCCATGTAGGAAGTGTATAAGTGCGAGAGAGACAGAAAATAGCCAGGCGGCTCGCTAAAGTGTGCGAAAGAGACAGAAAATCGCCCAGGTAGGAAGCGTATAAGTGCGAGAGAGACAGCAAATAGCCAGGCGGGACTTGAGTGGTTTTTCCATCAAAGCAGCATCGCGTTCCCCGCGACCCTCCGAGAGTGGTTGCACCCTCGGTTGCCCCGTTCAAGGGCACCCAGTGCGAGAGAGACAGAAAATCACCGAGGTAGCAAGCGTATAAGTAAGAGAGAGACAGAAAATCGCCCAGGTAGGAAGCCTATAAGTGCGAGAGAGACAGAAAATAGCCAGGCGGCTCGCTAAAGTGTGCGAGAGAGATAGAAAATCGCCCAGGTAGGAAGCGTATAAGTGCGAGAGAGACAGCAAATAGCCAGGCGGGACTTGGGTGGTTTTTCCATCAAAGCAGCATCGCGTTCCCCCGCGACCCTCCGAGAGTGGTTGCACCCTCGGTTGCCCCGTTCAAGGGCACCCAGTGCGAGAGAGACAGAAAATCGCCCAGGTAGCAAGCGTATAAGTGCGAAAGAGATAGAAAATCGCCTTGCACGACGCGATTGTGTGCGAGAGAGACAGAAAATAGCCAGGCAGCTCCCTAAAGTGTGCGAGGGAGACAGAAAATCGCCCAGGTAGGAAGCGTATACGTGCGAGAGAGACAGAAAATAGCCAGGCGGCTCGCTAAAGTGTGCGAGAGAGACAGAAAATCGCCAAGGTAGGAAGCGTATAAGTGCGAGAGAGACAGCAAATAGCCAGGCGGGACTTGAGTGGTTTTTCCATCAAAGCAGTATCGCGTTCCCCCGCGACCCTCCGAGAGTGGTTCACCCTCGGTTGCCCCGTTCAAGGGCACCCAGTGCGAGAGAGACAGAAAATCACCGGGGTAGCAAGCGTATGAGTGCGAAAGAGACAGAAAATCGCCCAGGTAGGAAGCGTATAAGTGCGAGAGAGACAGAAAATAGCCAGGCCGCTCGCTAAAGTGTGCGAGAGAGATAGAAAATCGCCCAGGTAGGAAGCGTATAAGTGCGAGAGAGACAGCAAATAGCCAGGCGGGACTTGGGTGGTTTTTCCGTCAAAGCAGCATCGCGTTCCCCCGCGACCCTCCGAGAGTGGTTGCACCCTCGGTTGCCCCGTTCAAGGGCACCCAGTGCGAGAGAGACAGAAAATCGCCCAGGTAGCAAGCGTATAAGTGCGAGAGAGACAGAAAATCACCCAGGTAGGAAGCCTATAAGTGCGAGAGAGCAGAAAATAGCCAGGCGGCTCGCTAAAGTGTGCGAGAGAGATAGAAAATCGCCCAGGTAGGAAGCGTATAAGTGCGAGAGAGACAGCAAATAGCCAGGCGGGACTTGGGTGGTTTTTCCATCAAAGCAGCATCGCGTTCCCCCGCGACCCTCCGAGAGTGGTTGCACCCTCGGTTGCCCCGTTCAAGGGCACCCAGTGCGAGAGAGACAGAAAATCGCCCTGGTAGGAAGCGTATAAGTGCGAGAGAGACAGAAAAAAGGCAGGCGCCTCGCTAAAGTGTGCGAGAGAGACAGAAAATCGCACGGGTAGGAGACTTATAAGTGCGAGAGAGACAGAAAATAGCCAGGCGGCTCGCTAAAGTGTGCGAGAGAGATAGAAAATCGCCCAGGTAGGAAGCGTATAAGTGCGAGAGAGACAGCAAATAGCCAGGCGGGACTTGGGTGGTTTTTCCATCAAAGCAGCATCGCGTTCCCCCGCGACCCTCCGAGAGTGGTTGCACCCTCGGTTGGCCCGTTCAAGGGCACCCAGTGCGACAGAGACAGAAAATCACCCAGGTAGCAAGCGTATAAGTGCGAGAGAGACAGAAAATAGCCCAGGTAGGAAGCGTATAAGTGCGAGAGAGATAGAAAATCGCCCAGGTAGGACGCGTATAAGTGCGAGAGAGATAAAAAATCGCCCACGTAGGAAGCGTATAAGTGCGAGAGAGACAGCAAATAGCCAGGCGGGACTTGGGTGGTTTTTCCATCAAAGCAGCATCGCGTTCCCCCGCGACCCTCCGAGAGTGGTTGCACCCTCGGTTGCCCCGTTCAAGGGCACCCAGTGCGAGTGAGACAGAAAATCGCCCAGGTAGCAAGCATAAAGTGCGAGAGAGATAGAAAATCGCCTTGCACGACGCGATTGTGTGCGAGAGAGACAGAAAATAGCCAGGCAGCTCGCTAAAGTGTGCGAGGGAGACAGAAAATCGCCCAGGTAGGAAGCGTATAAGTGCGAGAGAGACAGAAAATAGCCAGGCGGCTCACTAAAGTGTGCGAGAGAGACAGAAAATCGCCCAGGTAGGAAGCGTATAAGTGCGAGAGAGACAGCAAATAGCCAGGCGGGACTTGAGTGGTTTTTCCATCAAAGCAGCATCGCGTTCCCCCGCGACCCTCCGAGAGTGGTTGCACCCTCGGTTGCCCCGTTCAAGGGCACCCAGTGCGAGAGAGACAGAAAATCACCGAGGTAGCAAGCGTATAAGTGCGAGAGAGACAGAAAATCGCCCAGGTAGGAAGCCTATAAGTGCGAGAGAGACAGAAAATAGCCAGGCGGCTAGGTATAGTGTGCGAGAGAGATAGAAAATCGCCCAGGTAGGAAGCGTATAAGTGCGAGAGAGACAGTAAATAGCAGGGCGGGACTTGGGTGGTTTTTCCATCAAAGCAGCATCGCGTTCCCCCGCGACCCTCCGAGAGTGGTTGCACCCTCGGTTGCCCCGTTCAAGGGCACCCAGTGCGAGTGAGACAGAAAATCGCCCAGGTTGCAAGCGTATAAGTGCGGGAGAGATAGAAAATCGCCTTGCACGACGCGATTGTGTGCGAGAGAGACAGAAAATAGCCAGGCAGCTCGCTAAAGTGTGCGAGGGAGACAGAAAATCGCCCAGGTAGGAAGCGTATAAGTGCGAGAGAGACAGAAAATAGCCAGGCGGCTCGCTAAAGTGTGCGAGAGAGATAGAAAATCGCCCAGGTAGGAAGCGTATAAGTGCGAGAGAGACAGCAAACAGCCAGGCGGGACTTGAGTGGTTTTTCCATCAAAGCAGCATCGCGTTCCCCCGCGACCCTCCGAGAGTGGTTGCACCCTCGGTTGCCCCGTTCAAGGGCACCCAGTGCGAGAGAGACAGAAAATCGCCCAGGTAGCAAGCGTATAAGTGCGAAAGAGATAGAAAATCGCCTTGCACGACTCGATTGTGTGCGAGAGAGACAGAAAATAGCCAGGCAGCTCCCTAAAGTGTGCGAGGGAGACAGAAAATCGCCCAGGTAGGAAGCGTATACGTGCGAGAGAGACAGAAAATAGCCAGGCGGCTCGCTAAAGTGTGCGAGAGAGACAGAAAATCGCCAAGGTAGGAAGCGTATAAGTGCGAGAGAGACAGCAAATAGCCAGGCGGGACTTGAGTGGTTTTTCCATCAAAGCAGTATCGCGTTCCCCCGCGACCCTCCGAGAGTGGTTCACCCTCGGTTGCCCCGTTCAAGGGCACCAAGTGCGAGAGAGACAGAAAATCACCGGGGTAGCAAGCGTATGAGTGCGAAAGAGACAGAAAATCGCCCAGGTAGGAAGCGTATAAGTGCGAGAGAGACAGAAAATAGCCAGGCCGCTCGCTAAAGTGTGCGAGAGAGATAGAAAATCGCCCAGGTAGGAAGCGTATAAGTGCGAGAGAGACAGCAAATAGCCAGGCGGGACTTGGGTGGTTTTTCCGTCAAAGCAGCATCGCGTTCCCCCGCGACCCTCCGAGAGTGGTTGCACCCTCGGTTGCCCCGTTCAAGGGCACCCAGTGCGAGAGAGACAGAAAATCGCCCAGGTAGCAAGCGTATAAGTGCGAGAGAGACAGAAAATCACCCAGGTAGGAAGCCTATAAGTGCGAGAGAGGCAGAAAATAGCCAGGCGGCTCGCTAAAGTGTGCGAGAGAGATAGAAAATCGCCCAGGTAGGAAGCGTATAAGTGCGAGAGAGACAGCAAATAGCCAGGCGGGACTTGGGTGGTTTTTCCATCAAAGCAGCATCGCGTTCCCCCGCGACCCTCCGAGAGTGGTTGCACCCTCGGTTGCCCCGTTAAAGGGCACCCAGTGCGAGAGAGACAGAAAATCGCCCTGGTAGGAAGCGTATAAGTGCGAGAGAGACAGAAAAAAGGCAGGCGCCTCGCTAAAGTGTGCGAGAGAGACAGAAAATCGCACGGGTAGGAGACTTATAAGTGCGAGAGAGACAGAAAATAGCCAGGCGGCTCGCTAAAGTGTGCGAGAGAGATAGAAAATCGCCCAGGTAGGAAGCGTATAAGTGCGAGAGAGACAGCAAATAGCCAGGCGGGACTTGGGTGGTTTTTCCATCAAAGCAGCATCGCGTTCCCCCGCGACTCTCCGAGAGTTGTTGCACCCTGGAATGGCCCGTTCAAGGGCACCCAGTGCGACAGAGACAGAAAATCACCCAGGTAGCAAGCGTATAAGTGCGAGAGAGACAGAAAATAGCCCAGGTAGGAAGCGTATAAGTGCGAGAGAGATAGAAAATCGCCCAGGTAGGACGCGTATAAGTGCGAGAGAGATAAAAATCGCCCACGTAGGAAGCGTATAAGTGCGAGAGAGACAGCAAATAGCCAGGCGGGACTTGGGTGGTTTTTCCATCAAAGCAGCATCGCGTTCCCCCGCGACCCTCCGAGAGTGGTTGCACCCTCGGTTGCCCCGTTCAAGGGCACCCAGTGCGAGTGAGACAGAAAATCGCCCAGGTAGCAAGCATATAAGTGCGAGAGAGATAGAAAATCGCCTTGCACGACGCGATTGTGTGCGAGAGAGACAGAAAATAGCCAGGCAGCTCGCTAAAGTGTGCGAGGGAGACAGAAAATCGCCCAGGTAGGAAGCGTATAAGTGCGAGAGAGACAGAAAATAGCCAGGCGGCTCACTAAAGTGTGCGAGAGAGACAGAAAATCGCCCAGGTAGGAAGCGTATAAGTGCGAGAGAGACAGCAAATAGCCAGGCGGGACTTGAGTGGTTTTTCCATCAAAGCAGCATCGCGTTCCCCCGCGACCCTCCGAGAGTGGTTGCACCCTCGGTTGCCCCGTTCAAGGGCACCCAGTGCGAGAGAGACAGAAAATCACCGAGGTAGCAAGCGTATAAGTGCGAGAGAGACAGAAAATCGCCCAGGTAGGAAGCCTATAAGTGCGAGAGAGACAGAAAATAGCCAGGCGGCTAGCTAAAGTGTGCGAGAGAGATAGAAAATCGCCCAGGTAGGAAGCGTATAAGTGCGAGAGAGACAGTAAATAGCAGGGCGGGACTTGGGTGGTTTTTCCATCAAAGCAGCATCGCGTTCCCCCGCGACCCTCCGAGAGTGGTTGCACCCTCGGTTGCCCCGTTCAAGGGCACCCAGTGCGAGTGAGACAGAAAATCGCCCAGGTTGCAAGCGTATAAGTGCGGGAGAGATAGAAAATCGCCTTGCACGACGCGATTGTGTGCGAGAGAGACAGAAAATAGCCAGGCAGCTCGCTAAAGTGTGCGAGGGAGACAGAAAATCGCCCAGGTAGGAAGCGTATAAATTCGAGAGAGACAGAAAATAGCCAGGCGGCTCGCTAAAGTGTGCGAGAGAGATAGAAAATCGCCCAGGTAGGAAGCGTATAAGTGCGAGAGAGACAGCAAACAGCCAGGCGGGACTTGAGTGGTTTTTCCATCAAAGCAGCATCGCGTTCCCCCGCGACCCTCCGAGAGTGGTTGCACCCTCGGTTGCCCCGTTCAAGGGCACCCAGTGCGAGAGAGACAGAAAATCGCCCAGGTAGCAAGCGTATAAGTGCGAGAGAGACAGAAAATCGCCCAGGTAGCAAGCCTATAAGTGCGAGAGAGACAGAAAATAGCCAGGCGGCTCGCTAAAGTGTGCGAGAGAGATAGAAAATCGCCCAGGTAGGAAGCGTATAAGTGCGAGAGAGACAGCAAATAGCCAGGCGGGACTTGGGTGGTTTTTCCATCAAAGCAGCATCGCGTTCCCCCGCGACCCTCCGAGAGTGGTTGCACCCTCGGTTGCCCCGTTCAAGGGCACCCAGTGCGAGAGAGACAGAAAATCGCCCAGGTAGCAAGCGTATAAGTGCGAAAGAGATAGAAAATCGCCTTGCACGACGCGATTGTGTACGAGAGAGACAGAAAATAGCCAGGCAGCTCGCTAAAGTGTGCGAGGGAGACAGAAAATCGCCCAGGTAGGAAGCGTATACGTGCGAGAGAGACAGAAAATAGCCAGGCGGCTCGCTAAAGTGTGCGAGAGAGACAGAAAATCGCCAAGGTAGGAAGCGTATAAGTGCGAGAGAGACAGCAAATAGCCAGGCGGGACTTGAGTGGTTTTTCCATCAAAGCAGTATCGCGTTCCCCCGCGACCCTCCGAGAGTGGTTCACCCTCGGTTGCCCCGTTCAAGGGCACCCAGTGCGAGAGAGACAGAAAATCACCGGGTAGCAAGCGTATGAGTGCGAGAGAGACAGAAAATCGCCCAGGTAGGAAGCGTATAAGTGCGAGAGAGACAGAAAATAGCCAGGCCGCTCGCTAAAGTGTGCGAGAGAGATAGAAAATCGCCCAGGTAGGAAGCGTATAAGTGCGAGAGAGACAGCAAATAGCCAGGCGGGACTTGGGTGGTTTTTCCGTCAAAGCAGCATCGCGTTCCCCCGCGACCCTCCGAGAGTGGTTGCACCCTCGGTTGCCCCGTTCAAGGGCACCCAGTGCGAGAGAGACAGAAAATCGCCCTGGTAGGAAGCGTATAAGTGCGAGAGAGACAGAAAAAAGGCAGGCGCCTCGCTAAAGTGTGCGAGAGAGACAGAAAATCGCACGGGTAGGAGACTTATAAGTGCGAGAGAGACAGAAAATAGCCAGGCGGCTCGCTAAAGTGTGCGAGAGAGATAGAAAATCGCCCAGGTAGGAAGCGTATAAGTGCGAGAGAGACAGCAAATAGCCAGGCGGGACTTGGGTGGTTTTTCCATCAAAGCAGCATCGCGTTCCCCCGCGACTCTCCGAGAGTGGTTGCACCCTGGAATGGCCCGTTCAAGGGCACCCAGTGCGACAGAGACAGAAAATCACCCAGGTAGCAAGCGTATAAGTGCGAGAGAGACAGAAAATCGCCCAGGTAGGAAGCGTATAAGTGCGAGAGAGATAGAAAATCGCCCAGGTAGGACGCGTATAAGTGCGAGAGAGATAGAAAATCGCCCACGTAGGAAGCGTATAAGTGCGAGAGAGACAGCAAATAGCCAGGCGGGACTTGGGTGGTTTTTCCATCAAAGCAGCATCGCGTTCCCCCGCGACCCTCCGAGAGTGGTTGCACCCTCGGTTGCCCCGTTCAAGGGCACCCAGTGCGAGTGAGACAGAAAATCGCCCAGGTTGCAAGCGTATAAGTGCGGGAGAGATAGAAAATCGCCTTGCACGACGCGATTGTGTGCGAGAGAGACAGAAAATAGCCAGGCAGCTCGCTAAAGTGTGCGAGGGAGACAGAAAATCGCCCAGGTAGGAAGCGTATAAGTGCGAGAGAGACAGAAAATAGCCAGGCGGCTCGCTAAAAAGTGCGAGAGAGATAGAAAATCGCCCAGGTAGGAAGCGTATAAGTGCGAGAGAGACAGCAAACAGCCAGGCGGGACTTGAGTGGTTTTTCCATCAAAGCAGCATCGCGTTCCCCCGCGACCCTCCGAGAGTGGTTGCACCCTCGGTTGCCCCGTTCAAGGGCACCCAGTGCGAGAGAGACAGAAAATCGCCCAGGTAGCAAGCGTATAAGTGCGAGAGAGACAGAAAATCGCCCAGGTAGCAAGCCTATAAGTGCGAGAGAGACAGAAAATAGCCAGGCGGCTCGCTAAAGTGTGCGAGAGAGATAGAAAATCGCCCAGGTAGGAAGCGTATAAGTGCGAGAGAGACAGCAAATAGCCAGGCGGGACTTGGGTGGTTTTTCCATCAAAGCAGCATCGCGTTCCCCCGCGACCCTCCGAGAGTGGTTGCACCCTCGGTTGCCCCGTTCAAGGGCACCCAGTGCGAGAGAGACAGAAAATCGCCCAGGTAGCAAGTGTATAAGTGCGAGTGAGATAGAAAATCGCCTTGCACGACGCGATTGTGTGCGAGAGAGACAGAAAATAGCCAGGCAGCTCGCGAAAGTGTCTGAGGGAGACAGAAAATCGCCCAGGTAGGAAGCGTATAAGTGCAAGAGAGACAGAAAATAGCCAGGCGGCTCGCTAAAGTGTGCGAGAGAGACAGAAAATCGCCCAGGTAGGAAGCGTATAAGTGCGAGAGAGACAGCAAATAGCCAGGCGGGACTTGAGTGGTTTTTCCATCAAAGCAGCATCGCGTTCCCCCGCGACCCTCCGAGAGTGGTTGCACCCTCGGTTGCCCCGTTCAAGGGCACCCAGTGCGAGAGAGACAGAAAATAGCCAGGCGGCTCACTAAAGTGTGCGAGAGAGACAGAAAATCGCCCAGGTAGGAAGCGTATAAGTGCGAGAGAGACAGCAAATAGCCAGGCGGGACTTGAGTGGTTTTTCCATCAAAGCAGCATCGCGTTCCCCCGCGACCCTCCGAGAGTGGTTGCACCCTCGGTTGCCCCGTTCAAGGGCACCCAGTGCGAGAGAGACAGAAAATCACCGAGGTAGCAAGCGTATAAGTGCGAGAGAGACAGAAAATCGCCCAGGTAGGAAGCCTATAAGTGCGAGAGAGACAGAAAATAGCCAGGCGGCTAGCTAAAGTGTGCGAGAGAGATAGAAAATCGCCCAGGTAGGAAGCGTATAAGTGCGAGAGAGACAGCAAATAGCAGGCGGGACTTGGGTGGTTTTTCCATCAAAGCAGCATCGCGTTCCCCCGCGACCCTCCGAGAGTGGTTGCACCCTCGGTTGCCCCGTTCAAGGGCACCCAGTGCGAGTGAGACAGAAAATCGCCCAGGTAGAAAGCGTATAAGTGCGAGAGAGATAGAAAATCGCCTTGCACGACGCGATTGTGTGCGAGAGAGACAGAAAATAGCCAGGCAGCTCGCTAAAGTGTGCGAGGGAGACAAAAAATCGCCCAGGTAGGAAGCGTATAAGTGCGAGAGAGACAGAAAATAGCCAGGCGGCTCACTAAAGTGTGCGAGAGAGACAGAAAATCGCCCAGGTAGGAAGCGTATAAGTGCGAGAGAGACAGCAAATAGCCAGGCGGGACTTGAGTGGTTTTTCCATCAAAGCAGCATCGCGTTCCCCCGCGACCCTCCGAGAGTGGTTGCACCCTCGGTTGCCCCGTTCAAGGGCACCCAGTGCGAGAGAGACAGAAAATCACCGAGGTAGCAAGCGTATAAGTGCGAGAGAGACAGAAAATCGCCCAGGTAGGAAGCCTATAAGTGCGAGAGAGACAGAAAATAGCCAGGCGGCTAGCTAAAGTGTGCGAGAGAGATAGAAAATCGCCCAGGTAGGAAGCGTATAAGTGCGAGAGAGACAGCAAATAGCCAGGCGGGACTTGGGTGGTTTTTCCATCAAAGCAGCATCGCGTTCCCCCGCGACCCTCCGAGAGTGGTTGCACCCTCGGTTGCCCCGTTCAAGGGCACCCAGTGCGAGAGAGACAGAAAATCGCCCAGGTAGCAAGCGTATAAGTGCGAGTGAGATAGAAAATCGCCTTGCACGACGCAATTGTGTGCGAGAGAGACAGAAAATAGCCAGGCAGCTCGCGAAAGTGTGCGAGGGAGACAGAAAATCGCCCAGGTAGGAAGCGTATAAGTGCAAGAGAGACAGAAAATAGCCAGGCGGCTCGCTAAAGTGTGCGAGAGAGACAGAAAATCGCCCAGGTAGGAAGCGTATAAGTGCGAGAGAGACAGCAAATAGCCAGGCGGGACTTGAGTGGTTTTTCCATCAAAGCAGCATCGCGTTCCCCCGCGACCCTCCAAGAGTGGTTGCACCCTCGGTTGCCCCGTTCAAGGGCACCCAGTGCGAGAGAGACAGAAAATAGCCAGGCGGCTCACTAAAGTGTGCGAGAGAGACAGAAAATCGCCCAGGTAGGAAGCGTATAAGTGCGAGAGAGACAGCAAATAGCCAGGCGGGACTTGAGTGGTTTTTCCATCAAAGCAGTATCGCGTTCCCCCGCGACCCTCCGAGAGTGGTTCACCCTCGGTTGCCCCGTTCAAGGGCACCCAGTGCGAGAGAGACAGAAAATCACCGGGGTAGCAAGCGTATGAGTGCGAGAGAGACAGAAAATCGCCCAGGTAGGAAGCGTATAAGTGCGAGAGAGACAGAAAATAGCCAGGCCGCTCGCTAAAGTGTGCGAGAGAGATAGAAAATCGCCCAGGTAGGAAGCGTATAAGTGCGAGAGAGACAGCAAATAGCCAGGCGGGACTTGGGTGGTTTTTCCGTCAAAGCAGCATCGCGTTCCCCCGCGACCCTCCGAGAGTGGTTGCACCCTCGGTTGCCCCGTTCAAGGGCACCCAGTGCGAGAGAGAAAGAAAATCACCGAGGTAGCAAGCGTATAAGTGCGAGAGAGACAGAAAATAGCCAGGCGGCTCGCTAAAGTGTGCGAGAGAGATAGAAAATCGCCCAGGTAGGAAGCGTATACGTGCGAGAGAGACAGAAAATAGCCAGGCGGCTCGCTAAAGTATGCGAGAGAGACAGAAAATCGCCCAGGTAGGAAGCGTATAAGTGCGAGAGAGACAGCAAATAGCCAGGCGGGACTTGGGTGGTTTTTCCGTCAAAGCAGCATCGCGTTCCCCCGCGACCCTCCGAGAGTGGTTGCACCCTCGGTTGCCCCGTTCAAGGGCACCCAGTGCGACAGGGACAGAAAATCACCCAGGTAGCAAGCGTATAAGTGCGAGAGAGACAGAAAATCGCCCAAGTAGGAAGCGTATAAGTGCGAGAGAGATAGAAAATCGCCCAGGTAGGACGCGTATAAGTGCGAGAGAGATAGAAAATCGCCCAGGTAGGAAGCGTATAAGTGCGAGAGAGACAGCAAATAGCCAGGCGGGACTTGGGTGGTTTTTCCATCAAAGCAGCATCGCGTTCCCCCGCGACCCTCCGAGAGTGGTTGCACCCTCGGTTGCCCCGTTCAAGGGCCCCCAGTGCGAGAGAGACAGAAAATCGCCCAGGAAGCAAGCGTATAAGTGCGAGAGAGATAGAAAATCGCCTTGCACGACGCGATTGAGTGCGAGAGAGACAGAAAATAGCCAAGCAGCTCGCTAAAGTGTGCAAGAGAGACAGAAAATCGCCCTGTTAGGAAGCGTATAAGTGCGAAAGAGACAGAAAATAGCCAGGCGGCTCGCTACGGTGTGCAAGAGAGACAGAAAATAGCCCAGGTAGGAAGCTTTTAAGTGCGAGGGAGACAGCAAATAGCCAGGCGGGACTTGGGTGGTTTTTCCGCAAAGCAGCAGCGCGTTCCCCCGCGACCCTTCGAGAGTGGTTGAACCCTGGGTTGGCCCGTTCAAGGAAACCCAGTGCGACAGAGACAGAAAATCACCCAGGTAGCAACTGTATAAGTGCGAGAGAGACAGAAAATCGCCCAGGTAGGAAGCCTATAAGTGCGAGAGAGACAGAAAATAGCCAGGCGGCTCGCTAAAGTGTGCGAGAGAGACAGAAAATCGCCCAGGTAGGAAGCGTATAAGTGCGAGAGAGACAGCAAATAGCCAGGCGGGACTTGAGTGGTTTTTCCATCAAAGCAGCATCGCGTTCCCCCGCGACCCTCCGAGAGTGGTTGCACCCTCGGTTGCCCCGTTCAAGGGCACCCAGTGCGAGAGAGACAGAAAATCACCGAGGTAGCAAGCGTATAAGTGCGAGAGAGACAGAAAATCGCCCAGGTAGGAAGCCTATAAGTGCGAGAGAGACAGAAAATAGCCAGGCGGCTCGCTAAAGTGTGCGAGAGAGATAGAAAATCGCCCAGGTAGGAAGCGTATAAGTGCGAGAGAGACAGCTAATAGCCAGGCGGGACTTGGGTGGTTTTTCCATCATAGCAGCATCGCGTTCCCCCGCGACCCTCCGAGAGTGGTTGCACCCTCGATTGCCCCGTTCAAGGGCACCCAGTGCGAGTGAGACAGAAAATCGCCTAGGTAGCAAGCGTATAAGTGCGAGAGAGATAGAAAATCGCCTTGCACGACGCGATTGTGTGCGAGAGAGACAGAAAATAGCCAGGCAGCTCGCTAAAGTGTGCGAGGGAGACAGAAAATCGCCCAGGTAGGAAGCGTATAAGTGCGAGAGAGACAGAAAATAGCCAGGCGGCTCGCTAAAGTGTGCGAGAGAGACAGAAAATCGCCCAGGTAGGAAGCGTATAAGTGCGAGAGAGACAGCAAATAGCCAGGCGGGACTTGAGTGGTTTTTCCATCAATGCAGCATCGCGTTCCCCCGCGACCCTCCGAGAGTGGTTGCACCCTCGGTTGCCCCGTTCAAGGGCACCCAGTGCGAGAGAGACAGAAAATCACCGAGGTAGCAAGCGTATAAGTGCGAGAGAGACAGAAAATCGCCGAGGTAGGAAGCCTATAAGTGCGAGAGAGACAGAAAATAGCCAGGCGGCTAGCTAAAGTGTGCGAGAGAGATAGAAAATCGCCCAGGTAGGAAGCGTATAAGTGCGAGAGAGACAGCAAATAGCAGGGCGGGACTTGGGTGGTTTTTCCATCAAAGCAGCATCGCGTTCCCCCGCGACCCTCCGAGAGTGGTTGCACCCTCGGTTGCCCCGTTCAAGGGCACCCAGTGCGAGTGAGACAGAAAATCGCCCAGGTAGAAAGCGTATAAGTGCGAGAGAGATAGAAAATCGCCTTGCACGACGCGATTGTGTGCGAGAGAGACAGAAAATAGCCAGGCAGCTCGCTAAAGTGTGCGAGGGAGACAGAAAATCGCCCAGGTAGGAAGCGTATAAGTGCGAGAGAGACAGAAAATAGCCAGGCGGCTCACTAAAGTGTGCGAGAGAGACAGAAAATCGCCCAGGTAGGAAGCGTATAAGTGCGAGAGAGACAGCAAATAGCCAGGCGGGACTTGAGTGGTTTTTCCATCAAAGCAGCATCGCGTTCCCCCGCGACCCTCCGAGAGTGGTTGCACCCTCGGTTGCCCCGTTCAAGGGCACCCAGTGCGAGAGAGACAGAAAATCACCGAGGTAGCAAGCGTATAAGTGCGAGAGAGACAGAAAATCGCCCAGGTAGGAAGCCTATAAGTGCGAGAGAGACAGAAAATAGCCAGGCAGCTCGCGAAAGTGTGCGAGGGAGACAGAAAATCGCCCAGGTAGGAAGCGTATAAGTGCGAGAGAGACAGAAAATAGCCAGGCGGCTCGCTAAAGTGTGCGAGAGAGACAGAAAATCGCCCAGGTAGGAAGCGTATAAGTGCGAGAGAGACAGCAAATAGCCAGGCGGGACTTGAGTGGTTTTTCCATCAAAGCAGCATCGCGTTCCCCCGCGACCCTCCGAGAGTGGTTGCACCCTCGGTTGCCCCGTTCAAGGGCACCCAGTGCGAGAGAGACAGAAAATAGCCAGGCGGCTCACTAAAGTGTGCGAGAGAGACAGAAAATCGCCCAGGTAGGAAGCGTATAAGTGCGAGAGAGACAGCAAATAGCCAGGCGGGACTTGAGTGGTTTTTCCATCAAAGCAGTATCGCGTTCCCCCGCGACCCTCCGAGAGTGGTTCACCCTCGGTTGCCCCGTTCAAGGGCACCCAGTGCGAGAGAGACAGAAAATCACCGGGGTAGCAAGCGTATGAGTGCGAGAGAGACAGAAAATCGCCCAGGTAGGAAGCGTATAAGTGCGAGAGAGACAGAAAATAGCCAGGCCGCTCGCTAAAGTGTGCGAGAGAGATAGAAAATCGCCCAGGTAGGAAGCGTATAAGTGCGAGAGAGACAGCAAATAGCCAGGCGGGACTTGAGTGGTTTTTCCATCAAAGCAGCATCGCGTTCCCCCGCGACCCTCCGAGAGTGGTTGCACCCTCGGTTGCCCCGTTCAAGGGCACCCAGTGCGAGAGAGACAGAAAATCACCGAGGTAGCAAGCGTATAAGTGCGAGAGAGACAGAAAATCGCCGAGGTAGGAAGCCTATAAGTGCGAGAGAGACAGAAAATAGCCAGGCGGCTAGCTAAAGTGTGCGAGAGAGATAGAAAATCGCCCAGGTAGGAAGCGTATAAGTGCGAGAGAGACAGCAAATAGCAGGGCGGGACTTGGGTGGTTTTTCCATCAAAGCAGCATCGCGTTCCCCCGCGACCCTCCGAGAGTGGTTGCACCCTCGGTTGCCCCGTTCAAGGGCACCCAGTGCGAGTGAGACAGAAAATCGCCCAGGTAGAAAGCGTATAAGTGCGAGAGAGATAGAAAATCGCCTTGCACGACGCGATTGTGTGCGAGAGAGACAGAAAATAGCCAGGCAGCTCGCTAAAGTGTGCGAGGGAGACAGAAAATCGCCCAGGTAGGAAGCGTATAAGTGCGAGAGAGACAGAAAATAGCCAGGCGGCTCACTAAAGTGTGCGAGAGAGACAGAAAATCGCCCAGGTAGGAAGCGTATAAGTGCGAGAGAGACAGCAAATAGCCAGGCGGGACTTGAGTGGTTTTTCCATCAAAGCAGCATCGCGTTCCCCCGCGACCCTCCGAGAGTGGTTGCACCCTCGGTTGCCCCGTTCAAGGGCACCCAGTGCGAGAGAGACAGAAAATCACCGAGGTAGCAAGCGTATAAGTGCGAGAGAGACAGAAAATCGCCGAGGTAGGAAGCCTATAAGTGCGAGAGAGACAGAAAATAGCCAGGCGGCTAGCTAAAGTGTGCGAGAGAGATAGAAAATCGCCCAGGTAGGAAGCGTATAAGTGCGAGAGAGACAGCAAATAGCAGGGCGGGACTTGGGTGGTTTTTCCATCAAAGCAGCATCGCGTTCCCCCGCGACCCTCCGAGAGTGGTTGCACCCTCGGTTGCCCCGTTCAAGGGCACCCAGTGCGAGTGAGACAGAAAATCGCCCAGGTAGAAAGCGTATAAGTGCGAGAGAGATAGAAAATCGCCTTGCACGACGCGATTGTGTGCGAGAGAGACAGAAAATAGCCAGGCAGCTCGCTAAAGTGTGCGAGGGAGACAGAAAATCGCCCAGGTAGGAAGCGTATAAGTGCGAGAGAGACAGAAAATAGCCAGGCGGCTCACTAAAGTGTGCGAGAGAGACAGAAAATCGCCCAGGTAGGAAGCGTATAAGTGCGAGAGAGACAGCAAATAGCCAGGCGGGACTTGAGTGGTTTTTCCATCAAAGCAGCATCGCGTTCCCCCGCGACCCTCCGAGAGTGGTTGCACCCTCGGTTGCCCCGTTCAAGGGCACCCAGTGCGAGAGAGACAGAAAATCACCGAGGTAGCAAGCGTATAAGTGCGAGAGAGACAGAAAATCGCCCAGGTAGGAAGCCTATAAGTGCGAGAGAGACAGAAAATAGCCAGGCAGCTCGCGAAAGTGTGCGAGGGAGACAGAAAATCGCCCAGGTAGGAAGCGTATAAGTGCAAGAGAGACAGAAAATAGCCAGGCGGCTCGCTAAAGTGTGCGAGAGAGACAGAAAATCGCCCAGGTAGGAAGCGTATAAGTGCGAGAGAGACAGCAAATAGCCAGGCGGGACTTGAGTGGTTTTTCCATCAAAGCAGCATCGCGTTCCCCCGCGACCCTCCGAGAGTGGTTGCACCCTCGGTTGCCCCGTTCAAGGGCACCCAGTGCGAGAGAGACAGAAAATAGCCAGGCGGCTCACTAAAGTGTGCGAGAGAGACAGAAAATCGCCCAGGTAGGAAGCGTATAAGTGCGAGAGAGACAGCAAATAGCCAGGCGGGACTTGAGTGGTTTTTCCATCAAAGCAGCATCGCGTTCCCCCGCGACCCTCCGAGAGTGGTTCACCCTCGGTTGCCCCGTTCAAGGGCACCCAGTGCGAGAGAGACAGAAAATCACCGGGGTAGCAAGCGTATGAGTGCGAGAGAGACAGAAAATCGCCCAGGTAGGAAGCGTATAAGTGCGAGAGAGACAGAAAATAGCCAGGCCGCTCGCTAAAGTGTGCGAGAGAGATAGAAAATCGCCCAGGTAGGAAGCGTATAAGTGCGAGAGAGACAGCAAATAGCCAGGCGGGACTTGGGTGGTTTTTCCGTCAAAGCAGCATCGCGTTCCCCCGCGACCCTCCGAGAGTGGTTGCACCCTCGGTTGCCCCGTTCAAGGGCACCCAGTGCGAGAGAGACAGAAAATCACCGAGGTAGCAAGCGTATAAGTGCGAGAGAGACAGAAAATAGCCAGGCGGCTCGCTAAAGTGTGCGAGAGAGATAGAAAATCGCCCAGGTAGGAAGCGTATAAGTGCGAGAGAGACAGCAAATAGCCAGGCGGGACTTGGGTGGTTTTTCCATCAAAACAGCATCGCGTTACCTCGCGACCCTCCGAGAGTGGTTGCACCCTCGGTTGCCCCGTTCAAGGGCACCCAGTGCGAGAGAGACAGAAAACCGCCCTGGTAGGAAGCGTATAAGTGCGAGAGAGACAGAAAAAAGCCAGGCGCCTCGCTAAAGTGTGCGAGAGAGACAGAAAATCGCCCGGGTAGGAGGCTTATAAGTGCGAGAGAGACAGAAAATAGCCAGGCGGCTCGCTAAAGTGTGCGAGAGAGATAGAAAATCGCCCAGGTAGGAAGCGTATAAGTGCGAGAGAGACAGCAAATAGCCAGGCGGGACTTGGGTGGTTTTTCCATCAAAGCAGCATCGCGTTCCCCCGCGACCCTCCGAGAGTGGTTGCACCCTCGGTTGCCCCGTTCAAGGGCACCCAGTGCGAGAGAGACAGAAAATCACCGAGGTAGCAAGCGTATAAGTGCGAGAGAGATAGAAAATCGCCTTGCACGACGCGATTGTGTGCGAGAGAGACAGAAAATAGCCAGGCAGCTCGCTAAAGTGTGCGAGGGAGACAGAAAATCGCCCAGGTAGGAAGCGTATACGTGCGAGAGAGACAGAAAATAGCCAGGCGGCTCGCTAAAGTATGCGAGATAGACAGAAAATCGCCCAGGTAGGAAGCGTATAAGTGCGAGAGAGACAGCAAATAGCCAGGCGGGACTTGGGTGGTTTTTCCGTCAAAGCAGCATCGCGTTCCCCCGCGACCCTCCGAGAGTGGTTGCACCCTCGGTTGCCCCGTTCAAGGGCACCCAGTGCGACAGGACAGAAAATCACCCAGGTAGCAAGCGTATAAGTGCGAGAGAGACAGAAAATCGCCCAAGTAGGAAGCGTATAAGTGCGAGAGAGATAGAAAATCGCCCAGGTAGGACGCGTATAAGTGCGAGAGAGATAGAAAATCGCCCAGGTAGGAAGCGTATAAGTGCGAGAGAGACAGCAAATAGCCAGGCGGGACTTGGGTGGTTTTTCCATCAAAGCAGCATCGCGTTCCCCCGCGACCCTCCGAGAGTGGTTGCACCCTCGGTTGCCCCGTTCAAGGGCACCCAGTGCGAGAGAGACAGAAAATCGCCCAGGAAGCAAGCGTATAAGTGCGAGAGAGATAGAAAATCGCCTTGCACGACGCGATTGAGTGCGAGAGAGACAGAAAATAGCCAAGCACCTCGCTAAAGTGTGCAAGAGAGACAGAAAATCGCCCTGTTAGGAAGCTTTTAAGTGCGAGGGAGACAGCAAATAGCCAGGCGGGACTTGGGTGGTTTTTCCGCAAAGCAGCAGCGCGTTCCCCCGCGACCCTTCGAGAGTGGTTGAACCCTGGGTTGGCCCGTTCAAGGAAACCCAGTGCGACAGAGACAGAAAATCACCCAGGTAGCAAGTGTATAAGTGCGAGAGAGACAGAAAATCGCCCAGGTAGGAAGCGTATAAGTGCGAGAGGGACAGAAAATAGCCAGGCGGCTCGCTAAAGTGTGCGAGAGAGACAGAAAATCGCCCAGGTAGGAAGCGTATAAGTGCGAAAGAGACAGCAAATAGCCAGGCGGGACTTGAATGGTTTTTCCATCAAAGCAGCATCGCGTTCCCCCGCGACCCTCCGAGAGTGGTTGCAACCTCGGTTGCCCCGTTCAAGGGCACCCAGTGCGAGAGAGACAGAAAATCACCGAGGTAGCAAGCGTATAAGTGCGAGAGAGACAGAAAATCGCCCAAGTAGGAAGCGTATAAGTGCGAGAGAGACAGAAAATAGCCAGGCGGCTCGCTAAAGTGTGCGAGAGAGATAGAAAATCGCCCAGGTAGGAAGCGTATAAGTGCGAGAGAGACAGCTAATAGCCAGGCGGGACTTGGGTGGTTTTTCCATCATAGCAGCATCGCGTTCCCCCGCGACCCTCCGAGAGTGGTTGCACCCTCGATTGCCCCGTTCAAGGGCACCCAGTGCGAGTGAGACAGAAAATCGCCTAGGTAGCAAGCGTATAAGTGCGAGAGAGATAGAAAATCGCCTTGCACGACGCGATTGTGTGCGAGAGAGACAGAAAATAGCCAGGCAGCTCGCTAAAGTGTGCGAGGGAGACAGAAAATCGCCCAGGTAGGAAGCGTATAAGTGCGAGAGAGACAGAAAATAGCCAGGCGGCTCGCTAAAGTGTGCGAGAGAGACAGAAAATCGCCCAGGTAGGAAGCGTATAAGTGCGAGAGAGACAGCAAATAGCCAGGCGGGACTTGAGTGGTTTTTCCATCAAAGCAGCATCGCGTTCCCCCGCGACCCTCCGAGAGTGGTTGCACCCTCGGTTGCCCCGTTCAAGGGCACCCAGTGCGAGAGGGACAGAAAATCACCGAGGTAGCAAGCGTATAAGTGCGAGAGAGACAGAAAATCGCCCAGGAAGGAAGCGTATAAGTGCGAGAGAGACAGCAAATAGCCAGGCGGGACTTGAGTGGTTTTTCCATCAAAGCAGTATCGCGTTCCCCCGCGACCCTCCGAGAGTGGTTCACCCTCGGTTGCCCCGTTTAAGGGCACCCAGTGCGAGAGAGACAGAAAATCACCGGGGTAGCAAGCGTATGAGTGCGAGAGAGACAGAAAATCGCCCAGGTAGGAAGCGTATAAGTGCGAGAGAGACAGAAAATAGCCAGGCCGCTCGCTAAAGTGTGCGAGAGAGATAGAAAATCGCCCAGGTAGGAAGCGTATAAGTGCGAGAGAGACAGCAAATAGCCAGGCGGGACTTGGGTGGTTTTTCCGTCAAAGCAGCATCGCGTTCCCCCGCGACCCTCCGAGAGTGGTTGCACCCTCGGTTGCCCCGTTCAAGGGCACCCAGTGCGAGAGAGAAAGAAAATCACCGAGGTAGCAAGCGTATAAGTGCGAGAGAGACAGAAAATAGCCAGGCGGCTCGCTAAAGTGTGCGAGAGAGATAGAAAATCGCCCAGGTAGGAAGCGTATACGTGCGAGAGAGACAGAAAATAGCCAGGCGGCTCGCTAAAGTATGCGAGAGAGACAGAAAATCGCCCAGGTAGGAAGCGTATAAGTGCGAGAGAGACAGCAAATAGCCAGGCGGGACTTGGGTGGTTTTTCCGTCAAAGCAGCATCGCGTTCCCCCGCGACCCTCCGAGAGTGGTTGCACCCTCGGTTGCCCCGTTCAAGGGCACCCAGTGCGACAGGGACAGAAAATCACCCAGGTAGCAAGCGTATAAGTGCGAGAGAGAAGGAAAATCGCCCAAGTAGGAAGCGTATAAGTGCGAGAGAGATAGAAAATCGCCCAGGTAGGACGCGTATAAGTGCGAGAGAGATAGAAAATCGCCCAGGTAGGAAGCGTATAAGTGCGAGAGAGACAGCAAATAGCCAGGCGGGACTTGGGTGGTTTTTCCATCAAAGCAGCATCGCGTTCCCCCGCGACCCTCCGAGAGTGGTTGCACCCTCGGTTGCCCCGTTCAAGGGCACCCAGTGCGAGAGAGACAGAAAATCGCCCAGGAAGCAAGCGTATAAGTGCGAGAGAGATAGAAAATCGCCTTGCACGACGCGATTGAGTGCGAGAGAGACAGAAAATAGCCAAGCAGCTCGCTAAAGTGTGCAAGAGAGACAGAAAATCGCCCTGTTAGGAAGCGTATAAGTGCGAAAGAGACAGAAAATAGCCAGGCGGCTCGCTACGGTGTGCAAGAGAGACAGAAAATAGCCCAGGTAGGAAGCTTTTAAGTGCGAGGGAGACAGCAAATAGCCAGGCGGGACTTGGGTGGTTTTTCCGCAAAGCAGCAGCGCGTTCCCCCGCGACCCTTCGAGAGTGGTTGAACCCTGGGTTGGCCCGTTCAAGGAAACCCAGTGCGACAGAGACAGAAAATCACCCAGGTAGCAAGTGTATAAGTGCGAGAGAGACAGAAAATCGCCCAGGTAGGAAGCGTATAAGTGCGAGAGGGACAGAAAATAGCCAGGCGGCTCGCTAAAGTGTGCGGGAGAGACAGAAAATCGCCCAGGTAGGAAGCGTATAAGTGCGAGAGAGACAGCAAATAGCCAGGCGGGACTTGAATGGTTTTTCCATCAAAGCAGCATCGCGTTCCCCCGCGACCCTCCGAGAGTGGTTGCACCCTCGGTTGCCCCGTTCAAGGGCACCCAGTGCGAGAGAGACAGAAAATCACCGAGGTAGCAAGCGTATAAGTGCGAGAGAGACAGAAAATCGCCCAGGTAGGAAGCCTATAAGTGCGAGAGAGACAGAAAATAGCCAGGCGGCTCGCTAAAGTGTGCGAGAGAGATAGAAAATCGCCCAGGTAGGAAGCGTATAAGTGCGAGAGAGACAGCTAATAGCCAGGCGGGACTTGGGTGGTTTTTCCATCATAGCAGCATCGCGTTCCCCCGCGACCCTCCGAGAGTGGTTGCACCCTCGATTGCCCCGTTCAAGGGCACCCAGTGCGAGTGAGACAGAAAATCGCCTAGGTAGCAAGCGTATAAGTGCGAGAGAGATAGAAAATCGCCTTGCACGACGCGATTGTGTGCGAGAGAGACAGAAAATAGCCAGGCAGCTCGCTAAAGTGTGCGAGGGAGACAGAAAATCGCCCAGGTAGGAAGCGTATAAGTGCGAGAGAAACAGAAAATAGCCAGGCGGCTCGCTAAAGTGTGCGAGAGAGACAGAAAATCGCCCAGGTAGGAAGCGTATAAGTGCGAGAGAGACAGCAAATAGCCAGGCGGGACTTGAGTGGTTTTTCCATCAAAGCAGCATCGCGTTCCCCCGCGACCCTCCGAGAGTGGTTGCACCCTCGGTTGCCCCGTTCAAGGGCACCCAGTGCGAGAGAGACAGAAAATCACCGAGGTAGCAAGCGTATAAGTGCGAGAGAGACAGAAAATCGCCCAGGTAGGAAGCCTATAAGTGCGAGAGAGACAGAAAATAGCCAGGCGGCTCGCTAAAGTGTGCGAGAGAGATAGAAAATCGCCCAGGTAGGAAGCGTATAAGTGCGAGAGAGACAGCTAATAGCCAGGCGGGACTTGGGTGGTTTTTCCATCATAGCAGCATCGCGTTCCCCCGCGACCCTCCGAGAGTGGTTGCACCCTCGATTGCCCCGTTCAAGGGCACCCAGTGCGAGTGAGACTGAAAATCGCCTAGGTAGCAAGCGTATAAGTGCGAGAGAGATAGAAAATCGCCTTGCACGACGCGATTGTGTGCGAGAGAGACAGAAAATAGCCAGGCAGCTCGCTAAAGTGTGCGAGGGAGACAGAAAATCGCCCAGGTAGGAAGCGTATAAGTGCGAGAGAGACAGAAAATAGCCAGGCGGCTCGCTAAAGTGTGCGAGAGAGACAGAAAATCGCCCAGGTAGGAAGCGTATAAGTGCGAGAGAGACAGCAAATAGCCAGGCGGGACTTGAGTGGTTTTTCCATCAATGCAGCATCGCGTTCCCCCGCGACCCTCCGAGAGTGGTTGCACCCTCGGTTGCCCCGTTCAAGGGCACCCAGTGCGAGAGAGACAGAAAATCACCGAGGTAGCAAGCGTATAAGTGCGAGAGAGACAGAAAATCGCCCAGGTAGGAAGCCTATAAGTGCGAGAGAGACAGAAAATAGCCAGGCGGCTAGCTAAAGTGTGCGAGAGAGATAGAATATCGCCCAGGTAGGAAGCGTATAAGTGCGAGAGAGACAGCAAATAGCAGGGCGGGACTTGGGTGGTTTTTCCATCAAAGCAGCATCGCGTTCCCCCGCGACCCTCCGAGAGTGGTTGCACCCTCGGTTGCCCCGTTCAAGGGCACCCAGTGCGAGTGAGACAGAAAATCGCCCAGGTAGAAAGCGTATAAGTGCGAGAGAGATAGAAAATCGCCTTGCACGACGCGATTGTGTGCGAGAGAGACAGAAAATAGCCAGGCAGCTCGCTAAAGTGTGCGAGGGAGACAGAAAATCGCCCAGGTAGGAAGCGTATAAGTGCGAGAGAGACAGAAAATAGCCAGGCGGCTCACTAAAGTGTGCGAGAGAGACAGAAAATCGCCCAGGTAGGAAGCGTATAAGTGCGAGAGAGACAGCAAATAGCCAGGCGGGACTTGAGTGGTTTTTCCATCAAAGCAGCATCGCGTTCCCCCGCGACCCTCCGAGAGTGGTTGCACCCTCGGTTGCCCCGTTCAAGGGCACCCAGTGCGAGAGAGACAGAAAATCACCGAGGTAGCAAGCGTATAAGTGCGAGAGAGACAGAAAATCGCCCAGGTAGGAAGCCTATAAGTGCGAGAGAGACAGAAAATAGCCAGGCGGCTAGCTAAAGTGTGCGAGAGAGATAGAAAATCGCCCAGGTAGGAAGCGTATAAGTGCGAGAGAGACAGCAAATAGCCAGGCGGGACTTGGGTGGTTTTTCCATCAAAGCAGCATCGCGTTCCCCCGCGACCCTCCGAGAGTGGTTGCACCCTCGGTTGCCCCGTTCAAGGGCACCCAGTGCGAGAGAGACAGAAAATCGCCCAGGTGGCAAGCGTATAAGTGCGAGTGAGATAGAAAATCGCCTTGCACGACGCGATTGTGTGCGAGAGAGACAGAAAATAGCCAGGCAGCTCGCGAAAGTGTGCGAGGGAGACAGAAAATCGCCCAGGTAGGAAGCGTATAAGTGCAAGAGAGACAGAAAATAGCCAGGCGGCTCGCTAAAGTGTGCGAGAGAGACAGAAAATCGCCCAGGTAGGAAGCGTATAAGTGCGAGAGAGACAGCAAATAGCCAGGCGGGACTTGAGTGGTTTTTCCATCAAAGCAGCATCGCGTTCCCCCGCGACCCTCCGAGAGTGGTTGCACCCTCGGTTGCCCCGTTCAAGGGCACCCAGTGCGAGAGAGACAGAAAATAGCCAGGCGGCTCACTAAAGTGTGCGAGAGAGACAGAAAATCGCCCAGGTAGGAAGCGTATAAGTGCGAGAGAGACAGCAAATAGCCAGGCGGGACTTGAGTGGTTTTTCCATCAAAGCAGTATCGCGTTCCCCCGCGACCCTCCGAGAGTGGTTCACCCTCGGTTGCCCCGTTCAAGGGCACCCAGTGCGAGAGAGACAGAAAATCACCGGGGTAGCAAGCGTATGAGTGCGAGAGAGACAGAAAATCGCCCAGGTAGGAAGCGTATAAGTGCGAGAGAGACAGAAAATAGCCAGGCCGCTCGCTAAAGTGTGCGAGAGAGATAGAAAATCGCCCAGGTAGGAAGCGTATAAGTGCGAGAGAGACAGCAAATAGCCAGGCGGGACTTGGGTGGTTTTTCCGTCAAAGCAGCATCGCGTTCCCCCGCGACCCTCCGAGAGTGGTTGCACCCTCGGTTGCCCCGTTCAAGGGCACCCAGTGCGAGAGAGACAGAAAATCACCGAGGTAGCAAGCGTATAAGTGCGAGAGAGACAGAAAATAGCCAGGCGGCTCGCTAAAGTGTGCGAGAGAGATAGAAAATCGCCCAGGTAGGAAGCGTATAAGTGCGAGAGAGACAGCAAATAGCCAGGCGGGACTTGGGTGGTTTTTCCATCAAAACAGCATCGCGTTACCTCGCGACCCTCCGAGAGTGGTTGCACCCTCGGTTGCCCCGTTCAAGGGCACCCAGTGCGAGAGAGACAGAAAACCGCCCTGGTAGGAAGCGTATAAGTGCGAGAGAGACAGAAAAAAGCCAGGCGCCTCGCTAAAGTGTGCGAGAGAGACAGAAAATCGCCCGGGTAGGAGGCTTATAAGTGCGAGAGAGACAGAAAATAGCCAGGCGGCTCGCTAAAGTGTGCGAGAGAGATAGAAAATCGCCCAGGTAGGAAGCGTATAAGTGCGAGAGAGACAGCAAATAGCCAGGCGGGACTTGGGTGGTTTTTCCATCAAAGCAGCATCGCGTTCCCCCGCGACCCTCCGAGAGTGGTTGCACCCTCGGTTGCCCGTTCAAGGGCACCCAGTGCGAGAGAGACAGAAAATCACCGAGGTAGCAAGCGTATAAGTGCGAGAGAGATAGAAAATCGCCTTGCACGACGCGATTGTGTGCGAGAGAGACAGAAAATAGCCAGGCAGCTCGCTAAAGTGTGCGAGGGAGACAGAAAATCGCCCAGGTAGGAAGCGTATACGTGCGAGAGAGACAGAAAATAGCCAGGCGGCTCGCTAAAGTATGCGAGAGAGACAGAAAATCGCCCAGGTAGGAAGCGTATAAGTGCGAGAGAGACAGCAAATAGCCAGGCGGGACTTGGGTGGTTTTTCCGTCAAAGCAGCATCGCGTTCCCCCGCGACCCTCCGAGAGTGGTTGCACCCTCGGTTGCCCCGTTCAAGGGCACCCAGTGCGACAGGGACAGAAAATCACCCAGGTAGCAAGCGTATAAGTGCGAGAGAGACAGAAAATCGCCCAAGTAGGAAGCGTATAAGTGCGAGAGAGATAGAAAATCGCCCAGGTAGGACGCGTATAAGTGCGAGAGAGATAGAAAATCGCCCAGGTAGGAAGCGTATAAGTGCGAGAGAGACAGCAAATAGCCAGGCGGGACTTGGGTGGTTTTTCCATCAAAGCAGCATCGCGTTCCCCCGCGACCCTCCGAGAGTGGTTGCACCCTCGGTTGCCCCGTTCAAGGGCACCCAGTGCGAGAGAGACAGAAAATCGCCCAGGAAGCAAGCGTATAAGTGCGAGAGAGATAGAAAATCGCCTTGCACGACGCGATTGAGTGCGAGAGAGACAGAAAATAGCCAAGCAGCTCGCTAAAGTGTGCAAGAGAGACAGAAAATCGCCCTGTTAGGAAGCGTATAAGTGCGAAAGAGACAGAAAATAGCCAGGCGGCTCGCTACGGTGTGCAAGAGAGACAGAAAATAGCCCAGGTAGGAAGCTTTTAAGTGCGAGGGAGACAGCAAATAGCCAGGCGGGACTTGGGTGGTTTTTCCGCAAAGCAGCAGCGCGTTCCCCCGCGACCCTTCGAGAGTGGTTGAACCCTGGGTTGGCCCGTTCAAGGAAACCCAGTGCGACAGAGACAGAAAATCACCCAGGTAGCAAGTGTATAAGTGCGAGAGAGACAGAAAATCGCCCAGGTAGGAAGCGTATAAGTGCGAGAGGGACAGAAAATAGCCAGGCGGCTCGCTAAAGTGTGCGAGAGAGACAGAAAATCGCCCAGGTAGGAAGCGTATAAGTGCGAGAGAGACAGCAAATAGCCAGGCGGGACTTGAATGGTTTTTCCATCAAAGCAGCATCGCGTTCCCCCGCGACCCTCCGAGAGTGGTTGCACCCTCGGTTGCCCCGTTCAAGGGCACCCAGTGCGAGAGAGACAGAAAATCACCGAGGTAGCAAGCGTATAAGTGCGAGAGAGACAGAAAATCGCCCAGGTAGGAAGCCTATAAGTGCGAGAGAGACAGAAAATAGCCAGGCGGCTCGCTAAAGTGTGCGAGAGAGATAGAAAATCGCCCAGGTAGGAAGCGTATAAGTGCGAGAGAGACAGCTAATAGCCAGGCGGGACTTGGGTGGTTTTTCCATCATAGCAGCATCGCGTTCCCCCGCGACCCTCCGAGAGTGGTTGCACCCTCGATTGCCCCGTTCAAGGGCACCCAGTGCGAGTGAGACAGAAAATCGCCTAGGTAGCAAGCGTATAAGTGCGAGAGAGATAGAAAATCGCCTTGCACGACGCGATTGTGTGCGAGAGAGACAGAAAATAGCCAGGCAGCTCGCTAAAGTGTGCGAGGGAGACAGAAAATCGCCCAGGTAGGAAGCGTATAAGTGCGAGAGAGACAGAAAATAGCCAGGCGGCTCGCTAAAGTGTGCGAGAGAGACAGAAAATCGCCCAGGTAGGAAGCGTATAAGTGCGAGAGAGACAGCAAATAGCCAGGCGGGACTTGAGTGGTTTTTCCATCAAAGCAGCATCGCGTTCCCCCGCGACCCTCCGAGAGTGGTTGCACCCTCGGTTGCCCCGTTCAAGGGCACCCAGTGCGAGAGAGACAGAAAATCACCGAGGTAGCAAGCGTATAAGTGCGAGAGAGACAGAAAATCGCCCAGGTAGGAAGCCTATAAGTGCGAGAGAGACAGAAAATAGCCAGGCGGCTCGCTAAAGTGTGCGAGAGAGATAGAAAATCGCCCAGGTAGGAAGCGTATAAGTGCGAGAGAGACAGCTAATAGCCAGGCGGGACTTGGGTGGTTTTTCCATCATAGCAGCATCGCGTTCCCCCGCGACCCTCCGAGAGTGGTTGCACCCTCGATTGCCCCGTTCAAGGGCACCCAGTGCGAGTGAGACTGAAAATCGCCTAGGTAGCAAGCGTATAAGTGCGAGAGAGATAGAAAATCGCCTTGCACGACGCGATTGTGTGCGAGAGAGACAGAAAATAGCCAGGCAGCTCGCTAAAGTGTGCGAGGGAGACAGAAAATCGCCCAGGTAGGAAGCGTATAAGTGCGAGAGAGACAGAAAATAGCCAGGCGGCTCGCTAAAGTGTGCGAGAGAGACAGAAAATCGCCCAGGTAGGAAGCGTATAAGTGCGAGAGAGACAGCAAATAGCCAGGCGGGACTTGAGTGGTTTTTCCATCAAAGCAGCATCGCGTTCCCCCGCGACCCTCCGAGAGTGGTTGCACCCTCGGTTGCCCCGTTCAAGGGCACCCAGTGCGAGAGAGACAGAAAATCACCGAGGTAGCAAGCGTATAAGTGCGAGAGAGACAGAAAATCGCCAGGCGGCTCGCTAAAGTGTGCGAGAGAGACAGAAAATCGCCCGGGTAGGATGCTTATAAGTGCGAGAGAGACAGCAAATAGCCAGGCGGGACTTGGGTGGTTTTTCCATCAAAGCAGCAGCGCGTTCCCCCGCGACCCTCCGAGAGTGGTTGCACCCTGGGTTGGCCCGTTCAAGGGTACCCAGTGCGACAGAGACAGAAAATCGCCCAGGAAGCAAGCGTATAAGTGCGAGAGAGATAGATAATCGCCTTGCACGACGCGATTGAGTGCGAGAGAGACAGAAAATAGCCAAGCAGCTCGCTAAAGTGTGCGAGAGAGACAGAAAATCGCCCTGGTAGGAAGCGTATAAGTGCGAAAGAGACAGAAAATAGCCAGGCGGCTCGCTACGGTGTGCAAGAGAGACAGAAAATAGCCCAGGTAGGAAGCTTTTAAGTGCGAGGGAGACAGCAAATAGCCAGGCGGGACTTGGGTGGTTTTTCCGCAAAGCAGCAGCGCGTTCCCCCGCGACCCTTCGAGAGTGGTTGAACCCTGGGTTGGCCCGTTCAAGGGCACCCTGTGCGACAGAGACAGAAAATCACCCAGGTAGCAAGTGTATAAGTGCGAGAGAGACAGAAAATCGCCCAGGTAGGAAGCGTATAAGTGCGAGAGAGATAGAAAATCGCCCAGGTAGGAAGCGTATAAGTGCGAGAGAGATAGAAAATCGCCCAGGTAGGAAGCGTATAAGTGCGAGAGAGACAGCAAATAGCCAGGCGGGACTTGGGTGGTTTTTCCGTCAAAGCAGCATCGCGTTCCCCTGCGACCCTCCGAGAGTGGTTGCACCCTCGGTTGCCCTGTTCAAGGGCTCCCGGTGCAAGAGAGACAGAAAATCGCCCAGGTAGCAAGCGTATAAGTGCGAGAGAGATAGAAAATCGCCTTGCACGACGCGATTGTGTTTGAGAGAGACAGAAAATAGCCCAGGTAGGAAGCGTATAAGTTCGAGAGAGGCAGCAAAGAGCCAGGCTGGACTTGCGTTGTTTTTACAGCAAAGGCGCATCGCGTTCTCCCGCGACCCTCTGAGAGCGGTTGCGCCCTCGGTTGCCCATGGCTGCTCGCTCAAGTGTGCGAGAGAGATGGAAAATCGCCTGGCGCGACGCTTGGGTGTGCGAGAGAGACAGAAAAAAACCAGGCGGCTCGCGCATAAGTGCGAGAGAGAATGAAAGTCGCACGGTTGGACGTGCGTTGTTTTTACGGCAAAGGCGCATCGCGTTCCCCCGCGACCCTCTAAGAGCGGTTGCCCTTGGCGGGACGCTTTAGTGTGCGAGAGAGAAAGAAAATCGGCTGGCGGGACGCTTGGGTGTGCGAAAGAGACACATAACAGCCACGCGAACACACATTCAAGAGTCAGTAAATCGCATTTAAATGTGAATAGGGATGCCCACCAGTTAAGGGATACCTGTAGTTTTATTTCCTTCCTTTAAATACCGATCTTAAAGATAGGAGTGAAAGAAAAAACTACTACAACCAAGAATACACTATATTCACTTCTCAAGTTAGTATTCTTCCCATACAACAAGAGTCTTTTGGTGAAAAATCTGGGCCCCCAATCAATTGCTTTTTTAATGCAATGGCCGGTTAATGAGATTTTCCTAGCGCTTTTTTCAGTTAAGCGAGCCTCTCTTGAGTAAAATTGTTGGGAGGAGGGTTGTGGAAACCGAACATACCATCACTTTTATTCCCCAGATGCATTTCACATGCAGTTAGAACCATTCAGTAAAAATGTGAGCAATCTTTGAGTTGCTACTCCAAAGTTGGGGCCAATAATTGGCGTAATTTCGGTGTTTTTCAGTTTTGCGCGCCTTTTTTGGGCAAAAACTCGAAGTAAAAGATATATAAACCCAAAATACCATTGATTTTATTTTTCAAACATATTGTAGACACATTAAGGACCATTCAGGCAAAAACTGAGCGATTTATGAGTTGCTACTCCAAAGTTAGGGCCGACAATTAGCGTAATTTCAGTGTTTTTCAGTTTTGCGGGCCTTTTTTGGGCAAAAACTCGAAGTAAAAGATATTTAAACCCAAAATACCATTGATTGTATATTTCAAACATATTATACACACAGTAAGGACCATTCAGGCAAAAAATGAGCGATTTTTGAGTTGACTTTTCAGGGTAATGGTCGATTATCGGAATCATTTTGGTGTTATTTTCAGTTTTTTACGCCTTTTTTGGACAAAAGTGAAAAAAAAAGATACTAAAGCCCAAAACACCATCAGAATTGTTCTTTAGGCGTCTTTCTAATACTCTTAGGAGCATTTTAAAAAAAATTGGAGCAAAAAATAACTTGCAGCTCAAAAGTTATGGGCATTTGAAGAGGGGAAGGTTTTGTCGCCAAAATCACAACAAACAATCAACCGCAGAACATCAATGAGTGAAGTCGAACATTTCATGCATTTTTTTCTCAAATCTACATACTTTCATTGACATTGTGTCAAATTTTCACTTCAATCCGACGAAAAATGGGCCCGGTGTGAATTTTATTGGGAAAAATGACCCTCTCTTTCTCGGAAGTTCGAAACGTCACTTTCTTGAAAATTCTTAAAACTTCAAAAATTCATATCTCAGTGAGTTTTTCGATTTGAGACCTAATATTTTGCAGAAGTTCATTATTTGGTGGTCTGATCAAGAAAAAAATTTATCATCAAAATCCGAGTCGGGCGGTTGCATGGCTGGTAGGTTCTATATGAAATGACCCTGATATTCAATTCCTGTCTCTACAATTATGTCGCATTTGAACTTGTTAGTAAACACTAATTTTTTCTTGTTCCTTTCCCTCTCCCTCTCCCCCTTCTTCTTCCCTCTTTCAACACAAAGGGCAAGTAAATTGGGAAGTTAGTGATATCCCCTATAAATTTTGTATTTTTGCAACATGCTTGAAATAGGCTGCAAAATAATTCACTTTGACTCACTTGGAACTCATTTTTGCAAGGACAGATTGCGTGAATGGACCACTATTGTTTTGACAGAATTGGGATCAGAGTCATTGTACCTTTGGGTTTTGGTTCTCTTGTAACAGTTAGAGTTACAGGAAAACACTGTACATCCGCCTATATTCCTAATGAAATGAAATTCCATTAAAAATGATAACACCAGTCAATTCATTGGTCTGGGATGCACAAATAGTTGGAGCATGTTGTGAAAATAAAAAATATTAAAGGGATGCCACTGATTTTACAATAAACTGGCATGTTCCACGGAAAAAGGGGGACAGCGAGGGAAAAACAGAGGAATAAAAAAAAAACTCACAGCAAAATTCAAGAGCAATAGATAAGTTGAGGTGGGCACCTAGCACTCCATCCACCAGTAACAGAGGATCTAATTGGCATCAAGGCATTATCAGCACATGGCGTGTCACACAGTAGATTTTGTACCGAACATTCGATTTTAAGGGGCTCATTAGGATTTCCTAGATGTTTAGTGGCAAAAACGTATCCTGATCTCTCCTTGTTGGCTCGGCAAAAAAATGTTTGACAAAGCATTTCTGCTCTTAGTTTAAATGCTATTAATAATACTGGGTATTACTCAGTTGATGTTAGCTCAATAAAAATAATTTTTGACCCAAAATATTTCGAGGAGTAATCTCTGCTAGGGTTAATGTTACTGATTTCACTATGTACATATTATTTGATCAATCTTAGCTTGGAGAGAATTTCTAAGACAATACTGCCAAGCTAAGGAAAAAGGATGTACAAACATTCGAGAATTGCCAAAATTCCTCCAGTAAAATGTTTATTTTTATGAAGCGTTCTTACTTATTTAAATCTGATTGCAAATAAAATGATCTGAAAAATTGGAGGAAAAATATTCACATATTTCTCTGAAAATTAGTATTTTATCGAAGGAAATTTGGCAATGCCTGAAGGTTCATACGGCGTTTTTCTTCAGCATGACAGAGTGCTTGACATTAAATCTCATATTTGACATACTAGGTTTAGAAAAGATAAAAGGGGCAAAAAGTCACCTGGCACAATGAGTCTGAAAATAGATGCTGGTAGGATTGCAAGATTTGCCTTCACCGATAGTAAAATAGTCCACAAGGTCAGTTTGAAGTTTTAAAATCTCATCCTCCGAGAGACTTTGTGGATCCACCTGAACTATCAGCATCAACTGATTCATGGCAAAACTCTTCCGCACTGTAAGCATGCGCCAATGACCAGAATGATGTTCTGGATCATATATATCCAATGATGAATTTTGAACATATTTTTCAAAAAGCTGTTGGGTATAAAAACAAGGAGTTATAACTCATTTGAAAATAGATTATTGTCGATGGGAAAAATCTCATCTATCTTTTAATTAATATGCAGTGCAAGGGAGGGACCGAAAAATCAATTGGCTGACTTTTGGAGTGGAATAATAGATTCACTGTTTTGGTGCTTGCATTTAATTTTTGCATGGGTCCTTAGGACTAACTCACCTGAAAAAGTCAACTATTTTCCTTGTGCTGTCAACAGAATATAGGCATGTTACCCATTTTTTACCAATCTAAACTAAGGAGGGGTATCGATGAGGGCCTTTTTTGGCCCCCTCCTAGAATCTGGAAATTTATGCGGGTTTTCCAAGTTGACTCAATGTAGTTCACGGAAATAATCATGATTTAGCCCCTAGGCCACTGGATACGTGTTAAACGGTTGCCTAAACATAGGTCTGCAAGCGCATTTTAGCGAAAATTCGTGTTTTTTTATCACTCCGAGACTTTTTTGACACCAAGCACAACGTCTAACTAAAACGAGCTTTTGATATGTTATTAAGGAGGTTTTCGGACATATTCTAACCATGGTTTGGTTTTAGTTAGATGATGCGCTCATAGTAAAAGAAAACTTTTTCAAAAGCCGATGTTTAAGGGACATCCGTTAAAATCATAGGGAACGCGTCTCTCCAAATGTATGCACGCTCCGTAATATTATCGAGGGCAGTTATCAAGCCTTATTAAACCCTGAAAAGGAGATTTTCTTTAATTGTGGTAAAAAAAAACCCTAACGACGTAACTCCCTAAGATTTTTGCGGATATAAATGTCGATTTTTGAAAAAGTTTTCTTTTACTATGAGCGCATCATCTAACTAAAACCAAACCAGGGTTAAAATGTGTCCCAAAGTCTCCTTGATAACATATCAAAAGCTCGTTTTAACTAGACGTTGCGCTCGGTGTCCAAAAAGCCTCGGAGTGATAGAAAAACACAAATTTTCGCTAAAATACGCCTGCAGACCTATGTTTATTCAACCGTTAACACGTATCCAGTGGCCTAGGGGCTAAATCATGATTATTTCCGTAAGCTACATTGAGTCAACTTGGAAAACCCGTATATATTTCCGGATTCTAGGTGGGGGCCAAAAAGGGCCCTTATCGATACC
This sequence comes from Bemisia tabaci, assembly GCF_918797505.1. Taxonomy (NCBI): domain Eukaryota; kingdom Metazoa; phylum Arthropoda; class Insecta; order Hemiptera; family Aleyrodidae; genus Bemisia; species Bemisia tabaci. The sequence goes on from NC_092793.1 coordinate 78,116,010, forward strand.
CCTCCTTTGGTGAAATTGCAAACTGTTTGTAGGGAAATCTAATTTCGATTTCATAAACAAATCTATAAAAAAGGTGATAAAAATTGCGAACTCACTTATGCTGTAGAAATTTAGTTGGGACATCGCTGCCGGCTGATGATGGGGCCATCTCGACCTCGAAATGCGTCCCAACTAAATTACTACAGCACAGGTGAGTTCGCTATTTTTATCACCTTTTTTATAAAATTGTCTTGTGACTGTCCCCTATAAAAGTTTCTATAAACAAATCTGTTTGATCTAAATGAAATTATTTACCTACTTGGTAATGAATTTAGGTCCCACAATTTGTTCGACAAAACAAATCATGTGAAAGCATTAAAAACAGCAGGAATCGAAATAATTACCCAAACAGCCTGTTTTATTTCTTCAGGAACATTCACCAAATCAGGAGGAATTGGTGCCACTAATTTAGTTCCTTGAGCGTAAGTTCCTAAACGAAAACCAACTGTTTTTCGTTTATTTTCATCAAGACCTGGGACAAAAAACAGAATGATACAAAATTAAAAGCTATTTAACATTTTTTCAATTCTTTTGCTATGAGAACCTATGAGATTAGTGCTTATCATTTGTCACTAATTCATAAGGCCGGTGAATTTCATCTGAATGTATTAGATCTTTCCGATGAAACAGTTTCTTTTTTGTAAAATTGCTACGACTGTCTTATGGAAGGCTTCTCTTGCTTTAACGAGAAACTAATTCATGTCAATTTTTCTATAGGTACCTCAAAGAGAAGCTTTTAAAGTCTTTAGATAACATTCATTCTGATATTGGGGGTCTTAAAATATGAAAGCCTGCCCATCGCTTTACATACAAAAACAGTGACTCATAAATTGCAAAAGGATGCACATAAATTTCTGTGCAGATATCATTGAACAATTTAGAAACAGTCTTAAAAAAAGGTTTACCTATTGTAAATTCGCACTTGTTACGATATCCTTCCAGACGATCATGAGCAGTTCGAACACCCAAAAATTCACAAGGCATACCATTGAACTTTTCCTTTTGTTCCTTCAAATGATCAGTTAGATCTTTGTTTGCAAAGGATAGCTGAGTGCTGATGTTCCGTAAGATTTCTCTTGCTTTATCTTCTTTAGATTGTACCTGTTAAAATATATTGGGAATGAAGAACTAAGTATGACGAAAAAACCCAGTGTCTATAAACAGAGCACTGATCAACAATTGGTTATATCCATGAAAAAAATAAAAACATGTTAACTAAAATTTGAATTAATTAGGAGACCTTTTAGATGCAGTTCAAAGCAATTGTGTCGGCAGACAAAATCACATTGATTCAAATGGGATGAAACAGGCTGATCTACAAAAATGCTTTCTGTACCAATAACACGGGTCTAACAAGATTGGAGTGTGTTTTGAAGAGGCATGTAAGCGCCATTTGTGAATAGAAAAATCACAATGTTGACTTGAAAGTGGGGGTGGGGATCATGGTTAGCATCAGGTGGTCACATAAGGCAAAGTGATCGCATTTTGGCGCTCTTCTTATCAAACACAAAAAAGGTTTTCCACAGTTGAGGGGGTAACATGTATCCCAACCTAGTTTTTAGCGGCTCTGGTGCTTGCACTAGAGCTGCTATTCCGGACGGTCCCAGCTGGGGAGTATCAATGCAGCATGTTACATTGTAGAGACCGCGCGTTGGTTGATGGGAATCGGCGCCATTTTCGGCTATGTTCCTTGTCATGACTTTATTTTATTGCATACTGTTTTATTGTTAGTCAATGCTATGTTGTGTATTGTATTTTTGGAATCATGGTGATACAGTCAACAATTCAAAACTTGTTTGTGCTTTTATCTCGTGATGGAAAAAATGTACTTTACGTTCAAAATTTGAAAATTTGAATTTTAAAGTTTTCGCGGTTAAGGAAGCTTTAACCACTGGGTTGGAGCTTCCTAGTCATTTACTCGATATCAGCTGATAGCAAACAAAGGTTACCAGGGAAACCGTAAACGTCTAACAACTATCGTGGCCATTGGGGCGATTATTGAAATGATATCGACTGTATGTCGCCGCTTACGACAGGACATAGCCCTATCTTAACTGTGTAATATATCGCAATTCGATATTGTTTTGATTTTTAAAAGGAGCAATTCATTCATACAGTTCCGATTAGTTTTGGCGAACGGGCCCTTAACCTACGGCACTCGGCTCATGGGAATTTTTTAACTCTAAATTTTTTAACCTAACTCTTCCATTCCGGGAACATATTTATTGAAAACGGCGACTTTTTCAACAGTCCTATTTTTATCTACAACATCTAAGTGGCCCTTCATAATCATTTAATTTTGGCCCCTGGCCAGAAAAAGGTTCGGAAATTGCAGTGATTTTGCCGAAAATGCTGAAGTAAGTAAATTTGGGCATTTTTTTTCCTTCTTCAAACTCTGTGGAGAAGCACTTCTCCTCCAGTACATCTATTTTTTTACTTATCTCTCGCAAGGTACATTTACAGAAGGTGTGTTCCAGTATTAACAGTTCAGATTCGTGGTTTTTTTATTATAACGCTTATTTCGGAAAGCAATTATTACATTGTTCAATTCTACTGACTTTCAACACTCGATTATACTCCCGGCAAATTCTGCAGCAGCGTTTCAAATGTTGACTCTAATGCTTCCAACAGCCATCCGATGTCTAAGGGTTTATCCCTAGATTTAGGGATTTTCCGGAATTTCCAGGGATTTAGGGATTTTTCAGGAAATCTAGGGATTTTTTTTTGATGAGGTAAAGTTACCAAAAATCAACTTTTTAACCTCAATTCTAGCTTCGACAATCGAAAACATTTTTTCATCTATATTTTGTAGGCCTTTTTGGCAACACTATTTTCCCCGCAAATAAGCCGGAAATTAAAACGATTGCGTCCTTCGATGTACTTGACATTCAACTGCATTCAACCTGTTAATAATAAGAAATCAACTAATATTCTTTCATTTTATTGGTCTGGATTAGCACTGCTTTCAGAGAGCGCCAAAATTCAAACGAGCCAATCAGATTTAAATATTGCAAATCGCTACATCGAATGACATCATGATTCTTCGTTAAAAATGGCGCTTTTTGCAAAATCTAGGGATTTTTTAAGTATATTTGAGCAAATCTGGGGATTTAGGGATTTTTAGCGAAATCTAGGCATTTTTTTTCTTCCCCGCTAGGGATTTAATATCGGAAGACTGGCTTCCAGTATCGTAGCGTTGATCGTCGCTGATGTCGAAATGGAACCTAATGCCGGACTTACTGTAACACCTCCATTCCTCAATTCCGGTGAGGAATACGTCTCTACCCTTAACTCAATATAAATATACAAATTGATAAGTGAGTGCTTTAGTCTCCTGAAAACAGAATTGCGAAACTTAAAATTGGAGAAAAATGATGAGTAAATGAAAAAATGGAACCAATTGATGGGATATGTCGCATGCCATTCTGACACAAAATATGGCGTCTATCGAATCACCTTAACTAAATAAAATAACCAAATTTTCAACTCTCAAACTATCAACTATCAACTATCAAATTTCAAACTATCAAAATTTCCAACAATGACAAAAATGATTGTAATATACCTATAATGTAATGAAATATACACGCTCTAATCATTTAATTTGTATTACCTTTATGTTATGTACCTACATGTTATACTATTTTTCTAATAAATTTTGCCAACATGCTTTTCAATTCAGTCTACAACATTTCATTCCGACGTGGCAATAATGATTTATAATGCCCCTAATCCATTAAAATGAATTACAATAGTAATGCCGCATTATAATGTCGTATTATACATCGCAACGATTCATGTCCTACTGATTATTGATTATTGTAAGATGAATTCTGTTTTCTCTGATTGTATGTTTCATACGTGCGAAGCAAGTACGGGTCACTAGAAACGTGGTTCGTACGGGTGGCTGATGAAATTGATCTTCGAATACCTTTTGATGAGCTAGGGAAATGGAACCATCTGCATCTCATGGACAATAAATAGTTGCCGTAATTAAGGTCATCCCGTGATTAAGGTGCCGTGATTTAAGTCATAAATTCTTCATCTAATTCTTGATTCATCTCCAAAATGTCTGCTAAAGCTTTCATGCGCTTCTCCTTGTATGCATGAATGAGCAAATTGGGTATCGAACAAGCGGACACTTTTTGAAAATTTAGATGATTCTGGACAATATCGTACAGAAGTCCACGAGCTGCAGATAGAACCATTACCTCTAGCTCATCAAAAGTTATTCGAAGATCATTCAACAACCTCTTTGACAAGTTGCAAAAACTTTTCGTTAACAATAGTGTCACACGGTACTAGGAATATTTACTATTTAACGAACCTTATATTTCCCTGACTTAGTCCTAAATTATAGAAGTATGCGTTACTTTTCCAGCAATCCAAAAAAACAATTATACAAAAAACCAATTCCTACACTTTCAGATATAAAAATGCAAATTTTTTGCAGCCTCGCTAAACGACTTATCAACCAGAGATTTTTTAGGAAGCGGACCTCCAAAGAGCTTTCAAAATTAAAAGTATACAACAAGTGATAATGCCATGTATTCGCCATATCAAAGCCCAATACACATTTATACACCGGCTACGTAAATCTGCTAAGTTACAAAACATGAATCGACAGTTGTCGGATTGTACATCAATGACAAAATGTGTCTAGGCCCTCATTCTTGACTACAACTACTGCCCCCAGAGCCGCTCTCCGACGCCAATGCGTTGGAGCTTCCTGCTTGTTTCAGTTTGTAGGAACAACAATAGGTGTCCAAAAAGGTGCGTTTCATTGGCTTACCATCGCAATCTTGTCAAGCAAATTTGATGAAACATTTGATGCTTTAGAGGGAAGGAGTTCACATACCCCGTCGGAAATTTTTATGAGGGAAAGAGAGAAAAAAGAACTGAATACCAAAGTTTATGTTGATGACTTAGAGTTATTGGAATCTCTTCGTTTTCCAATACCCTGGCTTCCAAAATTTCCAAATTCCCTGCCTTTTTGCTGACTTTCTTTGACCTTTGGACAAAACTTCCACTTAGATTTTCTCATTTGATTATAACTTAAGCTAAACTTCTGACACATTTTTCACTTGTAGAGATTTAAATTACATAAAAAGGCACACGGAAGTTATTCGTTTTCTGGAATGGCATCTGCTGAAGTGGCTGAGTGGATGTGCCACTTGTAAAATTCCTTGACTTTCCCCAAGAATAGAGCTCATGTCAGTATGAGGGATTTGTAATCAATGTGCAATTTCTCAAATAAAATTTTGCAAGAAACACAATGGTGCCACTGGTTTTTCTGCAACGGACTCCAAACCTTCAAGAAAAGGTGGCAATGGAGGGGATATTCACGCTTTGCTGAGAGTCCTCCTCATATCCAGTCAAACTCTCCATGTACAGATAGGGAGTAAATACATTATCAGGGTTGCCACATTATTTGAGGACACCAATGCAGGAACCACAGCAAACCTGCTAGTGTATTTGCTCCTTATTTGAGCATGGCGAGTTTGACTAGATATAGAGGCGGACTCTCAGAGTAGCAAGGGGGATCTCCTCCAAAATAGCCTCGACTTTGGAAGCTTCTTTTGAGCTGAAGAGTCCGTTTCAGAGAAAACTATTGACACCATTGTGTTTCTTGCAAAATTTAATACAAGAAAAGGTATTTAAATCGGAAATTCCTCACACATGCAAGAGCTCCACCAGAATGTCTACTATAACAGGCTGACCAAAAATCAGTTCTTTTACAGTACATTCCCAAGAAATTCAGTACCTCCTGAACAGAAAAATTCGGGACTTTTTTAGTACCTCAAATAGACGAAATTTGATAAATATCAAAAATTTGAAGTTCTCGCTCAAAATGCTACAAAAATTACAAAAAATGGAAAAATTCTGGACCATCTTACAGAATTTCCGCACTTTTTCAGTACTTCCGGACCGCTCTTAAAAATTCAGTACTATTTCCGGACTTGTATATATCCTGTCCACTCCCTGACTTTTCCAGGATAGCACAGAGTGCTGAATTAAAGTGTATGGACTTACTTGTTTCTCATAAGGTAAATTACATAAGGGGACCACACTGTGCTTTAGCGCTTCATCCTGGGATTCAAAGGCAAGTTTTGGCTTTTTAGGATTAGCCTCTTGGTCTTCTTCTAGTCTCCTCTTTACAAGAGGGTCTGGACATGCATCTGCCAGCTGTCAAGAAAACCACGTTTTAAAAGAAAGAGGAAAATATAGGTATTAATTTTCTACTCACATAAATTTCTTTTGATGAGTTTCTTCTCTAAAAAGTATTTAAACGGATGTGAGACCAAACTTACAGAAAGATCCTTTGGATTCCCATCTTTTGAAAAAATTTCAAGCTTCTTAAAGGGATTTTTCCACCATCTCAAGCAATCTAAAGATTTGTAAGCAATCTAACAGAACTGACGCATGAATCAGGAAAGAAAGTTTTTATGTTTCCTTGAACAAGCATTTTAAACAGCAAAACCAAAAGTAGTCATTATCACAGCACTAGATTTTAGAAGTGAGACTTCCAAAAAGGCACATCATTTCTTTAAAATATATGGAAGATTTGAACTTGGCTATTTTGCCCAGCTGCTTAGATTGTTATCTATTTGGTAAAATTACTGAAGAAATTTGATTTGTCATCAAACATTGAAACATACTGTTAAATTCTGGCATACAGGAATCATATACGTTAAATTTAAAATGCTTTTTTTGTACCTGTGCAGACAGGGTTTTCTTCTTCCACTCAAAGTTATTGAGAACCTCCAATGCTTTCTGCCTGTCCTCATCTGATCTAAAACAAACATACATCCACGGGGAACCCATGTTTCGTCTGTTATTTTTTGGTGGTTTAAGCTTACTTGGGTTTAATTTCAGTTTATGCGACATCAGTTTCTTGAATTCCTGAAAAGAGAAAGGAAGTTATAAATGTAACAAGGGTAGGTATGTCATCATCTGAGATCTTTGCTTTTTCATCACTTTTTTTACTCATCCATTACTTCCTAGTACTTTCTCTTTTTAACAGTTTTTTGAAATCTTTACCTTTTTAGGTATTGTCTTTTCCTCTTCTATCTTTTAGGTAGGTACCTCAAATGCATTATGAACGCAGACACAGGCTGATTCTCTTGTGTAAGAGAATTCAAATTGGGAGAGAGAAATGTGGGAATTCTGGAGGAATGAACTGCACCATGTAGAATCTAACTACGAATTAGCAGAAACTTGTTGAAGTAACTTTTGTAAACGAATTGAGCACCTCCAGAGCTTTTTCTGTAAATTCATTCCAAAAATCCTCACTTTCAGAAAGTACCTTAACATTAAAAATCCAAACATTTTCTGTACTTCTGTGCTTACTGATCTTTCAAAATCAGTGTATTCTCCATGGAAGATTAAGTACATCCTGTTAGAGGTGTTCACTGCCCATGCAGAATCTGAACTTAGACTTCCCTGGGTATTCTAGGAAAATTCAAGAACCTTTGTTAATGTCTGTAGCTCTCAATGGATAACAGTGAAAGTTTGCAGGCTCCGTTTATACGCCTGAAAATTTCCATGGAAGGAGGAATGAGTTCCAAAGGAATTCTACAGTTTTCAAGCCCAACCAAATCATGCTCCCTACAAACAATGCTTACATGGAACTTTTTTGGGAGGCAAGATGTCTAGAAGTTTAGATCTTCCTGTGTAAGCTACGGAAGAGGGAGAATAAGATTAAAATGTACTGTAAGCCATGTGGAGACTTACATTAATACCGTAGTATTTTGGCAGGTTCCTGATCATGAGTTTGAACTTTTCAGCTGTAAAATTATCCCGCTCCAGGTATGCAAAGGGATTGCGTTCTTCTGACACTTCATTGGGTTGTGATGAGGCTTTCACATTTGTTCTTTCCTCATCGCACATGTTATTTTTCACATCGGCTTCATGGGTGTTAAGGACCTTAGACTCATCGACACATGCCTCATGCTTGACTTGAGTATCAGAGGCAATTCCATCAGATATGATTTCTTGATGATTTGGAGGTTCTTCAGCAGAACCAGGATCATCATGGAGTTCGGGTAAAATTTCAGCCATGAAGGCGACTTCGACAAAAGAAAAGAAAAGTAAATAAAATACCGTTGCGTGCAAAGAATTAAGGAAGTAAACCAAGTTGGATTGAACCACAGAATAATTTAATTCTATGATTGAACACAAGACACTACCTATCTACCGACACAGACACATGCTCGCATGCCTCGGCTTTTCACGTGATAAAAAATCAGGATAGACATAACCTCATTCTTAATGTAAACAAAGTGCAAGAGGGAAAGCAGGGACGAGTTTTGTTGTGAGCGTTTGAAGTTTTTATTTTATTTCATTATCAGTCACCATTCTTTTTAAGTTTCCTTCTTTTGTTGTTCCAATTACCTAAAATCAATGGTCAGTGAAGCCTAGCTGAGGTATCAATGTTTTTATTTTAATATTTTTACATAAATGACTTTCTGACTAGAGTTATGGATTCTGATAGTGACAATGATCTTTTCGTTAAAAAACCCCCTAAGAAGACTGTCAGGAAGTCTAAAAGTGTGCAGGGGCAGAGAGAAAATTCGCAAAGGAAGAAAGAAAATTCTCAGAAGAAGAAGCAGCGTTTAAACGAAACTAAGGTTCCCAAAGGGGAAGATGTAAACATAAGAGCGCCTTCGAAATCCCCTGAAAGACGTGAACAGGAACTTGAAGATACAATCGCAAGCATTTACTGTCCAACTTGTCAAGCTCCACTTCATTATTTGAAAATCTCTCCTGATATTCATGCTGCCTCCTGTGCGGTTGATTGGAGCGATCTTCCAGGTGAGATGTCCGTCGTCTTTGCTATGAGTCTTTCCTTATTTCCTTTGCATTGAAAAACTCGTCACAGGCAGGTGCATTTTCTATTGTTCAGAGTATGTAGTTTCATAGATTTAGAGGAAACTCAGAGTTTTACTGCTCACAACAGTCATAGACCAGTGAAAACTTAACGAAGCTCATCTACTTTGATGAAGTCAGGCAAACGAGCCCTTGAGGTGGGAAAATAATCAAATGAAGTAACTACATGACTGACCAGATAGGTTAATTCCGCAACATCTGGTGCTAAAAACACGAACAATTCACCCTTTGAAAGGAAGAGAAAGTCAGAGAATGTTAAATTGTGAATTTGAGAAGAACAGATAAAACTTAGGGGGCTGTTGACAGTCTTTGAAATAATGCATTTCAAATTTTCATCACACATACGAGACAAGGTATGAATGTAAGCACTCTGAAAAATATTTTCTTTTCAAAATTCCATCTTAAACACATTTGAGCAAAGAAAATTACTGGTAGGTATCAACTCTTAAGCAAGACATGAAACTTTTTACATACCTAGCAATGATCACGAAAAATTTGAATTCCCGGCTCAGAAGGAAAACCTTATTCTACCGGAATCCAAAGTGTGCACTACGGTATTTTGGCAGGCTTTTTAATGAAACAATGTTTCTTCCTTGCCCCGAGTTGTTTAAAGTGTAAAGAATGTACAAAAGCTGAACGGAAGCTTCGAGATCGAAGTTGCGTAGAATGTAATGATAACATTTAGCATGCAGTGCAACTTAAGCAGAGTATAGTTCTTTTAAGGTAGACTGCGCCAATCTCTATCAAAGTTTGTGAGATCAAGGTCAGGTCTTTGTGTACACCTGCCACCTGTTATGTCGCCGAATCCCTTTTGTAGAACTTGCCAAAGTTCTTGCCAAAGCATCTTTTTTACTTTAAAATGAGAGTAATTATCTCATGACCTCCTTCAAAACCCTCAGAATCTTCTTGCTAATATAATAGCTTGCTGTTTCAGAATGTCCAGTAGGCGCAAGCTGTGCTGATGATAGCATTTTTCATTTCCGTGACTTTGCTCATGCAGCTCTCGCAGAATATCGTAGTACAAAGAATTTTGTTTCTCCACGTGTCAAGCGTCTAATTCGAAGTAAATCTAAATCTAAGAAAACACCAGCTAGCACCAGAAAAATATCTCTAAATTCTCAGGTAAATTCAGGGGTAGACCATGAAGCCAAAGAAAAAGTAAAAAGAAAGTTAGACTTGGGTGATGCAGATATCAGCAGTAGCAACCCGAACCTCGCTTCAAACTCTTATTATTCATTTGTTGAATCCGAGAAAAATTCCACTCGTAAATCTTACAGCACATATTTCAGTGAGGAAGATGATGAAGAAGCTCAACTTGAGACTCCCTGCTTCATAGACCAGATGGAAGCAACAAAACCATGTTCCTCAGTCTCACAGAGTACTCGCCAAAAGAGAAAAAATCCAGTCAATGAAAGTTGTAGCAAAGCTGCAGAAGAGCCCATTCTCAGAAAAGCTAACAGTACAAACAGTTGTAGGAAGAGTTTGGATCAAGAAATCAATGAATTGAGCAAGAGTGGTCCCAAATCTAAAAGGAGAAAATCCTCGCATACCAACACCTCCTCAGTTGACTGTGACCATGCTGATAATCTTAAGTCGAATATCTCTCAATCCACAGCTATCTTAAATACGAAGATAAAATCTCTTGCAGATAATGCTCGTTTATCTAATTCAAATGATGATGTGAAAAAATCAAGTACAGAGACTGGATCTGACAGTGATAATTCCTACCGCAAAATTCCTGGAACTTTAACGGATTCTCAGATCAAAGATTTCTCATTGGGCTCAACAACATACTCTCAACCTTGCTCAACACCATCATTGTCTGAAGCTCCTAATTATCTTTTAAATGCTGTTCATTCGGTCAAAGTTAAAAAAGAGATAAAAGAAGAGCCCATTGACCCTGAGGAGTTGTTTGTTGGCTCCCAAGAGCATCTTTCTAAAGTGCAAAATTTATGTTCTAATGCTGTTAAAGAAGAAACCATCTCAGAATCTTATCATTCAAACACAGTACCTGGTAATTCTTACCAAACTTTGAATAAAAACAGTGATACTCCTGAAAATTTAGAGAGTCTTCAGTCCACTTCTAGTTTCAAAATATCGTCCAAGCAGCAAATAAAGTCTGGAAATTTGAAGGAGGATCCGCTGACTATGGATAGTGATGAAGGAATCCCGGTGTTATTTTCGGATGAAGAGTTCGAACGGTGTTTTGAGAAGTATGATCATGATCCATCCAAGAAAACAGAAGACAACTTCAGCGTAGATGAATCATCAAATGATTCTTCTGTATCAAGAGCCGGTTCTTTTTCAAAGAAACAAGGTAAGGAATCAGTTGATGTCATTTTAGTTGACTCAAAATTTTAATGGAGTCTTTGGAAGTTATTTATTCTTGTTAAATAAAAAAAAAACAACTGAAGACGATGAAATTATTTTCCATCTTTTTTTGCAGAAAGATCCATCTGTTTCATGTTTGAAATTTTTAAAAGCTTATGAAGGTAAGTATTTTTTCGAACTCCCAGCAACTTTCATGGCTCACAATGCTATAATTTTCGAGAACTTAAATCTCCAATTAAAAGAGATGTTCAATGTGTCTTTAAGTAAGATTGAATGAAACAATTGGAAAATTAAGAAACTCAAACTCTCAGAGTGAATTCTTTCTCATTCATCCTCCTCAAAGTCTCTACTTTGCTTTTACCATTTTTTTGGGTTTTGTATACATTGAAATAATTTTAGGTATTCTAGGAGTGCTGCAAGCATGCTGTAAAATTAAAATTCTTAGTGGCTAAATAGTTAATTATTAGATGTCATCACTAAAAGAATGAAAATGACCATTGGAGTTTTCAGTAACTTATTTTATTGTTCCCTATTCAATTGCCTAATTCTAGCTACCCAATCTGATTTTTATTCCAACTTATTTCTGCGCAGATTTTACATATGATCCCTGAAATGCTGTAATTATTATAGGTTACCATTCCCAATCATTTCCTCTAATAGTGCCAGCTATTGCTGTATTTGCTTATCTTTGGCGATTGCCCTAAGGCTGAGATCTTTCCGTAACCATCGTTGCTTTAATTTTTCCCTCATTTCATTGTCTTTCATGTCAGCATCCAATATTCAACTCTTTTAAATCCAGTTTAAAAAATATTTGTTTGTTGTGTATTAAAGTTGTTTCAGAAGAAGTTTGAAATTGGACGTTTTCCTCGCTTGAAAGTCAATGAATCAGGTGCTGTACTTTGCCCGTATTCCTTTAGTTTAATATTTTTTTTCATTTCTCGCATCAAACTTTATTGTATGAAAATTTTCTTTCATTCCACAGAAACGTCCAAGAACTTATGGAAACAAATTTTAAGACCGAAGACATTGCCAGCAAATGACTCTGTTCCTGCATCTCGTCCACAAAAAGTTTATTCCAAATCTAGAGTCATCACTAATGAAAAAGAGCAAGAAGAAGGAAATTCTATAGGGCCTCCTCAGAGGAAATGCCCTTTTTACAAAAGAATCCCAGGTAATGTAGCATAAAATTTGGTAAATAACTATTATTTTATGGAAACAAATTATTTAAGTATTTTATTGTTCTTAGTTTGACAGTTCAAAGATCCTTTACAGCACCAGAAAACACAGTACTTAGATGGTAAATTCTTTGGAAATAGTGAGATGTAAAAAGTAAAGAGCAGTGGTTCCAATTTAATAAGAATGTAATGCAATTTTGAAAGTGGACACAAGTGGCAGATAAGTAATAATTACCTAAACATAATGGCCCGTATTCGGAAAATGTGATCAATAGGTCGGTTTCCCTTGTCACAGAATCGTATTTTGGTAGTTCAAGCCTATGGCTCAGTAGAAAGTAACCAGAACTGAGCAGACATCCACCTCTACCTGCAGTATTACCTAACACATACAGTATCTCTCCCTTGAAAAACACGTTGTATGACATCATCCACCGCGGTGGTACTTACCATGGTTTCTTCCACCTCCGATTATTCAACTAGATCATTGGATTCTCCCCTTAAGACACGGATGAAACCAAGGTGAAAGAAAACATGACACGTATCACTGCGGTGGATGACATCATATATCATGTTTTTTAAGTGTGACATCTTCGTTAATATTGGACGGGAAAACCTGTTGTTTAGACAGACCTTATTATTGTTTGCTGAACTATAATCTAAAATCATCAAAACTTGATTCTGTGACTAGTGCAAGTGAGCCATCGTAAAAATATTTTTCTCATCCAATTAAGCAGCTAGAAAATTGATCCTCCACCTCTCCAAAACTCCTCAATGTTTGTTAATTTAAATATAGTGAAAGTTTTGCAAATTTTAAAATATTTCCTTTCTCAAATTAAGATCAACTTGGAAAACTTTGGTGACACCAGTCACCATTTTTTGGATTATGATAATTGATGGGAAGATTTTCTTGAGCTCCAATATTCACTTGATCCAACCAGCTGCCAAATTCTACTTTTGTGATATCATTTCAGCGAAGAAAAATTACTGAGTAAACTTGAGGAATATGCCTGAGATCAGTGCAGTTCAGATCAGAACTGACAATAGTCTTTACTGGGTCTCAATGATTAGACTTTTTCTATTTAGAGGATTCTAATGCTGAAGATGCATAAATTCTTGGAAATCTATGTGTTTGACGAAATTTTAATGGTATCAGCTTTGAAAAATTAACAGTTGAATCTCAATGCTTCATGTATGTTACTGCTATTTTGTTCCAGACACCACATTTGTAGTAGATGCTTTTAGCTATGGAATTATTCCTGGAATTACAAGTTATTTTCTAAGTCACTTCCACTCTGATCATTACATTGGACTCCGGAAAAGTTTCAACAAACCTATTTATTGCTCAAAAATCACTGGTAAGGCTGGAAATTTTCATCTCATTTACTGCCCTTTTAAAGGGGCTCATTGCTCACTACTTTTCTGCCAACTTTGCCTGAATGCAGAAAATAGTTTTCTCAGGGATATTAGGAGGTTGTTCCTAAGACTCAAAACTGTCCAAATGATTAGATGTAGATTAGTTATTTAGATTAGTTTATTAAATGATGTAGATTAGTTATTTCTACGTAAAATTTTGCTAAGAAACCAAAAATTTCATAAAAAAGTAAAAAATAAATAATCTCCAAGGGGAGAAAAAGCTATCAAAAAGGTGATGCCAAAAATTGAGTTCAGCAAATCATCAAACATCATTTCCCTGCCTGGCTATGCCATCAGTGCTTGCCAAAAACATTGTTCCTAACAATGACGTTTTAACGTTTGGCATTTTCAAGACGAAGTTTCTGTATCATTTAGGGTTCAAAAAATTTAAAAAAATTCCTAGAAATTTAGTTCATTCTATAGTGTCAGAAAATAAATTAGAAAAAATAGGAAGCACTGAGCCATTGTCTACCTAGACCCTGGGAAAAAGGGGGAGGAGTTAAAGTCAAATATTTCCCAAGAATTTTTTTCTTTGTAGCAAAGAGAGAGTTTTTAAAACCTACCCTCTCTAAATCCTCAGAGAAAAGTATGTCAGATTCTTTCTTGTGAGAGAGGGAACAAAGAACCAGAGTGGAAATTGGTATGCACACAGGTGGCGCACTGACTAAAAACTGCTTGAGCTATTGTGTACTGTCACAAGCTACTTCTTTCCGCTTTTTCCTCCTAGTGACTTCTGCTGCTGCAGTAGTGCTATTAATTTAGCAGTTTCAAAAAATTGTTTTTTAAACACAGCAAGAAGCCGGCAATAAGTCATAGGATGCGACGACAATGTGAGGTGAGGTGTGAAAATGAGTGGGAGTCCAACTTTAAGTCAACCTGTTCCTAAATGTAATTAGTTTTTATGTATAAAATTTCTGCTTTCAGCTAGTCTAGTCATGATGAAAATTGGTGTTAAAGAAGAATTTTTGCGAATCTTAAATTTAAAAGAACCTAGAATCATTAATGGAGTTGAAGTTACCACACTAGATGCTAACCAGTAAGTATACTTGTTCTGTATGTTTTGTTTGATTTTATGTTATTTTAGATTGTATTCAGCTGTTTTGGAGCTGGAAGTTCCTTTAAATGGTTTTCAGGTTTGCTTTTGTCTCTTACCCCTGCCAACCACTTTTAAGGAATAAGAATGGTCAGCACTAGGTAGCAGGTGTTAGGTGTTAGGTGTAGCCTTTAAGGTGATTCTAGCAATTTGGATGAGATTCGCCACTATGTTGCTCTTCTACACGGTTTATGTCTTAGAGAAGCAAAAATCATTGTTACATACAAGTTAAAGCAAGAAACTGACCCATTACATGTAGCAGCATTAATATTTGTACTAAATACAATGGCATCAAATTGGTGACGATTCATCAAATATTTATGAAAGAATCACCAGAACGGACATCGCCCATTTACTCAATGTGCAAAAGAGAGTTATAATACTATCTCTCTCCTATACATTAAGTCAATGGGTGACATCTATTATGGTAGTTTCTTTTTTGACTTCAACTAAGGCATTGTTGATGAATGAACAAGTTTGTAAACAGTGGTCTCATCAATAATGAAAATGTTTTGTATGGAAATTGATCTATTCAACTTGCTTAATTTTTTCTGTAGAAAAAACCAGATACTTTTTAGATTTCTAACGTGTCCGTTTTTTTCAAAAAAAAAAAAAAAAAAAAAAAAAAAAAAAAAAAAAAAAAAACCCAAGTAAGTTGAGTTCATTAATTACTTTACTGCTTGTTTTCAAATAGGTTTAGTTCTTATTTTTTGTTGTGATTTTTGGTTTTCCATTGTACATAAGTCTAGCAATACATCAGAGGTTTTAATCCAACCTATCAATCATCACTTTCTTTTTGAAGAGGTTCAATCACTTTTCCATTTCATCAAAAAGGTTTGTGTGCAACTAGTTGTTTTCTAATGCTGTAATCAGGTCTCCTTGCCTTTGTTTTTCATAATTTAAATACTAGTGATTGAAAGAACCTGTGATTGATTAAAATGCACTATGTTTTATGCTTTTGTTTTTTATCTCTGTTCTTTAATGGTGTATTTTTTTAATTTTATACTCTATTTATTGAGCTATCTCACAATTTTGTTTTACAGCTGCCCCGGAGCTGTCATGTTTTTGTTCCGATTGACCGACAACCGGCAATATCTTCATGTGGGGGACTTCCGAGCTTGTTATGAAATGGAAGAAGAACCAATCTTACAAAAAGCTCGCATCACTGCTTTATTTCTTGATACAACGTGAGTTTATAATTTATGTTATCTTATGCTCTTTCTAATAAATTACTTGTAAAGAAATGACCCAAAAGCTATTTAGAAGCTTTTAAGAGTTAAGTAGTACACATGCATAGTAGTGCATTCAGCATGAAAAGGTTGCACCGGGTATAATAGTTTTAGGGAGATCATGAAGAGGAATGAAAAATTTGTCCCTTTTGATACCTTAATCACTACTTTTTGTTTAGAATTATTTTACCATTCCTTGATACGTAACTCTAAACGTGTGTGAGGTTTTAAAACGTTAAGTGTCATTGGAAAAATACAAACCGAAAAATAACAAAAATATAGAAACAGGAAATTTATTCTTTGAGAAACTGTCCCATGTTTTCATTTAATCCACCATTGACAGAAGTATTTTATTATGATTTTCAGATACTGTAATCCTCAGTACACATTCCCGTTGCAGAAAGATATCATTCAGGCTGTGGTTCAAGTTGTTGAAAAAAAAATTTCAGATTGCCCAAAACTTTTAGTGGTGTGTGGTTCTTACACCATTGGTAAGTTGTGAGAACAAAATGTCTGAAAGTTTCCTACTCTTATCATTATATATGTCTTGCCTTTTTTCCTAAAGAAATTTTTTCTTGTTTCTTTTATGTATGTTGACATAATTAACTTTTTACAGTGATACATCAAGTCTGTCTATGAAAGAATGGACCAATGTGCTTCCTTCAGTTTCATCTCAAATTTATTTTATAATTATTAGATCAGCCTGGCAACCCCCAAATCTCCAGCCATGTCTTGCCGTCTCTATACATCTTACGCTTTTCAATTCGGTCGAGAGATTACCACTTGCTTTTAACAGTACGTTTTAAGTGAACAAGAATAATACATATTCCTGCAAAACCATAGAAGCAATGTTTTAAAATTTTTTTATTTGATAAGTCAAAGGTAAAGAAGTAGATAGAATTGCCCCTGATTGAAAAGAACAAGAGATTTTTTGCCAATTTACTCACTCATTTCTAGGGAACTAATGGAAAAGATTACTTGAAAATGGTATTAAAGAGACTGAAAATTTTCCAGAGTCCCCCCTCCCCCTATTTGGAGCACAGATTGCTAGGATTTACTCAAAGTAAAAGCTGTTGTTCCGAGGTTGTTAAGAGGTGTGGCAAAAACATGAAGCGGAAGAGCAAGCAGGTTTCAGAGCCGGTCGCCCAACGATTGATCACTTATTTACCATCATCCACATGATCGAGAAAAAGAAGGGGGTAGGCCAGGAATTACATCTAGTGTTTGTGGATCTCCAGAAAGCCCACGATAGTGTGCCATTGATGAAATTTTGGGAAGCCTTGAACAAAAGGGGTTTTAGTGGGGGACTAATTAGTGTCATTAAAGAATTTTATGATGTTTGTTTGTTTGAAAGTGAAAAAATTAAACACCAAGAAGTGGCCCGAAACTGTATGTAACAAGGTGGAGAAATGGTGCTGGGTCCACACCATTTCGCGGGGAAACAAAGCCAAGAAATACCAAAAATTAAAATTAGAGTCCAAAATAAATTTTTAGAACTCTAATGCGCACCAGTACAAAACTGAGGGGGGAGAGTGTTCAGCTCAGGCAGTTTGCAATGGAATGTTAAGTTGGAGTCACGCCGAGAGATCTATATCGGTTTGGGCCTTATTAGACCTCATCAGCAGATCACACTCGGCAGTGAACCCAACTTAACATGCCGCAAAATCCAAGACGGCATCAAAACGCCATCATGGATATGACCCGAGGCATGACACCAAGTGTGATCCTCGCGCCATCTACCATCGCTGCTGAACAACTCTCGTAACAAAACAAGGAAAACCCGAGAAAAATGGCGGCAATGGCGATTGGACGTCGCAGAGCGCGAGGCTACACTGTGAAAGCAACTTAATGTATGTATGTAAGAGCTGTTGTTACTGTTACCAAGAAGGGACAAAACATGTACCGATCATCAGTAATTAATTAAAAAATTTATTAAGACTAGTAAAAACTTTTCCAACGTGTAGATGATTGCTTGTGAGAATTTTTATTTTTAATTTGTTGCAGGGAAAGAGAAAGTATTTTTAGGAATACTCGAGAGGTTTAACAAATGGAGGCTTTGGGCTCACACTCCAAAGCAACGGGTACTGAATATTTTGGAAAATAGGGAAATTTCATCAAAACTAGTCAGCAATGCTCAAGAAGCCAATGTTCATGTTCTTTCCATGGGCGAATTAAAATTTCAGGTAAACAAAGTTTCAATTTTTATGATTTTTCTACATCCAATTTGTCCTTGATGTACAGTCTTCGGACTTATGAGAAGTGATTAGTTGAAATTTTCGGACAAGAATCATTTGAGTGAGGTGAAAAGAAATCTTAATACCTAAACCACAGTTTAATTTACATACGAGAACCAGTAGATCAGAAATAAGATTTTGGTTATAATTAGCCTATTGTAAGTCCACATTAAGTTTTCTTGGACTTCACTGAAAGCTGATAACATACTTAAGAACACTATGATCACAGAATTAGATTATCTCAATTATACTAATTCTAGTAATCATTTGGTGACAAGTTGACTATAAGCAATTCAGGAATGTTTTAAGATTTCAATGTATTATCTAAGGATGATGTCCTTTGTCGAGAATCAATTTTTCTTTGACACCATTAGTTCAATATCAACCATTTTTTTCACCAGTAAAAGATTCAAGACCTAGTGTAACTTGATTGCATAAGCTGTGCAACCTGAGTTACTTCTTGTGCATCAACCATTCAATGTCTGTGTGGGCAACAGTTGCCTCCAGTTTAGCCAGCACAAAGAAGATCCCCCTGTTTTATTGTAACTTACTAATTGATCTGCCAGTATAAACTCATGGAACGAACAAGATATTTTATTTTTTTAAAGAAATTCAATATGCCCCTCTGAACTTTTCATACGGCGATATTGTAAACGAAGTTCAAAAGGTAAAACTTGAAACCATCAAACTTATCAAGCGTTTTTTCCCCGGTAGGGTTTTCATCCGTCACAAGAGGTCTGTTTTCAATAGGTGCACTGTAATTATTGTACATTTCCTTTTTTATTCCCTTTGCAGTCTTTGGAAAAACACTTACTAAATATGAAAGGTGCTTTTAGTCATGTCCTTGCTTTTAAACCAACTGGTTGGGAAATGGGCAAAGGAGCAAAGTTTGACATGTTAAATCAAACATCATCCCGAAATGTTACTATTTGTGGTAAGTACCTCAATCATTGAAGCCATAATCTTAGTGTTAGGGTGTGATGATATTTCAGAGGACAGTTTGAAAACCCCACACACAGGGTGTCCCTGACCAGCTCTACCAAGTTCTTTTCTCGATTATTTGAGGTAATCCACAAATTGAAGGACTGCAGGGATGAATATGGAATGGACCCCATAAAATCCGAATTTCATCACACAGAAACCTCTCTAGTTCCCCTTGGATCCTGAAAGCGGATTCTGGCTGTAAAAATGAGCATCGTTATCACAATTTTGAAAACATTTAATCAAAATAAATATTAAGGACAATTTTGACCTTAATCCTCACCAAGAAGCTCAAAATTGGTCCATTCCTGTCTGAAATGTTGGCCTTTGAAGTTGGGGGTATACATTTTTACATATATTTACTGTAAAATCACTTTCCTCCTATTGTGGGGAGGGAGGACAGTGCTTATACTATATTAAAATACCCTTTCTAGGGGTTGCCCTATAATATAACAATATTAAAAAGTTACGCCTTTTTTTTAAAACAAAAATAAACACAGCCTTCCTCGACACGATTCGACAAGTAGGTCACAAAAATGACGTATAGGGCCGGGGAAAAGTTGTTTTCATGGATAATTAACCTAACGACTAACCGACCTAACAAAAGGAACCCGAATCTAATGGTACCGGAACCCCTCGGGGCCTTGTTGATGGGGAACTGGACTAACCCAAGTCCTGTCAAATTTATAAGTTGAGAAAACCTCTTTTACTTCTTCAGGAAGGGCCGGGAAAGGGGGTTCAAGACCATCAGATTTGGATTCTTTGGGCTTGATTACCCTCGAAAACACTTTTCCTATGATCGTCTCTATCGATTTAGTTACGTAGCATGTTATCAAGGGGGGCTCTGTCCCCCGAACTTCAGGTATCAATATTTCAGACTGGGATGGGCCGATGTTGGACTTCTTCATATTGCTTTAAACCAACATTTCCTGAACTTACTGATTCTCATCAAATGATTTCAAAATTGTAATGGAGGTACTGCTTTGAAACTCAGAACCCCCCTGCTAGCCTCAAAGGGGAGGGGTCTTGGGATTATGAAAAGATTCTTTGGGGTCGGCTTTCTTTGTGTCGTACACAGTTCTTGACTTTGTCCGAGCTACTTGTAGACTAACTAAGAAACTCTGTTAGCTTCTGGGAGTCCAAAAGTGCTTGAAAAGGTTTTATAAGAAAATTCCTTATAAAGAGGCCATGAATACTCATTGATTACTTTACATCAAATTTAAACCGTTTGAGTTATTTTAATTCTTAGGTAGATTCTGAAAGAATTTGTTTGCACTGAATTCTGTAGCTTAATTTTTTTAAAAGATTTGTTCTGCTTTTTCTTCTAGGCGTTCCGTATAGCGAGCACTCAAGCTACAATGAACTACGTCGTTTCACCCAATTCATCTCCCCTGAAAAAGTCATTCCAACTGTCAATATAGGTAATCCTACATCGCGAAAACGAATGATGACTGTAATCGATAAGTGGCTACAAAAATCTGAACTGAACAAACAACAAAAACTGAATGCATTTTTAGCACACTAACTGCCAGAGCACAAAACTATATACAGGGTTATTCAAAAGTTACGCACCACTGGCCATAACTTTAGTTCTAATTATGATATCGATTTGCGGTTTGTGGCGTCCTTCCTCATATCGAGGGGGAAACTTTTTGAGGTACTTTTCAGTTCTTCACCCCCCCAGGGGGAGGGGGGGCGGGGGGCAACTCGAAAATTTCAAATCGCAACCCCCATCATGTGATACATCGTTAGAAAGAGCATGAAAAAAGAAAATTTTTGGCGCAAACCGGAAGTCGATCTGACCCCCCTGTCAAAAGTTAGGGGGGTCCAAAGGTTATTTAGGGGGTCCGTACCTTCATTTTATAGAGTAGCTTCGGCGGCTCTTGTACATACCGTTTCTCTTTTCAAAGAGTCCTCGAATACTCCAAGTCTGATACCGAAGTCTTCATATTGCCCCCGGGCCACCACAGCCCCTCCCCCCCCCCCCCCCCCCGTAGGGAGAGGATGGGCCTGTTACAATGAAACATTGCATTATAATGCGAAAAGTCAGAAGAGCTTCAAACTTAGCATCAAATCCGAGTGGAACTTCTTGCCAATGTTAACGCAAACGCAGCCTGCGACTTTAAAGTGAGTTTTCAAAACTCTTAGCCCCCTGCCCCCCCCCCCTCATTTTTGGTTGCAGAGCGGGTAAAAACCGGGAAATCCACTACAAATAATGCCCGAAACTAATGTCCAACTTGAGGAGGACCCTTGAAACGTTGCGATCAGTCGGAGCATTGAAATGCAAGGACTGCCACCCCCTTAAAGTACGGAAACATCCAAAACACTCTCGCTGCCCCCCTCATTTTTCGTTGCGGAGCGGGTAAAAACCGGGAAAATCGCCAGAAATGATGACCGAAACCACTGTAGAACTTGACGAGAACCCTTGAAACGTTGCGGTCAGTCGGAGAACTGCAACACAGGAACTGCCGCCCACTTTAAGGACGGAAACACCCATAAAACCCCCGCTGCCCCCCCTCTTTTTTCGTTGCAGAGTTGGTAAGAACCGGGGCATCATTTCTGGCGATTTTCCCGGTTTTTACCCGCTCCGTAACGAAAAATGAGGGGGGCAGCGGGGGTGTTTTGGATATTTCCGTACTTTAAGGGGGTGACAGTCCTTGTATTTCAATGCTCCGACTGATCGCAACGTTTCAAGGGTCCTCCTCAAGTTGGACATTAGTTTCGGGCATTATTTGTAGTGGATTTCCCGGTTTTTACCCGCTCTGCAACCAAAAATGAGGGGGGGGGGCAGGGGGCTAAGAGTTTTGAAAACTCACTTTAAAGTCGCAGGCTGCGTTTGCGTTAACATTGGCAAGAAGTTCCACTCGGATTTGATGCTAAGTTTGAAGCTCTTCTGTGACTTTTCGCATTATAATGCAATGTTTCATTGTAACAGGCCCATCCTCTCCCTACGGGGGGGGGGGGGGGGAGGGGCTGTGGTGGCCCGGGGGCAATATGAAGACTTCGGTATCAGACTTGGAGTATTCGAGGACTCTTTGAAAAGAGAAACGGTATGTACAAGAGCCGCCGAAGCTACTCTATAAAATGAAGGTACGGACCCCCTAAATAACCTTTGGACCCCCCTAACTTTTGACAGGGGGGTCAGATCGACTTCCGGTTTGCGCCAAAAATTTTCTTTTTTCATGCTCTTTCTAACGATGTATCACATGATGGGGGTTGCGATTTGAAATTTTCGAGTTGCCCCCCGCCCCCCCTCCCCCTGGGGGGGTGAAGAACTGAAAAGTACCTCAAAAAGTTTCCCCCTCGATATGAGGAAGGACGCCACAAACCGCAAATCGATATCATAATTAGAACTAAAGTTATGGCCAGTGGTGCGTAACTTTTGAATAACCCTGTATATACAAGTGCATTTGGCAAAAGAAACTGGATAAAGTGCCATTTTTACATTATGTTTCAACTTTTCTTTCTCCTTTGTTTATTCTAGTGGTTGTTCATGATGACTGAATGAGACAATTTTTCATTTCTTATCTTTTGTCATTTGTCCTGTACTCATTCAATTTTTTTACAGTGCCTTTATTCTTTAAACTTATCAAAACTTTTGAATCATGGTTTTTACTCTTCTTACTTGGTTCCTTATTCAAGGCATTAACGAGTCCCGGTTTTAAGGAAAATGAGAACTTTTTGTTTTCGTTTGTTTTTTTATCCTTTTAAGTGAGGCATTCCAAGATTCTCTCAGGTTTAATGGACAAGAACAGTTTTGTTTCAATAATCTTCATTGTCTCTGTGCCTAGCTAAAGTTTTTTTTTTTCTTTCTTTCTTTTCTTTTTTTTTGTTATGAACAAAATTTTAGTTTAGCTGCTCAAATAAGTGTCTCCAAAATACCTTTATTTTAAACATTTTAATTTTTTTTTAGTTTTCTTGAGTGGAATGCTCCTTTAACCTATTTAACACAAAACCTAATTGATTAGTTCTTTTAAGTAACCACAGATACCCTGTGCAACGCTGCTAAGATTATCCATACAAATTAATTGCCCCTGGAGAGAAAATTGGAAGTCATGACACTATTTTAATAAATTTTCGCTGTGACTTTGTTAAAATTCTTATATGTGTGTGTTTAATTCGGTGTAAAATGGAGACAAAGATGGATGATCCTAGCTGTGGTGAAAAAATGTAAGTTATTTTTGAAAAGAACTCCTCAATTTTAAAATAAAGAATACTCCAATCTTAAATTTGCTATGCAAAAATCTTAGTTTTGTATTACTTATCTACTTGAAACTAGATTCAGCATACTGAAACTTTGATTTCATGCATAACAATGGCTCATTCTGTCAGTGAAAAAAAATAAAAGGATAAAGTAAATCTCATTTGGATCATTGAACTGATAGTGTTAACGTATGGACTATAATACGAATTTATTCATTCGATACCTCAGTTTCATCTTCCTCATTGCTTCTATCATAGCATCTTGTACGTGAGATGTAATTGTTAGTTACTCCTGTTTTTCAATGAGTGTGTCGTGTCCATTTGTTTATGTACAGAATGTGTGATTATTTACAAACTTGAAAGGCCACTTAGACTCTTTTTAACAGATGTAAACTTGAAGAAAAAAATACAGGATGATTTAAATTGTTTAAAACAAACAAGTCGTTTTAAGCCATTTTTGAAGAAAAAATGAAGGTTACTTATATCCGTATTAGTATCACCTTTTAGTTGAAACAGAAGATTACACACGCCATTTCACAGAAATGCTCTTTGACAGCCTTTAAGGAGGACAAAAAATGCAACCTATTCTTTTCTCACGTATGAAGTACTTTATTTGCCCTTTATGCAGCCAAAGTTCCTATTGCACACCCTCTATTCCTCAAATTTTATCAGATTATCTAAATTTGAACGAAAGCCAACAAATTTGAAGGTCCTCAATGTATCAAAGATAGGCCGATATAGTCGAGAAATCAATTTTCAAAGTACTTACTTGTAATAGTACCTAAGTATGTCACTTTTTTAAAGACAATCCGATAAACGCAAGTCCACTGTTCACACGTCAAAAGAAATTATGCTAAAAGTAGTAGCCATGTCTAATCAAACAATATTTCTACGAAGAATGTAATTTGTATCAATTAGTAAGTGAATATATCATCACCTATCTTCATCTTTAGTGTATATATGTGTATACAGGGAAATTATGGGAGCGCATATCTCGGTTTGCGACATTGCAGAATATGATTGGTGAATGTCTAAATCGTGTATATTTGGTGAAATACAGTTTCATCATTGATAGGTGATTTTTCTTCCCTGTGTGAAAAATATTCTGTAAAAATTTCAAACCATGTCGTTAGTATGTCCTATGTTAAAACAAGAAAATAGGAACGGTGATTTTGGAACACTGCAGTGAAGATGCGCGTTTTTGTAGTTTCACCATTACCTCAGCAATGAAGAGTTTTGAAACAATTTTCGCTCAGTCTATACTTGATTACCTATTTTAGTTGTAACTGTTATTATTTCTATTTATACTTACTGTGATTTTAAATTTTTTACTCGTCATTCATTTATTTTTATAAAAGTTTTCCTAAAATAAAATTTGTGGAAATTTGCAGTGCCTATTCATGTCTTTAAGTTTTTTTCCTCCTTTTTATACCCTGTTCTCCTGTAATTTTAAAAAATATTACCTAGTTTCCCTCCGCACAGATGATTTTCAAAAGTCGACATGAAAAATTCGTAACTCCCTAATCTGGAAATGGGAAACCACAGAGGAAAACCTCAGGAAAACGTACAACTTCAGACTTCAGGCCATTTTTTTTCTTTTTCTTTTTTTAGTGAAAAACGTATTTGCACCGTATTTTGATTCGGAAAATTGCACAGGTCGGTGAAAAAAAATTTTCTTGGAAATATGATGGTTGATTCTTGAGTAATTTATAGCGCCGAGTTCGAAAAAGACCGATGAATCGTCAAAAACGGCCAAAAACATCCGTTTCTTGGCTTGGGAAGCCTCGGGACCATGTACAATCAGGACCAGACGTAGAGTCACGACTGAACTGGAATCATGATAAACCATCAAAATCTAACGTTTCTTGCCTTAGGAAGGCGCGGGGAACCAAGGGACTAAGGGCAATCGATTCTACGACTTGATAATTGTAGGATTAGGTTTTACTCCAAAGACTTCATGCACAAGGAAAATGCACAGCTATGTGCAAAAGAATTATAGGGTGTTCAAAAAGTTTTGCACACTTTCGGATTTTGAGCGAATGAATGCAGCGATCGATTTGCTGTTTATGTGTCCTTCAAGTACACGTAATACCAGTAAAACAAGACCAAGAACAACTCTCTAGCTTCAAAAATTTCCGTTCTTATTTCATCTCTTCCATGAGAAACAATCCAAATTTACGACTTTAAATTTTGAACCAAATATTCTACTATCGAATGCGAAAATCATGCATGAATTTAAGTTTTATGTTGACCAGCTTCTCGAAAGAAAAATAAAATTTCTAAGGAAGTCTGCAAAATCGCAAATGGAGAAACGCCGTCCCTCATTTTGCCCAAAATTATGTATGCGTAAAATATAAGGCATTATGACTTTCCTCTCTCAACTTATATTCGTCTGTATCGATAAACAATGGGACGCGTTCGCTACGGCTCCTTGATACAGCTATACAACCCCGACGGATGTCCGTATTGCGTTCAAAAAATTGAAGGCGTTTTGACTCCCTGCTGATAATGCCTGTAGTTGATTCGATCGACGGACGTGTTGGTCAGCGGTGACGGGGACTTGATGCAACTTTTTAAACTTGATGGATGTCCGTATCGCACCGACTGAAGTGCGAAACCACGTATCTCCTTTGCGGTGTTTCCAAATTTCCGTTCTTATTTCATCTCTTCCATGAGTAACAATCCAAATTCACAACTTTAAATTTTGAACCAAATATTCTACTATCGAATGCGAAAAATCATGCAAGAATTTAAGTTTTATGTTGACCAGCTTCTCGAAAGAAAAATAAAATTTCTAAGGAAGTCTGCAACGCCGCAAATGGAGAAACGCCATCCCTCATTTTGCCCAAAAATATGTATGCGTAAAATATAAGGCATTATTGACCTTCCTCTCTCAACTTATATTCGTCTGTATCGATAAACAATGGGACGCGTTCGCTACGGCGCCTTGAACTATACAACCTCGACGGATGTCCGTATTGCGTTCAAAAAATTGAAGGCGTTTTGACTCCCTGCTGATAATGCCTGTAGTTGATTCGATCGACGGACGTGTTGGTCAGCGGTGACGGGGACTTGATGCAACTATTTAAACTTGATGGATGTCCGTATCGCACCAGTCTAAGCGCATCAGTCTAAGAATCATTCTAAACCCAAAAATTGGCAAAATTAAGAGAAATGAAAGCAGAATAGTGTTTGGAAAAAAACCTCACATTCGACACACAAATCGGTCAAGGGTCAATTCCAAGCGAGCTTACTTGGTTCCGACCCTATCGGCGAAATTTCCATTTTGACCCGAAAAATTTAGTCCATGTTATCCGTGTCGATTTTTCTCGATTTGGACGGAGAAAAATATTCAAGATTTTAGTCGCATCCTACGTTGTTGGAAGCGTAGAATCGATTCAGCACGGTCCCGACTCTCGGCGAGGCTTCCTGAGCCGAGAAACAGTAAAAAACTTGTCAAAAACGAGCTCGTCTGACCACTTTTTGACTCTTCCTCTGGAGCGTTTTCAGCGGCTAGCTCGAAGCAAGGGACTTGCGGAGCTATTCCGACTGGAAAATTGCACTCGGCGGGTCAATTCCAAGCGAGCTTACTTGGTTTCGGACCGATCAGCGAACTTTAGATTTTGACGCTAAAAATTTAGTCCGTGTAACTAAATTGTCTAAAATTGTCTTGGGTCAATTCAAAGTGATTTTACTTGGTTTCGGACGCGATTGTCGAACTTTTGATTTAGACCCTAAAAATTTAGTCCATGTAAACCCTGTCGATTTTTCTCGATTTGGGACTGAGAAAAAAATGTTGAGATTTCAGTCGGATCCTATGTAGTTGGAGTCGTAGAATCGATTTCGCACGGTCACGACGAAGCTTCTTGAGCTGAGAAACAGTCAAAATTGGTCAAAAACGAGCTTTTCCGACCACTTTTTGACTCTTTCCCTGTAGCGTTTTCAGCGGATATCTCAAAGCGAGGGACTCGCGGACCTTTTTCGACTGGAAAATCGCAATTAGCGTGTTCATTCCAAGCGAGCTTATTAGGAACTCTTGTCAATTTTTCTCGATTTTGAACTGAGAAAAAAATTTCGAGATTTCAGTCGGATCCTACGTTGGAGGCGTAGAATCGATTCCGCAGAGTTCCGACTCTCGGCGAAACGTCCGAAGCCGAAAAACAGTCATAATCTGGTCAAAAACGAGCTTTTCTGACCACTTTTTGACTCGTTCTCTGGAGCGTTTTCAGCGGATATCTCGAAGCGAGAGACTCGCGGAGCTTTTTCGACTGGAAAATCGCAATCAGCGTGTAAATTCCAAGCGAGCTTACTGGGTTTCGGCCCGTTAAGTGAACTTTAGATTTTGACGCTAAAAATTTAGTCCATGTAACCATGGACTAAATTTTTCGGGTCAAAATCGAAAGTTTGCCGATCGGGCCGAAACCAAGTACTTTCGCTTATAATCAACCCGCTGAGTACGATTTTCGACTCGGAAAAGCTCCGCGAGTCCTTCGCTTCGAGCTATCCGCTGAAAACGCTCCAGAGAAAGAGTCATAAAGTGGTCAGAAAAGCTCAGTTTTGACCACTTTTTGACTGTTTCTCGGCTCAGGAAGCCTCGCCGAGAGTCGAGACCGTGCGGAATCGATTCTACGCCTCCAACTACGTAGGATCCGACTGTGATCTCGAAATTTTTTTCTCAGTCCAAAATCGAGAAAAATTGACATGGGTTCCATGGACTAAATTTTTCGGGTCAAAATCGAAAGTTCGCCCATTGGGCAAAAACCAAGTAAGCTCGCTTGGAATTGACCCGCTGAGTGGGATTTTCTAGTCGGTTCCAGAGGGGGGACGGAAAAAGCTATTTTTGCATCAAGCTCTTTTAGTCCATGAAACCCCAGTCGATTTTTCCCGATTCATTAATCCGATGAAAGAAAATAATCCGAGATTAGTATCAAATCCCATGTAGGTACTTGGAGGCGTAGAATAGATTCCGCGTGGTCCCAAGGCTCGCCGGAGCTTCCTGAACCGAGAAACAGTAAAAAACGAGTGTTGATTTCTTGACGTTTCGGGCATGGTCGAATATTCACCTCTGTGTGGTCCAGGCCTTCCATTTATAAGAAATGAACGAAAAAATTATGAAAGAATAAATATGAATGTGGTTTAATAATTTTAATTTCCGCCACCGCGCTAACTGCACTGTGTTTGACGAAATGCATTAAGTATTCATGCAGTCCTGTAGGCACTATGAGTCTCACGCCATCCGCTGCTGACCGCACTGCGTTTGACGCAATGCGTGTGAAGTATTCGAGGAGTCTTGTAGGCGCTAAATGTGTTTCATGCTGACTGGCACGGCGCGCGAAGGGCTTCTCCTTTTCAACTCAAATCCTCGTCATCATTGCTCTTTGCGCCGCGCCGCTCCAAGCCAAACTGCGTGTTTGGTTTCTCTCTCAACTATACCAATGAAAGGCGCTGTCTCTTGTATTGCTGAAAGACGAACAAATTCAACGCAAAAAATTCATTACTATATGTATACTTTAACTCTCAGGAAATGAGAGATTTTGTCGCCTTTTCTCGTTTTTAATTTTTTTTCTGAATCCGTTCTTTTTTTTTATACCTAAATTTGAAAATTTGCAAAATTTGCCGCCCCCTAAAATTGCCGCTATGGGCCGCGGCCCATGTGACCACCCCCTAAATCCGGCCCTGGATTAGGGGCTGGGGAGGAACATTTTGACGATGAAACTCCTAGGCCACGTACATCGTTTGCGGTATTCAAAAATCTCCGCTCCCATTTTACTTTTTGGCGGAGAGCA
The DNA here is from genome assembly GCF_918797505.1 of Bemisia tabaci. Classification (NCBI taxonomy): domain Eukaryota; kingdom Metazoa; phylum Arthropoda; class Insecta; order Hemiptera; family Aleyrodidae; genus Bemisia; species Bemisia tabaci. The sequence continues at coordinate 78,145,383 of NC_092793.1, forward strand.
AAGCAATTTCATTCCTTGGATTTTCCACACAGTTTTCTTCACGCAGACGAAAAATCCCGGGGTTTTAAAAAATTGACGTTGAATGGTTTTCATGATAAAATAATGTATGACAGGAAGTCTGCAACGTTGCAAACTGAGATATGTGGCCTCGTAGTTTCACCGTCTATTTGGGTTCATTACTACGCAGATCGATTTTAATGTCAACCTGCAATAACCATGAGAGATGAAAAAATTTTCACTTTGTGTTCGTCGTTTTTCCATCATTTTAATCCATGAAATCGAAAAAAAAAAAAAAAAAAAAAAAAAAAAAAAAAAAAAAAAAACATTAACCATCCAATTTTCGTTGTTACAGAGAGGTTACTTCTTGGCAGCCCATGTTTTGCCGTTACGCATAAAATCGGCCACGTTTAATAGAGATACATCTAGTCGCTTTCAGTTTGAACCAGGTTTCAGGATTGAAGTTTCATTTCTTCAAAAAACTTAGGTAATGTTAAATGTGAAGTTTAACGTGCTTTCAGGCTTAACAATGTTTTCTCGACTTTGAATTTTAGCCAGGACACGATGCAAGACTAATTGTATTAAACTACTTCAAACTCTTCTCTTTTCAAAATGCTTCATGGTAACTGGTAAGTTCCTGCTGAACTTGGTCCGATTCGTTGCTCCTATGGCGTAAGGGTGTATCTCAAATTCCGCGTGAGTCCCGGCACAGTGGTTTTGAAGCAAAAAAAAAAGAAAAAATGTGACAAAAATGTACCCAAAAATGGTTTGCTCGGGGTGAGTCCATGGTACATACGTGCACACTTTAGACTCATGCGCAGGGGCTATCGTCCTTTTTTTTTTGCTGAGAATTCAAAATCTGCCGAGATTTTTTATCTAAAAGATAAAAAAAAGCGACAAAAATGTATCCAAAAATGGTTTGCAGGGGGCGAGTCTATGGTACGTCTACACGTAAAATTGCGAAGAATAAAAATCTTGACTGATCCTTTTTTCGAAATACGCGATTTGAGATTTTCATAGTAAATGCAACTTTTCCACTGATTTTGATCCGATTTTTTATTTATTTGTACATTGAATCGGTGTTGATCGGTTAACGTTTTCATTTTTCGTTCGATTCATGTCGATCACACATACCCTCTCGTTACACGCACACTTCCTTTCATACTCTTTTTTGTAATCGAAAAATTCGCCCTCTGCTGCGTCTGCGGCAATAATTGTTGTTACGAGTATGCGGTGCGTGCTGGTTTCAGGTAGTTACATACTCGACTCTTTGAAGGCGATTTGTGTGCGAGTTCGCCAGTTCTCCAACAGGGTACGCCACTTGCGCACATAAAACGCCTTCAGAGAGTCGAGTATGTAATGACCTGAAACCAGCACGCACAACATATTCGTAACAACAATTGCTGCAGACGCAGCTGAAGGCGAATTGCTCTCGCACATAAAACGCCTTCAGAGATTCGTGTATGTAATGACCTGAAACCAGCACGCGCAACATATTCGTAACAACAATTGCCGCAGACGCAGCTGAAGACGAATTTCTCAGTTTAAAAAAAAGGGTATGAAAGGAAGTGTGCGTGTTACGAGAGGGTATGTATGATCGACATGAATCGAACGAAAAATGAAAACGTTAACCGATCAACACCGATTCAATGTACAAATAAATAAAAAATCGGATCAAAATCAGTGAAAAAGTTGCATTTACTATGAAAATCTCAAATCGCGTATTTCGAAAAAAGGATCAGTCAAGATTTTATTCTTCGCAATTTTACGTGTACACGTACCATAGACTCGCCCCCTGCAAACCATTTTTGGATACATTTTTGTCGCTTTTTTTTTATCTTTTAGATAAAAAATCTCGGCAGATCTTGAATTTTCAGCAAAAAAAAAGGACGATAGCCCCTGCGCATGAGTCTAAAGAATCATTCTGAACCCAAAAATCGGCAAAATTAAGAGAAATGAAAGCAGAATAGTGTTTGGAAAAAAACCTCACATTCGACACACAAATCGGTCAAGGGTCAATTCCAAGCGAGCTTACTTGGTTCCGACCCTATCGGCGAAATTTCCATTTTGACCCGAAAAATTTAGTCCATGTTATCCGTGTCGATTTTTCTCGATTTGGACGGAGAAAAATATTCAAGATTTTAGTCGCATCCTACGTTGTTGGAAGCGTAGAATCGATTCAGCACGGTCCCGACTCTCGGCGAGGCTTCCTGAGCCGAGAAACAGTAAAAAACTTGTCAAAAACGAGTTCGTCTGACCACTTTTTGACTCTTTCTCTGGAGCGTTTTCAGCGGCTAGCTCGAAGCAAGGGACTTGCAGAGCTATTCCGACTGGAAAATTGCACTCGGCGGGTCAATTCCAAGCGAGCTTACTTGGTTTCGGACCGATCAGCGAACTTTAGATTTTGACCCTAAAAATTTAGTCCATGTAACCCCTGTCGATTTTTCTCTATTTGGGACTGAGAAAAAAATTTCGAGATTTCAGTCGCATCCTACGTAGTTGAAGGCGATGAATCGATTCCGCAAGGTCCCACCACTCGGCGAGGCTCCCTGAGCTAAGAAACAGTCAAAAATTGGTCAAAAACTAGCTTTTCTGACCACTTTTTGTCTCTTTCTTCGGAGCGTTTTCAGCGGATAGCTCGTAGCGAGGGACTCGAGGAGCTATTCCGACTGGAAAATCGCACTCGGCGGGTCAATTCCAAGCGAGCTTACTTTGTTTCGGCCCGATCGGCAAACTGTCGATTTTGACGCTAAAAATTTAGTCTATGTAACCCCTGTCGATTTTTCTCGATTTGGGACTGAGAAAAAAATGTCGAGATTTCAGTCGGATCCTACGTAGTTGGAGTCGTAGAATCGATTTCGCACGGTTACGACTCTAGGCAAGGCTTCTTGAGCCGAGAAACAGTCATAAACTGGTGAATATCAAGACCACTTTTCTGGCGAGTTTTTGCCTGTTTCTCTGGAAGATTCTTAGCATATATCTGGAAACGAGGAACTCGTGGAGCTTTTCGGACAGGGAAATCGCACTCAGCGGGTCAATTCCATGCGAGCTTACTTGGTTTCGGCCCGCTCGGTGAACTATCGATTTTCATGCTAAAAATTTAGCCCCCTGTCGATTTTTCTCGATTTTGGATTCAAAAAAAATTTCGATATTTCAGTCGGATCCTATGTACTTGGAGGTGTAGAATCGATATCGCACTGTCCGGACTCTCGGGGAGGCTTACTGAGCCGAGAAACAGTCAAAAACTAATCAATACGAGCTTCATTGGTTTCGGCCCAATGGGCGAATTTTCGAATTAACTCGAAAAATTTAGTCCATGTAACCCATGTCAATTTTTCTCGATTTAAGACTGAGAAAAAAATTTCGAGATTTTCAGTCGCATCCTTCGCAGTTGGAGTCGCAAAATCGATTCCGCACGGTCCCGACTCTCGGCGAGGCTACCTGAGCTGAGAAACAGTCAAAAAGTGGTCAAAACTGAGCTTTTCTGACCACTTTTTGACTCTTTCTCTGGAGCGTTTTCAGCAGATATCTCGAAGCGAGGGACCGACGGAGCTTTTCCCACTCAAAAATCGCACTCAATGGGTCAATTTCTAGCGAGCATACTTGGTTTCGGACGCGATCAGCGAACATTTGATTTTGACGCTAAAAATTTAGTCCATATAACCCCTGTCGATTTTCCCCGATTTGTCTGAGAAAAACATTTCAAGATTCCAGTCGCATCCTATATAGTTGGAGGCGTAGAATCGATTCCGCACAGTCTGACTGAAGTGCGAAACCACGTATCTCCTTTGCGGTGTTTCAAAATTTCCGTTCTTATTTCATCGCTTCATTGAGAAACAATCCAAATTTACGACTTTATATTTTGAGCCAAATATTCTACTTTCGAATGCGAAAAGTCATGGAGAATTTAAGTTTTATGTTGACCAGCTTCTCGAAAGAAAAATAAAATTTCTAAGGAAGTTTGCAACGTCGCAAATGGAGAAACGCCGTCCCTCATTTTGCCCAAAAATATGTATGCGTAAAATATATGGCATTATGACCTTCCTCTCTCAACTTATATTCGTCTGTATCGATAAACAATGGGACGCGTTCGCTACGGCGCCTTGATACAACTATACAACCTCGACGGATGTCCGTATTGCGTTCAAAAAATTGAAGGCGTTTTGACTCCTTGCTCATACTACCTGTAGTTGATTCGATCGACAGACGCGTTGGTCGGCGGTGACGGGGACTTGATGCAACTTTTTAAACTTGATGGATGTCCGTATCGCACCGACTGAAGTGTGAAACCAAAGTCCGTGAAGTTAACACCCCGACTTTTAAAAGTTAAAATTTTCTCTTTTGCTCATCATTGCTCATCATTTGCTTACCTCGAAAATCGGTTTCCTTTTTTTTTTTGCTGGGGCATGTACCCCCCAAAAATCGAATTTGAACTTTCAGATAGGTCATTGACCTTAGCACCCCCACTTTGTCCGATTGACCTGAAAATGGTCTCAAACGACGCAGAATCAGTTGCTCACGTTTTCTCAGCCCTTTGTTTCCTTTGCCCGAATCCTACCTCCTCCCGAAAATGAATGGCGGTTGCGAACATAGTCGGTGCGCTCCCTTTGATACGCGCCAAAATGCGGCCATTCGATTTAGAAGGGAAGTGGGGGGTTAGCAACGAAAACTAAGGGCTGAGCAAAGGTGAGCAAATGATCCTGCGTCGTTTGACACCAATTTCAGCTCAATAGGACAAAGTGGGGGAGCTGCCTTTGATGTCCCCCAAAATGCCGCCTTTCATTTTGGGGGGAAGCGGGAGGTGAGCAACGAAAACTAAGGGCTGAGCAAAGGTGAGCAAATGATTCTGCGTCGTTTGAGACCATTTTCAAGTCAATCGGACAAAGTGGGGGTGCTAAGGTCAATGACCTCTCTGAAAGTTCAAGTTCGATTTTTGGGGGGGTACATGCCTGAACAAAAAAAATGAAAGTGATTTTCCAGGTGAGCAAATGATGAGCGATGATGAGCAAAAGAGAAAATTTAAAATTTTAAAAGTCGGGGTGCTAACTTCACGGACATCAGAGATACAGCGTTTTGAAAATGACATGTAGCGTGACCGCCTCCAGGATTTTTAGCTACAAATATGTTTATCAAGGGAAAAAAAGTTAAATGAGAATTGAGTGTTTTTATTGAAAAAACTTACAAAATCTTACAGAAATTGACGAGCTTCAAGTTTCTTCATCGGATGACACGGATGACTCAACATTTGGCTGTTTTTCAAAGTATTTTTCACCACTTTGAACACAAAGCTTCAGCCGTTCTGTCCAATTCACAAGGATCATCTTTTCGAAGTCTTATTGACGGAGGGTTTTGAAGCATTTTTGAACAGCGGTTTTGATCTAGGCTATGGAATCAAACCGTGTGCCTCTCAGAAATTTTGAAGTCAGAAAAGAGCCATTCCAAAGCCTAGATCAAAACCGCTGTTCAAAAATGCTTCAAAACCCTCCGTCAAGAGGACTTCGAAAAGACGATCCTTGTGAAGTGGGCAGAACGGCTGAAGCTTTGTGTTCAAAGTGGTGAAAAATACTTCGAAAAACAGCCAAATGTTGAGTCATCCGTGTCATCCGATGAAGAAACTTGAAGTCTGTCAATTTCTGTAAGATTTTGTAAGTTTTTTCAATAGAAACACTCAATTCTCATTTAACTTTTTTTCCCTTGATAAACATATTTGTAGCTAAAAATCCTGGAGGCGGTCACGCTACATGTCATTTTCAAAACCCTGTATCTCTGTCATTTTTTTAAGCTAGAGAGTTGTTCTTGGTCTTGTTTTATTAGTAATTACGTCTACTTTAAACACACATAGACTGCAAATCGATAGCTGCTTTCGTTTGCTCAAAATCCGGAAGTGCGCTAAACTTTTTGAACACCCTATGTAAATCTCAAAGAAAAGAGAAATTATAATAATAAAGTTTGAGAGTACGTAGGTGTGGTTTTTATTTATTTGCACACAGTTCCTTCCTGCATGAATAAATCCATTGGTAAAGTACTCCCCCAAAATTTTCCTTCCTGACACCCTCCTCTATTCAGTAGATAGGAGGGATTTTTGTATTGGTGGCATGGCTTTGTACAGAAGCCTTTTTTAAGACCAAGTTTGGAATGTTCCTGTGGTATTGATTTTTTTCATTGTCATGTTAAACAACAAGTTGATAATGTTCACTGTTTCTTTATTTGTCCTTCCAAGACAAAAGGTCCCAGTGGGACTTTTTTATCACACTGTTTGAATTAGCGACGTTCATGCGGGTTCTCAATAGAGCTAATTATAGAGTATTAGTTACGTACATAATTTATAGGCGGTCCTGTCTTCGCCGCAATGGATAGAAACCGAGTTTAAATGCATTTAAATTTTGCTGCTTTAGTGCATATTGTTTTGACGTGGTAGGCACAGTTACACTAAAGCATACTTGCAAGGAACGTGTCTATGTTAAATGCATTGAAATACTTCTTCTCATGAGTGAAGAAAAGAGGAAGGAGAATCCATTTGGCCATTAGTTGAGCTTCAGTTGGATTGAAAAAAAAAGCTCTGGTTCAATAATGAAGTGATGTATTTACAAAAAAAGGGGAAAAATGTTCAACTATGACATTTCCTCTTTTCATCAATAAATTTATAAAAACATTCATAATACAAATAAGAATATATAACTTGTTTCTAATGACACATTTCATAATTACAGGAAATATACAAAACAATTCTTTTTTAGTATCAATTACGCCTAAGTTATTGAACTATAAATATTAAAAAAATTAAAACACGCTTACAATGCAATATTTACCTCAGTGTTAGGTGAGAAGGATTTAACATGATTCTCTCGGACATTGCACAAACAGTGAAAACACTATAACAAGACTTTGTACCTTGATTGATTCAATCCCCAGAAATCAATCAAAAATTTCAATCGAAAGATTATTTAAATATTTATCTCTAACCTGTCATTCTTGCCAGCTAAACAAAATGACGTTGAATGATAAGGAATAAAAAAAACTCCATCATTTACGATGGAATATTCGAAGGAAAATTGTACTTTTTGCATTATGGAACCACTATTTCTAGCTCATTTTTTAAACGACATACATTCCATTATGTTACCCATGCAGATAGGTGCTTATACGGATGAGCTGGAAACAAGTAGTAGTTCCTCACTGCAAAATGAAGTCAAATTCATGTGCTTCAATATTTATCCACTATTTAAAGTCATTAGGACAACAACCGTGTAATTTCATTTGTTTGTCTGTTGCATTCTGCATACATGTCTCTAATGCTGGTGATTTTTTCCCCAGGCGCCTGCACAGAAGCTGGTTGTTTTGGCAACAATACTTTCCCTCAATCCTTATATGTTCACTCTTTCGATACATAAGTTAAAAATTAGAACAAAAATGTTCGCTACTTGAAATAATCAATCTCTATACTAATGCACTTAGGGCAGAGCCTAGTGTGGAATTTTGTTATTTCAAGAATGAAGTACCTGTCTTTCTCTAATATGGGGCATGAGTGCGCTAAGAACCTTTGCTTCGTGGATAGATCAGGAGGGCAGCATTATTCATATGAGTAATCCCTGTAGCAAACAACTGGGAAAGCTAGAGGCAAAGTCTTCTGTAGTGAAAAAAAATTTAAGAGAAATCAGGGCATCATGAATACATTGACATTTAACTCATTATGACTTTCAACAGGTGGAACAGTTGACATGCCATTTCATTACAAAAACTAGAGGGTACTCTTCAAGAAGCCAACTTGATTCTCTTGTGTTGGCGATGACAGTCCCTGATGCAGATAAAAGCTATTAAGAATGTATCCATGCACTTGGCTTTGTTATGTTGAACACTACCTGACTAATTTCTAACTTAATCTTGATTTTAAGCTTTACATTGAAGTACATACAAACTACAGTTTGAATACAGAAGCTAAAAACAGATTTGGAATTGAAACGGAATTGATAAATTCAAAACGCTACCAAGGAGTTCAAAAATGCCTCAGTTTTCAAAAATATGCTACGACATGACATAATTGTTCAACTTGATAATCAAGAGCTAAAAGAAATCATGCTGGTTGCCAGAATAAAACGATTTTATGGAAAATTTTGAGGTGATGAACCAAAATACTCAAACGCCAAAAGTCAACAAAACATCACGATGGCTCGATTCCTTCTAAGGCTTAATGCTCTGTTTTGACGAAGATGCAGAACCTGTCACGCCCACTTTTGTCAAATTGTCCAGAAACTGATTAATCAAATATAAAAAGGTTGTGCAAATCTTCAAAAGAGCACTGACATAAGAGGAATTAGCAAAGGTAAACTACTCCATCTACAGGTGTTTTAAACTTGCCATCAATATGCCTTCTTTGATCCTTTCATTTGCCTTTCCATAAAAAACTACACAAACTTAAATTTCTGTCAGTCAAGAAACACATTTATTCACAGGAAAGATGTTGGAAGTGTTGGTTACAATTCACAAAAAAAATATGATAATAAAATAACAATTGTCATAACAAATAATAATACTGATTCACAAAAACATGAGCAGCACCAGACTGTTGAGAGAAATCACCAGACTGGCCTCATAAGGAAATACCAGTTGATTTCAAACTAAAATTACGTAAAACAGTTACAAAAAAGATAGTTTGATCCACTTTCCAATCCTCTTTCATTTTTCGCCTCTTCTGTTTCCAAGAGGACTTAATTCAAAGGAGCAAAATAATTGTCACGCACATACAATCGTGCACAATGTGTTTACTACCGATAATTGTCAGTAAAATCAAATTTTTAACTAAACAATCCATGAACGTCTTTTTTTAGGACTTTAAAGTTATCTTTACCACATTAATTCAAGAATGGTAATAGTAGGTAAATAGTAGGTGGTAATAGTAGGCCCTGATTTCTAAAAATAAAAAAAATTTAATGATGTATTACACTGTTTTTAACGAGTCCGAAAAGGCTGACCCTCTTGAATCTGTCAATCATACATAGCTAAAACGGCACATAGAATTCTGGTTGTTTGCTTCAAACGTTTATTAGTAACTGACTATGGAACGGCATCCTTCGATAAGTGGAAGCTCAAGCTCTACACTGGACTCCGGATTATTTGGATTCATGGGGACCAAGCCGACCCGGATTATAAAAAAATCTAGATACTCCACAGAGAAAATAATTAATTCTCAATTACATACGAAAATTAATGAATTAGAGCTTATAACGTGTTTGAAAGGATTATTGTATCTTAATAAAATGTATTCCTCTACATTGGTTGTGAACACACAACACCACCACGACCACTTGTTCGGTCGATTTGCATAAACCAGAGTTCGTATCAAACAATCGGATGTCTATTGTATTATGCTTATCATGCCTTCTTTCCAATTTAAGATCTTTTTTTTAAACGGCTTTATTTCAGGGCACCACAGTTGCTTAGAATGAAAAATCATTTGTACCATGACTTGCGGCAATTAAAAGTTTCTATTTGTTAACATTAGCTCAAACAGAATTGATGCGCATGGCTAATGCTTTAAAAGAGAGAGATTTTATCTGAACATCGTTAACCTCACTTATTTTTATATAACTTTAAAAACGATTTCATCAATAATTGCACACTTAATAGCCAACGGAATACATGTGAAGCGAAAAAGCATTGAAATTTCCTCTTTTGTCAAAGTACATAGAAAAAATAAAGTACGTATATCAAATTGCTTGAATTTTCATCATCCAACTTCCATGATAATTTCTTGCTTCTTTCTTTCATAAATTACTGAAAAACTTGATAGAGATTATTTCATGTATTATAAGGCAACAAGGCAAATTGAACCTTATATGATTTTTTTTGCTTTGTTGTCTCCAAAATTACATTAAAACTTTGTTTCTTTTGCTTTTGGAACCGTTGCATCACAAATAAGACAGAAAAAAGAATTCACTATAATTTTTAAAAACAAATTTACTTATTAGCTGGTAGTTTAGATTTACTAAAGGCAGAGATATGTAAGCCAAGTTTCTCCTGCGTTTCTTCATTTCATCGCCCTCATGACATATGGACATAACTACTTTTTGCGATGAGCCCTGTGGTCCATAGAACTCAATGATTGCCCGGGCTCATCTCAGTGTGTACATGCACCTTTTAGTCAACCGAACGCCAATTTATTACACTTCATAGTGATTCATCGCAGTAGTTTGGCTTCTTGATCAAACTATATCCTATCTTCTAAGCTTTGTGGGTTGGAGAGCTAGAATTTTTACGGGATAAACAAACCGGTTTTGATACAAGGTATCTCAATAAGAAGTGGTTGATATTCAAACATACCCTAGTAAATTTTTAGCTAAGATTTGCAATAAATTTGCAGATATTACCATGGGCAAAAAGTTCACAAATCAATGAAGTGGTGATAAACGATAAAATAAAAAAAAATAAAATAACATTTATGCTGAAACAATCGTGGAGCAAGAAATAGGAAAGTTCTTGCTTGTACATAGAATGCACTAGAAGTTACATACAAAACTCAGCATGGATATTTGATCGAATAATTTAAAAATAGGACTTGAATATTAAAATATGCACAGGGGTAGGTACTAATAAAAGTAGAAATTCGATAGAATAAAATGTTTTGTATAACAATGATTAGCCCTATTTTGAGCTTCACTACCTACTGGGTTAGTGAGAACACAGATCTTTTACAATGGGTAGCAGCCATACATTTCATAACGATCAGATCAGTCAGTAAAATGACAGGGTAATCTTCGTCACTTGCAACAGTCAAAATAGTAAAATTTAATTATTTGCAACAGGTAAATTTCAGATACAGTTTTTACTCTTTTTGTCTAGCGGCAGTCTTGATACAGTGACCGGGTCTTGTGTTCAGGCACCATCTTTTATCTACGGTATCATGCAAATCTTTCTATAATGGTAATAAAACTTAATGTGATATCTAAAAATCTAGAGGGGAAACCTCAATTAAGAGCTATTGAGCCTTTTACTAACAACAGCTAGGGAACATTGTCCCAAAAAAATAATCAACAAAATTTTCAGCACGATTGTGCACGAATTAATTTAGGTGGGTACCGATTCTTCATTTCAAGATGAGATTCATGGGCTTGTTAAAGTTACAGCGCTTCTTTGGAGGGCACCCATATTGTTGGGCCACTATGTTCATTGATGACCTCTTTTATCTTGCCGTAGATTTCCTCAGGTGTGTCCCCTTGAACGATTGCTGAAAATAATTTAATAACATTTGTTATTTTAAATAGTATTCATTATGCCTTGATGTAATGTCTTGATGAAGGTCTACAATACCTTCATCTTAGAGTTTAAAAACTACCAGGATAGTGTGAAAGCAAGATCTAATGTGCTTTCATGCTTGAATTGGAATTGGCAAAAATCAAATTCTTGTTCAGCGAGGCACTTCTCTGATCTAAAAATTAACGCTCTTTCGCTACGCACTACCTAAGGGTACTAATTTAGTTTCCTTAAAAAGATAACTCTAAACACGCTTAACAATCCAAGTTTTCAGAAAAACGAGGAATGCAATGCCATACAGCATGCACTCAGTCTTTTAAGCCCAATAAAATTTGGACCCTACAGAAAAATATCTCTTCATTAACAAAACTACAATTGCAAGTGCATTAGCATATTGTAAAACTGAAACTGGGGTACTGCGATGCTGCTGGGATTGTACAATTACTTTTACACATTAATGAATATGAACTGCTTTCAAAACTTTGAAAGTGCATACCTAAACGTCTGCTTCTAGGGTTACAATGATTTTTTATCGGCTTATTTTATATTTTAGCAAAATCACTTGACGGTTATGTGCAAAGCATTTCTAAGGGCTAATCATAAAAGTTTATCAAATTTCCATAAAATGTTCAGAATGTTCACATAGTACTTTAAAACCTTAAAAAACGATTGAAATTTCGTGTAGGCCTAATTTTGGTTGTCTAAATTTAGTTTGCACACCTGAGAAATGACAGAAAAAGATGAAAAAATGTGTTCGTTATAATGATGCGTACATTGAGAAGCAGGCTCAAATCAACTTCGTACTTTTTGGTGAGGAATAAATTCTTGTTAGAACCTGTGGGCGGCAACTTTGCTCCCTCCATTTAAACCCTCATAACTACGTAAATTTTTGAGCAAACAAGATGATTTAGTCTCAATAAGCCTGTTGCTAACTTCAGCTAGAGCAAAAAGAAGAAATGTTTTTTAAAGAAAATTGCTCTAGAATCACGATGAATGCACCAGGAAAGTCTGAAATACACTTCTAAATGCACAATCTGTGTAAAAAATATGCGTTTTTTTAAAGCTTCCCACTTGAAAAATGATACTGCAGCACAGTTGAACGTTTTGTAAGAGGTGTCGTTCCATCCAACCCTTGCGCACCGGAATGCTACACAATAATTAACACGGCTAACACTTTCAAATCAGGAGGAAGCACCATGATCTTTCTCAGGGAAAGAAAAATGTAAATGTAAACATGCCAGTTGATATAATCCTGTCTCGCTGCGTGTATTTAGGCATGTTGGCGTTTTAGTGTCGTTACTGTGTGGCTTCCTGGTGTGCACGGGTTGGATGGAACGACACCTCTTACAAAATGTTCACCAGTGCTGCAGTATAGTTTTTGAAGTGGAAAGCTTAGAAAACCTCATATTTTTTACACAGATTTTGCACTTAGAGGAGTATTTCAGACTTTCCCGATGTGTTCATAGTGATTTTAGAGCAATTTTCTATAGCAAACAACTCTTCTTTTCGCTCTAGCTGAAGTTTGGCCCATAGACCAAGAATGATGAAAGGTTTTAAATGAGATCAAAATTAGCTCAATAAAAGAAAAAAAAAAAAAAAACAGCATTAGCCCTGAAAGTTTCGGAATGCCCTATGTGAAGTGTAATATTATTATTTGCCAGATACCTGTGAAATACGGCTTAAATTCAGATTCGATTTTAGCGGCTCTGTTGAACGTTTTGGTCGCCTGGTCCTCTGTTATCCTCTTGTTCATTTCCCTGAAAATTGATTCAAGAGATATTACAAAAATGAGACCAAAGATAAAATAAAAAATAAAAATAAGATCAAATAAACTACCATGAAAGTTCTTCTTAGGTAATAAAGTTGATGCACAGTCAGGGAGGATGGAAAAATTATTTTTCACCCAATAAAAGAGCTCAACAAGACCACATCTTTTGCCAAGTACAGTTCAAATCAGTTTCATATCAGTTTGTATCAAATCAGTTGCTCATAGAGAATGCAAAATAAAAGAAAGGGTATGATGAGAGTGAAAGAAGCTGATTGAAGGACCCTAATCCTGTAGCTCTCTTTGCAGGTTTTTTCTTAAAATCAAGGAATATCTTCATTAAATTTTCCTTTCTTTTTACAGGAGGATAAGGTAAACATTGAGAAGGTATTTCACTAAATACTTACATAATAGATTCTATTGACTTAGGTTTGATGAATACAGCGATTGGGTGAAGTTGGGCAACCATTAGTCGTTTGATCGCATTACCACTAACATCTAATATGCAATGCTTGCCCTGAAATAATTGGAACGAATTATACGATTAGCTGAAAAAATACATGATGGTCAAAATACTTTCACAGATAGATGAAAAACATGTTGCAAAAACGGAAAACTCTTTCTTGACACGGTCAGCAATTGCTATTACGTACTGAATTTTTCTTTAAAATAATTGACAATGGCTATTCAGCATTCACATTACAGACATCGCTGATGAAGGAGAGTTAAATGAAAAGTAAGAGTGTACCTTTTTTGTCACTTCAAAATCTTTACGAGGGGTAAAAAAAAATGAAGTTTTTGGCCAAAAATTGATTTGTTTATTGAGGTCCTCGAGAAATAAATGGACTTGTGAGTTTTTTTCTCATGAAAATCATGCAGTTAGTATTTCATTTTTGAGAAAAAAATAGTAATATTGTTGCTGACTAAAATCCAATTACACCGTTAGAGAGGTCTCTTTTTCAAAATTTCAACAGTCTATTGATTTTTTTAATTTGAAGCAGCCGATTGTATACAAGTTGAATTTTATTGCAATCACATCAAGAAATTTCCCACCAACTCGGATGATTAGTTCCCCTGAATTTGTCTCTGCTATTTTTAAGCTCAAAATAACATGTAAATCATTAGAAAGGTCACATCCTCAGCTTTCTATCGATATATTATGTTTTGAATTGTGAGCAACTAGAAACCGGATATTAAGTATTTTTCGATGCCAGGTCAAAAATAGAAAAAATGTAGGTGGCTCCTGCTAAATTCAATTCTTTGCTGCCAAAGTGCACTAAATTCCAGTTTGTTTGGGTCCTTCCTAGTATTCTCTTGAAAAAAAAAAAAAAAAAAAAACCATGGTGCCTCACTTGAACGAAGTCTCTTCATCATTGCAGTCAAGTCAGTTTTTCTATGTTCAAAACATTTTTTAATAACTTTAACATTGATTTCTATTTTTTAAAAAGTTGAAAATCTTAAATCTGATGGGTACAGAAGAAGTTTAGAATGACTGGTTAGGAGATGATATGGTGGATGTTTTGCAGCCATCTAAAAAACGAGACAATCTTCTAGGAAACACACTTTTAAGCCTCTAGAAAACTTTATTTTTAAAAATTCGACTGTCAAAAAAACTAGTGGGCGATGGAAAAAAAATATGGCCGTGTTTGGTTTTAGGCCAAGTTTCTTGAGAGGAGACCCAGTGACATCGAATGTTACCAAATTTCTTTGAATCATACATTTTTTCACAGAAGAATGGTTGTACTTATTCTCTTGAAAATCTCAGAAAATTGCCTCTGTGGCTTACAGAAGACGTATTTCGTTTGCAAGCGACACTTGCAACAATGTCATTTGGTTTGAGGTTGTTTTGTGTAATAGGGGCAGGACTTACTTTCACTCACAAAATTTTAAGGCCCTCAAAGCAACATTGCTTGGAAAATTGCAACATTCTCAGAAGTAAGTTCTTTTTGTGTCATTTTCTAAAGCAGCGCTAGAGAATACGGTTTCCAGTCGCAATCTTGAGTGCTTGATCTCCCATCTTGTTGTTTTCTCATTGGTTGTTAAGAATTGAGAAAAAAAACAGGATACATTTTGTTGTTTTGAACAAAACACATTTATTATATTCCTAAAGTTTTCAAGAGAATTGGTACAGCTGGTCACTTGTAAGAAACCAAATTGTTCGATATAATTTGGCAACAGCTGATGCCACTAGGTTCTCTTTCAAGAAACACCTTACCTTTGAAGGATTTGATCCTACTTTGCCCTGGACCTCAAAGAAAATCATAACCAAGCCACCGATGACTCATGGATTGTCAGATTATATAAAATTGATTTTGGTGGGTTGCAAGAGAAAAAATTAATTTACAAAAAGATAACAGATGGGTACATACCTGTTCTGCGACCTCTCTGACAGAGGCTACTGAGGTGCCATAAAGATTATTATTATACTGCCCTGCTTCAATAAATAGGTGATTTTGTATGTCTCGCTCCATTTCTTCCCGCGAGTGAACGAAGTGGTAATCCCTGCCTTCCGTTTCGTAATCCCTCTTTTCCCTTGTTGTGTCTGTAACATATCATGCAATTATGAAAAACAATTTCAGGGGATACCATTCATTTTAAATGACAGGTGAAAACATAAAAATAAAAAAGTCAAAGCTGTATTAGATACTTCTGAGGACTCAGATAAAATCTGTTTCATGCTAAAGTTATTGCTTAACCACCTCTGGCAAGTGCAAAAGTGAATAGAAGCTTGTACCCTTTAAAATAAGCTGACACATGTTTCAGTGTTTTTTGAAATTCAAAAGCGTACTCAGGATATTCAAACTGGCTCATTTCTTCTGGAACATCCTGCACATTGTGCTGTGAGGGAAAATATAGTAATTTTTGCTACCTAAAATAGAAAATACATAAATAAAGAAGAAAAAATTATCAAAAATGATTATTCCTTTTTGTAAAAAACTGGGGAAATTTTAAGAAGG
This sequence comes from Bemisia tabaci, assembly GCF_918797505.1. Classification (NCBI taxonomy): domain Eukaryota; kingdom Metazoa; phylum Arthropoda; class Insecta; order Hemiptera; family Aleyrodidae; genus Bemisia; species Bemisia tabaci. The sequence goes on from NC_092793.1 coordinate 78,161,349, forward strand.
CTCATAAAATACAATGTGATTTGGAAGTAAGAAATTATTACTTATGGGAGAAAGATCATTTTCTCCTCCGATTGTGGCCTTGTACTCGGAACACCACAGTTCAGTTCTTTTACACTCAGCTCTTAGTCTTGCTTTTTTTTTCAAAAAAATCTTTTTGATGGAGCCTCGGTAGAAAGTTTTTTTTTTTTTTAAACCTTCTACATCTCTCAATAAGAACAATTTAACTGAGAGGATTTTCAAGAGGTCTGCAGAGTATAAAAAATACAGTAAGGTTACGACAGAAATGAAAAATTAAATGATACTTACGTGGAACACAGGAGCCGAATTTGTCTGGATATTCATTGATCAAATCGTCATTGATTCTATCCTTCAGGGGTCCCAGGATGACCACAGGCCGCGCGTAGCTGATTTGCACTTGGGTGACAGGCTCGTAAGATAATATGGCTTCTTCAGTGCCTTTACAATATACAGTTTTTTCATTTAAAACAGTGATTTAATAAAAGGGTAAAAGGAATGGGGCGAGAAAGAATTGAGCAGCGCTGAGCGAACAAACTTTCAACAAAATTTTGAGAAAGCAAATAAGTCAACACATACTTTGAAATGAGAAATTGCCATTCAAAATCACTTTGATGAATGTTGTTTGAATATGGTACCGCAAAAAAATCAAACATGGAAAAAGAGAGGAAATTCTGAAGAGAAAGATAGTTTCAGACCTACCAGTGCTTAGAGAGACATGGGACAGCTACTCGAGGTATATTTAGGTTCATGCCTTTTTTTTGCTACTGTAGGTACAAACTGAAATCACCCAAATCCCTAGTCAAATCATTTTTTGTGTTGTAAGGTAAGTATATTATGGTGTTTAGGTAAGTAATACATTTCAAGGGTTTAAGGAATGGATAAAATCTTTTATGATAGTAGTAAATATTATGAATATTTTTCCTACTTTTTTCCACTCTTCAAATTAGCCTCAAGGCCACTGAATTCACAGCGGTGGTTTTTATTATTGTCTTCAAGTTTTGCCTGCATGTCAATATTAAGTAAGATATTTTGACCTTGCTCGCAACAGAGCAGTTCCTAGTTTCTGTTTTTCCTCGTATATTTGCATATTTCTGTCAAGATCAAGACTCAGCAGAAAATGGTTTAACATAAATTTAAACTCCCACCAAGTATTTATTTCAAAAGCAAGTCACTGTCAGGTACTTCAATTGCAAGATCAACTTGCAACTGAGGCATAGAGGAGGTGACGCATTCTGACAAAAAATTCTTCTCAGGAAGGAACGTAAAAATATGGAAAAACTGAGGGGTGTGCAGAATGAACTATGACTGTTTTGCATACACAATGAAAACATTGAGGGGATCATAGCATAACTTCAGCATTCAGAACTGGGTGATATTTAGACGTATTCTGAACAACACAAACAATGGACAGGTGACTTCTCATGAGTGAGAGTCTGTATTAGTAAAATGTAATTGAGGGTAAGGTGTTTAAAAAATATGCTGATATGAAGACTAAAATTCATTGAGTTCAACTTCCATTTGCCTCTCCGAAAAAAAAAAAGTGTAGCACTTGTAGGAACACAGCATAAACGAAGGTATTCTATCAAATAATTGATAAGTACTTGTCAATCTACTTCCGACATTATGATTCTGAGTCCTGATCAAAAGGCATGAATATTTGTGCTATTTTTAAACCAAAAAAAATGTTATTTATGCATTCGCCATGAATTGATTTTTATCTATAACATGTTTTTCAAGCTAAAAATGCATGTAAAAAAACTATCTGCGGACACAGGTCAACATCATCAAATTACGCTGAAGCTTGGTACTGGGACCTTTTTTGGTCGAAAGGGGAAAATATAAGAGGTTAGGCCAAAAAAGTCTTGTTACAACACTTTCTCATGTTTGATTGGGTCACTGTATTATTTTTGTAAGTGTATACACAGAACATAATTTAGTTTTCACTGGCTCGAGGGATACTCAACAAAATCTAGTTTAATTAGGCAACCTTTTCCAACAAATTTTACTGCTAGATCACCTATGAGATGTATTCGCTCACAACTTTAACTAAAATGAGAATTTTACCTTATTGCTCTCTAATCACCGGTGTTTAAAATTCATCTAAATAATTAAACCTTAAATGAAACCTCCTTTTTTACTGTGTGAAAAGGACAACTAAGGTATGTTCGGGCATATTGTTCATTCAGAGTAACGCAAGTGTAAACAAATGTTAGATTAGAGCAAGTCTCATGAGGATCATATACAAAGCGAGATATCACACCCAAGGGTAAACAGGTGCAAGATAATTGGACGAGGACAAACTTTAGGATCAACTAGATTTACTCTAGGGAACCATCACTACTAACTTTTTGCTGACTAAAGTTTACACTTGATTATTTACTGTCAGTTAGGTGACACAATACGACAAATATTCCTACTCTCTCTTTCCTGACGTTCACTTAGCATGGTAAATGGCACATTTCTGAGATGAATCTTTCTCCTGAGAGTAAATCAAGAAAGTTTAAACTTTAGATCAGAGCACTCCTACAGACTAACGCACATACTATACAAATTAAAATGTTGGTAACATGCAAAAGAGGCTATTTGCACACTGCAACCTGGGGTTCTACCTAATTTCCGGATGCGTTTTAATTGCAAATTTTTTATTCAGTTATTGATGAAAATTACAGTTCATCTAGGAGAATGATGAGGTATCATCGCTTTGTACATGAATAAAGGAGTACACACAAGCACCTGCACACACACACACACCCTCACACTGAAAAAATTACGATTTTCTTGATGACTAAAATAGCTTTTCGGAAGAATTAGGCCGAAAAAAGGAAAAGGAAGTCTAGAGAAATAGATGAAGTGAGATATTTTGGTACACATGGGCAATGCAACTTGATTATTTTGTAAGTTGGAGCTTGAAAGGAAAGAAAACAACGAATCAGTCTTTTCAGTTAATTTGATAGAACAGATGGGATTGCTATTATCTTACTGCAATGGGACGGGTGATCTATCATCTTAACTCCTGTACTTCCTTGCGATGCTAAAATGAAGACAGCAGATCTTCTGTTGCGTTCTAAAAGTGCGTAAACTTAACTGGTATGGTATCTATAATTGCAAATGTAATAAAATGATCTGGCTAACCTAATAAATCAGAGTTTAAAAATAAACATATAGAATGAGGTAGACAAGCTACAATCCTATTCTCAGTTAAAGAAAAAATTGAGTGCAACAGGAAAGGCATGTAAAATTTAACGTTTTCATATTGTGTAATCTTTTCCGCAAAGTGTTTCAAACAGACTCCAACTGATTTTTTTGATTAAGCCTTTTGCAGATTTTTACCTCAGGCTTGTTGGTCTTTTCCAGCTATAAAATGCACTAACATATTTAAAAATAACAAAACGTATTAGTTTGAACACTTCAGAGAATACGGCCGTAACAGAATAAGAAAATGAAAATGAAATAAAGAACGAATAAATGATAAACATAAGATAGATTTAGGAAGCCATCTGCAGTCTGAATTTTATATCTGCTTTTGGTAACCACTACCTATACACACAATAAGAATGCTCAAAAATGACTCCGGCTGTACTTTACTTGACTAAAATCTGTAAAGAGTTTTGCTTTTTGGTGGAATTCACATTTAACCATTGCTCAAAAAGAGGAAAAGGCGTCTTCCCCCACCCCCCTTTTTTTCGTTTAAAAAAGAGCAAAAAAAATCAATTTCAGGTGCAAAATTGTTTTGTTATTTTTAAACTTATTTTTAGATAATACATGAATTATCGAAGTCTTCTTTTTCAACTTTTTACAGGCATTTTACTCATGTGCACCTATCGTCAAAATAGTGACAGTTTGCTTACTGTTACAAAATTGATGGTCATAAAAAAGACAAAAAAAAAATTGTAGAGGACAAAACAAAAGTTCGGATTTCACAAGTAAAAAACTGGATAAAAGTAATTTTAGAAGCACAGAGAGGACAAATTTTATTCAATGATCTGTGATAGGATGGTGAGGTTACTGCCCTCATTTTTTTTTTAAATTTTTGTTTACCCCTTTCCAAATTTTTCCTGAGAGGCTCATTTGTTCTCACCCTGAGGTAAATGAAAAATTGAAAAAGATTCGTTTCTAAAAATTAATATACCTTACACAAGTTTGCATGATAATTCGTGTAAAAATTTACCAGAACAGGTTTTAACTCAAAATTTCCAAATCTTGAAACCCTTTCCACCATTTATTTCTTTTTCAATCATCATTTGAAATATTTGTGTCAATTTGATACAAAAAACCTCCCATTAATCATCATTGCAAGTGGATAGCTCGATAAAATGGAGATCTGATAGCAATTTTCCAGCTTTCAGTGAGATCTGTCCCTTCTGCAATTTTTATAAAGATGTTCTATTAGATTGATAGCTATCAAAATGTTTTACACTGGGACCAGCATTCTAACGGGAATCTAGAAAGAGGGAAAAATAAGCATGGGGAGGGGTATTAATGTTAACTTCATTCGCATTGGGTATCAAAAATGCACATAGAAAAAGCCAGAGGTGTGCATTTACACGTAGCACCATGATAGTTTTGTACAACTTTTTTTAGGGTAAAGGACTTATCTGTAAATTACTCATTTTCAACGCATGGTGGCCAGAAAAATAAATAGCACAACTTTTCTCTCTACTACTTCTCGCCATGTTTTTCAACAATACGTATTGAGCTCGGTTTTCCATTTAATATCAAGCAAAACAAAAAACTTACTGGCAGAAGTAAGAGCGGCAAATGACGCAAAAATTTGAGAAGGATTATGGAGTTCAAGGTGTCAAAAAGATGTTAAAACCAGTTTGAAGAGAAAATAATTTGGCGCCTCACGATAAAAGAGGAAAAAAAGAGAGGTAGGGAGTATTCATTTGCATTGGAATTGTTGTTACCACCTTTTCCAGCGAGATTTTTCCCCGAATTTCTACGAATATAGAGATGGACTAAGCATCTAATTTTTTCTTCAATGACTCAAATCTTTACAGTTCAACCGTGCTTTTCAAAATTGTTAATTTTTCGAAACTTCAATAATTTATGGCTTTCTAAGAACAGTATTTTGAAAAAAAGTAAAAAGTTCCACTCATGAGCAAGGAGAATTCTCACTGCAAAACATTTAATGGAGCATAAAATTCATGTAAAGATTGTTAGGTATTTAGCATATTACAAGGTACAAAGAAATTATATTCTCAGAATTATGAATACCTTGTTTATATTAAATTATTTGATAGCAAAAAAAGAACATTTTCAAGCCTCTTATGTGTGTATCCTGCTGGCATAATAAACTGAGAGTTGATCAAACATGAAGAAAATGGCAGATTTTTAGCTTTCGTTTTCACTGCTTAATGTCAGTTTATTGTGGGATCCTTGCATCCTTGTAAAAGTCACAGACAAAGAACCAAAACTATATTCCTGGCAAGGACTTCAAATTCTCCAAAATAATAACTGATCTTCAGCCTGATGGTTTTTGTTTCTGACACTGGGTTACTGAACTTCACAGGGAAAAACCAACTTCACAAGATTGAATCAAGTCCATGCAACATTAACGGAGGACAATATGCTCAAATAAACTCTACACTGCATGCCTAACTAAAAAGTAAACTGGAAGGAAAACAGTACAAAAAATTATATAGGGGCAGGATCAACTACTCAATATTGCTACAACAGGGTTCCTCAACCAAGAATCTAGATTTTCAAAGATAAACTCAACTTTGGAAATTGCATCCAATACAGTCCAGGAAAGATGATAGATTACACTCGACTTCCAATTAAAAATAATGACATCTAATTCAAACAAACATTCATTAATCTTTAAAAATGAATACTTTTCTTCTATACAACTTTCAGCGTAAGAGGGTTTAATGTTAGGCTTTAATTTGCTTTAGAGACTTTCAAATTAAGGATCAAACCCAGAAATTTTTAAAGTCAGCTAATTTTTCTATTCATATTCACCCATCTTAATGTTGTTGGCATTGAAAGATGAGACACATAATCACTGAATGGTGAATCTTTTGATCAATGAGTACATATTTCATCAAAAAATAAAGAAATGATTAAATAATTTCCTTGAGATCAACTAGCTAAGGAATTGCCTGCACATTCATTGGGTAAAATTTAAGAGGAGGGATCCTTAGATTGGATGAGGAAATTCCATAGTATTTGTCTGACTTTGAAATTGGTTGAGAAACTCCTAACTATGCAACGCAACTAACAGGGCTCAGTTAGTTTTGCCAAGCAGACGTAGTAGATGGTTAGCGCTTAACACAACAGAATCGAATATCAAACTGCAGAGTAGCTTACCAACAAGGAGCTCAATTATGCTAATGCTGCTTAAACTAATACCTTCAGAGCTGGGATCTTCGCTCGTGTAGCATAACATGAATGCTGCAACAAAAAAACAAAAACGAACATTTACTACTTACAAGAAAAAAGGATGAGATATGAGATAGACTGATTGTAGGAGCAGGTAATTTTTACTTTGATAGATCAAAAGGAAAGGAGAAACTGATTTGTTTTTCATGAGATTTTCTCATGAAGAGCATTCTACGGAAGAGGGCAGGGTCCATCTCCTTAAAGCTCATACATATACGCTCACAAACAGATGCTCAGATACTATCCTGAATCTTTGTTAGAGAGTATGTTTCCATAATTCGTGGGCTATCTGATGAATGGCTCCTGGATAAGGGTTTAAATAGAAAAACTGATTGAAAGGACCAAGTTTTGAAGAGCCTGTCAAAATGAAACTCACTCACAGCAAAGAAAGGAAGCAACTTGGACAACAGAATAAGCACAATGTGTGAATTTGGTGTATTACATTCCAAAGATAAATGCAAAACAAAAAAGCAACATAAAAACATTTTTCAAAGCCTTGAGGTAAGAGTCAAAAACAGAGTTTGAACAATGAAAACAGCAGCAAATAAGAACGCAGATGCTTGTGTGATATTTTGAGAGGAAGCCACTCTGATCTCGAATAGTATCTGTACAATGCAGAAAAGAATGAGAAAAAAAGAAGAAGAAAGAGACTCAACGCCTTTTTTATTATGACCAAAAAAAAAAGCAAAGAGATAGAGAGGGGGCAGAGAGAGAAGTGGTGGGAGGGAAGGGGGAGAATGTCTGAGTGAAGAGAAATGTCTCATAAAATAATAGGATCAATCAAGCATGAAAAAATAGACATCATGCGAGAGGCAAACAACAAGAAAAAATTTTGAAAGATGGTCAAAGAGGGAAATCTCATAAATATGATCAACTGCAATGTAAAAAATTGACTTCATGCAAGAGTAAAGGCTGAGAACAAGAAAAAGATGAAGAAAAATGGTCAACTAGATTCTTTTTTAAACCTTGAAATGAAATTTGCATTTTGAAGATTTTGCGGCGATTCCTGCATACATGCGACCTGCCTTGTAATAGATGCATACAATCACTAATCACTCATTGTCATTCTCTAAAGAATGCGGCTGCGAAATAGTCCGTTGAAGAAACTAACACTGATTTTTTCAGGATCATGATATTGGACGACCAATCAAATAACAGGAAGGAATTCACCTACCTACCTCAGATGGGCTGCATAACAATAATATTAACATGCACTCACCCATCACCCATCCCTCGAATCGTTACATATTTTATGTTTCCAAGGCCTCAGAGAGACAAAGTGTCAAGCATAGAGTCACAAAGTATTAAGAGGATTAGATTACATTGGTGTCGAAAAAATTGTAATTTTGCTTATATAATTTATGGACCATTTTCGAATGATACAGAAGCTGCCTTAATGCAATCGACAAACTTTTTAAAAATACTTTATTCTGTATCTGCTAATGCTTGCAGAAAATGAGAGATGGGAGGAGGAGGATAGGAAAATAAAAGTGGAAACAACAAAGATCTTGCTTCCTGCCGCATGAATTACTGTACTGTTACTGTACGCAACCGAAAGAGCAAGTTGTGCAATGAGCCCTGAGCATGCACAACTGATTTCCACGATTTATTAGGATAGCCTGCCATGCATATTTTCATTAAAGAGGAAGACATAGGTTCGCCTGTAACCGAAAAATAGGAATTTTTAAACATCTGAAGGGCTTAAATTTAATTTTTGCTTTTATTCTGAGTGACAAATTATTTAGTTAACAATATTTTTAACACTGAGAAAGCATTAGTTGCTTCCGCTAATATCCGTGTCAGGTTGGATACTTCTGCAAAACATCCAATCCAACTCTAATCCAATACTGCTAAAAAATCGAGACTGGAAATACAGCACTCCTAATTTGGTTTTAAAAAAAAATTAAGACATTGGTTCCTCCGCAGTCACTTTCAATTAAGCTGAGTAAAACAAGGGGAGAGAGAGAAAAAGAGAGAAAGAGAGAGAAAGGGAAAAAAAGAGCGAAGCCAAACATCTGACAAACTGCAACAGTGGACACTTACGCCGTACGCTTGAATCAGATCCTTCGAAAGACATAGGCAAATCTGAGCATGCGATAGAAAAATATACAGATACAAACATCAATATCACACTGGAGACACACACGAGCAATACAGATATCATAAAACACAACTCCATAACTCCAAAAATTATATCTTGCAGTGGAAATATATGATTTTAGTGAGGATGATACACAGCAGAGAATCCCTGAGCCTTTCCAAGTCCAAAATGTTTGTAAATTTAAAAATAAAGATAAGTAATTTATTCACAAGTTCACTATGATACTAAAATTGTTTGTCATGCATGAAAGAATAGGATTACCAAGGTCCCCAAAATTGAAAATTGATTAAACACATAAATTAAAAGGGATTTGCTGATGAGACATTCACAGCGGAATTTGAAAGTATGATACTTGTTTCAGTGCAATATAATTTCACTTGAAAATAGGCTTTGTAGAAAAGAGGAATCCGACTGAAAAGAGAGGTCTGGTCAGTAATTTCACTTTTTCCTCGGAACATTTGTTGAAAGACGATGTTTCAATTTATAAACAGGAAGCCCCTCAAACTTTTCATTAACCTGACTATTTCAGCGAACTAAAATATAATATTATTGCTGAATAATATTAATAATAATAAAATATTATTAATATTAATAATTACTATATATTATTAACTATAATATATTAACTATATTATATTATTAACTGTAATATAATATTATTCAGCTTTAAGCTGAATTTTTTACGCACGTTGGCTAAAAAACTCCAACATCTCATAATATTATTGATTATTTTGGTTCTGAGTCCCTCCTCACAAACAGTTGTGACAGAAGAATCGTGCTAACAAGGGGAACTTACGGACCTGCCGTCTCCGATTGAGCTGAATTTTTTTTTACAGGCTCTATGGACCAATTCTAGAAGTCAATTTGAGCCGTTTTCCCAAATGCGCAATAGGAAGGGCGTAAAAAATTCCCAAAAGTTGCGTTTTCGGCGTGTGATTTGGTCGTGCGGCGCGTGGCAACACTGAAGCAGCCTCTTGTACCGCTTTATTGCTGCAGAGATTTCAGAATAATTTGGAGCCCTACTGCACAGGTGCTAGATCCATGGAAGTGAGATCCCGGGTTCGATCCTCGAGTGCAGTGTCTACTTTTTATTTTCCGCATGATCACGTAACATTTTATTTTTAATTCTTTATCCGTATTTATAAATCAAGCAGTTCCGTCAATATTCCCCCCCCCCCCCTTATTTTATGTACATTTTCCCCCGATATTTATTCATATTGACCACTAATAACCGTATGAAAATTCATTGACATAAATTCATGAATTAAAAAGCAACAGACCAAAATAATGTGTTTCTTGGCGGCCCTTGCATGCACATGGGTTTGGGGTTGCTCTTAAATTTCTTTACACATTACATATTTTTCCTGGAAAACATTGGGAGATAATGTAGTCACAAATAAGGTTTTCTTTTGCTTTTTAATTCATTAATTTATGTCAATGAAGTTTCATACGGTTAAGGGCGGTCAGTGTGAGTAAATAGGGGGGGGGGGGGGATAGTGATCGGAACTGCTTGATTTATAAATACGGATGAAGAATTAAAAATAAAATGTTACGTGATCATACGGAAAATTAAAGTAAACAGTTCACCCGGGTATTGACCTTGGGATTTCTCTATCATGGAACCAGCACCTGTGCAGTAGGGCTCCAAATTACTCTGAAGTCTCTGCAGCGATAAAGTGGTACAAGAGGCTGCTTCAATGTTGCCACGCGCCGTACGACCAAATCACACGCCGAAAACGCAACTTATGGGAATTTTTTACGCCCTTCCTATTGCGCATTCCGGAAAACGGCTCAAATTGACCTCTAGAATGGGTCCATAGAGTCTGTAAAAAAAAATTCAGCCCCAACAGAGGCGGCAGGTCCGTAAGTTCCCCTTGTAAGTCATAGTTATAAGGATCGCATTTAGCAAAAAGGAACCAACGCGATTACAGTGTTTTCAAAAATTTGTAATTTCTCCTTTGTTTTCAATAATACTTAATAAATGTACAGTGTTAAAATTTTCATGACTATTCTCCTTGAAAATTTACAATTTTTTGGTGGGAAGCCAAAATTATTTGCTATTCTGCAAGATTTTTTAGATACTAATGAATAGGCAACATTTTCACAATACTTTGATCACGCTGGTTCCCTTTTGCTAAATGCAATCCACATGTATGCTATCTGAAACCGTTATCTGGCCATCTCTATTGAGTATAATTTATACTTAACTGAGTGATTAAAAGTGAAAATAACTCAAGAGATCAATTATTGACAAAGAAATGAGAGACGATCTTGACTTTAATCAATGTTATAAAAAAATTATGTAGTAAGTTTACCTTCTGCTGCCTAGAAGCTAACGACTTTAGGTTAGTTAAATTACCATGATTAGATGTGGTAAATGATGGAAAGGCAAGTTCATGACCTCCAGAAAACAACCTTAAAAGTTTGTAGATAGACTGAAAGACGGGGCTTCACTGAACCTCCTTTGTCTATGCTACGCAAGAGGCTCGGACTGATATTTACATGAAATCTCTATCAGGGTTAAAAAAAGCGAAGAGAAGGCAAACTGACAGGAGACATGATGCAAAAATGCAAAAATATTAAAGAATACTTACGCTCTTGATCGGAGCCTTCTTCTGCCTTATCCTCATGTGACTTGAAGAATGGAAACCGCCTACTTAATGTGTAATTTTTTTTCTTCCTATCCAATGTTGATTGCTGCAACAATTTAAAAAAATTTAGAGGGTATTTTCAAAATGACTGAAGCGGAGATAAACCGTTCAATGGAAGAGGAGAAAGAAAAAAAATAAATAAAAAAACAAAATCACATGAGACATTAGAATTGTTCTGATACAGCCCACTAATTTTACTGATATATACTATTAATATTAATCATACACCAGTTCGGGTGAGGTTGCAAAACGCTTTCGATCAACTGCCTACATTGCTACAAGACTTAAAATGTCTATTAGTGAGGACATAAAACAGCTTTTAGCTAAAATGATATGCTTGACTGACTTTTCCAAGTTGCAGAAAAAAATCTGCGTTATGAGAATTATGGAACTGGACGAGGGAAAATTTTTCATGGTGCTTTTTGGCCTTCAGCGGAACCGTGTGATGACCGGCATTCTGTGCCACTTATCATCACTGATATGCACTGCCATTCAGAACTAACCACCTCCAGTGACGCTTACACTACTTGCTATTGCATATAGCATCATATTCTCAAAGCCAAAAAAAAAAAAAAAAAAAAAAAAAAGACTTCAAATTTGTGAGGTCCCAAACATTAGTTAATTTCGGTTATATGCTACTTCATTTTGGTTCATACAACTCTGATTTACCACAGGCTCCTGGCTCAAAAAATCATACAAAAGCATAGGTGGTCAGCACTTAGACAAAAGCTGGTACTCTCACAAGCCTGACTTAGCTTCCAAGATGAATAGAGTGTTCGAGACTCAGCTCTGCTCAACTTAAAATTTTGAGAGCTCCCACAACACAGCCCTAGATTCCCTTTTCTGATGGTCCAATCTTTTATCGAAAGTTCTTGACAGTCCATTCAAAGAGAATATGAAGAGGAAAAAGCAAACTCACCCTATCTAACATGACAGGGACATGACCCTCGAATTTTACTGTCCGATCACGTGCTCTTTGTTTCCTTTCCCATCGTTTCTTTGATGGAACGATACCAATGCCTTGCTCCTCTCCGGTAGGTAGACGGAGTCTTGCTTGCCACCATTCATCATCACTGGCATTTGTCACGTGTAAAATATCACCATATTGAAAAGCTAATCCTCTGCTTGGAAGACCGTCATCTTTATTCGGATCATAATCAAACAGTGCTCTGCAACAGAAAAATGTATTTGTTATAAGCTACCTAATGGCTACTAAAGGCTGCACAAGTTGCATTTTGCAAGCTTTCTGCGCTCACAGATATGAAAACTAGTTGTAAAAGTTCTAGGATATTCTATGCAGTTACAAGATACTATGAAATGGAGTTGCTTGTAGATTTGAGCAAGTTCAGAGCTTGGTATGGAATCTTTTCTTCAGACCTACTTCTGACTTGATTTTACCCGATTTTTGGCATTTTCACAAAACATTCAGAATACAGACTCAGTATCTGGGGCGTGCAACTGATTGCTTCTTACTAATGCTATTAAGGGAACAGCGCACAATATCCAGAAACTCGGTGCCGCGTCACCTAAATTTGAGGGTTTTTTGATATGATGTTCCTTATCATCTCCTCAGTAAGATGACCTTTTAAATGCTAATTTGAGAAAATCGGAAGTGAAAAAAGCACTGTTCGGCAGTATTACACGATTATCAAGTCAAAAAATGTAGGTGATTCAGGACATTCTCATTCCTCATCTCGCGTCCGCTGGGGACATAAGACGGCGTGTCAACTCAGTTTAGAACAAAAGACATCTTCAGCTCAGCGACGGTGCCACTTCTCAATATGATAGCTTGTGTAAAATAATTGCCAAAAAATGCACTTTGAAGCTCAGATTTTTCGAAGATTGACACAGAAATTTCGATCATGAAAGCTTTATGTGCTCAGAAGGTTGTAAGGAACACCAAATCATCCAATCTCGACATTTAGCTGGCGCCGAATTTCTTAGTATTGTGTGTGATATCTTTTTGACAATGTATCTATTCATGAAGGAATAGTGCTGCAGTGTTTGAAGCCAAAATGAGCGTTGAAAACTTCCAAAGTAAATTGACCAGAGGGGGAGGGTTCAAAAATCAAGAAGTTGCAGTGCTGAATAAAAACTTACAAGCACTAAAGGGATACGCAGGAACGGGATACTAACCTAACATATAAAGATTTCTTCTGAGAAGTCCTTAGAAGTGTTCCAGAACCAACTCTGGACATTTGCTGCTTCAGATCGTGAATTTTTGCTTCAAACTTATTGTAATCCTCAGGTCTATACTGAATAACTAAAGTAACATTCTGGCCAGCACTCTGCAACAAAAAACACAGCATAGTTAACTTCAAATATTATTGATAACTACCCATTTCAGGATTGCAAATTAAATCACCATTGTCAGTCAAGGGACTACCGCCCATTGGACCCCTGATGATCGAACATAAAGCGCCTACGTACCTTCAAGAACTAACCTTGGCAAGCAGTCTTGAAATTATCAAAAGGACTGACAAATTATAAAACATAATTATAAAGTACATTCTTAGGTAACTAGATGGGGTTTGTGAGATTTGATAGATAAAATTTCCTGACTTAAATATACATATCCTATAATACATAGATAAATAAGATAGAATATAATAGACTATACACACTAGTTCAGAGACAGAGGCCGCGAGAAAAATTGAATTCTTTGACTAAAGATACAGTGACAAGGAATTTTTACAGGGTTGTAGCATAAAATTTTGTGAAAAAACCAAAAAGCTCACCAAGAAGTAAAAAAAATCATCACTGCGGGGAGAAAAAGCTAATCAGAATCCGACCTATCAAAAGCCGAAAATCGAGTTGACACAGCAGTCGATCAGCAAACGCGGTGTCTCCCTACTGGCTACACCATCAGTGTCCGCCAAAAATATCGTTACAAACGGGTCCTATTTTTGGGATTTCCAAAACGGAGTTCCTTTGATATGTGAGGTTTAAAAAATTAGAAAAAATTCCTGGGAGCTTTGTTCACTCTGTACTTTCAGGAAATAAATTTTAAAAGTACTGAGCCATAGTTTACCAAGACCCTGGGAAAAAGGGGGGAGGGGTTTAAGTCAAATATTTCCAAAGAATATTATTTTTTCGGTTTTTTTTGTTTTTGTTTTGTTTCTTTATGGTTTTTTTGTTTTTGTTTGTTTTTATGTTTTTTTTTTTGAACAAATAAATTTATTATGATTTTTACATGGTGGAAGCTGTGCTTTACAGAGCATAGCCCAATGCCTTGTTTACATACTAATTTATTGAAGCCTAACTTAAGTTTACATCTACTTTTATTATCATTAAATCTCCCATGTAGTTTCCCTTCATAGAGTTACTTAATGTCTAAATTGGTGCTTGAAGTTCCTCAATCTTCTAGTCTTTTAGTCTACATTGTTCTCATCGGGATCACCGATTTTTTAATTGTTAACTTCCTTGGAGAATTTTAAATTTCTAGGAGCTAAGTTCATTTCGACAGTGTAGGTCGGCAATCACATGACTCAGTTTGTGACGTCGTAGACTTCCTGTCATACTTTATTTGTTAAACGGAAAACTACTCAACGGCAATTCTTTGAAACTGCCGTGATTTTTCTTCTCTGTGCAAAGAAAATTCTGCAAAGACTCCAAGGAATGATGTCAATTTGTTCTCCTTTAAAAAAATAACACAGAGGCGGAGATTTTCAGACTCCGCAAACGAGATATCGACGGTGTCAGTCGGCAATCACATAACTCGGTTTGCGACGTCGCAGACTTCCTGTCATACTTTATTTTTTAAATGGAAAACTACTCAACGGCAATTCTTTAAAACTGCCGTGATTTTCTTCTCAATTCGAAGAAAATTCTGCAAAAACTTCAAGAAATAATGTCAATTTGTTCTCCTTTAAAAAAATGACGTACAGGCGGAAATTTTCAGACACCGCAAACGAGTTATGTGATTGCCGACTTTCACCGTCGATATGTGACTGCGGACTTACGCCGTCAATTTGCTACTTTCAGAAATCGAGTAAAAAAAGGGGATGCCACCTAATGCTACCGACCCATCTGAAAATTTTGAATTTTACCTTGAGCGCAGCGGCTGCCTCTTCGTGGGTGGCGCCTTTGAGGTTGACGCCATTGACGCTGAGGATTTGGTCGCCCCGCTTGAGTTCGCCGGAGAGGTCGGCTGGTCCTCCGGCGAGAATGAAGGAGATGAAGATTCCCTCTCCATCCTCCCCGCCGACGATATTGAAGCCCAGGCCAGTGTTACCTCTTGTCAGCGTCACCGTCCGCGGTTCTCTGCAATCAGAAAAAATCAAAGAGGATGAGCTAACTGAGCTAACGCAAGAAGAAAATCTCATACTAGAGCTCCTACATAGGAATTAAAAACAAAATTCAGCCTCTTAGAATCGAACGTAAACAAATTTCAGGTGGGATAAAGGCGGCTCCAGGAAAAGCCCGACAATACGTCACCAGGGTGTCTTAGTTTTTTTTTTTTTTCATTTTGGGAAATCCTGATGAAATTCTGACTTTTCCTGATTTTTGAATGCTACATCCTCTGAATTTATACTTTTTCCAAACCCTGATCAAATCCTAAATTTGCGGAGAAAAAGAGGCGAATGTAACTTCACAAAAATAGCTCGATTAAAAAATCCGATCGGACGGCCGACTTTATCGAATCCTAGTTTTACGACCGATTTTTCCTCAAATCCTGATAGAATCGGGAAAATGGGGAAAATCCTGATGCTAGACACCCTGGCTCGCTGAAGGAAAAAAAATGAAAAAGTCACGTCACTGTTTCAAAAGTAGCCTGAGAAGAACGACAGAACGTTTCCGGTATAAATATTTTAACATGAAAAGGCCAAAACATAACGTAAACATCTCGTACATACGTCCGTGAACAATTTTTTTTTATCAAAAGCTAAACATTTTACGCCAATTATTACGAACACAGAAAAACGAAACAGATCACAGTTTCATAGAAGGTTTAATATAACCAGCAGGATGATTGTTGAAATTGATTAGACAAAGCGGTAGACAAAGAAGACAAAAGGGATATGGAGTGATCCTATTGGTGGAAGCGGACGGTTGCGATGGACAAATGAGGTAGATACAGACTAACTAACGGCAACCGCGACCCACGAGAGACCCTACAGTTGGTCCATCACTTTCTTCCTTAGTCTACAGGAACCACCCACTTCAACCAATAGGATCGCTCCCTAGTCTCATGTATTTTCTTTGCCTATCGCTTTGCCTATCAATTTCTACACTTAACCCGCTAATGCCAGAATCACACGCTGAATGTAGGAGCTGAAGGTGGCGTGAATGTGGAAGTCATTAGAGTACCTGTATAGCGTGAGTATGGACAGATGTGAAACTCCGAAAATCCATCAGGCCTTCACCGATGCTTCAGCGAATAAAGTTAGGGCCCAGAAATGCAGCCAACCTGTGAATTTCAATTATCCAGAACGATTTACTAATAGGTACTATTGTTACGAACCGTCGTTTATTAAGCACGTGTTTGACTCAGTTTTTGCATAAATTTACTCAATTTTGCGGAAGAACGCTCATTTCTGTACATTCTTGGCCATCTTGGTTAGAATTGGAACCTGCAGACTGGCAGTGAAATTTTGTGCGTTAGAAGTGGTTAGAAGGATGGCTGCACTTTTGGGCCCTAAGCCCTCCATGAAGCAATCTGTCCATACTCTCGCTATACAGGTACTCTAGAAGTCATCGGCCCGATGCCTGAATTTTGCGCGTGTCGCGCAAAATTCAGCAACGAGGCTCAGCGACCATCGGATAACGTCGGATTATTTGCCTGAACAATTCGAATAGATATGATACTAAGGATGAAAATAACTCGAATTTGCGAAATTTCAGCCGTTGAGCGATGGCTGTTGACTTCCATACTGCCGTGCTAAGGAAGAACGCCGTATGAACATTTGAGAGTTGCCAAATTTCCCTCGATGAAACATGCATTTTTTACCACATTCATGCATATTTTTCCTGCGATTTTCAGATATTATAGATTAAAACGCCTACAAAATTGTCTGAGGATTTTGGAAAATAATATTCACAATTTTCCCGGTAAATTCAGTTTTAATCTGAGGAAATTTGGCAACGTCCGAAGGCTCATACGGCGTTTTTCCTTAGCACGGCAGCATGTCCAGCTGCCGAATTCAGCGTGTGATTCCGGCATGAGGTGATAGAGCCGGACTTTCACTGGAAAAAAAAAACACATTGGATCTAGAGTCCAGACTCTTGAAAACTTTGACAAGAAAATGGACTCTTGATTCAATCAGATTTAAACTTAAATCAAAAGGAAATCCGCTCGAATTAAGATGCTTGATTCTTGATTTAAGCTTAAATCCGGTCGAATCGAGAGTATTTCTTCTTGTCGATGTTTCTAGGAGTCTGGTCTCTAGATCCAATGTCGACGGTGAAACTACCAAACCACGTATCTCGGTTTGCGACGTCGCAGACTTCCTGTCATACTTTATTTTTTAAATAGAAAACTATTCAACGTCAAGTCGTGAAAACTTCCGTGATTTTTCCTCTTTATACGGAGAAAAATCTGTGAAAATTGTAAGGAATGATATTGATTTGATCTCCTTCAAAAAATTAAATGTGAGTGGAGATTTTTAAACACCGCAAACGAGATACGTGGTCTGGTAGTTTCACCGTCGATGTGTTTTTATTCCAGTGTTTGAGCGAATAGGTGCGATCTACATACCCTGAGAGGATTTTCCTTTTGATGCGCATGCGGCGCAGGGTGCAGCAGTTGGCGATGCGGGCCGCCACGGAGGGCGACGGTGTTTTGGGCGAGCGGGTCATGGTCACCACGTTGTCTTAATCGCACTCGACGGTCAACGCGTCATAACTAAATTCGGGGCTCCGACTCGAGCCGCACGGCACCGCGCTCTCAACTGAATCCTCGATGCGATCATGCGTCCAGGTAACTCATGACTCACGGCTCGGCCGTTTCCCGTATGACTTCCTCCTCGCTCGGTCCCGCCGTCGCGTCATCGACGACGTCACTGGAATTCCGACTACTCCGCGTCGTCGTCGTCTGGGTGCAGGGCAGGCTCTCAACACCGATGACAATGAGGCTGCGAGCACCGAGTCCGAGTCATCGGGGGCGGCTCAAAGTTCACGAGTCGAAACAGAGGCCTCTCAAGTGCGAGGGACGAGGGGACGTCACGTGACGGATTTCTGCGATCGATCCGCGCTCACGACGAGCTACGTCCGAGAAAAAAATGCATCCATGCACTCCGATGACGTCGACGTTGACACTAAATTTCTCATCAGTTCACCCGGCTAGATCGAAGAAAAACCTATGTGCACGCCGACGAACGTTCAAAATCGATCGAAACTCTCGCCTCGGGTGAAGACGTTGCAGAATGGAGAACTTGCACGCAAATATATTGCTTCGTCTTAAAGTGATTAAAGAGCTGATTTTGAGGTATTTTTCATAACTTTCTTCTGATATGGAAAATAGCATGAAAATTGGTGTAAAAGTGACAATATGCGCCGCTTAGTGACGACATAAGGCGGCATTTCCCATTTAAACACATGTATTTTAGCATATTGTTCACATCTCCTCGAATAATTGTTCAACTTGGGAACCAAGGGTATTTTCGTGTTCAGTTCACTCAGTGGTTTCCTTTTAGACACAAAATTCATCGAATTTCGGACACTTGCGAATTCTCTACTCCTGTCATACTTTATTTTTTGACTCAACGTCAATTGAGGGGCTTGGAGGACGAGGCGCATAAATGCAGATTTGAAAAAATTGAGGTATTAATGATTTCAAGTGGACCTAATCTTAATCCATGTTCTGTGAAAAATTCCCTCCCGAAATTCCAATTTTTTAGCATAAAAAAGTCAGTTTGAACTTCTTTCTGCCATGTGGATTCATGTAATTTCGAAACTCCGAACACGCATTCTCGAAACAGCAACAACTGCACTTCTGCGCCTTGTCCTCCAGGTCCCTAAATCCTTTAAATCCTCCTTGATTTTTCTTCTCTGTGCGGGGAAAATTCTGCGAAAACTTCAAGGGACGATGTTGATGTGTTCTACAAAAAATTAAAAAGGGAGCTGAGATTCCGGAACACCGTAAACGAGATGCGTGATTTGAGAGTTACACCGTCGAAATGTCTTAAGCAATATCTCCGGGCCGCCCTTAAAAAATCAGCACTATTTCCGGACCTCCCGAAAATTCCGAACTTGTAGACACCCTGGAGTTCAACAACACTCATTATGTCACTCAACGGGCTTTTCTCCGATTAGACAGATGAGAGGTTTAACATGGAAGAACAAGTTACAGACAAAACAACGCATCACTGATGACTGAGAAGTGCGTGCCGTAACGCGCCAACGCGTATTGAGTGAATTCCCGTCGCGTCGCACAGTGAATTGAGTCAATCAGAGAGGTCAGACATGAAATTTTTCACTAAAACAGCAAATTTTAATGTTTAATTCGTCAAATTTTGCATTTTAAGGGGTGCTTCTGGTAGGAAATTTCACGAGAAAACCAATGGAGCAACTTTTAGAACCTCATAGTTTTGTATAGATAGAGTTATAAGCGTTTAAACTTTCCAAATTTTGTCCGATCTCTTCTACTGCCCCGATCCACTGTGCGTCGTGGAGACCCTGCTCTGGAGGCAGATACCGAGGCAGATTCCCAGGGTCACGAGCATCACTGTCAGGTTTTATCACCTTTGGTGGCCGAACGCGACCGCCACTGTAGGTCAACTCGGCGACGACCGAACGCGTGCTCGCATAGTGAGTGGTTTGTCATGGACACGGCCGCACCACCGTTGCTCTTGCCTTCTTATTACATTTCATTCGCTCATTAAGGATAATAAGGATAAGAAGGGGTCATGAGTAATTTTCTTTAGGTGCAAAAAGTTCTTGAGCTCAAAAAAAAAAAGAAAACAAGTTCTTTAAATCAAATGGACGTATTTATGCTAAAGGAACTATAAGCAAGTGAAAAGATGGGGTGTGCTTGTGGAAGCTGGATAAGGAACAATGTATAAGTGGATTTAGTTCCTTTTGAGAAAATGGGAAAGTGGTATTTGACATTAAATTAAAAAGGTACTGAGCGCTAACTCGTGAGCCGTGGACATGTGACAAGCGCCTTGTGGTCAGGGCTCATGAGTTGATGCGGACGCACAAGATCCGCTCAATTTCCCGATGTGAGCCTTTCTATTTGGTTATGCGACCAGAAAGGATGGTCAAACATGTTTTTAAAAGGATTTAGTGGGAAATCCTTCGTACTGTTTGCTCTCGAATCCGAAAATAATCTCAAGTTTTTCCATCGCCAACCACCCATTCGTAAAATCAAAGTACAAAAAACCCGTTTTATAAGGCACATGTATGCAAATCTGATTCGGCGATGGAAAACATTCCAGGTGATTTTCGGACTCGGTGGCCATTTGTACAAGGGAAAAGCCCCATTCAACCTTCCTTTAAAAAAAAAAAAAAAAAAAAAAAAAAAAAAAAAAAAAAACACCTTCGTTAGCAGACGAGGAGTCCAAGTCGAACCACCTCCCGACTATTTTCACCATAAACTCGGTCCATCCGTAAACGTTCGCCGAGAGCGGGGTCGGACGGGCCTTTCGGACGAGCCTTTCAGACGAGCGCGAGACTTGCAAGGGACGCGGGCGTCAGAACGGTGCCGACCTGGAACTGCAAGTCCCTGCGGAACCGGTTGCGATACAGTGGCGTGGCGCGCTTTGCGATACATCGATTGATGAAACCTACGGAAAAGAATCGATAAATAGGGTG
The DNA here is from genome assembly GCF_918797505.1 of Bemisia tabaci. Taxonomy (NCBI): domain Eukaryota; kingdom Metazoa; phylum Arthropoda; class Insecta; order Hemiptera; family Aleyrodidae; genus Bemisia; species Bemisia tabaci. Next base: position 78,182,256 of record NC_092793.1, read on the forward strand.
TTCGCAACGAACACCTAAATGATCGATTCTTCACTACAGCTTCAAATGGGAGAATATCGATGATGGATTGTTCACGCCACGCCACTGTTGCGATAGGCAAATCGGGGCGCCGCCAAAACTTTCAACCTATTGTGATTCTATTGGGTCCCATCCCGCGCGGGGGCGCGGGGGTAACCAACTCGAGTCCACTTTCTCAGTGGCGTGGCGTGAATTGCGATATATCGATTATTATGCCATTTAAACTTATGGTAAATAATCGATTATTAAGGTGTTCGCTGCGAACACCCTGTTTATCGATCCTTTTGCATAGATTTAAATGGCATAGCAATCGATTTATCGGAATTCACGCCACGCCACTGCACTTTCTCCAGCGGCGCCGGCTCCGGGACCAGCTTCCGCGCTTCGCACGACTTCCACCCCCCCCCCCCCCCCAATCGCAAGTCCGGAACTAGAAAGAAACGCGGCAGATTTTCGAATTTGTCCTCTCATCCCACGCAGCGAGACGCTGATGTGGGACTGGAAGCAGGCCGCGCGCCGCGCCGGCCGCGCCGTCGTGCGGTGATATTTCTGTTTTGACAGATGTATCGCCCAAGTCCGATTTCAATGCTCAAGTGTTGCCGCGTCGCGTCTCAAGACCGCATAATGTACCATGCCTGACCGTATTCTATTTCTACCCTGGTAAAAATTGGCGATAGGAGCTGCGTTTCAAAATACCATAGGAGTTCTTATAGCCGACTGAAGAAGGCGATAGAAAATCATATAGCTAGCTGTAGAAAGTGGAAAAAATTATACGGCCGGGCTACACGAAGCGATAAAAAATTATACAGCCGGGCTTTACACTTTATCGCCTGGCTGTTGCTTTTTCGCCATCGGCTATAAAATGCTATAAGAAATTGTGTAGAAATTCGTGTGCTTTGTAAATCCTTAAGTTTGTATGGAATCACCTTAATATTTACAAAACGCACATTATATTTTCCTTTACTACATATTTTTTTTCATCAATTAAAATGAGAATAATCCATAGAGAGTGTGCAAACATTTCAAAGTCATGAGTTGAAAAACGCTGACTCCACGAGATTAAATATTAGAGCCTAACACAAAGCGGAGCGGCGGCGGCGCACTGGCGCCTTCAAACCTAGCAGGGATACTTCACACATTGCGCTGTGCGTGAAGTATCCCTGTTAGATTTGAAGGCGCCAATGCGCGTTTCGCGCTGGCTGCCCACCCGCCGCGCCGCGCCGTAGCGTACCACGGCACTTGAAGCAACTATTTCACACCAGAAGTATTGCACAGTATCATACGAAACTGAAGGCGCTCTAATATATTAGGAATGACAGGCATCCATCAAAAGTACGGAGCTTTCTTCGCAAAATAAATCAAGATACTACGGCCCAAAAACTCACTAAGTCCTGGCATCCGTAATTAGTGACGTTTAGCATACACTTTATCGCCTGGCTGTTGCTTAATCGCCATCGGCTATAAAAGGCTATAAGAAATTGTGTTGCCGCCTATAGAAGCTATTGGAAATCTTACAGCCGGCTGAAGGTCTATGGTATTTTGGAACACAGATTCTACTGCCAATTTTTACCAGGGTAGGTAGTCCAAAATTCGAAGTCTTCCTCAACTAATACTGCCGTGCTAAGGAAGAACGCCGTGTGAACATTCGAGAGTAGCCAAATTTCCCTTGAAAAAACATCTAATTTTGACGACAGTTAATTGTGCATATTTTTCCTTGAAATTTTCGGATATTTTAGATTAAATTGCGTATAAAAATTATCCGAAAATTGGGGAAAAAATTATTCACAATTAATCCATTAAATTCGGTTTTTAGTGAAGGAAATGTGGCAACGTCTAAAGGATCATACGGCGTTTTTCCTCAGCACGGCAGCATAGCCCTTGTGCTTCAGAGATAGTCGCCTCTCTGACGTAGAGGCGTATCTCAACGGGTCGCTAAACTACGAACAAACTTTGACTTGCAATTAAATTTATCCTAAAGTGCGTGACGCGTAGAACACGATGCGCACATTAAAATCGCGAAAAAGGAACGCAGAAACCGACAAATGCGCCGGTCAAAAACAGCAACAGCAACTTTGCCGCCACTTTCAAACGCCCCGGTTTCGCGCCGAACCGAATGATGTCCTCCGGCACCAATCAGAAGCAAGCACGAGTTTCTACGACTTTCATATAATGTCTTCGCAAACTCGATGCACAGACAGGGAGCAAATACATCAGCAGGGTTGCCGTGGTTCCAACTTAGGAGTCCCCAAACAAAGTGGCAGTCCCGCTTGTATATTTTCTCCCTATCTGTACATGTAGAGTTTAACTAGATGTAGAGGTGGGCTCTCGATGCAGCATGGGATATCCCCTCCATTACGGCCTCAACTTTGAGAGCTTTTTTTTGCGCTTGAGAGTTGATTTCAAGAAAAAACAGTGGCACCATCGTGTTTCTCGCGAAAATTTTACACAAGCAAATTCTCTGGAATCTCAAATCCCTGACACATACAAGAACTATACTTGCGACTGCAGGGTGTCTACTAAAACAGGCTGGCCGAAAATCAGTCCTTTCACACTACTTTTTCAGTACATTCCAAAGAAATTCAGTACCTCCTCAACAGAGAAATTCAGTACTTTTCCATTACCTCCAATTGACGAAATTCGAAAAATTTGAATTTCCCGCTCAAATCGCGGCAAAAATGACAAAAAAATTTAAAAATTCCGGACCTTCTTGCGGAATTTTCTATTCCAATACTTTCGGGCCGTCCTCAAAAAATTGGAACTATTTACGGACTTTCCGGAAATTCCGGACTTGTAGACACCCTGGACTGAATATATTAATTGCAAACAAAATTCTAACCCGGAGTAACGTGGCATTTTTGTTCATAAAATCTGCCAAGAATGGACGCAACAGCCGTCGATGACGTAAAAATACGGCGTCCACGGTTCATTGACTCCAGTCCTGAGTTCGAATCCCCGTCTCGCGAGTCAAAAACTGTCGGCGAAATTCTATGCTCGCGGCGCCGATGGCACGGATTTATGAGCCGCCGACCATTGTTATTCTCCGCGGCATTCTACTCCGTCATAGCCGCGCAGAATGGAGTGCGCTAATTTCAGCGCAGACTTTCCATACTCGTCAGCAAACTTCAGTCGCGAGCTATAATTCAAGATGGCCAAAATCGGAAAATAAATCTTGCAGATGAGCTACTGCACATGACGTTCCAGTAATACGCGGCTGCACAGCGCTCGGGGTCTGTCGATCTATAAAGAGCAGTCCTACATATTTGTTGAAAGCTTTCACCGTTGGTGCCGTACTGAGTCCCAATACCTGAGGCTAAGCCAAACTTTGAAATACCTCGATGGAATTTTCGCAAGTGTCAGGGATTCGCAATTTAAGTACTTCGGCTAATGTAAAATTTCGCGAAAAACACCATGCATGATATACTGGTTTCTCTCCGAAATAAATTCCCAGGCTCAAAAAAAGCTTTCAAAGTTCAGGCCATTATGGGAGGGCTACAAGGAAAAAAAAAGACAGGGGTTAAGTCCGAACTTAGACATTTCCACTTAATGAAGGTAGTACCGACTATCCCAATTTTAGAGTGACAGTACCCCCAATAAATTAGGTTACTAACTCGAACGTTGCGGTACTGCCTCAACTTGAGTTGTGGTGCCGCCGAAGTTCATTGGAGTGTTCATATCATCCAACAAATTGGGGTAGTGCTACAATTTTAGGGGAAACCCCCGGACACTTTTTTTTCCGTGTACCTCGCGCTACGTTGCGAGCACCTCTGCATCTGGTCAACCTCTCCGGTCTCCACACACAGATAGGGAGTAAATACATAGCAGGGTTGCCGTAATCAAAGTCCAACTTTTGTGTTCCCAAACAAAGTGGCTACCCTACTTATGTATTTTCTCCCTATGCGCATGGAAATAGTTTGACTAGACATAGAGGTAGACTCTTAATCCAGCATGGGATATCCCATGAGCTTGAGAGTTTTGTAGGGGAAAATCAGTGCCATCATCGTGTTCCCTCCGAGATTTTACACGATAAAAATTACTCGAAACGCAAATCCCCGACCCAAACATGAAATTCATTGGCCAAATCCCTGCATTGTGTTTTAATGGTTGAATAACGAGGATGAGCAAAAATTACAAAACCTGTCCGTGAACCTCTCGGTGTTCGAACTGATACCGATGCGTCCGTCAAAAATCGACCGGCCTCTACGTTCATTATTTTCTAATAAATTTTCGCGGACGTGAGCTCTGCCGTCCTAGAGAACAACGCCGTATGAACATTCGAGAGTTGCCAAATTTCGTCGAATAAAACATGCATTTGTGAGGGAAGTTTTGCATAGATTTCCTTGAAATTTGCAAACGTTTTGCATTAAATCGCGAAAAAAAAAAATTCTGAAAAATGTGTATAAAAATATTCACAATTTTCCCGGTAAATTTGACTTTTCTTGAAGGGAATATAGCAACATATGAAGGCTCATACGGCGTTCTTCGTTCGTGGCAAAACTAAGCTGCAGTCCATCGACAGGGCTACGCCTATGAGCCGACCTGATTTTCCGATCATTGTTTGTTACACAGACACCGGGTCGCTCGCCATGAAACGACGCACGCAGCACGCTTCCACGACAGATTAATCGCATGGTTTTTAACCAATACTTTCACGAGTTCGGGAAATCATGCCTGCTTCTGAGGTTGCCAGCTGGTCAGGGCATCAGCGTGACGCCATTCGTCGCAAACGATCCAGAGGGCAAATAGACAACCAATCGAGAGTCGAAACTTCACACCTCCAAAATAGACTCAGAAAAATATATATGATAACAGTTTTCAAGTCAAAACACCCTCATTTCCCTTCTTCATTTTGTTACATCGTTCAAAACATTTTTCTTTCCAACTCCAATGAAACCAGCTGCGCGGCTGACGATTAGAGGTTACTTTACCCGATTATTGCGAAATGCCAGGTGATATTAACGCAATAACGCACCTACAGACGTTTTGGCGAGCATTTTTTGAGCTTTCACGAAGCTCCTAGCTTCGCAGACCACAGTTCCTTGCGGACGTTTTGCAACTCCGGTTTTAGCGTTGCTCCATTGAGAAATGGTGAAAGCGCCCATGCACACAATTTTTGAGTGGTGCGTTTTCCTATTTACATTCGATTTCTTGCTTTTAATATTTTAGTTCCGAGGCCTGCCTCGATGTTTTATGATATTATGAAGCCTAAACATTTTACATGCGATATTTGGTGGAATCTCGGAGACATAAGAAAGATATTGAAAACTACTTTTCGAATTTAAATGAAAAGCAAATGGATTTTGCTTTTTGGTGCTTTTAAACAAGTGTTGCGTACTCAGCCCCGAAAATTACATTTCATATTTTTCACATCCGCTTATTGAAATTTCAAGCAAAATTTGTTGGAAATTTCCAATTTTTCTTTTCCATTTCAAGAGTGCAACCCTGCCGATCGAGATAGATAAAACAATGAAGAATTCGCAGGTGTCTGAAATTTGGTGAATTTCACGTTTAAGATGAAACTACTAGGATAACTGGATTAAATTTTGCGGTAAGGAACCACTATTACTGGCCCATTTTAGAAACAACATACATGCCATTGGTTCCTCTATGCAGATATGTGCTTCTCTGGAAGAACCATAGACAGTGGTTCTTCACTGCCAAATGTAATCCAACTGAGCACGAGAATATCCTTAGTTTCTAAATTGGATAAATATCGGAGGAGATATGACAAAATAACCGAATCTGCTAAAATACATGTATTTGAATGGGAAATGCAGCCAGATGACTCCACAAAGCGGTACACTTTTAAAGCTATTTTTCAAAAATTTCCTGCGTCAGAAAAAAATTATGAAAAACACAGCGAACTCCGCTCACTGAGCACTCTCATTGTCATATGAAGCGATAACATCTTATCGGGCAAATTCTCCATTCAGGACTTGCACCAGGGTGTCTACTGAGACAGGCTGGCCAAAAATCAGTACTTTTACAGTACATTCTCAAGAAATTCAGTACCTCCTCAATACAGAAAACTCCGGTACTTTTTCAGTACCTCCATTTGACGAAATTCGATAACTTTCAAAAATTTGTATTTCTCGCTCGAATTGCGACAAAAATGACGAAAATTCCGGACCTTCGCGCGGAATTTCCGCACTTTTTCAGGACTTCCGGGCCGCCCTTTAAAAATCAGCACTATTTCCAGACTGCCCGAAAATTCCGGTCTTGTAGACACCCTGCTTTAACGGACACGAGGCTGAAAAATGAAAATACGCGAGCCTCATCGACTGACGTCGAAAACACAGGTTTCCGTCTCGGGTCCTTCAAAGAAAACGCATGGAACGGCGAAAGACACCGCGAGGCCGGAAGGAACCGCGCGGATTCCGGACTCTGCTGGAACACCACACACCACTGTACCGGAGGGACGCGCACGCACTAAAAAAAATTCTCGGCGTTTTCACCAAGGTCCGTTGGTACCTTTACCATCTCACTTTTTTACCAATTATTGGTAATTTTACCAAGAAAGACTGGGAAGCTTACCTAAAACCCGGTATTTTTACTGTTTTTCTCAGGTAAGAATACCACTTTTATTGGTGATCAATTCCCGGTAACTTTGCCATGTTATCTCGGTAATTCTACCACAGTCGATAAAAAATACTGGCGTTTTTACCGGGGTCCAATAAAATCACCGAGAAATTCAATAATTTCACCGAGATTCCTCGGTAAAATTACCAATTCCATAAATGGTAATTTTACCAAGGAAAAACTTGGATCAAATAGAACCCTGAATTCTTGGTAATTTTACCCTTTTCTTAGTAAATACACCGAGATTTTTTTTTCAGTGGCTAGCAAGATGCGCCATCACACTCGAGATCCATGTGCATCGGCACCACTAAAAACACTCACCTGAAATTTTAAATCGCACGAGCGCGAAGCGTACGGTTTCGTCGCGGAAGAAGCAGGACGGCGGCAACGGGCGTCGCGGACGTCGGACTACGACTGAGGCGCGCCCGCCCTCCTCGTAGTGGGCACCGCGACGCCACGCATCCGAGGCACGCGTGTGTGCGTGACGTCATGGACGCACAAGGCGCGCCGCCGCCGCGCCGCCACACGAATCCGACGACCCCGCGTCCGAAATCGGGGACGGACGTCATCGAACCGTTCGCCATGAAACGCCTCCTGCGAGACGGCCTCGCGGCCAGGGCTCTTCCCGAGGGATCCCTCGGAAAAATTCACCGACTACACGGCTCAAATGATTTGCATCTCTCAGAGTTTTATTCCAGTCGTAGCATATTTTAGCTAGGCCTTGTCTCCACGGGACGTTTTCATGGGATTTTTTCCCAAGTTCGAATCGCAGGAATGAAACTTCTGGGATTTTTCCCAGTTACCGTCTCCACGGGACAAGGCTCATACGGTCCTGCGACTAGTTTGCGCGGGAAGATAACTTAGTTAAAGTCGAGTATTTAACCGGGATTAAAATAATAATTGCACTCAATTGACAATTAGACACATTATTTTAACTAAACAAACATGAACAATGGAGTAATCGACAAAATATCGCATAATTCTTCACTTCTTCTTCTTCTCTCAGTGGGTCCTAAGGATAAAAGGACCATACTTGGTACTTCGTAGGTGGGATTTTTCCCTGGGACAAATCTCGTGAAAAGGCTCGTGGAGACAAGGCCCTAGAGTCCCTTTATACTGAGAGTCAAGGCAACACACCCTCATGGAGTCACGAACGGGAATAAAGATTACAGAAATTGAACGTTTTATGTAATCTTTGATCGGCCCACACTGGAAAAAAAAAAAAAAAAAAAAAACACACATTGGATCTAGAGTCCAGACTCTTGACAACATCGACAAGAAAAAGTGCTCTTGATTCAATATAGCTTAAATCAAGAACCAAACCTCTTAATTTAAGCGGATTTCGTTCTGATTCAAGCAAAAATCCGATTGAATCAAGAGTATTTTTTCTTGTCAATGTTTTCAAGAGTCTGGACTCTGGATCCAATGTGTTTTTTTTCCGAGTGCATTCTCAAATTCCTTTCTCCGTCCCTTCGCTTATTCCGTTTGTTCCTTGCCGAACCCGTAATTCCCTGGTCCATTCCAGATTATAATCTTTGCAATCGGTGAAAATGTAATTTTTATTCCCGTTTGTGACACTGTGAAGGCCTAAAATACGGGAACCAATCAGAAATGGATTCACACTGTCTTGACTCTCAGTATAAAGGGACTCTAATTTTAGCTATTCTGCCGTGCTAAGGAAGAACGCCGTATGAACATCCAAGAGTTGCCGAATTTCCCTTGATAAAATGTTCATTTTTGTTCGAAGAGAATTGTTCAGCGATTCGCTCCTTCACATCATTCATAACTGCTTTAGCCCGAATTTTAGCAACATTTGGCTGATGAAAATGAGCACCCGCGTTTAGAATAAATTTTTCATCTTATGTGTGTATGCGAGCACGACATTTAACAGTGACAGTTTTGGACTCGACGTATTTCCAAATTGTTTTGGTATTTATTGGCGGTTTTCTTCGAGAATACAAATCGCTCGTGTTAAACAGAAAGGAACCAAGCCACATCAGCTATTGCCAAATTTAACTGGGCAATTACATTTTTTACATGAAGACGGTTGTGCGGATTTTCGTGCAAAATTCAGTGAATTTTCTCTAATGCAAAGCAAATTCCTTAAAATTTTCAGAGGAATCCGCACAAACGTTCGCTCGTAAAAAATAAAATGCCATTGTTAAATTTGGCAATAGCTGATGTGGCTTGGTTCCTTTCTGTTTAAAGCGGTCCGATTGGAGGCACACTGAAAAAAAATTCTCGGCGTTTTTACGAGGGTCCGTTGGTACCTTTACCATCTCACTTTTTTTACCAATTATTGGTAATTTTACCAAGACAGACTGGTAAGCTTACCTAAAAACCTGTATTTTTACTGTTTTTTCCAGGTAAGACTACCACTTTTATTGGTAATCAATTCCCGGTAACTTTGCCATTTTATCTCGGTAATACTACCACAGTCGATAAAAAATATTGGCGTTTTTACCAATTTCCAGTAAAATTACCGAGAAAATCAATAATTTTACCGAGATTTCTCAGTAAAATTACCAATTCCATAAATGGTAATTTTACCAAGAAAAAATTGGGATCAAATAGAACCCTGAATTCTTGGTAATTTTACCCTTTTCTTGGTAAATACACAGAGATTTTTTTTTTCAGTGCAGCACTGCAGCGGGCGGGAGTTGTAAGTTCGGAGACGTCGCTCCCGGCCGGGGAGCGCGCTCCAGGAAAGGAAGCAGGAAGACGCGGGTTGCCGACGTTAAAAATCCAGGGAAAAGGGACAATGAGCAATTATGATTTGTGGACACGACGATCGTGGCACGGCACTCGCTCGGGCGGAATAAATTGAAGCCGCGCGCGCGTCACTTTCTCGAGTAGCGCGACGCGACGTCGACGTCTTCGCCGCGACGCGACGCCACGCTTGTCCACGTCCATTCATTCGCATCTTTCTCTTAACGGATGACCCCCCCCCCCCATCCATCCTGTCTCGTGTAGGCGCATCGCCAGAACTTGCGGATTTAGATTAGATCTACTACCGGGACACTTGCCTTCCGCCGCCGCTAAGTGGATCGTGTCGATAGGAAAGGTCGGACCAAATTTGGAAACTTTAAAAGCTCATAACTCCATTTATACAAAATTTTAAAGCTCTGAAATTGGCTCCATTAGTTTTCTCTAGAGTACCTTTATAGCGAGAGTATAGACAGATGCGAAACTCCGGAAATCCATCAGGCCTTCACCGATGCCTCCGCGAATAAAGTTAGGGCCCAGAAATGCAGCCAACCTATGAATTTCGATTATCCAGAGCGATTTACTAATACAATTGTTACAAACGATAAAGCATGTATTGGACTTAGTTTTTGCACAGATTTACTCATTTTTGCGGAAGAACGCTCATTTATTCTTAGCCATCTTGGTTAGAATTGAAATCTGCAGACTGGCAGTGAAATTTGATGTGTTAGAAGTTGGGTAAAAGGGTGGCTGCACTTTTGGGCCCTAAGCCCTCCATGAAGCAATCTGTCCATACTCTCGCTATATAGGTACTCTAGTTTTCTCGTGAAATGAGCTGAAAGCACCCCTAAAAATTTAAAATTTGACGAAATAGACATCAAAATTTGCAGTTTTAGTCAAAAATTTGATGTTCGACCTCTCTGATTGACTCGATCCACTGTGCACCGCCTCCCGTAAGACCGCGACGCGAAACGACGCGACGCGCTCCAGGGAGCTGATTATCGAAAGCTATAGGCAAAGTGATCGACGAAGGAAAACTGGAGGGATCCTATTGGTTGCAGCGGGTGGTTCTTATAGACTAAGGGGGAAATGATGGATTATCTATAGGGTCTCTCGTGGGTTGCCGTCAGTTGGTTTATTAGCTCCTTTGTCCATTGCAACCATCCGCTTCCACCGACAGGATCGCTCGATTCTCTCTTTATCCCATTTTTCTATGGACTTTGTCCACCCATTTCAACGATCAGCCCGCAGTCTGATAACTTAATTTCTGAAGCTGAAAGCTCTGGGTTTTTCGGTGGCTTTAGTGAACAATCGGGGAGCACGCCGCATCTTTAAATTAAGGGCCCCCATTCTCCGACCGCTAAACGGATACTTGAGAAATTGAGGGTTTAGATAGCTCAAGTGACCGAAAGAATTCAAAGGTAGATTATTTGGGTCAAGAGGAAGATACAACATTTTTTGCGAGGGAGAGGATCCGTTTTTCGGAAATAAATAAAAAAAATCATCTTCAAGAAAAATTAATTTTGAAAATACTATGCTTCTGAAATATTACTACCTATTCTGCCGTGCTAAGGAAGAACGCCGTATGAACTTTCAGACGTTGCCAAGTTTCCTCCGATAAAAACAAAATTTACTGGGAAAATTGCGAACATTATTTTCCAAAATTTTTAGACAATTTTGCACGCAATTTAATCCAAAATATCTGAACTTTACAAGGAAAAATATTCATGGATGTTTTCAAAAATACATGTTTTATCAAGGGAAATTTGGCAACTCTCGAATGTTCATACGGCGTTCTTCCTTAGCACGGCGGTATTTAGAGCTGCACTATTTGGCGGGAACTTCCCGACAGTGGCGTGGCGTGCTTGCGATGTATCGATCGATCTGCCATTTGAACCGGCAAAATAATCGATACACAGGGTGTTCGCAACGAGCACCTTCATAATCGATTCTTTACCACAGCTTCAAATGGGGAAATATCGAAAATCGATCATTCACGCCTCGCCACTGACTCCCGAGCAACGAAATAATGAAGACCTTCCGAAAACCACGCAAGAGGAACTGAGAATACGTTCGGGATTGTATCGGCCGAACATTGGATGAATCTTGAGCGGTAACTCGGTCAAAAACCGGGGCACATAAATAAAGTTGGAAGACGCGCGGATGAATAGGAGAAAGAGGGAGATAGCCGAGATGGGTGCCAAGCGTTTTATCTTTCTGATGGAAGCTCGCGCATGGCGTGCGTCATTTTTGATGAACCACGGAATCGATACTCGTTTTTATCGTGAACCGCCGCGATACTCATGACTCTCGTTTTCCCGCTCTCATTTCCATTCCACGCATCATTTACCCCGACGATTCCCGCAATTCCTCACCTACGCTGCCAGGCTAAGGAAGAGCGCCGTATGAACATTCAGGAGTTGCCAAAGTTCCCTTGATAAAACATTCAGGGTGTCTACTAAAACAGCCTGGCCAAAAATCAGTACTTTTTCGGTGCATTCCCAAGAAATTCAGTACCTCCTCAACAGAGAAATTCAGGACTTTTTCAGTGCCTCCATTTGACGAAAATCGAAAAATTTCAAACTTTGAATTTCTCGCTCAAATTGCGACAAAAATGACAAAAACTGGGAAGAATTCCGGACCTCCTTGCGGAATTGCCGCACTTTTTCAATACTTCCGTACCGTCCTTGAAAACTCAGTACCATACGGGACTTTCCGGGAAACCCGGACTTGTAGACACCCTGATCATGTATTTTTGACGGCATTCATGCACATTTTTCTTGGAAATTTTCAGGTATTTTAGATTAAATTGCGTACCAAATTGTCTGAAAATTTTGGGGGAAAATATTCACAATTTTTCCAGGAAATTTTATTTTCATCAAGGGAAATTTGGCAACACCTGAAGGTTCATACGGCGTTTTTACTTAGCACGGCAGTACGGGATATGGGGCAAAGCCAGATTCGGGCTTCAGGTGCTTTTGGTTCGAGATGCGTGGCGTACATGGCTGAGATCTGTGCTCTTGCAAGTAAACTTAAAGCAGGGTGTCCAGAATTTTTGACCGGGCTCATTCCCTGATTTTCCCTGATTTTCAGGAGCTCATTCCCTGATCAGAACCCGAAGTTTTCTCCCACTTCCTCGGGATTTTCTGGGGGAAAATAATATATATCTCCAGAGTTCCATGTATGAATAGCGATTTCAATTCATCTCTCAGCCATTTCTTTGGCGCACATTCAAAATTTTAATTCCGATAGCGTTCCTGATGTTTACATTATCTGGTCAATGGAAGCTCCTCCATTCTTTTGATGATATGAAGCTTCAAATGTGTCATTCAAGAAGTCAATAATAGCGCTCGGTCAGATTAGACCGCCTTGTAAAACGAAATGACCCATAAGCGGTAGAACAATGGATTCCCGGTTTCTGGAACAGATCCCCTGATTTTTCTCTGTAAATTTTCATTCCCTGAGGAATCCCGGTTTCTCCCGTTCTAGACACCATTACTTAAAGCAAGAACTCATAATGGACCGCTACACGAGGTGAAAATTCCCTGGTAAAAATTGGCTGTAGGATCTGTGTTCCAAAAAACCATGACCTATAGCCGGCTTTAAGATTTCTTTTAGCTTCTATAGCCGGGAATATAATTTCTTATGGCCTTTTGTAGCCGATGGCGATAAAGTTATAGCCAGGCGATAGACTGTACAGCCCGGCTGTATAGTTTTTTTTATCGCTTCGTGTAGCCCGGCTGTATGATTTTCTTCGCTTTCTAGAGTCAGCTATATGATTTTCTAGCTCTTTCTACACCCGGCTGTAAAAATTCCTATGGCATCTTGGAACGTATAGCTACTATCGCCAATTTTTACCCGGAATAAAGCATTCTGATACAAGTTTCCAAGCCAAATTTTACATGGAACTTGATTTGGATGCCAAAAATTGCTTAAATTAACTCCTAAGTAAGATATTAACGTTATCAGTTCGCAATAGTTACGGGAAATTTGAATTTTCCACTCACAAGAAAAACAATTTTTTACGTGTGTCAAATCGCGCACTACTGTTCTCTCTACTCTCATCCGTCTCTTAACAATATTTTCTTAATGTTAAAAGTAAGGAAGTTGGCTCAAGTACTCCATTCACCTTATGGTCCTATATTTATTTCTGCAGTGAAGTCTGAATCGAATTGAACCAGATTCTGATCCTGATAAATTTAGAGGAACAGAAAGAAGCTGGGATTAGCTTTGTGATGTCGGTCTACTGCTAGCACACGTATTCGATTTCATTCACCCATAATTAGAAATCTGAGAGAAAACGAGAAATAAGAAGGCCAAATTAGGACCGATTCTGAGAGGAGCTGAGGGTCATCACTCATCACTGTTTGACCTTGCTCGCTCATGACAACGGAGCGGGCCGTCGTCGTCCCGCAGAGAGGGGCACAAAATGCACACGCCCGCGTAGGGTGCCCGCTGTAGGGGCGGAAAAAAAAACCCACAAAAATATTACCATAGCAATTTGAATAGCCGTGGTGGCTAGGACACCACTCCAAAAAAAAAAAAAAAAAACTACTTACTACTCTATCTCTCTCTCTTTAGGTTATGGCATTGAATATCGATGGCGAAACTACCAAACCACGTATCTCGGTTTGCGGCGTCGCAGACTTCCTGTCATACTTTATTTTTTAAATGAAAAACTACGTAATGTCCAGTCTTGAGAATTTCTGTGATTTTTCCTCTTCATGCGAAGAAAATTCTGTGAAAATTTCAAGGAATGATATTGATTTGGTCTATTTCAAAAAAATAAAATGTGAGCGTAGATTTTTAAACACCGCAAACGAGATACGTGGTTTGGTAATTTCACCGTCGATATGCAATGCATTCCTTGAAATCGATTTACTCTTCACGTGAACATACGCCGTGCAACCAAAGCAATTGACGATCTACATCCATTCGCAACTTTTTTCGATCAAGGAGATGTAAAGATATTCGCATTTTTTTCGGACGAAGAAAAATTATACGAGAATTATGAGTTCGGCGGGGCTGCAAAAACTACAATGCGACCGACGTCATCACCGTTTTTCAAACACAACAAAAATGCAACCACCAAGAGATCAAGCGTGCCTGGAGCCTTGCACTGAAAATTTACGTCGAGTAAGATAGACAGGTGTCTCAGATGGATGTTTCTTGCAATAGAACTTCCTTAGAGCAACCACAAGATCATTTCTTCCAAAATACTTCTCATTTGCCTAAAAATAATTATGAATCTTCCAAAGAAAATGTAAGAAGGTAGAGCCGGACATAGTTTACGATACTTAATCTTGGGGTAAGATTGGTTCAGATGTCTTTCTGGGTGAACTCGGATGCCAATACCAATGACGAAATTGTCCGCAAACGCGGGAAATTAAAAAACGCATACCTAATACAAACTACGAGCATTGAGGATCTTGGAGGACAAGGCGCAAGAATGCAATTTTTGAAGAAATTTGACAAATTAATGATATCAACTAAAACGAGTCTTAATAAGTATTCCGAGGAAAATTCACTGCTAAATCCATTTTTAAGCATCAAAAAGTGAGATTGAGCTTTCTTTCCGCCGTAAGCGCCTGTAATTTTGACATTTTTAACACATTTCTCGAAATAGCAAAATCTGCACTTACGGGCGTTGTCTTCCGAGCCCCTTAACGATCGTGGATTGAGGAGTAAATTTCCGATTTTTTAATGTGCTCATCGTGATGCTCGTACGATGTTCCCGATGGAAAGTTTCTTCATTGATCTGTGCTGCCGTGCTAAGGAAAAACACCGTATGAACCTTCAGGCATTGCAAAATTTCCATCCATAAAACACGAATTTCCTGGCAAATTTATAAACATTTTTCTTCCAATTTCGCAGATAATGTTGTTTGCAATTTCACCTAAAGTTCCCGAAAATTTGAAGGAAAGATATTCATATCTTTCCTAAAAATAAACATTTTATCGAAGGAAATTTGGCAACTGTCGCAGGTTTATACGGCGCTCCTTCCTTAGCACGGCAGTGTGCCTATTTGTTGTGTGTGAACTGACCCATATCCCGAAACTTTAAAACTGGCGACACCGCAAAACTTTAATGATCAACAATTGTTGTAAGCACACAGAGGCATTTCTCCTCGAATTCCGCATTATTCTGATGGCGCCTTGGCGGATTTACTTCAGCAACCCGCAATACCTCCCTGCATCACCGCTCCGTGGCGGGAGGCAGGCGCACTCGTAAAATGAGCACTGTGCAGGATTTTATGAGTGGATTTTCCGATTTTAACACGATCCCCGTATTATGACGCCCGAAATACTTCCGACAGGGGGGCTCATAAAGACGATGATAGTGCTCCGAACTCAAGTACTCGGTGTCCTCCGCGGTTTGATGGACACGAGCCGTAATTTCGCGAGCTCATTTCTTCGACCGAGTGACCTAATTTGTAGGAGCTTAACTTGAGTTAATAGAGGCGCATTAAGCAAAATTTCGTCGCCCTTAAGCTTAAAAGTTGGGGAGCAATAAACTCGTATTTCACTTCCTCCAACTGCCGAATAGTGCATTTATTCGGACGTTTTCATTATTTCGTCCTGAAAGTTGTTCAGCAGAAACGGCAGATGACACCAAGGATTGCCGTACGGTGCACTATGTTATTACATTAATTTTTCTTGTCTCTCTACTCATTAAAGTATATGATATTAAATTAATTCTTCTTGTCTCCCTGATTAGCTTTTGTTTTTATAAAATTATATCTAATTAGTCCATGATGAGATCAGGTTACAGAAAATCCCGTTATTAACAAAGTGATGGCCTTTAAAAAGGGGCTATCTATAAAATCTATTGAAATATTTCCATATATAGTCGTATCCATGATGTTCCTTACGTCGTATCTAACAGAAATTCAATGGTGTCTAGCATTTTGCAGGGAATTAAACTTGGTTCCAATTGAGCTTGGCTGGCTGAGGATCTCAAAAAAAGAGTGAAACTGGTATCATTCTCTCAGTAGAACCACAGCAAAGCATCTCCAATGCAGCTGCCTCGGCTATACGCTCCACCCTCTTTGTCTTGCACCGAAACTCAATAAAGTTAATTCTACCTCAATCTACTTCTTCTTTTTGGTTTTTTTGGTTTCAATCTCCCCTCAGGATAGTGTGGGCCTAGCACAATTCTATCAACCTGTTACTTATTGTATTTGGGCCATACTGAAGTGTTTTTGTCCCTATGCACATACTTGCTAGCATCAGTTCTATAACATTGTATCATTCATCCAGTTCGACCAATTTAAGCCTGTTATATATTTTACACCTACCTACAAAATATATGGAGACCATGGTAAGAACTTCTGAACAGATGGCGATCTACATGGACCAATATAATATTTATAGAATAGCATCACTTTTATGGCTATGATAGTTTTCACCGCACTTGAAATTTACAAAAAAAATTAGGCAGCTCTGTAGGTCTGCCATCAAAAGCATGAATGTTGTGGTTTCATTTCAGATTTTCCATTTTTCCTGTAGACAATATATCACTGATATTAAATACAAGATGATCTGATTTCTTTTTTGCCTCAGTTTTTTCAGTTTGAGTTCCCTATTGTAAGAAATTGTTGGGTGTTTTGAAAAAGTATAAGATAATTATCCACCAATTTGCTTGTACCAGGGCATTTTGTCGGAGGAAACTTAAAAAATCTGAGAAGGTATTACAGCGCCCTTGTTTCAGCTGGGATAAGTGCCCAGTATTATGCATTCAATCAACTTTAATAACGGTCAATTCAATGCTTCATGCAAGCGATTACCATAGGCCAAAGAGCGAAACAGATATTAAATCAAATTACTAGGCGAATGGAAAGGGGAAAAAAATAGTTTAATTTGATTTAGTACTTAGATGTTCCGGTGAACAATTTGGAACTTAGCAAAATGGAAAGACCCTTTATCAAATATTTGAAAATTTGACCAAAAAGAAAATATCCATTACAGAACTAGTCACATAAAGTGTTTTGGAAAAATGAAGCGTGTTTGACGCAAATGATATGGAGAATCAGAAACAATGAACATCTGTAAGAACGTCTTTGTGGTGCTTCTGCAGACAAGGTAGAAAACATGCTGTACAATTACTGTACGAATCTATTTTGCAGAAGTGATGAAGGCAAACTTCATTCTGATGTCCTTCACAGAATAGGTAATTGATAACAACACTGTGACACAAACAAGCAGCTAGGAATAATCCTTACACCTTCAAATTTTAGAACTATTAGTCAATCTGGTCAAATTCCCATTTAGTTTAATTTTGTTTTTCCTCAGCAGGACGCAGAGGACAAGAATAAAAGTATTGGAAAAAATGTTTTGTCATCCGGTTAAAGATGTTTCCCTTTTTCTGGTGAGTTTGTGAAAGGAAGGCCTGAGTAAGTCACTTACCTGCTTGAGACATCTTCAATACTGACTGCTCGAGGTGTTGCTGGGGCATGCAGGGCTGAATTTGAGGTATGATGAGACTGGTGTTCTCTTCGAATGTCATTGGATGATTCATGAACAGCTAAAACAAAAGAGAGAGAGCTTGGTGATAAAGATTGTCCCTAGAATGTGAACTGGGATTGGGCAAATAATTTACTTTTCAAATGATAGCATCATTTTATGTTGCGAATGCTGAAACATCTGCATTATTACATTAGTGATCTAACTTCATAGGAAGCCGTACGCTAAATGTTTCTGAGAATCATGCTTTGATATCTGAAAATGAAGGATGCAGTGCTAAACAAGGTGCCTAGAGAATTTGTGCATCCTTCTTAGTAAAAGCCCCTTTTTCACTGTCACAGATCTTTACGGCGTCTACAAATTGTCGATGGCCCATAAAAATTATGCTTCCTGGTCAAATGACAGCTTAAATTGTGCGATGAAGTTTGACTACTGCCTGAAATTATAGATAGTCTGCTTTTATTTAATTTTAAAGGGTAATCACACCAAAATTAAAGATAGAATTTTATGAAGGATTCAAGAATTGAAGAAGGAGTATTTAACAGATATAAGTGAAGTTGCGGAAGTTCTCTTTAAAAATAAAAAAGGCTTAAAAATTTGAGACAAATCTGTCAAAAACTCATTCCACTTACAAATGATGTTTTTTCAGTTTAGAGCAGGGTCTGCAGGTAGAAGATAAATCAACAACAACAACAGTGACACAACGAACGGAACGGTAAACAGTAAACAACGTGGGTGAGGGGCACTCGGTAAATTTTTATTCAATTTTTCAAAGGTCAGCATAACTCATTAGAGCTTTTATTCCCATTTCATTTAGACCCAGAGCCAAAAATTAAAAGATCTGAATGAGGAGCTGGAATACTCCTGTTTGAACATACGCTAATTTCCAACATACCATTGTGTGGAAGAGGAATTTTGAGTCCTCTTTATAAAATGTTTGTCACTTAAATTTAGTTTGATCAGATACGCCAGGCATGGATTGGTGAACCTACTGCATCTCTGTTCAAATTAGTTAATTGTACTTCAGTAACTCCACAAAATTTCCGTCTTGACTAGCACAGCTCAGTCAGATTTTTTTTCTTCATATGAAAGGCACCAACCCCTCTTTTCATCGATTTATTCTACCATCCTCCCTGATCCAGCCTTTTCACTCTTCACCCCTGCTCTCGTAATTGAACATGTATTATTTTAATCAAAAATAATCTAAAATTTTGATAAACATAATTAAAAATAGAGTGGGCCACCAGACAAGGTCTGAACTTCACAAAATTAACTTATTTTCTTTTCAAAATCTTACAAAGAATGAAAATTTACACATAAGAAAGTTTGGAAATAAACTCCTGGGAAAAATATCAACAAATATTTTAATCACAGATCAAATGGAGGTTCGATTATAAAAATGATTTCATTTGTATTTTTGCCATTTACCCAATGTACTTGAAACCTTTAGATCTTGTTCAAGAGTTGATTTCCAGACTTCCCGTTGTGAGATTCTTAATCCTCGTGTAATTTTGAGGCAAAAACATGTGTGGTGCTATGACTAATACCATGTTTAGAGGTCCCTTACAACCTTTGCACACACAAAGCTAGCTTGTTGAACCTGAAGTGCAAAGGTTGAAAAAGCTTGAACATAAAAGTCATGACTGAATCTTACATGCTTCTGGTGTGATCACTGGTGGAGGAATTCCATCACTTGCGTCATGATGATGTAGCATGGGGGAAACTGGTCTCGTGAGAGGACTCCTTCCAATGACTAAAACTACATGCTCTCTTGTTGCTTTTAAAGCTGCCACCGCTTCTTCATGCATCACATTTTCTAAATTTTTTTCATAATCCTGCGAACAAAATTGAAGAAAAACAAATTATGGATGATTATTGATAGAAAAGTACATACTGCACTGGCAACTTGGACTTATCACAAGGAAAATGAAAAAATTGAGGCGCCTAGTCCGTAGGAACAAAACCTGCAATCTCCATTGCAGTGTCTAAAAATTTGGCTATCATATTCATTTATTATAAAGAGTGCAGGTCAATTTTTATTGGCATATCTTTTCAAGAATTTTCTACATGTTAGTGAGAAAATTAGACGGGTAGGCCTCATAGAGCGCCCTAAGGCGCCGTAAAGGGGGCTGATACATAAATAGTGAGAAAATTATGACAGTAGTTACACACACAGTTATATGGATTACTATTTTAAAAAAGTAAAACATCTGCCAAATTTTTAGACGTCAAAATGGAGATTGCAGGTTTCAATACTAGACGCCTCAATTCCTCTGATGTGGAAATTGTATTGAAAAAATTTGAATGACAGAGAAAGCATCTAGAGAGATGATCAATTTACTAGAATAATAGCAGCAGACGATTTGTGCATAGGACAGATTTGCTCTTTACTTTTGGAGGATTTTTGCTTAATATTTATTCTCCTTTACTTACCTGTTTGCCTACAGTATTTGGGCATATTATTGAAAAAAGAAAAATTAATTTTTTTAATTTCATTTTCGATTAAAGTATTCATTGGCAATTAATCACTGCGACATACTTAAATGTGAAATTTTGTGAACATTCAATAGCCTTTGCATTTTAAATCATGATTCATTTCTGCCCTTCATCTCTTGGAAAAATAAACAACAAAGGAAGAATCTTTTCAGTACAATGAGAATAAGGTACATCCTTTTAAAGGTTCTGTATGAAAGTATTAACTTTGTGAAAACTTACATTATGTCTAACAGCTACTAATTTGTCTCCCACTTGTAAACGCCCATCGACTTGAGCAGCACCACCTTCCATTATTTTTGTGATATAAATACCATTGTCACCAGGAATATGTTGATTGCCAATTCCACCAGCTATACTGAATCCTAACCCTTTTGCTCCTTTGATTAATTCTATTTCTTGAATGCCTGAATCAGATACAGCTCCTCGTTTTCTTCTCACACACTGAAACAAAACAAGGCATTTTAACAATTGTAATAAAAAAGAGAGAGAGGAAATTTCACTTTATCATAAAAACAGAATTGAGAGGATTTTAAAACAATATGAAACAGCATTTAGCGAGAGAGAACTGACAATGAGTGGCATTTTCAAAAGTATTAAATTAAGAATGATTGTGGGATCATCTAAAAACGAAATTTTTTGAGCAGTATACTAAACAACTAACTATCAGATACTTAAATTATGCACACAATATTTGGTGTGCGAAACAATTGAAGTATGTTTTCTATATAGTCTTGAGGCAGGATATAACTTCAAAACTTCGTCTCCCTCTCAAGTTCATGCCACTCAGTTTCTTTTTGCTAGATGTTCACAATATTGAAAGCTGTTCGGGTATGTAGTTGCACTTTGCACTGAATTGACCTGAAAAGTAAAGTTAGCAAAATTAGATTGCAAAAGAAATGAATGATTCTACCCAAAAATTCAGAGGGTAAAACATATTTTGCTGCTATAATACATGTGTTTGAATGGGAAATGCTGCCGGACGACGTTACAAAGCGGCACATTTCCTGACTTTAAAAACTATTGTGCTACATTTTCCCATTTTTAAAAAAAATATGAAATATATGTGCTGTGAACTCAATTCATTAAGCACTTTCAGATGAGCCAATACAAAAATTTGCCAGCAAATTCTCCATTGCTGGGATCTTAAGGGGAAAAGGGTTCGTCAAGCGTTGGGCCCGGGGTTGCGTTATGAACAGGGTGTCTAGTTATATTTCATTTTGGGAAATCCTGATGTATTCCTGATTTTTGACGGCTAAATCCTGATTTCATAATTTTTCCGAATCCTGATCAAATCCTAATTTTTTGCGGAGAAAAATTAAAATTTCTGCATAAGCGTATGCGAAAGCATAAGAAAATCCGATCGGACAGCCGACTTTTCTCAAATCCTGATTTTCACGACTGATTTTTCCTCAAATCCTGATGAAATCGGGAAAATCCCGATGCTAGACACCCTGATGAAGCAGTGCAAGGGAGAAGGGGGGGGGGGGGGGCAAAAATGCGGAAAAAGTGCGTTACGTGATTGATTAAGGCTCCTTTACTATGCGAGTACTTACCATTTTGACAGTGGTTCCTGCTCGTTTGAGGGCATCCACGGCGGCGGCATGAGGTACGTTGATGAGATTGCAGTCGTTGACTTTGACGATGGCGTCGTTGACCTGGAGGCGGCCGTCGGCGGCGGCTGCTCCGCCGGGGATGAGCTTCGTCACGAAGATGGAGGCATCGTCGCCCATGTGCGGGTTGTCCGTGCCCCCGGCGATGCTGAACCCCAGCCCTGCGCTGCCCCTCTCCAGGGTGATCGTCTCGTACACCCATTCGCCATCCCCGTTGATCTGCAACACCAAATCACCCACTCATCACCCACCAGACAAATCCTCCTTCCCCCCACTAAAGAACTTAAATCCATTTTTATCTTAACAAGGAGCTTCATGCAAGCACGGCTTTTTCCGCCCCCTTCCCTGGAATTTCTTCAAACTTCGTCTATTGATTACTCATACTTGAGCGCTTCTTTTCCGAAATTTTCAGACCCCTAAAAAATTGGGGGGGGGGGGGGGGGTTAGAAGTCAAACCCTGAGAACCTCGATATCTCTCGGTAAAAATATCGAGGTTCACAGGTTTTGACTTCCACCCCCCCCCCCCCCAAAGAAAAACTTTTTAGGGGTCTGAGCAGGCCCGCCACATGGGGGGGGGGGGGATACTGGGTCCTTGGTACCGGGGCCCGGGCCCTGGGGGGGCCCGTGACGCAGGTGACAAACCACTACGAATTCATGTGTAACCCTGGTCTCGTAGGGAAAAGTGAAAAAATTACCCTAAAAATTTCGCAAAAGGTGAATAAAGTTTCAAAAACACGCTAGGGCACTATAAAATTTTTCTTACTTTTTTAGAGATTTTCAAGATTTTGAGTATATGTAGAATGATATTTTTAGGAACTGTGCTTCATTTTCTTCCGTTGTCGGATGCTAAGAGGCTCCTTTCTGGGCATCCTCGACTTCAATGGCTTAACTCCCTTGCCATAGACGTATGAAAGGGGAGTCCAGGGGGGGCCCGGCTCCCCATAGAATTGGAAATTATCATCTGCCCCCTCAAAAAAAAATTTATAGATGTTTTGAATGCAACAATTCGAAAGTTTTTGGTGCTGAAAGTAAACAAAAAGGCGTAATTATTCTGCAGAAATTGATGGAAAATCTCCATCATAAGAGCTTCATGATGCGTCCAAATAGATTTAATGTTTCAAAAATTTCCCGGGGGAGGCCCCCCGGACCCCCCCCCCCGCCCGTGCTAGGGGCCCGGGCCAGAAAATTGGTACCAGGGCCCTAGATGGGATGTGGCGGGCCTGGGTCTGAGTATTTGGGAAAATAAGCGCTCGAGTATGAGTAATCAATAGACAATGTTTGAAGAAATTCCAGGGAAGGGGGCGAAAAAAACCGTGTTTGCATCAAGCTCTTTCCCCTCGTAAATTGCATGTAAACCAGGAAAAATTTGAGAATTCCTAACCGGAAATTTCATTGATTTTACTCAAGATTTCATACAAAACTCAGAACATTTTAGATAAAAATTGCACAGGTATATTTTTGTAAAATAAATTAATTTTTTCAGTCAATTTTGCAACCTTGGAGTCAAGTTACGTTCCTTCGTCCGGGAGACAACTAAATATTCAATCCATGCCTCACTAGCAAATATGGGGTTGTATCCGTAAACTCTTGTCAGACGATTAAACCGTGCTGTGAATATATCACGGTCAAATGCTGTGATTGGCCCAACTCATCGAATACTAAAGGAGGGCGAGGGAGGGGGGTCAACCCCAGCCTTACGTAAGGCTCCCATTTTTAAAAATAAATAAATGATATTCCCCGATGAAGATAGTTTTCTTTGAAAGTTAATTTACGGTTTCCTTTTTACATAATTCAAATGAGCGTGACACTGGCATGTGGAAACAGCAGCGAGGTGATCTTGACTTGCTCTCGGGAGCTTGAAAGTCCGGCGCTGACCTCCCTGGTAAAAATTGGCAGTAGAATCTGTGTTCCAAAATACCATAGACCTACAGCCGGCTGTAAGATTTCCAATAGCTTCTACAGCCGGTAACACAATTTCTTACAGCCTTATATAGCCGATGGAGATTAAGCAACAGCCTGGCGATATAGTGTATGCTAAACGTTAGTAATTACGGATGCTAGGACTTAGTTAGTTTTTGGACTACCACTCTCTTTTTGGGCCGTAGTATCTTGATTTATTTTGCGAGGAAAGCTCCGTACTTTTGATGGATGCCTGTCATTCCTAATATATCAGAGCGCCTTCAGTTTCGTATGATACTGTGCAATACCTCTGGTGTGAAATAGTTGCTACAAGCGCCGTGGTACGCGGCGCGGAGGGCGGGCAGCCAGCGTGGAACGCGCATTGGCGCCTACAAACCTAACAGGGATACTTCACGCATTGCGTAATGCGTGAAGTATCCCTGTTAGGTTTGTAGGCGCCAGTGCGCCGCCGCCGCTCCGCTTTGTGTTAGGCTCTAATATTTAATCTCGTGGAGTCGGCGTTTTTCAACTCATGACTTTGAAATGTTTGCACACTCTGTATGGATTATTTCATTTTAATTGATGAAACACAATATGTAGTAAAGGAAAATATAATGTGCGTTTTGTAAATATTAAGGTGATTCCGTACAAACTTAGGATTTACAAAGCACGCGAATTTCTACACAATTTCTTATAGCCTTTTATAGCCGATGGCGAAAAAGCAACAGCCAGGCGATAAAGTGTAAAGCCCGCAATAGGAACTATAGCCCGGCTGTATAATTTTTTATCGCTTCGTGTAGCCCGGCCGTATGATTTTTTTCCAATTTCTACAGCCAGCTATATGATTTTCTATCGCCTTCTTCGGTCGGCTATGAGAACTCCTGTGGTATTTTGAAACGCAGCTCCTATCGCCCATTTTTACCAGGGCTGGCAAAAACTAAAATCATCCCTTCGAGGAGAGAGGTGTCTCGGGATGGAAGAGAAAGTTCGGGCCCGGTGCCGACCACGTGAATAGATGAATATTTAATTACCACATCCATCTTCGGCCTATTCAACTTGAAAACGAGAAAATAGTGCTGAGCCAAGCGCTCACTTTTCCAGATTCGGGTATTTTTTTCGGGGCGGAAACTTTCCGGCAGAACACTCTCTTAAGGAAAAAAAAAATAAAATAAAAAAAAAAAAAAAAAAAAGGTGCGATATTTTTGGGTACGGTGAAGCCTCAATTATCCACAACTTTTCAGCGAGCACTTTACGCTGTTTTCGAGCAAACAAAAAAAAAAAACCAACTTTGACTATACGGGTGCAGAATCTTCGAAGCTTCCACATTTTTACGCGCCACATCGCTGGCTTCCCACAATTATTTCATCGTTTTCTCACGAGTTTGGAATAATGATAAAAACATAAGATTCGCTCTTCTTCTTTATTTTTTTCCTTTGACCTCCGACTTTTAAACCTTAAAAGTCTCCCTTAATCAACATTTTCACGTCCCCGAGTAGGCGCGAGAAAAGTTTTAGTCCTATGCCTATTACAAAAGTTTCACGTGTATTTAGATTATTTTTCAGTATTCGAGCCATTTCTAGCCAAATTCAAGTGTTGAAATCCAACACAATGTGTTTGGGGGGTGCGGTGAGGGGTCGTCATCAAAACATCACTAATATCGAAAACCCGAACTTTTTAAATGGGGAAGGGTGGGACGAGGGTTGCAATAGAACAAATAAGTAAAGTAAAAATGTCAAAAGTAGGGTGTTGGTCGTAATTTAACTTCCGACACTTTCCGGGATATTTCCAATGCGAGCAACTTTGAAGACGTGAGGAGCTCGTATATTCAAAGTGGCCCCCGCGAGAATTCCCTTGCGGTAAATGTACCTCCGCCGCACAGTGGACCGATTTAATAGAGGAGGCCGGACATTTCAAATGTTTACGTTTTTTCGTCACAAATTCAATTTCAAAGGGTGTATCCGAAAGGAAATTTCACAAAAAAAAACCAATGGAACTACTTTTGAACTTTTTTGTTTTATTTTCTCAGAAATATAAGCTTTCAACGTTTCCAGATTCTGTCCGACTTCCTCCTACTGACTCGATCTTTGTGCGCCGGCTGTTGCGCGGAAAAAGGAAAAGCCCCGATGGGAATGAATGTTTCTCGTTGAAATCTTACAAGTTTACTTGTGGACTTAAGGACGATCGCACCACATAATGTCGCTATTCTAACGTGACGGCGTATATCTATTTCCACACGGGCCCCAGCAAGCATTGAGTAATACGGAGAACAGGGCTCACGCAACGTGGAATTTGAGATACGTCCTTACGTCAGAGGGGCAACAATCATAGCGATTGTATAGGGAAAACGCAGACAATCATTCCAAACACCCCTAGTTTTGAGGACTGAACAAAAGCGCTCATCTCACGATTAGTTTTTGATCCCCCGCCTATCAGTGGCGTGGCGTACTTTGCGATATATTGATTGTTATGCCATTTAAACCTATGGAAAAGGATCGATAAACAGGGTGTTCGCAGCGAACACCTTATTAATCGATTCTTTACCAAAGGTTTAAATGGCAAATCAATCGATACATCGCAATTCACGCCACGCCACTGCCGCCTATACATGGTTAGCTGGGCCCTACCATCACTATGATAAATTAGTGAAAATATTCTTATTGGTTGATATTTTACCTGTGTTTCATCTCCGGGCAGCAGAGGTGAGTGAGCCTGAAACAGAAAGAAACAATTCGGTTACAAAAACTTACTTTGAAAGAAAAATTCGGGGGAAAAAACAGAAATAAAATTGTTTTATTGAACAGGGGCTTTTCGAATTATTCAGATTCTTAATATTCAGGGTCTTCGAGTCTGGGGTCGATGCGCTTGGAACATCCTTTTCCGAAATTCGTAATTTAACGATGTCCAAATAATACATTATAGAACACTGCTCAATTATCTTAAAGCTTTCTTTGCCTTAAAATTCTCAACCGGGGCGAGCCACGCTTTAAAACACAGAAATCCGTATTGACTCAACGCGATTGAGTGATCAATCGCGTATTAATAACAGGGGGGTGGAGAGTGGAAACGGAGGGAACGGGTACACAAAAGGAAGCCATCGAATGGGAGTCGAACAGGGTGAAATGGAATGGTAGAAAAAGAGCGCGGAAGAGTGCGAGAGAGACTGCGGAAGGGAGAAAAGCAAACTGAACAGAAGAGATTAACTCGGAGCTTAATAATACGCGTTGCAGCGTTTGTGCAGGGGAAACTTGTTACACCGCAGCGAAGCTGGTTGCAGCGACTCCTGCGTCAGGCGTTCGGCCAAGGTGTTTGTTCTCGACGGAGCGCTTTCCCGCCTGCACCAGACTTACCTCGGCCTTTGTTCCGGAGCGCTCCCGCTTTTGAGGGTCCCCGAGTTTGAGAAAGGAATTAGGATTTAGGAGCAGCGCCGATGTTTGGCCCCTTCAACGACACTCAATCGAGGATCTGAAGATTTTCTCGTGTTTCCTGCTATCAAAACGGTGTGCGCTCTGCGGTAAGGCGTAGCATTGCTGCCGGACCACGGCTATCGGGCAAAGCTGCAACTGTCGCGACTGACCGTTGCGTTTGTGGGTCAATCTCGCTTCCTCTTCGGAAGCTCCTCACTAGCCGAGAGGGAACATAATTGGACCGCGTTAAACAGAAAGGAACCAAGCCACATCAGCTATTGCCAAATTTAATTGGACGAATTAATTTTTTACATGAAAACGGTTGGGCGGATTTTCGTGAAAATTTTAGTGAATTTTCTTCATAGTACGACGCAAATTCTTTAAAATTTTCAAAGGAATCCGCACAAACGTTCTCTCGTAAAAAATTGACTTGCCCAGTCAAATTTAGCAATAGCTGATGTGGCTTGGTTCCTTTCTGTTAAACGCGGTCCAATTCAGGACAACATGTAGAAATCAAATGTAGAATCAATGATGCAACATGTACATTCATATCAACATGTAGAAGGGACATCGCATTAGGATCAAAATTGTACCATTTTTGTAAGGCTCCGTTTGAGTTTCTCCGAAGATTGAGTAAAATACAACAAATTTCCCCTACAGGGCGACGTTTGCAGGTAGGAAAATAAAGCTGAGAAGTAGGAATGTTCATAAAAACAGCCTGTTACAGCGGAACCACAAACCGCTCTTTGCTTGCCTTTCAGTTTGGTTTATACGCGAGAGCTTGGGTTTTTCGCCGCATCTTTTCAGCTCAAATTAAAGGAGGGAGCGTTAAGAAAATAAAACTCTAGCTCTCTGTTTCCATTTTTCTTTTTTTAATTACAGCACGAACACCCATGCTTGATTGTGCTGGTTCAAAGGTATACCCATTACGTTTCACTTTAAGACCTGGGTTGCAAGCGTATCATATTTTGATGTTTATTCGCGTTCTTTTCATCCGGGGGAAGAAAACTTGATGGTTTTCATTTATATCTTTGACAGGACTTTAGTTTACGAAAGTTTTATGATTTTATGAGATTTTCCCGAAGGTAAGAGTGGTACAGAAAGAAAAGGCTTGACGCCGATCTACACACTGAAAAAAAAATCTCGGTGTATTTACTAAGAAAAGAGTAAAATTACCAAGAATTCAGGGTTTTATTTGATCCCAGTTTTTTCTTGGTAAAATTACCATTTATGGAATTGGTAATTTTACCGGACCTTGGTAAAAATGCCAATATTTTTTATCGACTATGGTAGAATTACCGAGATAAGATGGCAAAGTTACCGGGAATTGATTACCAATAAAAGTGGTATTCTTACCTGAAAAACAACAGTAAAATGACCGGTTTTTAGGTAAGCTTACCAGTCTGTCTTGGTAAAATTACCAATAATTGGTAAAAAAAAGTGGGATGGTAAAGGTACCAACGGACCTTGGTAAAAAAGCCGATAATTTTTTTTCAGTGCAAGGGTTTAGGAATAAAATAAAACACAATTTCTCATTTCACGCATAGAGAACGAAAAAAAGGAAAAAGTGTAACGTACCTATACGTACAACTACAATTTCGACGTCTTCAAAAACCAAAATTATCTACCACGTTAAAATATTTCATTGAAATTATGATTTCCTCCTTCAACCGTTTCGCTAAATGGACATATTTATGCTAAAAGGAACTGTGTGCATAGGGTTTGCGTGAGACATAGTTCCTTTCCGGATAAACACATCCAAATTCTCAGGGTGTATACTAAAACAGACTGGTCGAAAATAAGTACCTCTAAGTACAGTACTTTTTCAGTACATTCTCAAGAAATTCAATACCTCCTCCAACAGAAAAATTCCGTACTTTTTCAGTGCCTCCATTTGACGAAATTCGAAAAATTCCGTCCTTTTTCAGTGCCTCTATTTGACAAAATTCGAAAAATTTCAAAAATTTGAAATTGCGACAAAAATGACAACAAATTAAAAAAGAATCCGGACCATCTTGCGGAATTTCCGCACTTTTTCAGTACTTCCGGACTGCCCTTAAAAAAGCAGTGCTATTTCGGGACTTTCCGGAAATCCCGGACTCGTAGACACCCTGATTGTACTGAATGACGTCACAGAAACGATTAAATTAAATCGACTTCTTAGTATCTGGTTGCGGGACGCTTAAAGTTCACGATAAAGAAAGAAAGAAAAAAAAAAACACACTTTTCTCAGAAGGTGCTGAACCTCGATGAAGAATCTCTAAATGAGCTCAGGATCGATTCCTAGCCGAGGAGAGCTGAAATTCCACGTAAAAATGTAATTAAACTCAGGTCCTGAATTCTGCAAAATAGACGAACGTCTGCGGAGTGTATGCTGCCGGGCTGGGGAAGAACGCCGTATGAACATTCGAGAGTTGCCAAATTTTCCTGGATAAAACATGTATTTTTGAAAACACTTACGCATATTTGTCCTTGAAATTTTCAGATAATTTACATTAAATTGCGTACAAAATTGTCTGAAAATTGTGTAAAACAATATTCACAATTTTGTCAGTAAATCCGGTTTTAATCAGAGGAAACTTGTCAACGTCTGAAGGATCGTACGACGTTCTTTCTTAGCACGGCAGTGTAACACGGCTCGGTTGTGGGCTCTGCGTTGAAGTTTCCTTGCTCTCGGCACTCCTCTGAAATCTGATGAATGCCCCTCGCGAGATGGATGAGGAGACTACGAGGTTAAACTAACGAATCAACTACCTTCTTCTCATGTTATGAATAATACATAACTAGCCCCCGCCCGAGCTGCAAAAAGCGCATAAACGCTTTCTAACCACCGGAGCACCTGACTCAAGAGTGTATAATTCTTTTAACGGAGTCGTCCACAGGAGAAGGAGAAAGACACCTGTTGTGCGACTTTTAGTGCGGTCAATGTTTTAATTCGTATTAAAGTTATGTACGTATATGCGTAGGGGTTAAGAATTCAATTTGTGTCTCCATGGACACCAACTCAGCGCTTCTCTAGTGAGAACGTATCAGAGCTTCCCGGCTTGTTTTTTACTTAAAATACTTACACTTCCAATTCAAACTTTCCCGAAAATGGGCAACTAATACGTCATCTTCTTCGGTCTAAAAGTGCGACTATCATAGTTTCCTCTGTTGATGCACTTCAGTCTTGAAGTCTTGTAGGTTTCGGCGTCACGGTAGATTCTATTCCTGTCGTCCAAACCAGTTAAAGTTGAAAGCTAATTGGCCGGAAATTGATTTTGGCCAATGTTCAGAAATTTGAGGAGTTGACCATTTAATGGACCGAGGACTTAAGTCAATCGCCTCCGGTAATTTTGACCTAATCCACCACGGTTGCGCGTATAGACGATGGAAGCAGCATTCTTTAATCTCAGTCGCATTATCTCAAGATGAACAGGGTGTCTAGTATTTTTTAATTTTGAAAAATCCTGATATTTTCCTGATTTTTCCTGATATTTTGTAAGAATTCCTGATTTTATCATTTTGAAAATTCCTGTTATTTTCGTATAATGTTTGTTGAACTATAAAGTTTTTATTAACAAAACCCTATTCTACGACTAGCGCAACCGACCAATGAGGATGGACTGCCATCTTTGGTTTTTCTAGGTGCATATTCTAACTCGTCACGCTTAAGATTCCGGGAGGAGCTAGAGAGAGGGGATAAGAGATTTCGTTTATGCATTGCGATTTATGACGCGGGTGAGTTATGGAAACGGGAGGAAAAACGAAGCAGGAACGCCGAGTTCAAGCCTGAGACCAACAGCGCTTGTTTTCGGAATATAATTCCGGGGGACAATTCATAATCTGCGACAGTAAATTTCCGAGCCGGTAATTTTAGCATGAATAAAAGGGAGCCCGCGTCAGAGATGTGGTGCTCCGCGTAATAATACGCGCAAACCACAAGTATCCGCGAAACATAGGACACCCAAAAAGTGATCAAAGGTAGAGGCGTAACGGAGAGAGTTATCTACGGGCGTATTCGAGTTGTGCGGAAAATTCTTCCGCGTTACAAAAAAAAATCTGGACGATTCTCTTTGGTTTCTCAAAAATTATTCCATTATTAGCAGGTGAAAATACTGGAAAAAAAGTCGCTTAGATCTAGAGTCCAGACTCTTAAAGACATTAACAAGAAAAAATACTCTTGATCAGGACCGGATTTACCTACTTGCCGCCCATGGGCCGCCTGTATTTTGCCGCCCCTTCTCATTCGTTTTGAAACATCAATAAAAACTATCAAGTGAACAAGCCAGCGGGGGTGGGGTGTATAAGACGCGTTTACCCGTGTTGGAAACATTTTTTGGGAAAGCCCTGCCAACACTACTAGCAAAAATTCACCGAACTTTGCGCGAACGTTAAGTTTCGTAAACCTATCTCTGCGTGGTTAAGGCCTTCCATTCATAAGAAATGAACGAACAAATTATGAAAGAACAAACATAAATGTGGTTTAATGATTTTAACTTCCACCGCCGCGCCGCGCAGATAGCACCGTGTTTGGAGCAATGCGTGAAGAATTCCGACAGTTTTGTTTTGTTTTGTTGACAGTTTTAAAAAATTTGATGCCGACCTATGAATAGGTCGAGTCCATTATAGTACGAACAAATAGTACATAGGAAGAGTATGTATACCCAGCGACCATAACGTATGGACCCAGCGTCTATACCGTTTCAAAGGTAAGTTCATACACATGCTTTCCCATACACGTCATGATTACGGCACATCTCTGCTCTAGTCGTGAAAGCCAGACCGTATGTGCGAACAGTGCATACCTTGGATTTTCCAATCAGTATAGACTCTCACTACGGAACCATTTTTTTCAGTGTAGAAATCAAATCAGGGATATTAAACAAGGGTCTCCGGGAATCTTCCGATTTCGCCAAGTTATGTGGCAACCCTGAAGTCCTGGACAAATACTTGGAGCACTCGGCGTCCTTTATTATGCGAATTTAGGGGCAAAGTTTTGGTTGGTGGTCACCGTGTTTCTGCTCCTTCCCGAGGAATCTGAGACATTTCTGCTTGGCGCGAGAGAAACGCCGAATGCGTAAATCACTGCGCCGATCAGCGGCGGCGGCGTGGCGTCTATACATGCATAAAATATATGTTTTCGTCTGATACGTTCATTTGCATGTGGCTTGGATACTCGCGACGCGCTCGGGTGATGAACGGTGAACAGGCGACGATAAATCAAAGTATATCAATACAAGAAAATACCTTTGTTTTACACCCACCCTTCCACCTCAGCGTTTGTTTTCCTCCCTGTGGCCCCCCCCCCCCCACTCCCCGCTCCTCTTAGAGCGAATTTTCAATTTCCAAAGCTTCTCTCCTACTCCTTGCCTCATCCTATATGCTGCCGTGCTAAGGAAGAACGTCGTATGAACATTCAAGAGTTGCCAAATTTCCCTTAATAAAATGTTTATTTTTGAGAAGAGTTATGAATATTTTATCGAGGCACCCCCTCCCCCCGATATTTTCTTTTGGAATTTTAAAAAATCGCTTAAATTAAAGTTCTTTCAATAACTTTTGACCAGCTGTAGGGGAATGGGAAGGGGCGGACCATTTTCCTTAGTGAGCATGTTGAAACTCTCCCACCACTAATTCTTTAAAATTAATAATCATGGAAAATACAGTGTGAAAAAATTTCTTGGATTTTAGATTTCGCGTTGGTGAGCTGAAAGATAAATTTACACCGCAGACAAGAAAATTTTCGTATACAGCAAAAGCAGAATTAGCATGGGACAGTTTCAAAGCTCACCAAATGATCCTTGCGCACATAAGACTAGGGCGGTACATCACGGACATCGAGGTGGGAGACAAAAACATCTGACCACAAAAATGATATAAAAAGAGCATATACCTGCTTGCTTTAACCCCAGATCTTTATCAAAAGTCTAATTTAAAAAAGGAAATTGTTTAGGGCCGATTAAGAAGATACATTATGCTTCCGTTTAGAAATTCAAGCGAGAGAGTGGTAAAAAAAAGGCGACGTGAAACTAATAAAAGAGAACAATTAAAACCTCAATTTTTTCCAGCCGTTAAGGGACATAATAGATAAGAAGGCAAACGAAGGGATGTTGGAGATTTTTATTCAGCTATCCAATTCTCCGTTGAGGTAAAATAAAAAAGATAATAACAAAATTAAAAAATAAAAATAAAAAAACCGAACGGCTGTTCTTTTTGTTTAGCCGGAGGGTATTCGAGGGAAACATTAAAAATTTAAAACCTTTAAAATTAGTTGAGGTACAAGCCTTCAAATCCTGGAAAATCGTCATCAGTCAGACAAAAATAGATACATACGGATTGCATTTTGCAAAAAGGAACCACTAGCATTGCAATGATGCTAAGATTGTGCAACTTCATCTTTTGCAATAAAATTGCGGAAATCGTGAAAAACTATGAAATTTAGATGGTAATTTTTGTCTTAAATTTACAGTTTTTAGCGAGTAAAATAGAAACTATTAATGGATAATCGGGTTTTTCCTCCAAGACAAAAGGAATTGCACAATCTTAGCAACATTGCAATGCTAGTGGTTCCTTTTTGCAAAATGCAATCCATACAATGTATGCACAGGCCAGTTCGGAAGGACACGAAAAGTATACGCGCTCACGTGGGATGTCGACCTCATGGGCGCAAAAATTACCTTTTCACTCAGGTTCCAGAAAAAGAAAACTATGGGCCTCTTTCCTCCCTGATTTAATTTAACGTGACTTGGGAGAGCAGGGGACTTTACCGATCCCTGGAATAACCTCTTTACAACGATAACGCAACGGTGGACAAAGATCCAACACTACACGGCAACGTAGTTTTTCTTCCGATGCACAAAAGTGCAAAGTTTTCGTGATTTTCACTTAACGATGCCCTCCTCCCTCCCGCCCCTGCTGCCGGTCCCAAGAGCCACATCTCGATCCAATTCCTGCTCCGCCTCCATTTATTAATTGTTCCGAAAAAATTTCCCTCTTCCTCACTTCTTTTTCCACCAAATTAGTTAACGCAAACTTGTTTGTTCGGTTCCCTCCGTCCTCGGGCTGAACTTGAAGCGTTTTCACTTTGTTCGAGAAAGCGTTCCGCGAGTAGTTACACACGCAGTTGCGAGACGGGCGAAACACCCGAAGACGCATCCGAGGAAAAATCAACGAATACGTCAAGATTTGGCAACCCGGCTTGAATAGAATTCTTCCCGGACGTCCGCGGCGGCGGCTTTTTTCTTTCGAGTATTTGTTTTCGTTTTTTTCCGGAATTCTTGATGTTCTTTTTAGCTCTTTTTAGAAGCGATATTTCAGTTTGTTTTGCTTAGCGTTATTAAACCTGCGAGCTTCCCCCGCGTGACTTTCTTCAATGGAAGCTCGGTTGCCTTGTAGTGCGGGACGGATTCATCGCGCGGCCGTCGAGACGAGTCACTTCGAGGAGCAATTAGGCAACCGTGATCGAAGATGTTCGCGAGGAAAAGTTTCCTGGACGAAACTTTTATTATGAATTTATAAAACTACGGCCGTTAGTGCCTTTTTATGGCTCCAACGGGGGTTGGGCCCGTTGGGGTTGCATGCAAGGTCCGACCGGATATCGAACGGAACACGTTTCTCATATCGAAGCGCTCATCAAGCTTTGACCCGCTTACAATTACGATGCATCCGCAAAGAGAAAAATATTGTAGGATTCAAGATTATCTTATTCACGTTTTCCAGTATTTTTTAATTTTGAAAAATCCTGATATTTCATAAAAAATTCCTGATTTTTTCATTTTGAAAATTCCTGATATTTTCCTGATTTTTCTCGACTTCTGGCACGGCAGGCAAAAGGCATTAAGACTATCTCCGCTGAGGAGATTTGCGTAAGAAAAATTCTTGATGAAACGTCCGATTTTTCCGATTTTCCTGATTTTTTCCAGATCGCCCAATATTCCTGATATTTTCCGGTCTTTCCTGATGCTGGACACCCTGTTATTTGTCCAACCGATTTGCCGATTCCGCACCCCTCCCTGGCCTGGCGGCCCATACATAGAAGTAAAAATTTTGCAAATAAGATGTCCAAATTTTCCGCGTGGGTTTCATGGGTCGGTTTTCGATCCATTATTCGATTTAAGCAACGCTCAGATGCCTCAGCTTCGTTCGGTTGCTCTTGAAAGGACACACAGAGCATGGACCTATGTTCCTTTGACCTCGACTCTGTCCGGACTCTGCCCTCCGAGGGCGGAAAACGAAGGAGAAGATGATAGGAATCCGACAGGCGACGCACAGTGGATCGAGTCAATAGGACAGGTCGGACAAAATTTGTAAACTTTAAACGCTCATAACTCCGTTTATACGAACTTTGAGGTTCTAAAATTGGTTTCATCGGTTTTCTCGTGACATTTTCTTCTTCGAAGCACCGCTTAAAATTTAAAATGTGACAAAATAAACATCAAAATTTGCAGATTTAGTCAAAAATGTCATGTCCGACCTCTCTGATTGACCCTATCCACTGTGCGACACGACGAGACGGACAGCCTGTGGTTTTAGAACATGGCGAATCAAGAAGAAATACGAAATTGATACTGCGCTCTCTGTCCGAAACTCCCAATCGCCATCACTCATTTTTATGCATTATATATTCCCTGCCTTTACACGGTTGAGTGTTGGAACAAACTCAGCTTCGGTCCTCGGCATCTGCAACGCGGGCACTGTTGTCTGTCCGAACTGGCAGCGCTGCCCTTTTTTCTTTCTATTTTTCGCTCCACTAGAGGCAATTTGTCTTGCAATGACGTAAGTATCTGTCTCTTCTTCCCTGTATCAGGAAAGATCATTGCATAGGCAAGGTGCCGGGTATCTTTTCATTTGCAAAAATTTCCTGCACTGGAAAAAAAAGTAGCTTGGATCTGGAGTCCAAACTCTTGAAAACATTGACAAGAAAAAATACTCTTGATTCAATCGGATTTTCGCTTAAATTGAGAGCCGAGCCTCTTACTTTAAGCGGATTTCCTTTTGATTCAAGCGACAATCCGATGAATCAAGAGTATTTTTTCTTGTCAATGTTTTTAAGGGTTTGGACTCTAGATCCAAGCTACATTTTTTTCCAGTGTGGGCATTTTAAAAACCATCCTCATGCAGGGGTGCTATAGGGCAAAAACATTTTGTACATGCCGTGATATTGAGGTGAAAAACGCGTAAGTAATTTTAAGTGATTTTACAAAACCGCTGGTGAAATTCAGTATTTGCTGCGATTTTGCGGTGATTATCGCATAATTTATTTTCTTGTCTTTTTAAAATGGCTGTAAAATCGCGCGTTTCTCGCAGTGCCGAATTGAAAAGCGCGTAATTGTTTTGATTTAACAAATCCGCTGGAAATATCGCGTACTTTTCGCGATACTGATGTGAAATACGCGCAATTTTTCACTTTTTAACAGGCGGAAATGAAACGAGCAACTATTTGAACTCCAGAGTAGGTGTGTGGTATCACATGGAAATGAAGGAAAATCTAGGGTTTTTGTCTGTCTTAAAACACTGACATTTACGAATGCTACCAATATTTCACATGGATTCTTTAAACCTTGACAAATTATCTCTGTATCGCAGGGAATGCGACATTTTCCCAGCGAATCTGTAAAAAAAAAAAAAAAAAAAAAAAAAAATGAAAAATTACGAGATTAACACAGCAATATCGCGCGGTAAATACGCGATTTTTCCAGCGGTCTTATAAAATCATTAAAGATTATACTCTTTACCCCATCAATATCACTACATGTACTCAAATATTCCAGCGGTTCATTAAGGTCATAAAAGATCACACACTTTTCACCTCAATATCGCGAAGATAAGCACTTTTAATATCGATGCAAGCTTATTATTCATGAAAGTCAGTCACTTAAGGTAGGCGAAAAGCTATGATTTTCCTTCAATTTAGCGCGATACCACATTCCTACTCCGGAGTTCGAATAGTTGCTCGATTCATGTCCTCTTGTTAGGAAATGAGAAATAGCGCGATTTCATCACAAAATCGCGAGAAGTACGCAATATTTAAAGTGGATTCTTTTACTCCTGACAAATTACGCGCTATTCATCTCGATACCGCGGAAAATGCGCTGTTTTTCCAGAAGTTTTGTAAAACATTGCAGTATTGCGGCAAAGTGGGTGGTTTTTATAGGAGGATTATAATTAAACAAGTGGTTAGAAATGGAAACAAAATAATATGAACTATGCGAAACGATTATTCCTATAACGGAACTTGCCTGTTTTGAAAACGCCTTCAAATGCGGCGTGATACCTCACGCATTCCGGAGAGTTCAAATAGTTGTATCATTGCGCCGTAAGAATGTGACTGAAGATTTAAATGGAAATAGCCTTCATGCACGCTGGCCTTTTCGATTTCCGTTAACATTTTTGCAGTCATGAATGCGCTAAAGTGCGCTTCAGCTAGAATTGTATTTACAAATGGTCGGTTCTTCTACGAGGATTAGAAATAAACGAGTGGTACGGAATATAACCATAGGATGTGAACTATGCAAAACGATAATCCGGGTATCGGAACTAAGCTATTTTGAAAACGCCTTCAAATGCGGCGTGATACCTCACGCATTCCGGAGAGTTCAAATAGTTGTATCATTGCGCCGAAAGAATGTGACAAAATATTTAAATGGAAATAGCCTTCATGTACGCTGGCCTTTTCGATTTCCGTTAACATTTTTGCAGTCATGAATGCGCTTAAGTGCGCTTCAGCTAGAATTGTATTACTTAAGCAAATGGGTGAAACGTAATTTTCATCTCAGTTTTGCAGCAAGTACGCGTTTTTTCCTTCGGTTTGATGTAAAAATAAGAAACGACGCGTTTATCACCTCAATATCGCGCGAAATTCGCGATTTTTCCGGCAATTTTGTAAAAATGAAAATAATTACGAGTATTTCGTCTCAATATCGGGACAAGGGCTATTTTTCCAGTGGCTTGCGTGGTTACGCATTTTTCCATGTATATGTTTTTCAGATATTTTCATTCAAAGTAAGCGCCGTCGCAGTAATTAACACCAAAAGTAAGCGCGCTAAGATGATTTCCCATTACTAAAAATGCACTTTCAATTCTTCTATTGAAGACCATTTGGATTTATAAACACCGATTGGCCAAAGTGCGAAACCGTATACATCTGTTACGCGTTTTCCGCCTCAATATCGCGGAAAATTCGTTCACTAAAAAAACTACGTTCATAAAAAGTCTAGGCAATCTGGACGGATTTTGTCGTCGTTCCTTCCACGAAAGATCGTAACTTCATTTCAATGTTGCCAAATTTCCCCGTGCAAATTCCACCTCTGCCAAAAGAATTTCGGGAATTTCTAATCGAAAATTGCACCAATTTTTTCCGATCTCACGTAAAAATCAGGCAAATTTTCAACAATGATCGCTCATACACATTCTTGTGAAAGATCAAATTGTTCAAATCGATTTTGAAGCCTTGGAATGAAGATACGTTCCTCCGTCAGGGAAACGAAGATGTGTGCGGCTGATGATCCGCGGGATGCAAATTGTTCTGGGCCTCCGCAATTTTCCAAGAGGCCTCCGAAATCTTCTGCAACGCGCAAGGTTTTCGCAAAATTCAACTCAACACAACGCGCTGATTTAACCTGAAACTCCTAAATAAAATAAAGAAAAATTCCCTTCCACATCCACAAGCCTCCGCAATTTTGTCACTGCCGCGCGGTCGAGAACGATTAAAACAGAAACGAACCAAGCCACATCAGCTATTGCAAATTTAATTGGGCAATTTAAATGTTTTACATGAGAACGGTTGTGCGGATTTTCGTGCAAATTTCAGTGGATTTTCTCCATAGTACGAAACAAAGAAACCTGACGAAACCTGAGCAAAGCTCTTCAGAAATGGGAAATAAGAGAGTTTATGGCTGGTCTACAAGCCTTACTAGTTGGCAAGGCTTTTTACTCCTTAAATGATTTTTTTAATAATATTTAACTGTAATTTACTATACCTTTTATTTTATTTTGTAAAATTTTGTAATATTCTTAATCCTTCCCTGTGTTCTTACGTACCTATATTATATTAATGTGTAATATTTAGGGGGGGGCGGGGGGGGGGGGTTGACAAGTATTATAGCCACAACGTGTGGCATTTATGTACATGAATTATAAATAAAATAAATAAATAAATAAAATTTTCAAATGAATCCACACAAACGTTAACTCGTAAAATATTAAATTGACCGGTTACATTTGGCAATAGCTGATGTGGTTTGGTTCCTTCCTGTTAAACGCAGTCCAATTTGCACCCTTAGACCGGCATGTGACGTAGCGCCACGATCTTTCCGCCATCGGCGTGTTACGTGCAGTGACGGATTCCGTCTACGGCGACGTTAAAAAGAAGAAGCCCCTGGGCGGGATCTCGTAAAAAGCTGCCAACGGAATCCCGGCTGGAGGCGAATCCGCGGCACTGAAATGACCGAATCATCCCGCACTCGTGGGTCCCAAAGAGTAAATCATTTTAATATCGCCGCTCCAGCGTTGAACTTAAAACGCTGAAGCGGGCTGGAAAAAAGAATGCTTTTACGGCTCAAAGAGTCCCACTTTGAGTCGGGGAAAATGGATTTCATTGCGAGGCATGAACCGCACCCGCCTCCCGCTTCTTGTTACATCGTTTCGCTCTTATTATTTTTGTTTTTTCCCCATTTTCCCTCGTCTTCCCTTCCCGGTTCCCTTGCCCGCGAATCCAGTTTCAGGCGTCGCACAGTGGATTCAGTCAATCAGGGAGGTCGCATGTGAAATTTTCAACAAAAACCTGAAGTCTAACTCGTCACATGTTAAATTTTAAGGGGTGATTCTGTAAGAGAGTTTCGACGAGGAGCCACTTTCATAACCTCAAAGTTTTGTACGAACGAAGTTATAAGCTTTTAAAGTGTCCAAAATTTTGTCCGACCTCTCCCATTGGCTCGATCCACTATGCGTCGACGCGGGGTTTCGAGTTGCGTTCGCACACCGCACCGCACTGACGAAAAGATAACAATTTTTGCAGAGCCACTTCGTTAGAGAACGAGGTCGACGATGACTAATTCCTCCTTCAAAGAAATCTCCGCGACGGCGGCTTCAAAAGAAAAGCGCCACATGCAGATTCCAGCCTCACTAACAGACGTGACAAATTCTGCCGCCCTAAGGAAGAAAGCCGTATGAACCTTCAGATGTTGCCAGATTTCCTTCGATAAAACGCGAATTGGTCAAAAACTTGCGGATATTTGTCTCCAGATTGATCATATTCGACCGCGTTTACCAGAAAGGAACCAAGCTACATAAGCTACTGTAAAATTTAACTGGACAATTGAATTTTTTTATAAGGAAACGTTTGTGCGGATTCCTTTGAAAATTTTGATAAATTTGCTTCGTACTATGCAGAAAATTCACTGAAATTTGCACAAATATCCGCACAGCCGTTTTCATGTAAAAAATTAAATTTCCCGATTAAAGGCAATGGCTGATGTGGCTTGGTTCCTTTCTGCTTGACGCGGTTCAACTAAATATACAGTTTCTGAAACTTTCAAGGAAAAATATTCACAACTGTTCACAAAAATTAACATTTTATCGGAGAAAATTCGACAACTCTCGAATGTTCATAAGGCGTTTTCCCTTGGGATGGCAGAATTCCTGTCACATCTTCGCGGATTCTCCACGGAGTTTCAGGGGTTGAGGCCGTTTTGAACGTCTCTTTACACTTTCTTAACTTAATATCTCTTTGACATTTCTTCCAGTTGATAAAAGGATTCAAATGTTCTGAAACAGCTCTAAAGGAAGATACCATTTAAAGTAGTTTTAAAGTGCGTCTAAAAAAAACCCGAATGAAAGCTTTGGGTCTTGCACGGAGGTAGAACCGAGAAACAGTGATGGGCTAAAAGCAATGTTATATGTTGCACACACAGTTTTCGTGATAAACTCTTCGAGACTGGCAAAAAATATGAAATCTTTCCCAGCGTCAAGCTTGCGCATCCAATAATCTCGCACTACAAGAAAGTCGCTTCGATCCGGAGTCCAGACTCTTAAAAATTTGATAATAAAAAAATTACTCTTCATTAAATCGGGGTTTTGCTTGAATCAAAAGGAAATCCGCTGAATTAAGAGGCTAGACTCTCGATTTAAGAAAAAATCCGATTCAATCCAGAGTATTTTTTCTTGTCAAATTTTTGAAGAGTCGACGTTGAGAGACTCCGGGTTCGGTAAATTTTTTTTCCAGTGTACTCTACAATATAAAACCATAAGAATAACGCGTAACGCATAACGCGGAACACTGAGGGGGGGTTGAACCGCGAAGCTTTCAGGCAGCGCGGGCACCTCGTAATGTTGATATCGGCCTCCAAAAACTAGTTCCTCGTCCTGGCTTGGCTTCATCACTCAATGATGTATTATGCCACGCAGGATAAGAGGAGGAACTAGGTAGGTGAAAAATAAAACCGCGTGGAATGCTGGCAGTAAGCGGGAGTGGTTCCCATCAATGATGAACCGTTGCGAACAATTGGAGTACGCAAGGATGATGTCATGAAAAACAAAAACAAAAAGCAGCGTTGTCGAACCGAAGTCATTTCAATTGGACCGTCGCGTCGCGCGGCCCCACCTCCATCGGGAAGTGTGGCGTGGCGTGAATTGCGATGTATCGATTGTTATGCCATTTAACCCTATGGTAAAGAATCGATTATTAAGGTGTTCGCTGCGAACACTCTGTTTATCGATCCTTTTCCATGGGTTTATATGGCAGTTCAATCGATATGTCGCAAAGCACGCCACGCCACTGTCGGGAAGTGTGAAGACGAGCTGCCAGATCGCTCGGAAACCTGCCCGGTGCCGTTCCGGCCTCAGGACCTGACTACACGGACTGGAACCCGCAATTTGGGGTTAAGGACACTCCGTACGAGATGCAAATCAAACGGTCGCCTCTGTCCCGTTCGAACCTCGATTCCAATTGGACTTATTTCTACCAAACGGAACTGTGTGCATTATGACGTGAGCCCTGTTACGGATGTAGTCTTGTGGGTCTCAGGGCTCATGTCTTCATGCACG
Organism: Bemisia tabaci; assembly: GCF_918797505.1. Taxonomy (NCBI): domain Eukaryota; kingdom Metazoa; phylum Arthropoda; class Insecta; order Hemiptera; family Aleyrodidae; genus Bemisia; species Bemisia tabaci. The sequence goes on from NC_092793.1 coordinate 78,224,448, forward strand.
TAGTTCCGTTCGGCAGAGATACGTCCAATTACCCGTCAACCGCACTTCTTTCATCGGCTCAAAACTAATTTACATCTACTCGGAGAGCGCTGCCACTCAGATTTTACAGCCTCTTCTTCAATGTATCCATTAATTAGTCTTCCATCTGTCATTGCATTGGTGCTCTCTCATAATTCTGTGAGTGACTTAAATGGTGGTCAATAACAGTCGCGTGTCCTCGGAAGGAGCCCCCTCCGCTCTTGAGAGTGGCAGTTGACAACAAACTGGGCCGCATTCAGCAGAAAGGGACCAAGCCACATCAGCTAATTGACAAATTTAACTGGGCAATTTTTTTACGAGAGAACGTATGTGTGGATTCCTCTGAAAATTTTCAGGGATTTGCTTCGTACCATGCAGAAAATTCACTAAAATCCGAACAACCGTTTCCAAGTAAATAATTTAAGTGCCCAATTGAATTTGGCAATAGCTGATGGGCTCGGTATCTTTCTGCTTAACGCAATCCAACTGACAATTAACGAAAATTTTGACACAGAGACTAAGTACGATCATAAGTTGTCTAGAGTCTTCTTGCTCTGAGTAATAAGCTATCACAAATGAGTTTATCGAACATCGATGAATCGATTGATCTAAGACAAATTGATTAGGTAATTATGATAAATAAGGGACTTGAATTTTTACAGGTTTTAGTGGGCTTTTTTGTAATCAGTGGAACGCGATGGATTGGGATCTTTGCGGTTCGGGCCAATTCAACCAGCATAACCGCAGCTTCAACCCACCTGGGAAGAGCAGTCCGAGCGTTTCACTGACACGGATGGAACGGGCTGGGACGCACGAGTGGAACGGGATAGAAAAGTTATGCGCTCCGCAGCGATTCTCTGCGGTTTGGATAAAAAAAAGCCCTTATGAGAGGTATAATTGATTTTCTTCAAAAAACGCCGGAAATATGTAAAAAAAATTAGGTAACAACAAAATTTGCAGTTTTGGTCAATAATTTCATGTATAACTTCTCTAAACGGCTCCCATCGTTATGCAGCAGACTTTACAACATTGATTTAAAATAACAGAATGCCTCATATTCTGACTTTTTGCTACAAAACAAGAATTAGTTTAAAGCAAATGGATTCCATTTTTTTCAAGAGACGTTACTTCATGCTTGAAAAAAACTCTTCCCAATGTATTTACATCAAATTAAATATGCAGATTTAGTAACTCTCCTTGATTTTTCTACAGTGATAATCCCTTGCATCATTAAATTTAACATAAAGTAAAAAAAAGAGGACTTACAAAATCTAAGAACAAAGCAGAAACTTTCTTGATGAGTCCGTCTTGCTGTTTCTTTTTACGTCGACTGGTCATCCTGATCAGGAAGTCTTTTAGCAGCTGGGTATTACTTTATCCAAAGGCACTACCAACACAATGTCACCACACCCAACCCACACAAGTCACGAACACAAATCAACTCATCATTCTTTGATCTCTTTTTCAGCAGTTTGATTAAATGCGGGTTATGATAAAAAAAAAAAAAAAAAAAAAAAAAAAAAAAAAAGATTCGGGCCTCTAATGATTAACAAAAATGCTTTCGTTTCTGCAACACTGTTTACCTGCAAAATATCGGAGTTATTTTTAAAGTGTACTTATTATTACATAGATAGTGACTTGGGCCCATAGAAAATTTGGAGTTGAATTTTCAAATATTACGTAATTCTTGTTAGATCAGTTGACAGTTGTTTACTTCTGACCAACATGGGCAGTCTACCATGGTTATATGTACTGGCACAGGACAGTACAGGAACCTGCAAGCGGTGGGGAAACGATAATCAACTTATCTGACGAATACTCTAAATTTTCAAATCTGAAGTTGGACTCATGACAAAGTCCTCCTTTTAGTACATTCATGGTGGATAAAAACAACTGTAACCTAGTAATCTTAGTAACCACAACAGCAAAGGGTTCATTCATTTCAAGGGCGGGGCAGCTGATTTCGCTTTAGTGCCACGACTTCAATGGGTGGAAGTTAGAATATATATTACATACAGCAACTAAAAGATTATACAATACTGCACAAGAAAACAAATGATTTCCTTGTCCAATGTTTCGGCAAGCCTTTATCAAGGAAAATCTTTGAATTAGTACAACGAGCAACTAATCTTACAATTCCTCACTTGCAGGTTACCTAGAATCCTGAATCATGTTTCTTGCGACTTGAGATCGCTTTATAGGTCATACTGCTACTATTTCAAATTTGAGGCCTTAGTTTACAACTAGAATGAAAGGAGACCAAGCCTAAACGTTTGAAACTAGGCTTTTGATATCATTAATGTCCTTAAGGTTTTTACATCTACGCAACTGATTGATAAACGAATTTCCACAAGAGCAACTGATGATCTTCTTGAGCCCTCTGGTGGATCATTCCTTGGGACTCAATTTGTATCTGATTGGCTATCGCTATGTTCATAATTATTGAGAGGTATCTTTCGATAGGGTTGACCGAACAAGACCACTGATAGTGATAGGTGTAGTGGTCTTTCATAAACGTTATGTTCCTGATGTCCGTTTTCTGAACAGTATCAAAGTCTGGTGGTTATTCATCTGTACTATCGATAGGTACTCTTGAACAAAATCTCAATCATTACTAGAGATAAATATGGCTTGATCTGCTAACTTCCAGTAACGGAACATCAGAAAATAAAAATTGGCAAAGACGTCAGAAAGATATGTTTATTTTCAGACTATGGTCAAATAATACTATGAGAAAGGACTCTCTTGAGGCGAAATTTCCTTCAGATTGCAACGTTTAGGGAGCCAGATCATACAAATAACTAACTAAACTAACCTCCTAACACTTTCCAATGGACCCAAGCTACAAAATGTAAACAACTTACGATGAACTCCAAAATCAGAAAACAGAAAAACTATACCACGTTTATGCATTGAACAGAATTGAAACCCTCTCACAAATAGGAAATAAGATTTTCAACGTCAAATCTTCGTAGCTACGCTCGATTTCAAATGATTCCGGTGAATCCTTCCGGTTGAAAAAACATGAAGAACTGTAGCACTAACCGTGTTTAAAAGTCACAACCTCGGCACTAACTTTGAACCGTTTATACTGCAATATTGCAGTTCCGGACCGCTAAAGTTAAGTCGAGCACTGTCACAGCAATTGACGTAAATATTTACATCAAATTCGAAAAAATCGTGATCGCGTCGCGTCACGGGATCCAGAGAGATCTCTTTCGGTTGAAAACATCCAACATGGCGGTCGGAAATCCACTCCCACTTGTTGCTTGGACAAGCCACGAAGCCAAGTCATCTGCAACTACGGTACACTGTTGCCTGCTTGCGCGAATATAATGATTACCGCTTTTATAACAATCGGGTGAGAGAGACCAATTTGGCAACAAAGCCCGGCATTCCGCTGCAGTCGAAGAGACACGGAAAGAGCCGAGATCACAGCCACCAACCACGAGGTCAACTATTTCAAATAGTGCGATGTTGCCGATACCGTCACGATTGTCGACTATTGAAAAATTCCGTTATTTTTTTGCCGCGTCAACTCCGTCGATAAGCAGATTTATTTTATAGTTTCCTTCCACGGGACCTACCGTTCCACTGAAGTAGTAGAAAATTTAATTAGAATAAATTCAGTTAAGATTCCGATTTTTGCTTGTCCATACATCCAGATTAAAAAAGTTGTTCCCAATCACAACGCACGTTGCCAGATTTACGAACTTTTTAACCCTGGTGAGACTTGGCGAGCCGTGGGTGTGGTACGGCCGCGGGAGGGGGGGGGGGGGGGGGTCGAGAGACACCCCGGAGCCGGGGTAGGATTCGATTCGAGGGAGAGCCTCCAAAAATGTCTTTTAAAAATGTAGGATTTCTAGGATAGCATTTTTGGCATGTTCAGTGTCCGCACACGTCGTGTTCCTTTGATTATTACTTACTACAAATGAAGTGGTTTACCTCGGGCAAAAAATGCAGAAAATCTCTCGTCCGCTTCGGGTGGCACATGTTTTTTCCCCCATTTTCACCCTTAAGTGACCGCATTAAACTATGCTCGATTAAAACTTACCCTGGTAAAAATTGGCAGTAGAATCTGTGTTCCAAAATACCATAGACCTACAGCCGACTGTAAGATTTCCAATAGCTTCTATAGCCGGCTACACAATTTCTTATAGCCTTTTATAGCCGATGGCGATTAAGCAACAGCCAGGCGATAAAGTGTATGCCAAACGTTACTAATTACGGATGCTAGGACTTAGTGAGTTTTTGGACCACCGCCATCTCTTTTTGGGCCGTAGTATCTTGATTTATTTTGCGAGGAGAGCACCGTACTTTTGATGGATGCCTGCCATTCCTAATATATCAGAGCGCCTTCAGTTTCGTATGATACTGTGCAATACCTCTGGTGTGAAATAGTTGCTTCAAGCGCCGTGGCACGCTGCGGCGCTGCAGGCGGGCAGCCAGCGCGAAACGCGCATTGGCGCCTACAAACCTATCAGGGATACTTCACGCGTTGCGCAATGCGTGAAGTATCCCTGTTAGGTTTGTAGGCGCCAGTGCGTCGCCGCTCCACTTTGTGTTAGGCTCTAATATTTAATCTGGTGGAGTCAGCGTTATTTAACTCATGATTTTGAAATGTTTGCACATCCTGTATGGATTATTCTCATTGTAATTGATGCAAAAAAAATGTATGAAAGGAAAATATAATGTGTGTTTTGTCAATATTAAGGTGGTTCCGTATCAAACTTAATGATTTCCAAAGCACACGAATTTCTACACATTTTCTTATAGCCTTTTATAATCGATGGCGAAAAAGCAACAGCCAGACGATAAAGTGCAACGCCCGGCGATAGGAACTATAGCCCGGCTGCATAATTTTTTATCGCTTCGTAAAGCCCGGCCGTATGATTTTCTCCGCATTCCACAGCCAGCATATGATTTTCTGTAGCCTTCTTTAGCCGGCTATAAGAATTCCTTTGGTATTTTGAAACGCAGCTCTTATCGCCAATTTTTACCAGGGTATGAAAAGAGCCGAATGCGAGTTTTTAGAGTAGATAAATAATCGTGCTCTATGCATGTTTTTTGCATACGCAGAGAAATTGAAGGCGAAACTTAAGCGGACGATTTATACACATGGCGTCATCTCGGTAAGCAGAAAGGAACCAAGCCACATCAGCTACTGTCAAATTTAATATTTTACATGAAAACGGTTGTGCGGATTTTTGTGCGAATTTCGGTGAATTTTCCACGTAGTAAGAAACAAGTTCCTTAAAATTTTCAGAGGAATTCGTACACGTACAAAGATTCTCCTGGAAAAAATTTAAATGCCCAGTTAAATTTGGAAATAGCTGACGTTGCTTGAACAGTTTCTGCTAAACGCGGTCCGATCGATTCAAGCAAAGCTTACGGCGCGACATAAAAGTGAATGTTTTTAAAAGATAACTAACAGGATTTTTGCCTTAGAAGCGAAACTGAGGATGCACCTAACTTTGACAATATCTGTCGTTAACTTCACGCGTTGTATCTTACAATTAGTCCCATCAAAGTTTATGGTACGAGATGTATAAATGTGTGCCTCTCGAATGAAGGCCATCAGTAATCACCGACTTATGAGTCATACTTTCAATTCGCTTGACGTCTTGTTTGCTAAACTAATTGCTTAGTTTTTGAGGCAACATAATAAACTCGCACAAGGGGGGGGAAAAAAACAAGATGTTATAGTATCATAGTAAACCTTTATCTCTACGCGAGATGAGGTGTTGGGTGCAGAAAGGGCATTTCTTGGTTGCGGTGTTGTAGAATCTCCACCGCTAATGGAGATTTTGCACGCAAATTTTTTATTGCTTCATCTGAGAGGGCTTGAAGAGGTGTTTCGCAATATTTTTTGTAATTTTTTTTCTGAAAATCGATTTAAAAGTGAGAAAATGCACCGCCTGCTGACATCATCTGGCGTCATTTCCCATTTAAACACAAGTCTTTTTGCAGGTTAGATCATTTGGTCATATTTCCTTCAAAAATTGCCCAATTTATGAACCACGTGCTCAGTTCACCCTGTAGTCTCCAATTAAACACGAAATTCATCAAATTTCCGACACCTACAAATTCTCTACTTACATTTTAGAGAGAAAACTATTGCGTGAATTTTCTTAAATTCTTAGTTTCCAGCATTGTAAAATCAGGAAGAAAGTTCAGTAAATGATGCATCTGCTATAATAATAATGGATAAAACGTTAACGGAGATCCTGAGACACCGTACTCAAGAAATGCCCATATCGACGGTGTAAGTCGGCAATCACATAACTCGATTTGCAACGTCGCAGATTTCCTATTATACTTCATTTTTTAAACGGAAAACTACTCAACTGCAGTGATTTTTCTTCTACATGCGAAGAAAATTCTGCAAAAACTTCAAGGAATGATGTCAATTTGCTCTCCTTTAAAATAATAACATAGAGGCGGAGAATTTCAGACACCGCAAACGAGTTATGCGATTGCCGACTTACACCGTCGATATGCACCCAGCGATTCGATTTTAGTATCGGTATCTAAGGATATAGCCTTCCTTGCTAAGGTGTTCCTTTCCCTGATAGCTTGATCCGTCCTTCCATCCTGGGTCAACCGCACTCCCAAGTACTTAAAGTGCTCGCAGCCTTTGATCTGCTGCCCATCCTCCAACTCAATGCTTTGCTGATCACCGCCAAAAGTCATCTTTGGCAAAGTTGTTTGGTCAAACGTCATGACCAAACAACTTGTTTGGTATGGTCATGTCAATAGGATGACGGAAGAGAGGCTGCCAAAAAAGATACTTGATTGGGTTCCTCCTGGGAGGAGACGTAGGGGACGCCCAGTGAGAGGTTGGCGACAGGGGGTGTTAAATGAGATAAGAGATTGTCAACTCCCTGATGACCTGTGGGAAGACCGAGCTTTGTGGCGATTAGGCGTCGCACAGCGCCAAAGAGCGCTATAAAAGCGACTCATATATATATATATATATATATATATATATATGTATATATATATATATATCTAAGGATAAATGCTACTTTACAAGGAAAATTGGTGTTTTTCTCGCATGGAAAATAAGTGGCTTCAATTGACACCCACCTCCACATCGATGGACATCTCCTCCTACTCTACACATCGCGATGGTCAAAGTGCGGAGCCACGTATCTCCGTTTGCAATGCTGAAGACTTCCTGTCATGAGTGCTTTATTTTTTCCTTGAAAAACGTGATTCCTTGAAAAGTGCCTTTTCCTTCTCTATTAGCAGGATATATTATTTTGCATGCATTTAAAGCTATTCAGTTGGTTTGTTTTTCTTCGAGAAAATAAAATAGGAGCATACATTTTGAAACATCGCACTGGAGATACGCGGTTTCGCATTATGGCCATCAACATGCTATTACTGAGCGAACATCCGAGAGTTGCCAAATTTCCCCTCTTCAAATGTTAATTTTCGGTTGCAGCAAAATTATTTTTTCATTCTGACTTTTCCTGACTTTCGAATTTTTCCCTGACTTTTAGTATGATCGACGAGTCTGTTAGTGAAAATGAGTTCTGGCCGCAAGCGAGCCCGAGACCGCCGCGCTAAATCACAAAAATCTGAAAATCCTGACAACCCGAAATTCTTCCTGACTTTACACCGTTGATTTTTGTCCCCTATTCCCGTTTCCCGCTGACACCCTGAAAATTTTTTGGACAAATTAATGAATATTTCAACTCGAAATTTCATGACTTTAGATCAATTAGCTAGCAAATATCTTGAAAATATGTAGTAAAATCTTCACAAGTTTTCCTGAAAAATCGTATTTTATCAAAAGAAATTTGGCGTCGCACGAAGGTTCATACGGCGTTCTTCCTACAAGGACAGCACATAGGAAACACAGGACACATCACCAACGTCACCTATCCCGTCGCAACTCGCACTCCTCTGACCTCGGGCAAGGGGGTGAGGGGGTAAGGGGGTGGGGTGGGGGCGGTATTGATTTTTATCATGTAAACCGATTCGTTACATTGGTTGCGTCAGTTACACCTTGACGAAAAGAAATTAGATCCGCACACGGACAGGGATACACCGCGTCACGGCCACGGGGCACAATGGGACCGATACCAACTCCGCCGTGCTAAGGAAGAACGCCGTATGAGCCTTCAGAGGTTGCCACATTTCCTTGAACAAAAAGTAAATTTACTGGGAAATTTGTGAGAATTTTATTTAAAATTTTTCAGATAATTTTGTTCGCAATTTATTCTAGAATATCTGCAAAATTTCAAAGGAAAATATGCATAAGTTATCACAGAATTCTGCGTTTTATCCAGGGAAATGTGACAACTCTTAAATGTTCATACGGCGTTCTTCCTCAGCGCGGCAGAACTCACAGCGGCAAAAAATTCATTATTATGATGTCAGAATCCGGAAAGGAGGGATATCGATAAGGACCGTTTATGGGCCAACCCTGAATTTCTGACTCGACGATTTTTAGCTCATTGAAGGTCTATTTTGTACGGAATGCATCATGATTTGGTTATTTTCGATCTCTTTTTTGGTCTTCATAATACTGGCCTATAAACATAGGTCTAAAATCCGATTATGGCAAAAAATGCGAATTTTGCGGGTTTGTTTTGAAATGCTAAAAAATCCTCATTTTTCGCCAAATCAACCTTTAGACGCATGTTTAGGCTACTTATACAGCTGACTAGAGATTAGAAATTACCAAATTATGATGCATTCCGTAAAATATAGACCATGGGCAAAACATCGTAGAGTTGAGGAAATTTAACTAGAGTGCGCCCAGAACAGCCCTTATGGAAGCACCTCCCTCGTAAGAGATGATACCTATCTTTAACGGCAGTTTGACGACAGTGGATTAAATTTTCAATTTTTTGCGCATCTTCCTCAAAAGAATTTTCTTGAACTGAATATCAAAACTCCTTATTTCTAAATTCCGATTTGAGAATAATCGACTAAATGCCTCCTGGAGTTAGCATTGGTCCCGATGTGCGGTGCACTTTTCACTGCGTGTACCGACGGGTATTCTGCCTTGCTATAGAAAAGCCGTATGAGCCGTTAGCCTGTGCAGATTTCAAGCTGTAAAGTCGAATTTTTTTTCTCTTAATAAAAATAAAATATCAACGGAGATCTTGCAACACCACAATAAAGATACGTGGTTTTGCACTTGGCCATTGAAATGGTGTGAAAACTTTAAAAGACTATCCAAAATCATTGTTCTCGTATGTGTTTTTGATGGATTCTGTTTCAGTTAATATCATGATACAATGTGGAAGTTACAGTACACCTCTAAAAACGAGAACTGAGCTACCTTATCTTGTATGGCAACGTTGCAGTGCTGTGTACGAAGCGGAACTTGGGGAAATGCATCTGTTTGAGTATCCTTGACACGGTTGTCGGTCGTATTCAATAGAGTCTGTATATGAGTGTTACTGTTACTCAGTATCTTACTGCTCACCTACATAATTAACATAGGCGGTTCTACGGGGGTGCCAGTGGGTGCCGGGCACCCCCAAGCAAAAATTAAGTACGGTTACTGGAACCGTGAAAGAGGCTTTTGGGCAAGTAAACACGTCAAGAAAAAATCGTATTATGAAGCGCAAAAAATTGGCAATATTTTTATTTCATGAATTTTTTAAATCTGAAAATTGATCTAAAAAAGACCAAATTACTGCTTTTAAAGATTCTGTATTCGCTCACACTGAAAAAAATCCCAGCAATTAATTGAAAATGTTTTAAACAGAATTAATATTGATAGCCGTGTTTTACAAAGATTCTACTGTTTTTTTTATGGTAAGAATGTAGTTTTGGTGGAAAGTTTTGCTAAAAATTTTCTACGTTGAATTTATAAGTATTTAAGTAAGAAAGGAGAGAAAAAGAGAAAGGAGGGTAGGAATAGGATAAAACTTGAGGGCCGAAAATTAGGCCTCCCCTGAGCGACCGTCCCCTTTGGGGCCGGTCTCCGACATTTTCCACCTCTGGGCACCCCCAAACATGAAGGTCTAGAACCGCTATGTAATTAATACACCCGCGAACAGGAGAGGGATAAGGGAAAAAAGACAGGCGACCAATTTTCACAAACGGTGTCTATATCTGACCGGGTTAATTTATTCTGTTGTGACCATTAGCCAATCATTAGAGGGAATGAGCTTTGCAATAAGGAACTAGAATTTTTATCTCATTCTAGCGACAACATATGCGTCATTGGTGCTTCTACGCAGAAAAGTACTTTTAAAAATGAATCAGATATAGTAGTTCCCTCTTGGACTTCATTTCAAAGAATGAAAGAGCTTCAGGTTAACAAGAAACTGAAATTAAATATTGAAGCATTTTAGGGGGAAAAAAACTAAGAGACATTGATTTGAAAAATTCAAAAAAATTAGCAGATTGAAAATGTACAATTTTCTCTTTTCAAGGAAGAGCTCGACCCCACTCTGCCTCCCCTTAAGGCATCTATTGACCCCCCCTCCTTCTGGTTGTCTTGCGTAATTTATAGACGGCCCCTAACGCAATCGGACTGGTACCTTTTTTAAATATTATTTTCCCTTTTAAAGCAAGCCCTGACCCCAGACTAACTCGACATACAATTTCCTTTCCCCCTACGTAAAATTTTGCCTCCCCTCTTGCTACGATCCCTGGCTTCAGCCTTGACTGGCTCACAAAGCACAGGGCACACTCACATATTTGCAGCACGACTGCAGCGGCAAAGTTATAAGCAAACAAGCGGCGAGAAGTCAGGGATCATTACTGGGTAACTTCTCAAGATGCACTTAAAACTTAAGGGTAGGAATACCACTTCAGACATTGAAATTAATCACGGTATTAAAAGGTTAAGCTCCCGAGCGCAATATCGAATATCAGCGTCTCCGCGAGAGGGGTTGGAGAAGAGCGAGAGGTTGCTCCATGTTCCTTTTCTAACGGCAGGGTTGCCATCGTGCAACTGATACCTCTGAGGACCCTAATAGCTATCTAGGAATTCGAGAACCGATATACTCTTGGACCAATTAAAGCGGAACTTTCAGCACATAAGCTTGATGGATACTCGATCGAAATTCGATGAAAACCGGGACAAAACTTGATCGAGAGTTGAATACAACAATGGCGGTAGCAAATGAGACGACCCATTGAATTCTTTGAAAATTAAATCGGAGATTTAAGGTTTTTTTTAATGTTTTCTTCGCCTTATGATACTTCACCTAATGAAAAATTTACCTACCAAAAAAATCTGAAACAAGCAGTTACTACGTCATATGCGTACCCACTAAGTCACCGCTGGGGTTTTTATTTTAAAATTACAAGACTTTATTTCTTGCGACACTGTGAATGTAAAAAAAACAAGGGATTAACTGCCGCAAAGTTAAACATATTGCAGTCTAAAAACCGTACAAGTGTCATGAAAAGCACCGTGACAGACTAATTAGACGTATTTCTATCAAACGGAACTATGTGCGTTGGGACATGAGCCCTGATACCCATAATAATACATGCATAACAGGGCTCACGTCATAATGCACGTATTTCCGTTTGGCAGAAATACGCTCATTTGATCCCCCGCCCTCTCGCCCCTGTACGATACTCGGAATAAAACAACAACCTCTCATTCCTCTCTTTGAATCACCTAAGTCTTGCCTGGCCCTCTCTTCCCTCTGTATTCAGAGTATAACAGCAAAAGCCCGTGAAACTGCTGAAAAAATGATTTTAATTAGAATTTGATTTTTTTAAAGTGGGAGGCTTACGTAAGGCTGGCTTTGATCCTCCTCCCCCGCATAAGACCCTGTAAGGCAATCTCCGACTCTCTTCTGTTCCTTAAGAAGTTAACCCCCGTAAGTTACCGCGTCTCGTAAGTTACGTGGGTACAAACTATCGATAGTAACTTCTTGCGTCAATCAAGGTACTCCACAGGAATAGGAGATCGAAAACTACTGCGCTCTGCAACTATTCCCGGTCGGTTATATAATCGTAAATCAAAGGATCGAAGCGAAGTTTTTTCGTTAATCCTCGAAAAGTTTTCTAATTAATTTCTATGAGTTGCTCCATGTTCATGCTGCCATACTGTCGAGTCCGCACTCCCAAAACCCCTAGATCCGTCGAGCTGGAATTTCTGGGCAACGCTACACTATCCATAGTTAAGCGATTACTCATCTTGGCAAGCTCTCACTCAGGATTTTTCACCCCTTGCCTTGCACTGCGCTTCAGAAGCGACTCAACGATGAGTTTCAATCTTATGGGGGTCAACTTCTTGCAAGTTCCGAGGTTTCTGGCGAGGATAGATTGGGGGGTCTTTCGAAGTTTACGACGTCAACAGCGCATAGCTTCCCCAAGTTTTGGAGTACCCTCAATCTTCCATTGACGAGGATGATTTCAATGCTAGACACGTGTTCTCTCTTGGTGTAATGGCATACGGATGGTTGGCCAGTTTTATACAAGAATAGTCTGTCCATCACTAGTATACTATAAATTATAAGGACTATGCGACGGCTTGTAAACCTACACTTCCTATTTTTACGAAACAGATGTATACATAAATCTAGGTTAAGGATCTGGTTGCGATGTAACAATATGTTTTTAATGCGTGATGTTACTAAATCTCTGTCCAAAATTCGAGCGAGCTCAAAAGTTTAGTAAATATTTGTATAAAGTTACTTCAAAAGCACAAGTGCCTAAATAAAGGAAAACTTGAATGGGAACATTTACTTGATGCATTTCAACGCTTTACCTATGTTCTGTGGAGAAGAACTTTAGGTCTATGCATACATCGTCACTGATTAGTTTGTTCCTAACCCGGTTTGCTGTTTCTCAATTCGATGACTGAAGCAATCAAAGAATTAAGAAAACAATCAACAAGCTACAAGCTTTGAGCCCCGCTTCACCGGGTTCCGGGCCCGATCGTTGGTTAATGTGTGTTTCTGAATTGACTGTTTTTAACTCCTCTGCAAAGACAAACGGGTTGGGATGCGCGCTCTAGGTTCTTTTCCGAAAAGTGCCCATGGAACGACTGTGTCGCATTTTGATCGGTAAATGTATGGACCGCAGCCCACAAATGAGGAGGGCAGCGTCTTAATACATTTAAGCGATCAAAGCGTTTTTCAGAGAATTGACAATGTAGCGATTGAAAATCAGTGATAGTTTACTTCATTGGCACAATAGGCAACGCTAGAATTGAATAAGGCGTGAGCGAAACAAACAAAGCACCCTTAATTAGTATCACAAGCGCCAAACACTGAGAGAATTTCATTGAAACGCCTTGATGCAACTATTCGAGCTCCACGGATGTCCGCGTTGCATAAGCACGGAACGGAAGGCGTTTCTTACTATCCAGGCACGCACCGCTTCACCTGCGGCGCGCTGCGGGCTGTGCTGTGTGGATTCACAATGACAGAGCGCTGTTGATGAGCCTGTTACAAATTTCAACAAGAGCAAAAAGCAGTGTAATATATCATGGAAAATGGCTCAAAAATCCCGGTTAGCGCATCGGAAAATTCTGAAATACACTCCTAACTGCACAATCTGTCTAAGAAATAGCCTGGATAGTTGCATCGTGATTAGTTGGGTTATAATGAAATTCGATTGGGGCTCAGCGCACGGCTTATGTGATACCAACTGAAGGCTCTTTGCTTGTTGCTCTTGTACCTTATTTTAATTCCAGTTTTGCCTATTGTGCCGATGGAGTAAAAGCTTATTTTAGACCGTGCAACCCCTTCCCTTAGCCCCTAGTGGGCTGCGCGAACTAAAAACCTCAGAAGAGGAACAGCTCGATCGAAAATGTACCTACCCGCAGCTAGAGGAATATTTCCGGACGCAATCTTTGTTTTCTCGGCGATGTGCGTTCAGCTCAAAACATGCAAGTATGAATTCGTTTTGCGCGGTTTAATATTTTTCAAAAAAATTCGGGAAAATTCCTGTGAGCTAAGAATACTCTCTACTTTTCAAAAATGCTCGAATATACAATTATATGAAGACTCATGTGCGGTTACCTAGTGGACCTAACAAAAAGAGAAGAAAACAAGCAGGAAGCTCCAACGCATTGGCGTCGGAGAGCGGCTCTGGGGGCAGTAGTTGTAGTCAAGAATGAGGGCCTAGACACATTTTGTCATTGATGTACAATCCGACAACTGTCGATTCATGTTTTGTAACTTAGCAGATTTACGTAGCCGGTGTATAAATGTGTATTGGGCTTTGATATGGCGAATACATGGCATTATCACTTGTTGTATACTTTTAATTTTGAAAGCTCTTTGGAGGTCCGCTTCCTAAAAAATCTCTGGTTGATAAGTCGTTTAGCGAGGCTGCAAAAAATTTGCATTTTTATATCTGAAAGTGTAGGTATTGGTTTTTTGTATAATTGTTTTTTTGGATTGCTGGAAAAGTAACGCATACTTCTATAATTTAGGACTGAGTCAGGGAAATATAAGGTTCGTTAAATAGTAAATATTCCTAGTACCGTGTGACACTATTGTTAACGAAAAGTTTTTGCAACTTGTCAAAGAGGTTGTTGAATGATCTTCGAATAACTTTTGATGAGCTAGAGGTAATGGTTCTATCTGCAGCTCGTGGACTTCTGTACGATATTGTCCAGAATCATCTAAATTTTCAAAAAGTGTCCGCTTGTTCGATACCCAATTTGCTCATTCATGCATACAAGGAGAAGCGCATGAAAGCTTTAGCAGACATTTTGGAGATGAATCAAGAATTAGATGAAGAATTTATGACTTAAATCACGGCACCTTAATCACGGGATGACCTTAATTACGGCAACTATTTATTGTCCATGAGATGCAGATGGTTCCATTTCCCTAGCTCATCAAAAGGTATTCGAAGATCAATTTCATCAGCCACCCGTACGAACCACGTTTCTAGTGACCCGTACTTGCTTCGCACGTATGAAACATACAATCAGAGAAAACAGAATTCATCTTACAATAATCAATAATCAGTAGGACATGAATCGTTGCGATGTATAATACGACATTATAATGCGGCATTACTATTGTAATTCATTTTAATGTTTAGGGGCATTATAAATCATTATTGCCACGTCGGAATGAAATGTTGTAGACTGAATTGAAAAGCATGTTGGCAAAATTTATTATAAAAATAGTATAACATGTAGGTACATAACATAAAGGTAATACAAATTAAATGATTAGAGCGTGTATATTTCATTACATTATAGGTATATTACAATCATTTTTGTCATTGTTGGAAATTTTGATAGTTTGAATTTTGATAGTTGATAGTTGATAGTTTGAGAGTTGAAAATTTGGTTATTTTATTTAGTTAAGGTGATTCGATAGACGCCATATTTTGTGTCAGAATGGCATGCGACATATCCCATCAATTGGTTCCATTTTTTCATTTACTCATCATTTTTCTCCAATTTTAAGTTTCGCAATTCTGTTTTCAGGAGACTAAAGCACTCACTTATCAATTTGTATATTTATATTGAGTTAAGGGTAGAGACGTATTCCTCACCGGAATTGAGGAATGGAGGTGTTACAGTAAGTCCGGCATTAGGTTCCATTTCGACATCAGCGACGATCAACGCTACGATACTGGAAGCCAGTCTTCCGATATTAAATCCCTAGCGGGGAAGAAAAAAAATGCCTAGATTTCGCTAAAAATCCCTAAATCCCCAGATTTGCTCAAATATACTTAAAAAATCCCTAGATTTTGCAAAAAGCGCCATTTTTTTATGAAGAATCATGATTTCATTCGATGTAGCGATTTGCAATATTTAAATCTGATTGGCTCGTTTGAATTTTGGCGCTCTCTGAAAGCAGTGCTAATCCAGACCAATAAAATGAAAGAATATTAGTTGATTTCTTATTATTAACAGGTTGAATGCAGTTGAATGTCAAGTACATCGAAGGACGCAATCGTTTTAATTTCCGGCTTATTTGCGGGGAAAATAGTGTTGCCAAAAAGGCCTACAAAATATAGATGAAAAAATGTTTTCGATTGTCGAAGCTAGAATTGAGGTTAAAAAGTTGATTTTTGGTAACTTTACCTCATCAAAAAAAAATCCCTAGATTTCCTGAAAAATCCCTAAATCCCTGGAAATTCCGAAAAATCCCTAAATCTAGGAATAAACTCTTAGACATCGGATGGCTGTTGGAAGCATTAGAGTCAACATTTGAAACGCTGCTGCAGAATTTGCCGGGAGTATAATCGAGTGTTGAAAGTCAGTAGAATTGAACAATGTAATAATTGCTTTCCGAAATAAGCGTTATAATAAAAAAACGACGAATCTGAACTGTTAATACTGGAACACACCTTCTGTAAATGTACCTTGCGAGAGATAAGTAAAAAAATAGATGTACTGGAGGAGAAGTGCTTCTCCACAGAGTTTGAAGAAGGAAAAAAAATGCCCAAATTTACTTACTTCAGCATTTTCGGCAAAATCACTGCAATTTCCGAACCTTTTTCTGGCCAGGGGCCAAAATTAAATGATTATGAAGGGCCACTTAGATGTTGTAGATAAAAATAGGACTGTTGAAAAATTCGCCGTTTTCAATAAATATGTACCCGGAATGGAAGACATCTAGGGGAAAATTGTTACGATTTTCCGATGCAAATATTTTCCTACAATCTATTTTCCTGCGTTTTGGGATTATACGTACTAAGCAGGCTAAGGGCCCGTTCGCCAAAACTAATCGGAACTGTATGAATGAATTGCTCCTTTTAAAAATCAAAACAATATCGAATTGCGATATATTACACAGTTAAGATAGGGCTATGTCCTGTCGTAAGCGGCGACATAAAGACGATATCATTTCAATAATCGCCCCAATGGCCACGATAGTTGTTAGACGTTTACGGTTTCCCTGGTAACCTTTGTTTGCTATCAGCTGATATCGAGTAAATGACTAGGAAGCTCCAACTCAGTGGTTAAAGCTTCCTTAACCGCGAAAACTTTAAAATTCAAATTTTCAAATTTTGAACGTAAAGTACATTTTTTCCATCACGAGATAAAAGCACAAACAAGTTTTGAATTGTTGACTGTATCACCATGATTCCAAAAATACAATACACAACATAGCATTGACTAACAATAAAACAGTATGCAATAAAATAAAGTCATGACAAGGAACATAGCCGAAAATGGCGCCGATTCCCATCAACCAACGCGCGGTCTCTACAATGTAACATGCTGCATTGATACTCCCCAGCTGGGACCGTCCGGAATAGCAGCTCTAGTGCAAGCACCAGAGCCGCTAAAAATTGGCATAACTTCCGATTTGCTTTCAGCGACGATTTACTCTTTAATAAATAGCGACTTACATTATCGCTCCTCGAACATGAAAGCGAAACTCGATTTCCGGGTCGATCCTAATGTCCGCATATAATTCCATACTTTTCGGAGTTCATGTCAAAATGGAGATACACCGTTACCTACGCCAGAGAAACGACGACATTTGAAGCTACAATTGACTCTTTTAGTCTTTTATTCGACCGGGCTGCATGCCTCCCTCCATCCACATGAATTGTGCTCACGTCATTTATCACGCTTGAAGGTGCGAGGAAATGACGGATTTAAAAAAAGAGCTTCGAAAAAAGCGAAAAGCGCACTGAACCGCTGGGCATGTCTGCAAATGGTGGAAGGAAGGAGAGAGGGATTCAGGGACATCGAAAAGGTATCCAGATAGAAAATCAACTCTGCAGCATTGCCAATTTTAGTACGAGACCATCTACAAGGCGCCAGGCGGATGATTTGCATTTAAGATGACTCAATACGTCTAGCTAATGCAAAACTGATAGCAACAAGATAATTAAGCATGTTACTGCATTGAAAAATAAAAGAGAAATGCACAAAAAGTTGAAAGCTGTAAGCAAAGACCGATGGTAGAAAATATTCAGTACGTCACCTGGACAATCTTAATCCGCTGATGCATGGAGAATATCATCATAATATAACGCGCCATCTTTGGGACCATCGCCTCTTTATAAAATAGTATCGTATACCTACTGGTAGCCTTTTTAATTATGGGTATCTAGCTAAATTTTGACAAGATATACCTATGCGAAAACGACCGTGTATTGTACAGATTTGAAACAAAACACGGATCTTGTTCCGTTTTGTGCTCCGTCTTTCTGTTAAAGTTCGCGTACAGAGAATTTTGTGTAAAAGATGAGAAAATTGAAGTCACATTAATCAGAAAACTGCGGAAAATCATGGTGCAAGTACCTCGGAAAATCTTCAAGACCTACAGAACATCAAACATGTTGGTCAAATGATGAAAAACCACGGAAAAATCAATGACGGTTTGTCATTATGAAAAAAAATAATAATAATAAGACACCTGCCTAAGAAATGCCAACCAGTAATTGGACTTGCCTTGGAAAGAAAATCTAAGTTATTAAATTAACAAATTCATAAAATTATGTTAAGCACTAGTATTTTCATTGTGAATGTTTTACCGTTGTCTTTCAACGGAAAGTTTAAATCAGACGGTAGATGGAGAAAGATGAAAATAGCTCAGGGAGATAAGGAGTATTAAGGTGCGAAAATAGTCAAAGGAAATTCATGGAGCAAAGAGGGTTGATTGGAGTAGAGAGTGGGAAGAGGGCGCAAAGTAGAAATCTAAAAAAGGAGGCAATTGCGGGGAAATTGAGGAAAACGATAGTGCTTCCATCCTAACGAGCGCCGGACAGGTTGCAGAGCCCTCGGGCTGCAGGCGCGCCGGAATCTCGTTCGCACAGAAGCGGCGGCGGCCGTGGCGGGCGAGGGGCAAGGTGAGGGACGTGTTTCACAGACGTGAGCCGTAGACTTTCCACAGTCTCGCATCAAGGAGTAAATTCACGACTGGCAATTAAACCACAACTTGCCTTCCGGCTTCAGCCCGATCTGCAAGCGTTGAAGGTGACGAAAACGTTAAAAAAATGCTTTATTGTCGAATGGAACTCGGAGGGTGGCCAAAGAAGATCCTGAACTTGGACTGGGAAAAGAAACACATTGGATCTACAGTCCAGACTCTTGAAAACATTGACAAGAAGAAGTACTCTTGATTCAATCGGATTTTTGCTTGAATCAAGACGAAATCCGCTTGAATTAAGAGGCTTGGTTCTTGATTTAAGCTAGATTCTGATTGAATCAACAGTACTTTTTCTTGTCGATGTTTTTAAGAGTCTGGACTCTAGATCGAAAGTGTTTTTTTTTCCACAGTATAAATTAAATTCAATGTAAGTATCAAGACTAACTTTTGAGAGCTCTCTGAACTACATATTACATTTCAATGAGACCTCCACCTTCGATTTGAATCCGCAGCATGGCCCAGACACCGGCCCAGAGCTGAATGACTTGTAACCTGAACTTCTTTGGAGCTTCACTTCGAAAATGATGCGAGAACACACCATAACTTGGCAAATGCCGACGTCGAGACGAGAAACAGCGCAGAAAAATCTGAGATTGGCTTCATGATTTGAATTTTCCGTTCCAAATGCGACGAAGAAAATCATTAATTTACTTAAAAATTTCGCTCTATTTTATTTCAAGAACTCAGATTTTATTAAACAAAGCACTAGAAAGTAAGGGCATTCGCGGGTGATTTTTGCCTGTTTTTTAAACAAGAAATTCCGATTATTTTTAGATTTTCTCTAACATAGATTTTAGTCTAACTACTGCTTACAGAAAATATTATACAGTGAGAAATGGAAATTACGAGAAGGAGAGAAGAGTAGCTTCTAAAATGGACGGATTGTCAACATCACCTTGCAACGCCGTTAAACTAGAACATACAAGCGATCTTTTACGGGCTGAGTCGATACCATAATTGTTCCATTAACTTCTGTCGGACTGGAAAATGAGGTCACCACCGAAGACGGAAGGGGGAGAGGCACAAAGGCAGATAAATTTTCGATACTTTATCGGGACCGAGAAGTTTTGCGGGTCGCGGGGAGGGGGGGGGGGTCGCGGGGGGGGGGGGGAGAGAGGGGGTTCCTCCACAAGCTGATGAAATAGTGTGGAAAACAGCCGTTTCTTTTAAGCTCTGCCCCGGTTCCTACTTCCTTGAAGAGCTCCCGACTCAGCCACTGCCTAATTGGGGCTGTTTGAAAAATGAGCTTGAAAGGTTCCCCGCCCCTCTCACA
The DNA here is from genome assembly GCF_918797505.1 of Bemisia tabaci. Taxonomy (NCBI): domain Eukaryota; kingdom Metazoa; phylum Arthropoda; class Insecta; order Hemiptera; family Aleyrodidae; genus Bemisia; species Bemisia tabaci. Next base: position 78,244,542 of record NC_092793.1, read on the forward strand.
CACAGAAAGCAGGTCTTCAGCTTTAAGAGCTCGCGTTTCCTTTGGGTAACTCGCCGAAAACCGCCTTTACAACCACACATTTCGACGATGATATTCCTCATTCCGACCGCCCATGTTCAGTGAGTGAAGATTGCAGGTCTTACGAATTAAGCCGGTTTGATTTGCTTCGTATTTGCATGAAAGCTTAACTCACGATCATGCATGGAAATTCATACAACTGCTACAGGTAACAGCCACGATGCTTGCACAATGGACGCTACTAAGGGTGAAGCGTCCTTAGTAGCGATTCTCAATTACATCGAATTGGATCCAAACAATGACGTAACATAACCTCTTTCAATCCTACCGATGAGAATAAATCAACATACACGTTTTTCTGTGACGTGAACCTATAATAGCGTCTGACCGTGTGTTCAGGTCTTTTGGGTGCTACAAGATCTGCTCGGGTTTGGGCTACCCTCGTATTCAAAAGCAAGTTCTTCAGCGTGCCTAGCATCCCTCGTCAACTTAATAGGTAAAACAATCGGATTTTAGTTTTGACAAAACAAAAAAACTCTTTAGCATATTGACAAGAAAAAGAGTTCTGAGCGGCTCGGTTTATTTTTATGCTAATAATGGGCATTAAGTTGCCTCACTGTCAGACGATATTGAGCGCCGAACATGGCAGATGAAAACTTCAGCCAGCTTTATCGCAAAACCGCGGTTTACGAACTACGCAAAATTCAAACCGTCCTGACTTCGGTTCGGTGAGACATTTTTGGACAATCTTCGTGTCAAAATTGTTGATCTATCAGCCACTCCATTTGGAATGACGGAATAATTAATTCGATAAAAGGTCTAAAATAATTACCTGATCATTATCATGACTTAGCCAACTGTCTCCGGTCGTCTGAAACAAAAGCAAAGAATAAAAAATTAATCACCTGATTTTACGGAAATAATAAAATAATTTGAATGCCGATCAAGGAAAACGCAGGGATATATTCTGTTGATTGCTCTCGCTTTATCATAAAATTATGTTCTCATTTGGTAGGAATTGCTCGAATAATGTAGATGCACCGGTTTTTTGTACTTGAACACTTCAGGAAGAATAACTGGACTACATTTTGCAATTTGGAACTATGAATTCTAGCCCGGTTTAAAAATAACGTATGTACTATTAGTTTCCCTATGCACATAAGTGTTTTTCCAGAAGAGCCGGAATTAATAGTTCCAATTTGCAAAATGCAGTCCAATTAGTTCGATGGTTAGGTCGGTGGGTCTGTTGCACGCAAGAAATACAGCCAAGTAAGTATAGGTCCTTTCTCCAGGAAGACTCGCACAAAAATCAGTATGGGCACATAAAAAAGTCTATAATCCACTCCTTAGTGCGCATGCGCAATCTGCGTAGTTTGTAACAAGTTCCTCAAATTTGTCGCGTCCGCAAGCAGCTTTTCTTAATCGCCTGCGACCAGGTTTGACCAGATAGAGGCCAATAAGTTGGATTTGGAGACCAATTTCCTCCGTCTCTGTTCGGGCAAACCTGGTTGCAGACGACTAATAAAAGCTACTTGTGGACGCGAGAAAGTAAGTAAAAAAAAAAAAAAAAAAACAAAAAAAAAAACAAAAAAAACACCATATAAACTACGAGGATTATGCACTAAAGAGAGGATTTTAGATATTTTTTTTTTGTGCCAATCCTGATTTTTGTGCAAGTTTTTCTAAGGAATGTATATTTTTTTGCTATATCTCTTGGATGCAAAAAAACCCATCGGACGTAGCTACCTGACCATTTACTTATATGTGCGTGTGGAGCGTTATAGATGATTGCAACGTCTCATCGATAACATAGGATCACGATCACTAGGAGACCAACATTTTCTGTTTAACCGTATCTACACTTCAGCACAGTACGAAGGTGAAACTACCAGACTACGTATCTCGTTTAAGGTGTTTAAAAATCTTCGCTTTCGTATCATTTTTTGAAGGTGAACAAATAATTAATTTTGAGATTTTTACGAAGTTTTCTTTGCATATAGAGAGGAAAAAACACGAAAGTATTTAAGGAGTGACGTTGATTAGTTATTTACTTGAATAATAGTAAAGTATGACAGGAAGTCGAAAACGTCGCAAACCGAGATATGTGATCTGGCGGTTTTACCGTCGAGTATCTTGCTAGCAACTATGAACGTAGTGGCAGCCACTAGGGCAGCGCAGTGAATACTTGCCGCTGTAAATGCGATGAGACACAGGGCGCCTTCAATTTTGTTGAACGCAACACGGACATCCGTAAGACACGAATAGTTGTATCCAGACGCCTTCGGAAATATCCTATCGTTAGTGCGATGTTATTTTAATGTGACGCTTTAAAGCAAAGTTTCCCGTGCCAGTGAACGGGAACTTTCTCAAGCAGATTGCACATTGCGTCCTGAAAACTATCCAAATCGTGCATACATTCCTTCTTAAGTTAGTCTTTAGCATTTCTAATTCTCCGGGTTAGAAGGGTCACGTGGTCAGAAGTGTGTCCGCGGTTGGAGGAAAATTTTCGGACGCCATCTCAGCGATGCGCCTTTAGTTGAAAGCTCAAAAACGCGACTTCAAACTCATTTACCTTCGGTTAATTTTCTTTAAAAAAAAAAATTAAAAAACCCGGGGCAAATCCTGTGCACGAAAGGCACTCTCTTCTCTTAAAAACGCAAAAATTAAAAATTAAGAAGCAAGCACATCGGAATATTTTCAATATATTTTTCGCAGGCAAAAAGTAAAATCAGAGATCTTATCAAATGCCTAGGCAAACAGTCAACTATTTCTACTCAGATTAAAATCCTGATTCTTTTCCTAATTTTGGACAAAATAATTCATTGTTCCTGTAGAAAAAAATTCTCTGGAACAATTCGCATCATACAATAGTATTTTGAACGTTTTTTTAGCTCCTGAACGAACACTTATCTCGACATTTTCGAAATGTCATATAGTAAAAAAAAATTGACTTTTTCGTAAAACATTGAAATGAATGAAAAACATTTAAAGAGGAACAAGGAGAGTTCGTAGATTTGATGAGTTATTTTCCCCAAAATATTGAACACTCATTGCGTTAACGGTCAAAATTTGACTACCTGCCTGCTTAGGCATTTGATAAAATGCCTGATTTGATTAATTATGTCTACGACATGTCCACCGTGTTCCACACACATCTCAATTCAAAAGCACTGAAAAAAAATATCACCATCTTAACCATACTTCTAGCGGATTTTGGCGCCAGCCATTAGAGTAGTTGCACCAGCCAGAAGTGTAAAGGCGCCATGCAGCGATATAGTTAATCCAACCACAGCTGAACTGAACGCTCTCCCCCTCACTTTTGTACTCGTACTAATCAGAGTTAATAAAATTTATTCTGGACTCTAATTATAATTTTTGGAGCTTCTCGGCTTGGTTTTCCCCATTTTTCGAAATGGTATGGACCCAGCACCATTTCTCCACCTTGTTACATACGGTATTCGGACCACTTCTTAGTGTTTTTTTCTCAGTTACTCCAACCACACTTATGCTGACTGTGAGGGCAACAGCTGGAGGTATGGTTGATCCAACGACACTTTCAGCTGACTTAACCATACCTCTGGCTCGTGCGACTACTCTAATATCTGGCGCCAAAATCAGCTAGGAGTATATTTCGGATTGTGATACTTTTTTTTCCACGAGCACGTCTTGTTCTTCAGGTTTCAAAACCAGTCTCGTAGCCCACTTTCGTTATTTTCCACTGAGTGAACGTCGGAAAACCCTCTCCTTTGGTCCGCACGAGGAGACATTTAGGATCGGATAAGGAGGAAAAAAGGAGTCGGGAGGCACGAAGCCGAGGCGCGTGCATCGTAAAACGACAACGTTCCCCGAGCGGGAAAATCAAAGTCTACCGTGACCCCAACGTGTCTAGGAAAACGTGACGTGGATGATTAAAGCCCGATCCTTACCTGGCCGCAAATCTGCCGTACTCAGGAAAAGCGCCGTATGAGCATTCGAGAGTTGCCAAAATTCCTTCGATTAAATGTTTATTTTTGAGGAAAGCCAAGGGTATTTTCCCTTGAAATTTTCAAGAGCTTCAGGTGGAACTGCGAGCAAAATTATTTGAACGATTGGAAGAAAAAGATTTGCAAATTTGCCCGAAAATTCGTGATTTACAAAAGGAAATTTGGCAGCGTCTGGAGGCTCGTACGGCGTTTTTCCTTAGCGCGGCAAAAATCTGCCGCTCCAGGCTCAGCTACGATTACACGCTCCTGCTTGTATTATATGAGAAAATCTCACCGTCGGACGAGAATTTTTCCAACTGCTTTCGATACGATCTGGAATGAAAATTCGCGGCGCCGCTCTGCCGTGATAACAGAGAGAGCGGTGAGTGTAAAAGTTAGTCGCAAGCTGCTTTAGTTGCAGAACTAGTAGCTGTGACTTGGGGAAAGGTCGAAAATCACCATACAGAAAAATTAGGATTTTTTTAGGGGGGAGGGACGGGGGCAATATTTAGGGGCCACGTTGGCGCAGAGACTTCATTTTTTAGGCGTCATGTCCGATTTCTTAGGCGCATTTGGCGCGTTGGCGCCTGTAAGTTTCGAACACTGCTTCTCAAAGACATAGACTGTGTAGTAGCGCAACATAATGGCAGATCTCCCTAAATCTCTGAGAATCACTTTTCAGTATGACTGGAGTCTTAGTGATTTAAGGTGTTAAAAAAAAGCGGAACCGTCTAAAAGAGTAATGCGTTAACGAGAGTGGAGACGAAGATAAAAATAGATGGCCATGGATGTGTTTGCTCATTTATAAATGTTATTGAATTAACTCCCAACGATGGATCAAGTGGAAACAAAAGGCGGCACTTAATTTAAGGCTGGGATTGTCTGTTTGCTCGCTGAAGCTGATTACAATGGAGGGAAGGAATGGAAGCTCCTGGGAAAAATAGCAGGAAACGCCGGAAATTTAAAAAAGATACAATCGGAGTCGCGGAGGATTTTTAGGAGAGGTATGCGAAGACGGGCGAAGATCGATGGATGATGATTATGTTGACACCGGTTGCTGCGGTGACTGGTGAGGCGAGGAGTTGAGGAGGGAGTGACTGCAGAGGCGGAGATTAAGCATTAAGGAGAAGAAACTAATGAAAAACATCCGTCTGTGCTCGTTTGCGGAATCGTGGTTAATAGCCACCGACGCTACTTAAATATTTATCTGGCTCCGTGTAAAATTTAATTAAAACCGACCGAAATCGATCGATCCCTCTTTTTTTCTCATCTCCCCATTGCTGCGGGACTCTTCAACTTCAATCGTTGAGAAATGAGGCCAAATAAATTTCCGAGAAGAGTCCCCCCATAACTCGAAAACGGTTCCTATACTCATCTTGAAATTTTTTCCTGAGTATAAGCTTCCACTTAAATCTTGGTTCGATGGTCGAATCGAATACCGAAAAAGGGGCGAAATTTTGGGAGGCTCTTTGCATTGCTGTATACTGCAGTCTAGCGGATTTTAATTTTGAGCCCGTGCTAAAAGATGGAAATGTATGATTTTGATCCCTCTTGCCCCTCAAATATTTTAACCTTAATTCTACAACACTTAGCACACACATAGGGATGTCTCCCGAGGTCTCGGTGTTACGCACCAAAGGCCTGGATACACGCTCAAATTTCCATCGATTTCCGACTTGTGCGCACCATCTACCATCAAATTTTTGCGGGCAAATTTGACCCGTCACATCATTTTGATCGGAAATTAACGGAAATTTGAGCGTGTATCCAGGCCTTAAGTTTGCAATAAGCTTTCAAATCAGAGTCATGAAGCACTCACACTTAGACACAGTTCGTCGGGCACCTCCTCAAGAGTGTCCCAAACTACCGTGTAATGAGCATACAGGCATCTCTCGCCGGTCGTCGCAGAAGGGACGATTTATCTGAACAGGAATTGACCATTAAGCCCGAAGGGATCGAACCAGTCTGTTGACGGGTGGTGAGCGTCATGTGGGATGCACCCTACATCAGGGGATCAGGGATGATCATCAGGGGTTGATAGACGTACACGAGACCACCTTTCACACCCGATTTACTACGCCGCGGACATGAAATTATGCCGACTCAGTTCGATTCGATTGGAAATGACTGGACTATTGCGTTGCCACATCACCCGCCACAGGAAAATATTGTGTACTCAATGGCCAATCAGAAACTAGTATTTGGTCACAAGATAAAAGATAGACAGTCAAATGATTGACATTTCATTCAACTTTGAAAAAGCTAAAAGCGTTCAATGAAACATGCATCCATTTTACCCTGGAGTTAAAAGGCACTTAAGTCACATTCATGGAATAAACGAGAGAAACACATGGAATCGTTTATTGAGATCTCTGAAAAGACAATGACTTAACTAACTAAATGAGTAGTGCCACGCCACGGGAAAATGTTGCGTGCATAATGACCAATCAAAAACCAGCATTTGGTCACAAGATAAAAGTTAGACAGTCAAATGATTGACATTTCATTCAACTTTGATAAAGCTAAAGGTGTTCAATGAAACCTGCATCCACTTTAGCCTGGAGTTACAAGGCACTTAAGTCGCATTCATGGAAAAACAAAGTTATTGGCATTTCAGAGATCTCAATAAACGAGTCCATGTGTTTATTTAGTTTATTCCGCGTGTTTTTTTGCTTCTCAGACAACGGACATTGGCGTGGACATGGCGTCGAACACACGAGGGGGTGTCTCGCCGCGCCGCGTTCTGCTTCTCCCGATATTTCTTTCTCGGTCCTTAGGGATGGTGGAATTGAATTACACCCAGAAGTAAGTAAATTTATGGGATTAGGGAAGAAAAATGGCGCTGAGTTGCTGAATTGAGCTGAAAATTGGATTTAAGGGAGGAATTTTCAACTGCGGGAAAATTATAACAACTCAATTTTTGAGCCGTGAATTTTCAAACATTTTCAGCACAACGCATCAAGAATTCACACAAAGATTGCTCATAGAAAACCTTGAGTCGATTTGTAATGGGTACTAAATTATTGCTTCGAACAAGGAGTCTTATACAAAAACAGTCAAGTCTCCTGCAATTCTGATTACTTTCATTTTTTAGTATGATAACGTAGGACCGCACCGTGACGTACTACGTTTAATGACATAAAACCGCTGAAGCGTATTTTCGTTGATGATCGGTCGAGCCAAAATGCCGCGATAATGACGGTGAGATCATACGATCGGGTTGATGAACATCTGAGGTTAGACTTTTCAAAGTGATGCTGGTCGAATACCATCATCTCCATCGGGTCATTTTTAAACACTAAATTTTTTAGAATTAAGTATTGGCTCCAACGTTTGCAAGAATTCCACTTTCTATCCGTTTGGTGAGTCCCGATGTTGTTCCGAAAAATGATCGCGTCAAAGCAAAATACGAAACCGCTTGATCCACCCATTTTGGTTCGACCGATCATCAACGAAAATACGCTTTTGGAGTGCAGTTCTGCGTTCCCCTATCGGATCTTCATGAGTGAAAACCCATCTAAAAGAACGCAGGACCGGTGTAATGCGGTCCTGAGTTCGTCGTTGCAAGACTGCCGATATGCGGTTCTGCGTTTTCGTTTTCGGTCGACCGTATGATCCGTACATCCGCACTTGGCAGAGCGTGCCGGATGCAGTTCCTTTAAGGTTAAAGGTCCCCTGGATACCAGGTAGTTCTGGATGCACGCTCACATGAAGGTCCGAGGAGATAATGTAAGACCGCACTGCGGCGTACTGCGTTTGATGACGAGCTAGTGCGCGGACGCAGTAACGCGGCGTTTACACTGGCGCCTGAATTCATGCAACTATTCGTACTCAATGGATATGCGAGTGGCCTAGAAGAATAAATTATAGGGCACCACAGCCTTCCTTTCATTATTCAAGTATTATACACACATTACACACATTATTATTATTACACATATGATTGGATTACATTTTGCAATAAGGAACCACTATTTCTGGCTCATTTTAGAAACAACATATATGCCATTGATTTCCCTATGCAGATACGTGGTTTTATGGAAGAGCCAGAAATAGTGGTTCCTTATTGCAAAATGTAATCCAATTAAAAGATTTTTAGGATTTCGGCTACTCATAATGCGAAGAAAAAGGTGAACTATTAGCCGACTTTACAAATATAATAAGCAATAATTGCTACTCAGGCCATGCTTCAATAAAAAAAAAACAATGTGCAAGAGGATGTTAATATAATTACAATTTTTTTTATTATTATTATTTTATTTGTAAATTCGGCTGATAGCTCAGCTTTTTCTTCGCTATAATTAAAATGTTACGTTGCTTTGATGGAAACGATACCGCGCGCCGAAGCACTCCGCGGCGCGGTGCGCGCTGGCGCCTACAAACCTAACAGAGATACTACACGCATTGCGCAATGCGTGAAGTATCTCTGTTAGGTTTGTAGGCGCCAGTGCGCGTTTTACGCTGGCAGCACGCCCGCGCGCGGCATGCGGCATTTGCACGGATGGAGCAAGAAGCAGCCTTATTTCTCAACATTCACTCTCTTTTTTGGACGATCACTATATCTCTCAAAAGGCGATTTTACCTTTGGTATTTACTCTAGAATTTTTCCGGTCCAAAGAGATCTCATACATTGTACGTCTAAAGAATTCTATCACTACAAAATATTTCTCTAACCATTATAACTGATTTATTCAAGGATATCAGCTCGGGAAGTTATTATAAATGATTATCAGATACATGTTCACCTTACGTTACCATACGTGACATCAATTGACTAAAGTTACCTTGATCCGATGGCAGAAAGCATTTCAATGTAAAAATCACGTGATGCGGAGTGCAAAACGGATTGTTCTGCCGGGAGTTTTTCTGCGCTCCGCTCACAAATCGACGCTTAAAAGTTCTTGAAAGCTGTCTCAAGACTGACAATCATTGCGGAAATTATTTTGAAAACTTGGAGAGCGCTCGGAACGAAACACAATAGACATCGAATAACTCCCGACCGAGGGGGCAAAGTGAGGGACGCAGGGGAAAAAGTTCCCCTCGCAAGACAAAAAGCAGTCAAACGAGGAGAAACTTTGCCGCGACACCCAAAACGCCGCCATAAGACGATTGAAGAAGGGCTTGTGGAAAATCTGAAAATGACTTTATAAAATTTCGAAATGAATTCAAAATCAGGGTGGAAAAGAAAAAAAAATCTAGGTGGAAAAAACGAAATAAAGAAAGTTTCGCACGGGGAAGAGAGAGGCCGCGATGGTTCGCCTCAATCCTGTGACGAAGGGGCTATTCATTTATTCGAGATGTTTTATTCAATAAGTTTGTGCCATTACACCTGAATTATACATTTTCAGGCCTGTGGGCGTGATTTTTAAAATAGAGGAAAATTCGTGGAATATCCTTGAGCGCTTAACAAGGCGTTTAAAAGTTATCAACCTGTTTGCAAAGCTGTTGCATTATTTTAAAAATCCCTCACCGTCGACTGTTTCCAGTGTACGCGCGGCATCGATGTCTTGGAGATGCAACAACCTTTCAACAGTACATGACCGTGGGAGGGAAAAAAACTCTCCCAACTGACAATGAGTTTCTTCCTGAAAAAGTTTTAGCCCAAGGCTTTAATTTTTTTTCTTTTTCTCAGGATTCTATGCATTACAACTTTTCTCGTTTCCGATTTATTCCAGAAACCACCTTCATTTACAGACCTCCATCTTTCCGATCGGTTTCACAATGGTTCAATTCTAGGAGGGTGTGAGAAATTATTAACACCCTATTGCGTGTACTGTGTTAACGCAGCTTGAAGAGGTTTGAAATTTTGTCTAGTTCCCCGCGTCAGGGGGTAGTGTCTAGTCTTCATATCTGGAAACAAGCAACGGCAACTCGCGGCAACTTCCGGTTAACGAAAACTGATATTGTTTAACATGCTATTATTGGGCATAACCTGCAGCAGATCGATGAAATAGAGAGATGGTGTGCGTGGACATAGACTACTATCAAAGATCAGGTTCTGGCTGTAAAAAAAAAAAAAAAAAAGAAAAAAAAAAAAAAAAAAAAGGAACAACACCAATGAATGACTAAGCCCCTCCCGGCATTTACTCGCAACTACCAACCGAGGCAAGCTGAAGTTGCCGTTTCCTCTTTACCGATGACTAGAAAACTATCTTTAGACGCGGGAAATTTGAAAAAGGTCTAAACTACGCAAATAGCGTACCAAGGAGTGGACAATAGACTGTTTCATTGTAACCATCGTAATTTCCATACTACTTTACTTCTATTAGTACTAGACTTACGGCTGTATCCCTTGCATGCAACAAACCCGTTTGATACAGAAGAGTCACCCTAGTTCCACAACTCCACGATAAACTTTCCAGCGGCCGCGGCGTGGTGTGTTTGTGCTTGATCTACCTTCTAAATCTACGGAAAAGGATCGATAAGGGTGTTAGCAACGAACACCTTAATACCTAATCGATTCATTACCAAAGCTCCTTTCAATGAGGAAATATCAATAATCGATCATTCACGCCTCACCACTGCAGAAAACGATCCACTTTGATAGACAAATTCTTTATTCCCTCATTACGGCGTGAATTCTCCGGTCGAAGGGAAGAGAGAGAATCTATTGACGATTCATATGCTCATTTAAATTGAGAATGATGACAACAATTCGAAGGATCAGCATTCGATTCTGTAGTAGACTGCGGGAACGGCGTGATGGTGTAATTCAATGGAAAACAGCTTATGAAGCTGAAACTGCGCTCATGTTTAAACATTCGCTTTGTCTCACGGTAAACTTTATTTATGGGGTAGTAATCGTGAGCAGTTTTTTCCCCCGTTCACGTTTGTTTCCTCTATTTAAAATCGCTCAACCTGCAGTTTATCGATTAGCCTTTGTTTCACCCTCGCGTCGGAACTTGGCGCAATTCGCTTCATTAAAGTCATTGCGTTCATTTAACTTATTGGAGAAGTTGAAATAGCAACGTTTATTATACGGTAACTATCAGGTTCATACGGCTCTTTATTTAGTTACGAAGAGGATCTTCAGTCCATGTGCTCGAAAAAGTACCATCGAGAAATTGGGCACTTTAACTTCGGGAACGTCGCATCATTTCCCCCTACAAATCTGGTGACTAAAATGCGAGGAGGTGTGTACGAAGACGGCTGAAAAAAATTCTTCTTTCATCAAAAAATGAAAAGAGGGGCTTGCAGGAAAAGGCGCATAAGTGCATTTTTTGCTATTTTGAGTGATACGTGTTTGGAGTTTCGAAATTACGTGGATCCTCATGGCGGAAAGAAGTTCGAACTGACTTTTTGATGCTTAAAAATTGGAATTTGAAAGCGATTTTGTCACAGAGTATGCATTAAGACAATTATAGTTTTACTTAAAATCATTAATACCTCAATTTTTTTCAGAAACTGCACTTATGCGCCTTGTCCCCCAAGCCCCTTAATTATTAATATTCAATGATAAAAACTAATTGATTATTAATAAATGAAAACGATAAAAAACCTACAAGAAATTATTTCCCATATGATTCCTAAAATTTTAATAAGATCATCAGATTTCTTCAAGTTCTTCATGGAAATGAGTTTTCAAGAAATTATGTTACGTAGTTTTCCACGTAGACATTGAAGAAGTCTGTAACGCCTCAAACCGAGTTACGCATACTTCTGCAGTTTCACGATCGATATGCAGATGCTTTACCATTCTAAGAGATTATATAATTGTTTTGATGTAAATCGAGACTCTCTAAGTCAATTACCCCGATTGAACCGACTTTAATTCCAAGAATAATAGAACTTCTCCTATTTCATCCGATGAATCAATACCTACCCACCCCGTAATCGATGCCTGTCCGTGACGTAGGTCCAAACTCCGAATCAGTCCATTTGGTCTTTTTAAAAACCTCTGGAGCTGCCGGGTGTTTGCAGTCATTGTACTCAGGCCCCCGTCTTTGATTTCGTGTTTGTTCTAGCCGTGTGTGGGTCTTCGTTTGTTTGTTCCGCCGGGCTGCGCATACTGAAAATGCTTTTATAGGCGGGAGAAAGGATCGTTAAAGTTACTCCTACTAGTCCCAAGCCTTCGTCACTACCTCGACATGGACTTTCTCTGAATTTCGAGGGAGTTATATTGGCCCTCGAAAAATTCGGAACGTTGCTAGAATGAGGATACTTGGTTTCAGGACATTTTGTCAACGATTTTTTGTCCGCGCACCTTTTTTGTCCAGTAGTTTACGCCCACACGTAAAATAAGCAACAGTGACGACGGGCGGGCGGCTGGCGCGAAACGCGCATTGGCGCCTACAAACCTAAGTGGATACTTCAAGCATTGCACAATGCTTGAAGTATCCATTTAGGTTTGTAGGCGCCAGTGAGCCTCTCGCGCTGGCAGCACGCCGTTTCGCTCGGTTCGGCTTGAATATTTATACTCGCATAGTCAGCGTTTTTTAACTCATGATTTTGAAATGTTAGCACACTCTGCATTGGATGGGGAAAAAGATATATCAATTTATCAAAGGAGAATAATAATATAATGTTGACGAAATGTCCTGTAACCGGATACGTTTAAGTTCGCACGGCTGTCACGCCGTTTTTCATTACATTATAACATCCCTGAAATTATGGATGGTGTTTGACAGGGGGCTAATGCAGATCTGCGCTTTGGTTGTCCATTATTCACTCTCTAGCGCTCTGCGACTCCTCACCGCCAAAGACCCATATCCTCCCAAAGCCTTTCAGGGAGTTCGCTCTCATTCCTTGCAAAACCCCCTGAAGCCATCATTTTACTGAACGTCCCTTCGTCTCCTCGTGCGAGGAACCCAATCCAGCATCTTCTTCGGCAGCCTTTCCTCTGTCATCCTGTTAACATGCCCATACCACACTGCTTGTTTGGTCATGACGTTGAATACGATGTCATTTTCTATTTCCACGATTTGACGCACTCTACATATTATTGCAAACCCCATCTCTTCTATAAATTCCTGCCAACCTGCTCCGAAAATCCTTCTCCGTCGCTCTTAGCATATCCTGTGTCCGTTCCTTAGACTGGCTTACTTCACACTCATACGTTAAAATCCTTTTAACTACAGGGTTATAAATTCTGCACTTGTTCACTCAGCCACCCGCGGTAAATGTGAACATCATTTTTCAGCGTGCATGAATGTACATACATACATACATACATACATACATACATACATACATACATACATACATACATACGTTACCAACCAACCATACATTCATACATATAATAACTAACTAACTACAAAAAATCTAAATTTTCGTTTATACTCCCATTTTCAAAATTATCTGTAAAAACGTTGATAGCCTGAGACGCTGAATGTCTTAAAATTATAATAACTAACTAACTAACTACATACATACATACACCCTTACATACATACATACATACATACATACATACATATCGACGGTGTAAGTCGGCAATCACATAACTCGGTTTGCGACGTCGCAGACTCCCTGTTATACTTATTTTTTAAACGGAAAACTACTCAACGGCAATTCTTTAAAACTGGGGTGATTTTTCTTCTCTGTGTGAAGAAAATTCTGCAAAAACTTCAAGGAATGATGTCGATCTGTTCTCCTTTAAAAAAATCATATAGAGCCGGAGATTTTCAGACACCGCAAACGAGTTATGTGATTGCCGACTTACACCGTCGATATGGGTCGCTTTATAGCACTCCCTCGCGCTCTACGACACATAACCTCCACTGCTCTCTGACGAACCACAACCCTTGGGGCATTGAGCACCTTATCATGCCGGTACAGGAGATCATAGATGCCAAACAGATCATTGTGTATGACATTATGACGAAACAACTCATTTCGTATGGTCATGTTCAGAGAATGGCAGGAGACAGGTTGCCGAAGAAGGTCCTTGATTGGGTTCCTCCTGGGAGACGGCGTAGAGGGCGCCCAATGAGAGGTTGGAGGGAGGGGATTAAAGCAGAAATGATAAGGTGCATGAATGTAAGTATGATTTTTTCTGACACAAATCACTTCTCTGAAGTTTCCAGTGGCAGAATCGGCCGGGATACAGCAACATGGCATGCCCTTTTGTTTCAGTTCCTTTTACGTCGTGAGGGAGAGTGAAATCGTGGGAAGGTGCGGGGGCGGAAGATGAGATCTGTGAATCCCTTTCGAATTGGCGAGTCTGTTAACGGGGAAGTGATTAGGAGCAGAGCTGTTTCCGCGCTCGTGCCGCGCCGCGCGCCGGCCGCAGAAAGAAGTTTCGTCTGGAAGCACACGCGATTGCACACCGCATTAGTTCCCACTTGACCACGTTACTTCACCTTTCCACCCATCCACCCTTATTCCCACTTCCAAGCCTAATCCTGTTACCCGCACACTCGCGCAGGAGTGTCTTTAAAACTCTTCAAATGCATTTGTTCAGTGAACCCAATATATCTCGGAAAGACTTGCTCATAGGGTTAAGTTTATAGTCTGGAAATGAACAAAATTGAATTCGCGGGAGATTGAAGCGAGCTGTTGCATATTGATAATGCTTGAGAAGAGGTTCACTGAAAAAAAAAAATATCGGTGTATTTACTAAGAAAAGGGTAAAATTCCCAAGAATTCAGGGTTCTATTTGATCCCAGTTTTTTCTTGGTAAAATTACCTTTCATAATGTTTCTTTCATATGTATATTTTTTTTATCAATTTAAATTAAAGTAATCCATGCACAGTGTGCAAAGATATAAAAATCATGAGTTGAAAAACGCTGACTCCGCGAGTTTAAATAATAGGCCCTAGCATAAAGCGGAGTGATGCGACGTGCTGCCAGCACGAAACACGCACTGGCGCCTACAAACCTAAGCAGATACTTCACGCATTGTGCAATGCTTGAGGTATCCCTTAGGTTTGTAGGCGCCAATACGCGTTCCGTGCTGGCTGGCTGGCCGTGCCGGAGCGTGCCACGTGCCACGGCGCTTCACTATTTCACAGTAGAGGTGTTGCACAGTATTATACGAAATTGGAGGCACTCCAACATACCAACAATAAGAATGTCAGGCATCCTTTAAAAGTACAGAACTTTCCTTGCAAAATAAGTCGAGATGAGAGAGGTAAAGGAACATTCTTGAGTATGCCGTCAAGAAGATTTTATTTTGAATCAAGAATAAAATAAGTGAACAAAAGCGGGTTTATGCTTGATGTAAGTGACTGAAAAAGATTATAAAAGATCCTTTTTATAAAAGCATCTTTTCTTCTTTAAGAAAACATTATTTTCTTTATTGACTCATAGGGAAATCTTCTCGGCGGTAAATTTGAGGATATTTCTCCTTAAATTAGGCCACTTGTTCCTCTAATGAAGTTAAAAATCATACTAAACGTTATTAAATACAGATACTAGGACAGTAAGTTTTTCGACTACCGCTCTCTTTTTGTTGTCGTCACTCGATTTAATTTGCGAGGGAACTTCGTGCTTTTGAAAGATGCCATAAATCCTGAATTCCTGATACGTCAGAATGCCTTCGATCTCATATGATACTGTGCAACACCTCCATGGCGAGATAGTAGCTCGAAGCGCTGCGGAAAACCAGTGCCGAAGCGAAGTTATCATGCACAGGAAAAGTATGAGATCCTTTACCTGAGGCAAATCAAAAGGTTTTCAAGTTCAGGTATAAAAATATGGAATTTTCTTGAAAGACCATTAAGTCCTGTTGCACCACAGAGGTGTAGAGAGTTTTAAAGAATTTTCTCTCGTGGAAATGACGCTCCCTGATTTTTACCATAAATCTCAATTATATATTTTTCTCCGTTGGAGAAAAGAAAAAAACAAAAACAAAAAAACAAAACAAAACAAAACAAGCAAACCCTCATTCTTCCAAGACATTAAACATTTTCATCTAAAAACTTCGTAAGCAATTGTGATTTGTATTTACATGTGGACCAAATGTGGGTCTCAAAGGGGTAAGTGGACCAAAACTCCCCTTCCAAAAAAACGCGTGGACGTAAACTACTGGAAAAAATAGGTGCGCGGACAAAGAATCGTTGACGAAATGTCCTATAACCGAATGATCCAAGCCCCCAAAACGTCGCTGTAACTTGATAAAGAATTATTTTTGAAGTCATGGATAAATTCAGCGCTAAAAATTATGAGGGCTAGTCAATTTTCATGAGTACTGATCCATGTTTGTTGCCAAAATTCAGAAAAAACTATGATTTCTTCGAAAAATGGGGGAGGGGGCGTTGGTCCTCACGGGACACTTCTTAAAACAACTTTATGGAGAAACAATGTTTTATTTTTACCCATAGAACATGCTCCTGCAGTGTAGCCGTTTAGTTCGGGACGATCGGGACATCCTGATGTAGACTGGTGTGGAATGTGTTTCGCTCATCGGAGCGAAATAGATTCCGATTTGGTACGATTTGGCTTCTACGTTGCGCATATTTCTCTCGACTGTTTTCGCCTTTCCCGGTAAAATAATTAGTTTGAGAATCGGCGGAGGGGGGGTGGATTCCTGGCGGGGTTTCGTCTAAGAATCAATAAAAGCTTCAACACAGTAATGCCACTTAAAACTTTTGTTTGTCGAGAATGAGTTCCACCGCCGACGGTCGACGGTTCAATCGATGGAGTCAGAAACTAAGTTAAACTCGGGGCAACTAGCTTAAAATACTCCTCGAGAACAGCAATACATTCGATGCTCCGGAGAGATTGTTAGCTCAGTCAGCAATACTCAGATTTACGGCTCGGCCTGGTTTTTCATTTACCTCCTTCGCCCGCAGAATACTCGATCGTAACGTAATAGAAGAACCTAGGCTTGTGATCAAATTAATTGAACACGACTGAGTTGGACGACTACACTTTTAAAGGAGAGTTGTAAGCTGCACGTACAGGGTCACAATACTCTACACAGAACAGCCGTTGTGTAACTAAAAAAAATGAGAGGTGGATTCTCAGGATAGCGTAGGGTATCCCTTCCATTACGCACTCAAGTTTGAGAGCTTTTTTGAACTCCGAGGTTCGTCTCAGAGAAAAATAGTGGCACCATCTTGTCTCTCGTGAAATTTTACGCGAGCCAAAGTACTTAAATCGCAAATCCCCCACTCATGTAAGAACTCCATTGGTAACGTTTGCTAACTTTGCAACTACCCTCCGCAGTCGATCGGCTGCCGACAGCCTCTGGTGGGCTATTTATTGTAAATACTTCTTAACCTTATCTTCACGCACTCAGCGCTCTCCAACCTTATTACGTTCCAGCGGAAAGAACCGTAAATATCTGCTTGCATCCTTCATTCATCCGGCAGTTTTAAGGCAGGCGCTAGCATCCAATTCGCCTCCTCTGCAATTCCAACGACCGGACTTTACATCCTAGCAATGATGGTGTGTATCATGCTGCCGTGTTCCCTACTACATTACGTACCCAGAAAAAAATGTAAATACCCCGAATTTCAGAAGAGGTCCTGCAAATGGTCAGGTTTTGCAGTTGGGTTCATCACGTTTTCACAAAATATTGCGATAAACACTATGGATCTTTAAGATGTATTTTTCTAGTTCTACTCCTACGCTTTAAAAAGCTCTCACAGTTGAAGCTGTGATAAAAGAGCACCCATACTCCATGGAAAAATCTACCTCACAATATTTAGTAATACTATTTCCATACAGAAACAGAGATGAATACGTTAGTCAGCCATAGTTTGTTCAGGTACTTCAAGTGTCAGCATGGTAATTTTTAGCACACAGTCATGTTTTTGCATGCATCATTTGATTTTTGGATTTCCTCCAAATGTGTGCACCTTACTAAAAAAAATGATACTCTTTGCTTACCACCGATGAGAATTTTGAAAAGAGAGAAGTATATCTATACACAATTGACTAGGCAGAGACTAGGAGTGCACGGACAATTCAAACTCACCTGAAACAAAAGAAATGAAAAGAGCGTTAAAAAATATCCATTTTCCCTTGTTTCCAAATCACAAGTTGGCAAAAAGTAAAACATAATAAAATTACTGCTATCATGTATTGGAAGAAACCGAAATCAATGTAAGTAAAATTGGTCTTTGAAAGTGGATACATAGTTTGGCAATTCATCCGAGGGAGATTTTCGATGCTACCATTACATTTTACAAAATATTCCGGGGTTCCCAGCACTAACCCAATTTCCCACAGTTCCGAGAAAAATTCCGAAATTCGCTTGGACATAGTCCCGAGGAATTGCCTGATTTTGTCTAAAAATCTTCAAATTTGTTGAATAATTGGTCAAACTGACAAAAAAACCCGAAATTCCGAGAAATTCCGAAAATAAAGGGAAAAGTTCCAATCATTGGAATAGTTCCAAAATTCGGAATAAATTCCGAGAAATGGCAGTCTTGGAGATTTTACGGTTCGTTTAGTCAGGTTGTAAGTAAAATAGTTTAAACTTATCTCACGAATTTCTTTCCTACTACAGTTGTCTTTTCCATTCATAGTTTTTAGGTACCGCGAGACCACAATGATTCATGAATTGGTACATTTAGTTTCGATGGAACTATAAAAGACGCGATGTGACAGCAACGTTTGCACGGCGACAAAAAAGGTTGAAATTCCGAATCGC
Organism: Bemisia tabaci; assembly: GCF_918797505.1. Classification (NCBI taxonomy): domain Eukaryota; kingdom Metazoa; phylum Arthropoda; class Insecta; order Hemiptera; family Aleyrodidae; genus Bemisia; species Bemisia tabaci. The sequence goes on from NC_092793.1 coordinate 78,263,068, forward strand.
GCCACACGGCTGATCAGCGAACGGTAAGCGTGACAAACGCAACGTGCCGCGGCGCACCGAAGGCGTAAAAACGTAACTCCAAGCCGATTAAACTCGTTGCAAAACGGGGACGAAATAAAAAAATAAATAAAAAAATGGAATCGACTCCCTCTCCGTGCCCAGAAAAACTCTCTCTACGTGTGATTCCACAATTCGGAAGGGGTGGAAGGCAGAGAGGTATCATTACGGGCAAAGAGCGATAGAGTATTAGTCGGCGTGTGCGCGTGTATATTTTCGCTTATAGCGAGCGTTTCCCATCCTCTGACACCGCAATCGACCATACAATCAAATATTTTAAGCTTGAGTACCGCCACTTCCACTGGGATACTAGGGCAGCCATTACTGGTTCGTGGATCCCAGCTCTAATCTCCGTGCGATTGATATTCGTCGGAATGTGTAGCGGTGCGAAATATTTTAACGTCTCTTGCTAACGGCGAAAGAATAAAAAAAAGCTCGATACAATACAATACTGAAAAAGCGACAAACAACGATGAGAGCAATGAAATGAAAAAAAAATGTTGGTCGGTAAGTTGGTTGGCTGGTTGGTTGAAGGCTTGAAGGTGCCATAAAAATATATTAGTCATTAATTTCTTGAAAATTTAGAAAGTTTGACACAGGGTGAGATATTAGTAACAAATCCAAGCAAGGGAGAATAGGACGGGAGGGGGAAAAAATATTTAAATTTGAATATCAACCGGTTTAAAAAAATCTGATGGAGAGAGAGGGGGGGGGAGGAGAGTAAAGAAGTTAATAAATTTGACGGGAATAAATGTTTTTATCACACGAGGAAAAGACCATTTCTCCATGGAGTCTGTAGTTTCAGTTAAGGAAGGAGAATCGGACATATATCTCCGAAAAATGTGTGATTGAGGGAAATACGCACACCACTATCTACAGCAAATATTTTACCTGCCGAAAAAGAAATTAACATCATGAACGGAAATCCATAAAGAGTGCAATTCGGTCTACGTTATGCAATGATGGATCACTATTTTTGACTAATTTCATAAACTATATCACAGAGCTCATCGATGTCTATAGCCCATAATCACGACTTTTAGGAAAGGGGCTGTTTTACCAGTGTAAGATTTTGTACAGATCTTCGATCGGATTCTTATTAACCCGAGACGTATTTACTATTCAATCCCTCGGCCCTCCACGGAGTATTTCAGGAAGCTTGCGTTTATTAAAAAACATCGACCCCCCCCCCCCCCCCATCGCCGCTTCGGGCGAGCTATCCTTAACAAGAACGCATTTCGTTTCACAAGAGCGGAGAGCGTTAATTCGATAAGTCAAACAGGGCGAGATATTCGAAGGCGGGTACATTATTCTAGGAAAACTCGATTGGAAAAACATGAGACCATCGTTCGAGCTTGAATCGCACTCGAATCAAAGTCTCGCCAAACACCCGAGCGAGATTTACCTCCATTTTTCCTGAGCTCCACAAATTCCGGCCAAGGGAAAGTCCAGTCCATGGGCTGCCAAATAGGGTTCGAATAGGAGGCGACGAGTCTTGAGACGTTTATGGATCATCACACGGGATGAAAAGTGTGTGTTGTTTCGAGGTAAGTTTCAGCATCAAGAGTTCACGCAAAGTAAATTTTATGTATATTCAAACAAGCGTGAAAGCTCTGATACGTTCGTATTGGAGGAGCGCTATAGGTTATTTTCTATGCAGGCTCGTTATTAAGTTTCCCGAGGACAATGAGCACCGTTGAGATGAAAGAACTCGCTTACCAAAACTTCAATTGTCAGTTTTAAGAAGACTACCCTGCCGCTAAAAAAATAAATCATAGAAAAATGAGTATCGTCCACCGTGCTTTGACTTCAGAAGCAATAAATGAGGGTATCATAGATTAATGCATTCTAAATATTAAAGACCCCTCTCCAGCATCTTGGTGTTGAGCTGGTTCGCCATTTGAATGTATATTGCCACCAGTATACAAGAATTCTAGAGGCAGGTGGAAATGAAAAAGCGCTCCCTATCGGCTGGGAGGTTAGAGGCCGTTCAAGTATCATGCGATGCACTTTTTCGGATTTTCGGACCACCCTTCCCCCTTATAACGCACCCGTAACGCAGGCATGCATCCCGTTTTTGAATTACGTAAAGCTAGCCTGACCTCCCGTCCCCGATTTTCGAAAAGATTCATTCGGGAAAGGCGGGATTTTCAATTTTTTGCGCGTTTTTTTCAAAGTTTTTTTTTTCCCCCCATTCGGATTTTTAACGTAACGGGGGATTTGACCCCCTCCCCCTTGTAACGCACCGTAACGCTGACTCAAACCCCCCTTCCCCAGAATGCGTTACGTGATACTTGAACGGCCCCTTAACACAAGGTCTAGTAGGACCCACTATGAGAATCGGCCGTGGGAATGATTAGAGTCCCTTTATACTGAGAGTCAAGACAACACCCCTCATGGAGTCACAAACGGGAATAAAGATTACACAAATTGAACGTTTTTCGTAATCTTTGATCGGCCCATTCTCAAATGCCTTTCTCCGTTCCTCCTCTCATTCCGTTTGTTCCTTGCCGAACCCGTAATTCCCTGGTCCATTCCAGATTATAATCTTTGCAATTGGTGAAAATGTAATCTTTATTCCCGTTTGTGGCACTGTGGAGGCCTAAAATACGGGAACCAATCAGAAATGGATTCAAATTGTCTTGACTCTCAGAATAAAGGGACTCTAGTAGGACCCACTATGAGAATTGGCCGTGGGAATGATAACCGAACTCGCGCGGCTTGCATGGAGCTGAAATTCTACTACTGACGGAAGAATCGGCGGCGATGGCGAGGGGTTCAGGAGTCATTAGCCAGATGGATGGCCGTATAAAACAGAAGGGTTTTTTGCGCGCATTCGTGTCGAGCTTGAGAAAAAATTCACCGAGCCAATAGTCCCAGGTACGTCCGCCTTCGTATCTCCAACGAGGAGTGCCCAGTCATGAGCGTTAACGGAAATTACTCCGCAACGTCCGGTGATTTACGCTACGCAGCCGGGATATTCTTCTACGGTGCTGAGGAAGAACGCCGTATGCACATTCGAGAGCTTCCAAATCTCCCTTGATAACACATGTATTTTTGACAACATTCAAGCACAATTTTTCCTTGACATTTTCAGATCTTTTAGACTGAATTGGGTACAAAATTGACTGAAATTTTTCGGAAATAATAGTCACAATTTTTTAAGGAAATTCGGTTTTTATGGGAGGAAACTTGGCAACGTATGAAGGCTCATATGGTGTTCTTCCTTAACACGGTCGTCTTGGCGTCAATTGAACTCGTTCAAATCACAAGAAACCATTTCTTTTCCGAGATGGGCTCAAAGACTAGTAAGAGTCCATGTGCGGTAGCGCACATGTCACTACAGTGATGAGTTCTTTTTTATTTAAAAAGTTCAATGCGCACCTTTTCCTTTTAATGCATGAGGCAACGGCCTGCAGTGCCTGCACCTTGTCACCGTTTTTAAGACGAAAGAACGTAAGTACAACTCTTCGTTGCGAACCGTCTACTCCAAATTGCAATTTTACTTGGAAACTGTCAGGCACTTCTAAGTGAAAATTTCGTTGATTTTTCTTCTAATAATATTTACGCAAAAATGAGCAAAACTTTTGACAGGCATGGGTCTGTTGCATCCAGAAATTTGATGCCAAAACAGCTTCTTCATAGAGCGGCGCGGAACAGTGCGATTAGCGCATAAGTTATGGCGGCTCCTTCAAGTTTTTACATGCGGCACGGACGTCCTGGAGTTCAACTTGTTGTACTTGTGTATCTTTAAAGGATGCCTGTCATTCTTAATACGTTCAATTTCGTATAATACTGTGCAACACCTCTGTTGTGAAATAGTTGCTCCAGGCGCCGCCGCACGGCGGGCGGGCGCCCAGCGCAAACCCGCATTGGCGCCTACAAACCTAAGTGGATACTTCAAGCATTGTGCAATGCGTGAAGTATCCACTTAGGTTTGTAGGCGCCAGTGAGCCTCTCGCGCTGGCAGCGCGTCGCTTCGCTCTGTTAGGCTTTAATATTTATACTCGCATAGTCAGCGTTTATTAACTCAGGATTTTGAAATGTTAGCACACTCTGCATTGATTATTCTCATTTAAATTGATGGTAGAAAAAATATGTATCAATTTATCAAAGGAGAATAATAATATAATGTGTGTTTTATAAATGTTGGTGGTTCCGTGTCACATTTAATGATTTCCAAAGCACTTCAATTTTTTCTTTCACATTTTGTGCTTTTATTATGCTGCAGCGAGGTGTACGCGCAACGAAACGCTCAAAATGTGACGTATTTGACTCTAAAAGATCCATGTACAAATGGGTTAAAACTAAAGATTGCGTGCTTCTTGGCTTTTTTCCCTCTTTTATTCATTTTTGCAGTTTCTGTCGGCACAACTGCGGCTCATTGAGATTAATGTCGCTTGGAAAAGGTTTTTCAAATATTTGTTACGCTTTTCAAAACATAAATGTTTTCAAAATGAAGTAATAATTTCGTAAAGAAAAAAAAAAAAAAAAAAAGTACCTGTACATATATAAGGTATATCGTACATTCAATATTTTAAGGATGGAAATAAAACTAAATATTCACCAATGACAATTTAAAAAGATGATTCAAAAGGAGAAAGTAATAACATGTCATTAAGAAAATGAGCACCCATGACAACAGCTCCTTCTCTCTCAATTTCTCATTTCCATATTGTCAATATAATTTTACATACCGCCTAAAATATAACGCTTGGACCAAGTCACTGTTGCTTATTTTACGTGTGGGCGTATACTACTGGACAAAAAAGGTGCGCGGACGAAAAATCGTTGACAAAATGTCCTGAAACCTCCAGGGACCATATCGGTTAAAGCGAAAGAATTTTCGAACAAAACAAAACTACAACAAAAGCTTGGTCACATGAACCAAATATCAAACACTGAACTTACGGTTTTACTGAATTTCGCTCCTCAGTGCAAGAAGAAAAAGGCAGCAAACTTGCCAAATTTCCTTTACATCAATGACTTCTAGGATCTCTTGGTAAGTTTGACTTAAAACCGGCAAATTTTTCGTAATTCCAGTAATTTTACCAACTTTTGTGCAAGTTTGGTATAAGTAACGGATAAACTGTAAAAATAACGAAAATATGACAAATTCCTGGAAATTTCCGGTATAATTCTCTAAGGAAAAATTCTCTGTTAAACATGGACTTCAGGAATTCCCATCGAATCGACCAAAAGTCTCTTTAAAGCGGCAAGATGTCCCTTCATAATAATAGAAATACTCTTTGAAACAAGAATTTATGATGTTTTACGAAAAATTCCTATCAGAACAGAATTTAGAATGCAGAATTCATGACAGAATTCTTGTTGATCAATGGAATTTTTTTGTTTTCTTTGTTTACTTCCTTTTTTCCATTGCCAAGAGTTCAGTTTTTATTAAAACATTTTTAATCGATTCTTTGACGGCATATCACAGTAAATTTATCCAGAAACCCATAATGCATTGAAGAAGAGAGAGAGTAGGCAAGAAAATATGGCAATTGGCCGAAAGAAAATTACTAAAAATTGTTGAAAAAATTCGATTATCTTGCCAAGCCAAAGACAGGCGGAAGTGCATGCTTCTTTCCTCGCCTGCGACATGAGCAGAAACTACCGATCGTTTGCGAAGTCCCAGTGGAAATGTGAATTCCTCTTTACCGAACGGGAGGCTGTCGATGTGATCTTTCCATTTGCAGCCTCGACGTAATATGTGCTCAAAATGGCAGCACTCATAATGCCTCGTCCTTACCCCCAAAGTTGAACACTTTTCAGGAATGACTTTCCATTTCCGTTGATGCAAGGAAGCGATGGAAGTCGAGCTGTCAATTATCGAATAGCTCCAGTGACTCCAGAACTTCCCTTTTGCTCCTTTTGAGCGCTCTACTCGGCTCAAAACGGTGCGCGTGTTATCCCCAAGTCCCAGCGGCGAAGTAGCGGACATTTTCACTGCGACACCCTGTCTGTAGACAAAGCAAGCTCGGCTTGAATACTTTCAATTTGAAAGCGAGTTAATTAACATTCAGATAGAAACATCCCGTCAAGTATGCGTCGTGAGATTGAAAATATCTCAGCATTGTATTTGAGCTGCCATTAGTTGGTATGCAATTTTCTCCCTCATCACAAAACCCCGAAATTATTCGTGCAGTTCAACGATTCAACGGCGCTTTTTTAAACTCGTCAAAGGTAGAGGGATGACATAATTGCACCCACATAGACCATTGGACCTACTGGATACACGAGATCAAAATTGATACATCATGCGCGAAAACTAGCTTTAGTTTTACTTCCCTCGATTCGTTCTTTTTGATAGAGCATTTTACTCCAGTCATCTGATACATGTTATGTCAGAGAAGTGTAAATTCTTAAAAACTCAATGTTTGTTTTTTTTAGTTTTTTTTAGCAGAAACAACTATACATTTGACTACTATATTGACATACTATATACTACTATATACTATATTTGACAACTATATATTGATATTTTTTTTTAGCAACATACAAATATATTTGAAGTCAGGTAAGGGAATAACATATCATTCCTGTATATCTCGCAACTTCAAATATGCCATCTTCATCCTAATTCTATGATCTTAAAACTTTTAATTGAAGTTCATGCGAGGAGAGAATTATCATAACTTGCGATTCTCATGAATTTGTATGAAATATCCTCTCCCGCCAACGAAATTCTAATTTCCGAACACATGTCGCAGGCTAATAAAAATCACTGTCAACATGCAAGAAACGTTCCTCAAAAATGAACATTTATCGAAGGAAATTTGGCAACTCTTGAATGTTCATACGGCCTTCTTCCTTAGCACGGGCAGTGTACCCATCAAGTTACGACGCCTGCCTCAAGGATTGAGGCGCAGCTTTTCCGAAGTTTTTCCGGGAGGACACAAAAGGGTTGAGAAACGTAAGGCGCATAAATCTTCTACCGGACGAGTCGGGCGGCAGGAAAAACAGTTTTAAATTCAGTGCACCGAAAACGGGCCTGTCGCCCACGTTTTTGTTTTCTCGCTACCAGCTGGAGCCGAGGGGGGGGGGCTGGCTTCCCGCGGTGTGAATTTTCGTGGCCGCTGCGCTTCCCCCGGCCATATTTCACGCGGGATCATTCGCACGCCCAATAAAAAGCTCGCTCCCATTTCCCTCCGTTTCCCGCGTTGCCGGCGAGATTTTTCCTCCAGAGCCACAATTTTCGCCAAACTTGACTAACAGTCCGAAAAGATGAGCCTGTCGTAAACTTCCGCTAAAGCAAAAATAAGAATTGCCTCATATAGAAAATGGCTTAAAAAACACCATGAGCGCGTCGCGAAAGTCTGAAATACACTCCTAACTTCACAATCTCCGTGAAGAATATATCTCTTTTTAAGTTTATTCCCGCGCGCTTCAAAAACGATACCACGGCACAGGTTAACATTTCGTAGAAGGAGTCGTTCTATACAACCCGTGCCCACTAGGATGCTACACAATATTCAACATGGCTGACGCTTTGGGCGCAAATCGTAAGAAAGCAACATGGTCTTTATCAACGCAAGGACAATGACGTATATACATAAATAGTCGGTTGATAAAATCCCGTCGCATGACCGTGTGTTTTACAGGATTGGCGTCGGTTATGCTGAATATATCGTGTCGTAGCATCCTCTAGTGTGCAAGGGTTGGATGGAACGAATCCTTTTACGAAATGTTCACCTTTGCCGTAGTATCGTTTTTAAAGCGGTGAGCTTAAAAACCGTATATTTTTACGCAGATTGTGAAGTTAGGGGCGTAAGACAGACTATCTCGGTGCGCTCATCGTGATTTTTGAGCCATTTTCTGTAAGATAAAACTCCTCTGTTTGCTCTGACTGAAGTTTGCAACAGGCCCATTCGCCACACTTTTACAGATGTGACACTTGCGCCCTGTACTGAAGAGGAAAATATGCGCTACAAAAGTCGCTAGTAAAATCCGCCTCTCTGCAGGCTGATTATTGAGATTGATAGACAAATCTATAGATACAAGAGACAAAGGGTAAACGAAGCACTCTAATTGGTTGAAACGAGTGGTTACAACAGACTAAGGGGAAAATGATGGACTAACAATAGGATTTCTTACGTGTTGTCTATAGTTGCATGGTCTGTTACTTTAAATCCACCGATAAGGTAACCCAATTTTCTCTTTGTCCTCTTTGTCTATCAATATAAATCATCAGTCCGTAGAAACGGTAACTTCTGAGATAGGATTAATTCGTCCGTCAGAGTTGTCCGGTAGAAAGTTCCGACCTCACTTGGGTTCGGTTACGGTGAGCAACTGAACTAACTCCGCGGTAATGCGTGGAGTATTTTTCAAAATGAAGGCGCACCAGGCTGGAATTGTGTTCATCATGGGAAGTGCTTAGCGCCAGGAAACTGGATTGCATTTTGCAAAAAGGAACTGAAAGCATTCCAATGTTGCTCAGATTATGCAAATTTTTATACTTTAAAAATACTACTAAATCATCGAAACAATTTTAATTTTCACTCCTAATAAACTATAAATTCAAGACGAAAATTAGGTTTGTATATTAAATTTTTTGCATAATTTCAGTTATTTTTATTGAAAAGTATGTAAGTTCCACAATCCTGGCAACATTGGAATACTCTTGGTTCTTTTTTGCAAAACGCAATCCAACTGTACCCTGGGCCACGTTCCGGGAAGGAAATATCTGACATTTTTATGGAAGAAAAGTCTTATTTTGATCTCAAAAATCGATTCCCAAAGTGTAGTGCATTAACTTCAGGACTCTCCATGCTGAACTACAGCAATACTACCGTACTAAGGAAGGACGCCGTATGAACCTTCGGGCATTGCCAAATTTCCTTTGATAAAATACGAATTTCCTGGTAAACTAACGAGTATTTTTCCTCAATTTTTTTGGATAATTTTGTTCTCCACCGAAAAGTCAAGAAAATTTCAAGGGAAAATATCCATAACTTTCCTCAAAAATGAGAATTTTATCGGAGGAAATTCAGCAACTCTCGAATGTCCATACGGCGTCCATCCTTAGCGCGGCAGGATATGTCTCTTTATAAGCGGTGAAATGAAAATATTTACCCAAAGCGGCCATCGAACGAGGAGGTGTACTCGTGCGCGTCCGAAGAACCGGAATTTCTGGAACTTTTGAAATCTGCTGAAAGAGACGTGCTTTTCTTTTCCCATCACATTTTAAGACGCTGCGGCAGGACGACGCACTCAACTGGCTAGAACATATCCACGGTGATCATCTCCGGTTGACACGACCTCAAGAACAGAATTACGCTACAGAGCTCCCCGATGCCGGAGGAACACACTTGAAGGCCCCAAAGACAGTCATTGGTCTATTCGGTGAGTCCAAAAATGGACGCCACATTCTCGATGCACCGCTCGATGGTCGCCGCGAAGTAACGAGCAAAAAATTAACTCCGAAAACATACTTAGATTATGAAAAACGAACGTGTCCATTTCGTTTTTGAATTTTTCCGCAAAAATCCCTAAAAAATCACTGTTTATAATTTTCAAAAGTCCCTAACAGTTTTAATTGCCGAATCAAGAGTCGGCGTCAGGAATGCTAATTAGTTCTTTTTAAAAAATTAGAAATCAATAGAACGAATATTCCAGAAAAATGCGCCTTCACACTGCTGACAAGGTACACGACTGCTATTTGATAGACTCGGGTGGTAACCAACAAATTTAGGAGAGATGAAGTTCCTCTGGGGAACCTCCGCTCCAATCTTGAGTCAAAGAAGTAGAACATGGTCAATTGATATGGAAGAATTCTTCATACTTCGGTTTGTACTCATTTTGAGAGTTATTTCTTTTCTTTAGTATTTGTTTTCAAAGAGATGTTCCTAATCTAACTATGAGCTCTGCAATCAACAAAACGAGGAAAGAAATTCGCTATCAATTCATTTGAAAATATACATGGGTTAAAAAATTTTTGCTAAATTTATTCTATAAATAATATGTATAAAATCATAAGAGTAACGCGTAGCGCATAACGCCTGTGGTGCGAAATGTTAAGGGGGTGTTGTGGCGCGAAGCGGTCAGGGGGCAGAATCTCTTACCTATTTATGTGCGTACTATTTTTTTTTTTTTTTTTTTTTTTTTTTTTTTTTTTTTTTTTTTTTTTTTTTTTTTTTTTTTTAAATTAGATAAAATAAACAAAGAACAGGATCAGTGTCGCGAACCCATTTTGTTTTGCACCGGCTAAGGTTCATCAGTCGTGACTGAGCTTTCCGGTTGTCATCGACGAACGTTTCTGCTCTGACGCTAAAAAGTTAGGATCCAAACAGCAAACCAAAGCTCCTTCGCACAATTCATTCATTTCAATCAAGCAATTCCGTCATTGACACATTTTTTGTGAGCAAATGAAATAAATGAATGGAGTTTTAGCGTTTCCGAAGGTTTGACTTCGATTCGCTGCTTCGGTACTCTTCTGACAAAGATTCATGATGCAATGAATCCCTCACTTACTGACTCCATAAATAAATCCAACCTCGGCACATCTTTATCAATAATGTGAACAGATCATTCCATGCGAAAAATTCGAACGTAAATACTGCAGTATTCCAGCCTTCGCTGCGAAATTTAACGGTGACTCAGAGATACCTTCATTCTTGCTTTAAATTCATGACCCAGCTTTTCAGAGGCGCTGGAACAGCTCGGTATAATCCTTGACGCCTTGCAGCCCTAGAGTAAGCAACCCGTTGAGCCACGCCGCCGCAAGGGTGCTTTTGCATATTTAACACACGACCAATTTCAATGCTCAATCGCTCGAATTATTGGAGCCTCAAAGGTTATTGTAATCGGCTCGAGAATTACACGCTCCTACCCAGTTATTGTTTAGCCAGGTATGAATTTCGAATCGAAGTATAGTGACCGCATCACCGTTGCCGGGTGAACACCAATCACCACCTCAATTTAATCAATCATTTTCCAAACGACGTAAGCCCCAAAATTTAAAAAATCGAGTTTTACTGGATTTTTTACATTATTGCCTATACCAAGATGAATCGTCTAGCTGAACAACGTTTTTGAAAATCAAATTATAGGGCCTTAAAAAAGCATTAGAATTTTAGATTTTTACCGAATGACTATAGTTTTTCTATAAATTGTGTCTGTAGTGATTACGTCATTTGGAAATAATCGGCTTTATTCCTAAGAAGTCGGAGAGGCTTGAGGAAATTAGCGAGAAGGATTTAGAACGGAAAAAAACGCGATTTCAGAACAACGCGTTTCAGGTTTTCATTTTTTGTTTCTGCCTGCTGAGAGTGACTCATATCAAAACTCGGTCAGTGAGATCAAAGTTGATACATTTTGGAATGGAATTCGACAATTGCCGAAAGTTAATTAACTGCAAGTATTGCAATAGTAATTTTTGAAAATTTTCACCTATACACTCTTTTCCAGGGAATGGACCAGCGGTTGGCTTGTTGAAGGATTTCCTAAAAAAGCTCACGGATAAGTGTAAGAGGAGAAGAGAGGTCATTTTGGAACATTCCTAAATCCGTGATCCCGTCATGGAGGAAATGATTTCTTGGCTCCAAAATGATTGAATCAATCTAAAACTTTATAAACCTATACAGGGGTATGAATAATTCAAAATACGAATTACCGGAAAAGGGAAAGGGGGTCTTTTTAGCGTAAATCACTTCCATTATTGGGAATAACTTTAATAATGCGACATTAAGATACTGAATGTGGCCCGAAACGGTGTCATAAGGATTGTAGAACTTGGCACAAAGACAAAGATATAATTGCGAGGGGCCACACTGCCGTGCTAAGGAAAAACGCCGTATGAGCCTTCAGGCATTGCCAAATTTCTCCTGACAAATCACTGATTTTCAGGAAATTTATTGAATATTTGTCTACCAATTTCTCAGATAATTTGGTTTGTAATTTGATCTAAAACTCCTGTAAATTTCAAAGAAAAATATTCATAATTTTCCTCAAAAATAAACATTTTATCGGAGGCAATTTGGCAACTCTCGAATGTTCATACGGCGTTCTTCCTTAGCGCAGCAGCATTGATATCAGACTTCTCAGTCTGCACGTGACAATGCACGTGTATTGGGGTGTGTGAGTGTGTGTGTGTGGCGGTAAGCGAGGGTGTGTCTGCACGTTCAATTCGAAAACTAATTGTAACGAGTCTCTCTGTGGACTGACATGCAACATGAATGAAACTTGAACCATGACAGAGGCCCGTTAGGAAGAGTGAAGACAAATCTGTTGCGGAATGACTTAGACTCATGCGGGCAACTTTTTCCGAACTTTTAAAAGGGAGGGGGGAGGCAGGATCCAGTAAATTAACCCGGATTTACAAGCTCGTTAGTTTTTGTTTGTGTTCCCCGTGGGGGGAGAAAAAGAAAACTTGGTAATCCCGCTTCGCTGAATGTTTAATCAATCCTTAGCACCAACCTTGCACGACGGATAGTGAATTCTGCATTTTCATTGTGAAGCGCAGAGTCGGAAATTCTTACTTTCTGCGTTTGCTGGCAAGTAGCAAACATAATGTTTCCGTGATGATAATTGGAATGCTTCAGAGTAGTTCGGGAATAACCGAGATATCAAAGTTTTGGCGTCAAAATAAATTATTGCATTGCGTTATACTTCGAAATTGTATCGTTGGTGTAATGTTACGGCGGGAATTGACGTTACTGAACACTGAGAATCTACCTACATGATTAGGATTTTTGAAAAAGAGCCATTCCCTCTTAGGCCTTGTCTCCACGGGACGTTTTCATGGGATTTGTCCCAAGTTCGAATCGCAGGAATGAACCTTCTGGGATTTTTCCCAGTTACCGTCTCCACGGGACGGGGCTTATACAGTCCTGCGACTAGTTTGCGCGGGAAGATAAATTAGTTATAGTCGAGTATTTAACTGGGATTAAAATAATAATTGCACTCAATTGGCAATCAGACACATTATTTTAACTAAACAAACATGAACAATGCAGTAATGAATAAAATATCGCATAATTCGTTTTCACTTCTTCTTCTTCTTCTCTCAGTGGGTCCTAGGGATACAAGTACCATACTTGGTACTGGGAAAAATGTTGATTGACTCAATATTTTTCCCAACTTCGTATGTGGGATTTTTCTCTGGGACAAATCTCGTGAAACGGCTCGTGGAGACAAGGCCCATAGGATACAATTAATCAATGTTGAATTGTATGAAAACAGGACATTGGATATTCCTCCGCTTAAATCTTCCTGCTAGATGATGGTCCATTATCTACTGGTTTTATCTTGGGGCTAATCGAGGCTAATCGGCTTAAAGTACCTTTCCAAGAATTTAAATAGCTTAATTTTTGTCACTCTAAAGTACCCCACAAAGGGACAACGATGACATGATACTATAAACGGAAACTTTTAATTTGGAATCGACTTATAAAAAGATCTTTAACTCAGGAATAAGGGAAGATAATCAGGTGACGAAACGGTTATAAGACATTTTGTCAACGATTTTTTGTCCGCGCACCTGTTTTTTCCAGTAATTTACGTCCAATTGCTCACGACGTTTTTGGATGAAAATATATAATGTCTTGGAAGAACTCGAGGGTTTCTTTGATTTTTTGTTTTGTCTGTTTGGTCCAACCGAGAATAATATATAGTTGAGCGTTTTGGTAAAAATGGGGGAGCGTCAATTCTATGAGACAAAATTCACCAAAACTCTCTACACCTCTTTGGTGTGACAGGACTTAATTATCTTTCAAGAAATTCCCACCTTGTTATACCTGAACCGGATAAACCTCTATATTTGCCTCAGCTGAAGGCTCTTAGATTTTTCCTGTGTACGATAAGTATCTTGATTTACTTTGCGAGGAAAGATCTGTACTTTTAAAGGATGCCTGTCATTCTTAATACGTTCAATTTCGTATAATACTGTGCAACACCTCTGTTGTGAAATAGTTGCTCCAGGCACCGCTGCACGGCGGCGGGCGGGCGGCCAGCGCGATACGCGCATTGGCGCCTACAAACCTACGTGGATACTTCAAGCATTGTGCAATGCGTGAAGTATCCACTTAGGTTTGTAGGCGCCAGTGAGCCTCTCGCGCTGGCAGCACGCCGCTCCGCTCTGATAGGCTTTAATATTTACACTTGCATAGTCAGCGTTTTATAACTCATGATTTTGAAATGTTAGCACACTCTGCATTGATTATTCTCATTTAAATTGATGGTAAAAAAAAAAATATGTATCAATTTATCAAAGGAGAATAATAATATAATGGGTGTTTTTTAAATATTCGTGGTTCCGTGACAAATTTAATGATTTCCAAAGCACTTTACTTATTTCTTTTACATTTTGTGCTTTTATTATGCTGCAGCGAGGTGTACGCGCAACGAAACGCTCCAAATTTTGACAAAATGTCCTGAAACCGACGTACAACTAAAGGAACTAACTATAATTGCGGCGCCATTCTCACAAAATAGCCTGTCACTTGAAAGCCTATCAAATTAATGAGCAAATACTAGAAAATTTACAGTAGGGAAGAGCTAAGCAAGGGGAAGTGAGTAAAAAAAGAAAAAAGGGACACAAGAAAGGGGGAAAATAAAAAAACGAAAAATCTGGAAGAAAAAAAACAAAGGGGCTCCACCCGACACAATGGCCAGGTATCATTAGTGGGTGTCTTATTTTCATTTTTGTTTTTTTGTTTATAAGCCTGTTTATATCCTGTATATTTGTACTGTAGCGAAAATAAAGTGAATTTGAATTTATCTACACTGCTATATCTTCTGTTGCGAGGGTAATAAGATAAACCGCGTCCGTCTATGTCAACAGAACGGTCGCCACGACTGGAAAACATACCGTGGTCAACCGGGGTACATCAAAGCGATGAGGGATCTCGCCCCTTAACAAGGGCCAGATTCACTGCGGTTGACGGAAGAGGAAAGAGATTCTGGCCTTTGATTAGGCTTGCTTGCATTAAGGCACCAGAGTCCTGGGAGCGCCTCCTAATAAGAGTCAACTCGAGACGGCTACGTCGCCCCCGATTGTCCTCGATGCTCGATTTCACCCCAGACAAGGAGGCCTCGCTTGCATCCCCAGGGAGGTACCTCCCCGACCCACTTCCGCCTCGATTAGAAGCGGCTGCGAAGGCGCCTTTGGACATGATTCAAACTTTGGGCCACCAAAGAATGGACCAAATTAAGTTCTCTTGTTCTACATCTGGCAATAGAACTCCTGCAACCGCTCTGCGAGAAAATAGTCGCGAGGCTCCGGCTGCTTTTGTCCTAATATTCTATCATATTCTATCAAACTAAAAAAAAGCTCGGAAGTGGAGCTCTTGCACGCCCCAGAGATTTGCGACTTCAGCACTATTACAATAAAAACACACTAAAATAAAAAAAAAACAAATGGGTATACAAGGCTAGAGGAGACATAAAACAACCAGGACGTTTCGGGCCAATTACATGCCCATTCTCAACTGGAACAGAAGCTAAAAAATGTAAAAATTAAAACGAGAAAATGAGCATGCAACTGACCGAAGTAGAAATCAGAGCAAACTGAAAAACGGAGCAAATGTCTCCTCTAGCCTTGTATACCCATTTGTTTTTTGTATTTTAGTGTGTTTTTATTGTTGTCTGCATTCAGGCTATTGTGTGTGTGTCTCTCTCTCTCTTACCACTATTACATTTGTAACATTTCGAGAGACGCGTCATGGTGCCACTGATTATTTTTGAAAACTAAGTATCAGGTGTAAAGGTAGTGGTTGGAGCGGGAACCGCCTAGGTTATGGTGAAAGGACACCATAAATAAAACCATATTTTATTACAATTCTAAGTTAAGTTAAACTAATAATTTTCGAAATTATAATTAAATCTAGTGGTTTAAATTTTAATAGAGAAGTGTAAACTTATAATTAAATTTACAATTTAACCCTTTTATGAGGCACTTTATTCATTTATTAAGATTATCAGTTAATCAATTCTAAAATTGCATTTCAGTGTCACGTGTGTGTTTTAGTGTTTAGTGCATTTAGTCACGGCCGTGTCCATAGTCGTTCTTTTTTTTTTTTTTTTTTTTTTTTTTTTTTTTTTTTTTTTTTTTTTTTAATTTTTTTTGGTTACCATGAGAAAAAGTGGCGAATCTTATCGAAGATATGACAGTTTAAGCATCTTACTCCTCCGGCTGTGATAAATCAAGGTCGGGGATTTCGAGTTCCACCCGTTTCGCGCTACCACCCTAAGCATAGGGTGGGTTTCGGCCAGGTGGTCCTCTAGATGTAATAGTCGTTCCTTGGACAGCTCCTTTTCTCAGGAGGCCCCGAATGATTTACCCTGCAA
The DNA here is from genome assembly GCF_918797505.1 of Bemisia tabaci. Taxonomy (NCBI): domain Eukaryota; kingdom Metazoa; phylum Arthropoda; class Insecta; order Hemiptera; family Aleyrodidae; genus Bemisia; species Bemisia tabaci. The sequence goes on from NC_092793.1 coordinate 78,279,412, forward strand.
TTGAGGGGAGATTAAAAGGGTTTTGAAAATAGCAAATAGGATAGGCCAATTTTTGCAAATCCCGAGAAAAATTCAGTATAATAACTCTTGAAATGGACCCTCCGAATGCATTGCAATGAGTAGCCCCTGCAAAACAAATTTTACAAAAGAAAATATTTTGTGAGTTTTGTAAAATTTAAGGTAGGTTATTTGCACCTACTTAAGATTGTTCAGATCATAGTAGTTTTCTTTTCGTATGTTGTACTTTTCACAACGGCAAATCATTGCAACCCCTTTTAAGAATTCATTAGATTATTATGCGGAATTTCACCCGAGGTTTGCAAAAATGGTCTAATTTATAAAGCGATGTTCAAAGCTTCCCCTAATCATGGTGTTAACCATAAGGGGCCTATAATGGAAGGAACTATTTAAGCAACGACTATGCACGGAAAAAAGTTTTTTTTTTTTTTTTTTTCCCTTTTAATACCGTTAGGGGACTACACAAGTTGAAATTCTTTAAAAAATTATTTAAAAACACAAAGATAAAACACACTCACTTGCGTAAAATTGTATAAAATAATAACCGGGACGCGTTTCGGGAGCTTAGCTCCCATCCTCAGCCGCGACTCCGGCGTATGTCGCGCGATGTCGCGGCTGAGGATGGGAGCTAAGCTCCCGAAACGCGTCCCGGTTATTATTTTATACAATTTTACGCAAGTGAGTGTGTTTTATCTTTGTGTTTTTAAATAATTTTTTACGGAAAAAAGTGTAAGGATTATCCCCAAAAATTGAGGTGCTACCCCAATTCGTTGGATGATGCGAGCATTTTCAATTAATTGTGGTAATGCCACGACTCAAGTTGGAGTGGTACTGCGACATTTGGGTTAGTAACCTAATTTATTGGGGTACTACCACAATAATTGGAAATGTCCGTATCATCCAACATGCTTCACCTCTTTTTTCCGTATGAATACGGCCCTTGAACTCATCATGTACAAGTAGGGAGGAAATGAATTGACAGGGTTGTCGTGGCTGTAGCCTTGAATTTTTTGCAGGCGCATGAGCATGAAGTATAAAACCTACGTTTTACTACAGCAGCAACTAGCCCATTGAGTACAATTTCTAAATTAGGAGAATTTCATTTTCGTTGCGAGTTCCGAGCTGCATTCTTACGATCCGGCTGGAAATAATGGAGGCGAACAATGGAGCTTTTGCAGGCTGACAAAACCCCTCGCGGTAGGAGCGTAATGAAATACGACTGACGCTGCTCGTATCGTTGGCGCCGCGAACGGGTAGTTCGTTAACGTGCGTTTGTTGGCAGCCGTTAAAAAGATCGCGCGCATGTGATTGCCTCGAATTCAACGGGTGCTAATCATTGAGCCTAGACTCGGAGCTCTCACCCCCGGGTCCGCGGATACGTCGCAACCCCCCGAGCTTATCGAAGCAGTTTTATTGTTGCGATACCTACCTATTCCATCCACGTTGTGACTGCATCGCACTTCGAGTCGGCTTCGGCACTATTATATGACCCGGTTCGCCAGTTTAGAGGCATAACTCCATTCGCCCGTTCCAGGCTTGCGAAAAATAGACAATAATGATGAATGGGGGAAAAAAAGAGAAAAAATGAAAACAATGCTCTGACTTGTCCCAAGGGAGTGTTGGAGCATTGCGTGGGAAGAATTGAGCCCGAACCTGCACTGCGGTAAGTTGGGTTAGGTTAGCCCATGTTAGATTAGGTGCATGGGGAAAGGTGTCGAAAACTCAGTGTCATGAAAATATTGGGAAATTGTGCGATTTGGTGGATGACGGTAGATTTTACGGCCGCATTTTGTCAAAAAACCGTTGAAAATCTGCCTCGGGATAAAGATACTAATCATGATTCCTGCCATTTTCACCTCATCTATGATGTACGGAAAAAAGTTTTAGGAGTCACCCCCTAAAATCGTAGCGATCCCTCAATAGAGAAATTGCACACACAAAGTTTATCTCTCCATCTGAAAGTGCTTAATGAGCAGAGTTCGCACTATTTTTCATTAAATTTTACTGAAATGGGAAATTGTAGGAAAATGGATTTAAAAGTGAGAAAATGTGCCGCCTCGTGACATCATCTGGCGGCAATTTCCATTTAAACGCATGTATTTTGGCAAATTCGGTTATTTCGTCATTTTTCCTCCAATAATTTTTCAATTGAGAAACCAAGGATATCCTAGTGCTTAGTTTTCCTAGCAGTTTGATTTCAAACATAAATCTTACAAAATTTCAGATAGTCAAATCACAGAGATCGATAAATGAAAACCATCATGAAAATGTGGCATTTTACCCATAAAAAGTCTATTCACTCGGCTGTGCCTCTTGCACCGAACAGACCCATCGCCGGCAATGCGTGTGGTATCTGAGAGCGCAGCGTCTGAACCCCATCTCAGGTCGGGAGCTCCCTGTCCAAGGCTCGCCTTTGGAGAGAAAGGGATCATTGGCGAGGCGTGAATAATCGATTATCGATATTTTCCCGTTTGAAGCTATGGTAAAGAATCGATTATTAAGGTGTTCGCTGCGCGCATCCTGGTAGTCGATACTTTTCCCTGGCTTTAAACGGTAGATCAATCGATATATCGCAAAGCACGCCACGCCACTGAACGGGAGTGCGAATAATGGTCCCGAATAGCGGGGAGGAAGGAGCGGGAGATTTAATTAAGAACCGGATACCCGGATGCCGGTGCCAAGGCAGGGGCCGGGATCGTGGGAGGGTTCCAGTGATAGGGAATTAACAAAATAATCGGGGGTTCCTCGCCAAAAGTCATCCGGGGCGGCGGGCGGCGGGCGGCGGCGGCGGCGGCGCGGGGACCGTCAAATGTAAACTTCAATCATCGGCAATTGTCTGGCATCGGTGTGACTTATGTGAAGCTAACCTGGCGCAAAGCCTCCGGCTCCCACCCCCCTGCCCTTCGCTCGGAGTAATTATTAAATATTAGTCCGCCCCCACCCCCTTTCCTCCCGTTTGTCGATTAATTATTCAACCTCTTCTGCCGTTCTCTCGTTGCCAAATAGCAGTGTGCTCCAGACGGAACCAACATTCCGGCAGAGGCAAATTCATGCGAGTCATGAATAGTCTATATGGACTGAGTTAAGCAGAAAGGAACCAACCCACATTTTGGAAAAAATTTAGTTATAATTGGTTTTGAACTCAACCACTGCTCTACTATCTACCGCCAAAAATTCAAAGCTTTTGTTGGAGCAAATTTTGCAGAAATTGAACTTGAAGTTTATCTTTTACATTGAGTCTTATGCAGGAGCCAAACTTTAAACCTCTTTTTCTCGGTTCGATCCCGATGTGGCTTGGTTCCTTTCTGTTTAACTCCGTCCATATAGTTTATACATCCCCCTAGACCCCTCTGGACTCCCCTAGAACCCCCCTCCCCCTTCCAGAAGAACCCCTCAAGAAGATGGTCCCAATTGAGATAAAAACATTCCCAAAGTTTCGTTTTTCTAACTCTAATAGTTCAAAAGTTAGAAGGGAGAGCGGGACTTTTGGGCCACCCTGTATAGTCTATATAGTCTATAAAGTTCATGCAAGTCTTTGCGTCTGCTATGAACTTTTTTAAAAAGTAGATGTACCTATACCTCCTGACCGCTCCGCGGCCCAGCCCCCCGTGGCGCTTCGCGCCTTATGTGCAACATTTCAAAAGAATTAAGAATGTGTGGTGTAAGTGCACAACGACAAGCGAGGAGGGGAATAGACGACTCCACGTATAAATGCGAGTGGGGTGGAGGGTGAAACATGGACTGTGGAGTGGAGAGGGTAGCGGACTGCTCAGGCATTATGCGTTACTGAGGGTAATTATGTTGATTATTGTATTTTTGAACAGTAGAGAGCTACAGTATAAAACATTTTCCAGATTTTTTTGGACGATAGTAAGTCACGAAAAAGAGTTCAAAGTTGTGCATTTTGATCTCCCATTAAAAACGCGTACCGCCGAAAAAGCCAAGATGGTGTCCAAAATATCCGTCCAGCCCGCGTGACCCTCATTATCACGATTTGTGGTCTGCTCCACCGTTATAGATGAAAATTTCTGCACTAACCATGGATCGCGGCAGAGGGAATGCGCTGCGAAGGTGTTTTCGCGACTACACCGATATTTCCGAACACCATCTTAGCTCTCATGGCGATTCAGAAAAGAGCTAAAAATACGCGAATATGAATTCTTTTTTCGTGGCTCTATATCGCAAATGAAAATCTGGGGTAGCTGCTGAAAGTCTCTACTTTTCAAAAATGCATGAGTTAAAACTTTCTGAACAAGCTCATTACTCTTTCACCGTCTGCGGCGCTAAGGTCAAAACCATGAGTTATATCCGTGTCACGCGCTTAAATTATCAATTTTCGTATTTGCGAACGGCCCGACAACATTGCTAAGAGTTTGTGTGTTCAACCATTTTCCACATGGAGTAATTAGCCACGGAGATGTTTTCTACAATACTTTCGTAATGAGCCGCCTACATGGCCCCCAATTTTGAACACCCGGTGGAAGATCTAAAGGTGAAATTCTTACGCGTATAATGAACTTAATAGACGATGACGAGAAAACCTTTATGGCGTGTAGCAATTTTGCGTTAGGACGAACCCAAATTGTATGCTGATTTAGATTATGCAAAAACTAAAATACAATATAGTTAGTGACGGATCTTGAACCTAGTGTTTGATGGAAAAATCGCCATTGGTCAAGTCTGCTTATAGTTCCTCAGCGGTCTGGTTTTTGAAATTGATGTATGAAGCGATAGACAAAGAAGACAACAGGAAAATAGAGCAACCCCAATTGGACTACATTTTGCAATTTGGACCTATAAATTCTGGCTCATCTGAAAAAACGCTTATGTGCATAGGGAAACTAATGGCACATACATTGTTTTTAAACCGGGCCGGAATTTACAGGTCCAAATTGCAAAATGCAGTCCAATTGTTTAAACGGTTGGTTGTAAATGACTGAGGGGGAAATTAAGGGCGGACTATATGGACTACATTTTGCAATAAGGAGCCACCATTTCTCACTTATTTTAGAAACAACACACATGCCATTGGTCTCCTTAAGTAGAAAGGTGCTTTTATGGAGGAAGCATAGAGATAGTGATTCTTCATTGCAAAATGTAATCCATACGGTCTCTCTTGGGTAGCCGCTAGGTAATTGCTTACCTCCTTCCTCCATTGCCACAACCCGCTTCCACCAATAGGCTTGCTCCGTTCTCACTTTCTCTACTTCGTCTATCGCTTTGTCCATCAATTTAAATAATCAGCCCCCAATTATTTCATGGAGGGAAGAAGACACGTTCCGTGATTCCTTCCTTGGGGTGAGCACAAATAACATTGCGATGTCGAAACCGACACCTGGCCCAGTCGGTTCTCACCTGTCTTGAGGTGATAATTTTACTCCCTCTTTCTGCCTCCCGCCCATCCTACGACAGATTTAAGTGCGATTTTTGATTAAAATCCCTTGATCCGCCGCGGAACTTAATCAAAATGAACGAGTAATTGCGCGGGAGATTTGTCGCGGCAAAGGAGGGTGTAAAAATATAAAAAGAAAGCAAGATGGAGGCGACGGGAAGGGCCGGAAAAGTCGTCGATTGAATTGATGATACCGTCCTCGGGGTTTTTTCCCTTTCGCGACCGCCGGGTCATGCCATGCTGTCGACTTTCACCTAACGAGTTTTCAAATATTAAACATTCAGACGCGCGCCGCTCTCAAAGGCCGGAATTAATGCTCCGTCCTCTTCTCGCGGCCTTTGATTCGCGCTCAAACTCGGCGGAATCTTCAAGGTGTAAGATTAATACTGCCCTGAGTAACCCTCTTTTCATCTTTTTCAATCCGCGGCGTTTCCGTCGCATTGCAAGCGAGGCTCTACTGCCATGCTCAGGAAAAACGCCGTATGAACCTTCAGGTGTTGCCAAATTCTGATTGATAAAACACGAACTTCCTGATGAAATTATGAATATTTCTCCTCCAATTTTTCAGATAATATTGTTCGCAATTTCAACTGAAGTTCCTGAAAATTTCAAGGAAAAATAGTCATAACATCCCTCAAAAATAACTACTTTTTTGAAGGATATTTGGCAACTCTCGAATGTTCATACTGCGTTCTTCCATAGCACGGTAGTATACATGGGAAAATCACGGTTGCTCACTAATTAGTGAGAACCGCTAATGCCGAAAGTTGGCAACCTCAGGATGCAAACCCGTATGCTTTCACTCGTCAGGCAAGCTCTAAAATTTCGGAGAAAAATTTACGTTACTTTGCTCTCATTTTCCGGTTCGCTGATCATTGTCTTCAATTTTCAGTTTTTTAGGTCAGAGAATGAAAGAAATTATGAATCCAGAAACAACAAATCTGCCATTGAGTTCACGAGCCGAACAGGTGTATTTATGAACATGTCCAAGGCTTCGATTCAATGCTGCTAAACTCGATTCATAAAGATTACTAACGAGACTCATGACTGTACTATCCTCCATCGAATGAATGACTATTCCTTTATACACCAGCCAATTTTAAGAACAATTTCAAGAAAATATTAAGGGATAACTCATAAGTTCTCCTTTCTTCACCGATTTTTTGTTTTTTCTGAATCAAAGGAAGAGGCTAAAAGACTACGAGGGACGAAAATCGTCGAAATTATTTACTTCAAATTTTGAAAGTACGTTGAATAAAAATAAAAGGCAATAGAGAAAAAGGGAGGAAATTCTCAAAAGAACGTGAAGATGACTTGATTATGTATCTTACTTTCCGATACTTTTCCCTTCTCTATTATTTCCTCCTCCGGTTAACATTATATCTGCTTCATCGTAAGTCGTGGGAAACGAAAAGGTGGGCGCTGAAGCAGGCGCGCAGTAAGAAGAAGAAAAAAAAACTCGCCGGAAGCATTAAATTTTCACGGATAATTTATCTTTGTTGCTGGGCAGGTTGCGGCTCGCGCGAGTGAAAAGTGCAATGGGTGTCTAAATTGATAAACATTTCGAATACAGACCAATTAATATTAAAGGCCCCGTGATTTATGCCTCGCTAAAGCTCCGTTTTATTTTAATTTAACATTTCCACCCGTAAAAAAAGCTTCTATTACGCTCGCCGCATCAATATTGCACGAGTTTCACGAGGGGTGAATAGTAAGTTAAAATCTTCTCAGCACTGCCGCATAAAAAATGAATGGAGACGTAAAAATGACGCTTTTGCTTCCCTCTTTGGGAGTTTTCATCCATCGCCGCGCCGACCTCCATGAAGGAAGTTTTGAAATCTGTACGAAAAGAGTCAAGAAAGAACTTTCGTAATGAGCCGTAACTTATTCAAATTTGCTCGGCATACTATAAAAGGGAAACCTAAATTTTTGTGGCTTCATATTAGGCCGCGGGCGTCCATAAATTACGGGAGGAATTTAGGGTGCAGGGGAACGGCGCGAGAGTTGAGCTCGGGAAAGTTCATGTACACCTTTTGAAATATTCGGTAATTGTCATCATTTACCGCAGCCCCTGCGTCGTGCAGTGGCAGCATAGAGCGGAGCATTGAGAGTTCACGGCCCGCGCCATCGCGCCTTCAATTTTGCAGATGCAACACGGACATCCACGAAGCACGAATAGTTGTATCTCTGCGCCGTCATTGACGTGCATCATTTCCCTTGCTCCAAGTCCACGTTGTGTTGATTCTGTGCATTTATAGTTTATAGATAGTCCGTGCTTTTATGGATGTTGCTCTCCAAATATTGGAGATTCGAGAGGACTTTGTGAAAACATAAAAAACCTCGTAAACTCTGAAAATTTGACTATCTGCCTGGGCATTTGATAAAACGCCTGATTTGACTATTTGAGGACTCTGCAACAATAGCGGATGTGAAAAATTACTTTTTCGAAACACATTCAAAGAACTGTTTTGGCGTCGAGAAAATTTTGAGAAAATACTTGAAATGTGATCTTCGAGATCTGTACATTAAGGCAGAGCCAAACGTATTAAATTTTCGTGTGCACAAAACAGTTTATTAAGCGCGTTTCGAAAAGGTAATATTTCACATCCGCTATTGTTACAGATAAGTCCTCATTTGCCTGCGACAGACATATTGGAGGATACACGTGCACATTTTCGAGCTTGAACCGGTGACGTTCCGGGGAGCCTGGAAATATTTAGCGAAATGAAATGAAATATAATTAGACGAGTAGAGCTTGACTGCGATATCATTTCCGAGACCCAGTCGACTAATGATGCATCCGTGACGGAAACCCCCGGCCCAAGGGAGGCATAAACGACGCGATGCGCCATGCACGATGCCTGCTCCAGATATGATCAAACGAGGGTAATAAAAAGTGCTCAACGGCAATGCCTTCAATTTGGTGCGCGGCGGAAGATCAAGTTCCGATTTCTCATTTGGCGAGTTCCAAAGGGCAAAGGTACCGCGTCGAAATACCCGACCCATGCATTCTCATCTCCGAGCTGATTATTGAAATTGATAGACAAACCAATAGACAAAGAAGACATAGGGAGCATGGAGCTATCTTATGGGGTGAAATGAGTGGTTCTTATAGACTGAGGGAGAAAAAGATGGACTAACCAAAGGGTCTCTCGTGGGCTGCTATTACTTAGTATATTCCTCGGTCAAGTCAAGGATAAATGTATATCGACGATGAAACTTCCAAATCACTTATCTCGCTTTGCAACGTTACAGACTTCCTGTCATACTTCATTTTTAAAATTCTTAAAAACTTCCGTGATTTGTCTTCCCTGTGGGAAGTAAATGCTGAAAATATGTTGAATAAGGATGTTGATTTGTTTTCCTGCTAACAAAAAAACAAATAAAAAATAAAAATAAAAAAAATAAAATAAAATAAAATAGCAGCGAAGATTTTTTAAACATCGTTATTTTCATTCACCGTCGATATCTGTTGTTTTGAAGGACTATCACTTCGGCACAGAACGGCATCGACGCTACGCTATGGTGGTTTCGAGACATCATTTCTTCGCGGTCCATTCGAAATGCGCGAGATGAGGAACAATGGAATGGTCCGCCTGGCCGGCCACGAGCACCCAAATATCTGAATTTAATTACCTAATTGATTTATGGAGTAATATCAATAAACTCTTAGAAATCATGGTTAAAGCCCAGACTCATTAATTTACTTCGTTTTGGAATAGCTAAACCCGAAAACTACGCTATCCGGAGCTGGAACCCTTCCTCGACGTCAAACCGTGCACCAAATCGTCATTTTCCGGACAGAGGAACGTAACTACATTTCAATTTTGCCAAATTTCTCCTTGCAAATTTCAATTTTTAATGCAGGTTTTTGGGCATTTCCGACAGACGATTTCACTGGTTTTTCATCTTATCTCGTGCAAAAATCAGAAAAATTTCGGACCAAAATTGCATAAGTATATTCTTGTATAAAATTGAATTGTTTGAGTCAATTTTGCAATCTTAGGATAGAGTTACGCTCCTTTGTCCAGGAAACGACGAAATAAGTGAGCTGTACTTGAAGACAAACCACATCTTTCATCTCCTCTTTCGTTCTTCCTCCTCCTCTCCACTTTGATTTTGCCGATGCAGATAGGCGCTTTTGGGATGAGCCAGGGACGGTAGTTACATAATGGAAAATGGAGATAGCCCCTATGCAGATAGGGCCTAATTTAAATGTGGCAGAACAGGAGAAAAGGGGCGCACGCGGAGCTTCATCAAAGCTCGCTCCGACCCTTGCATCCTTTTGTGCTCTCTCCCCCACTTTCAATCTCATCAAATTTTACGATACCATCCTTTGCGGAACACGGCCGGAATGGCGTGCACTAGGCTCTCTGGGTGAGATAGTCCAAGTCGAACATCGCGCGGCTCCGTTTCATGGGGCAGGAATAAAATCACCGTGATTAAAGCAACTGCAGCCACAGGCCAGTGGCGAGGCGTGATAAGCGACTATCGATACTTTCTCACTTGAAGCTATGATAGAGAATCGACTATTACGATGTTCGTAGCAAACAAGGGTTAAACCAAGCATAAAAGAAGTTTGGTACACAGAGAAAAAAACTTCGTGCGTGGGACCCGAAGTTTAGGTCATATGGATATCTGAAGTTTTTGGATTGAGCATCTGAACACTTAAGGTCTAGCTGCCGAAGTTCAGGTCTGACATCTGAAACTTCAGGTCTGACATCTGAAACTTCAGTTCTTACATCTGAAGTACTTCAGTTCTTACATCTGAAGTACTTCAGTTCTTACATCTGAAGTACTTCAGTTCTTACATCTGAAGTACTTCAGTTCTTACATCTGAAGTACTTCAGATGTGTGATCCGAACCTTGACAGCTAGACCAGATGCTTAATCTGAAAACTTCAGAGATGCATATGACCTAAACTTCGGGTGCCACGCACGAGGTTTTTTTCTCCGTGTAGGCGCAAAATATATAGTGCTGACTTTATTCATTGGTGCTACTTACACTTTTTCAGACATTCTCCACATCTACGGTGAAACTACCAGACCACCTATCTCGGTTTGCACCGTTGCAGACTTCCTGTCATACTTCATTTGTAGATGGAAAATTAGCCAACATCAATTCTTTTTTGTGATTTTGTTTCGCTGAGGGAAAAAAACTCTGTAAGAACTACAATGAATGGTATTGATTTGGTGCCCTTCAAAAAATAAAAATATAGCGGAGATTTTTAAACACCCCAGACGAGATGCGGGGTCTAGTAGTTTCACCGTCAATATTTAAATTTGTGATATTTGCCTATCGTCGGACGACTCACTGTAACACAAGAATGTCCGGCTCCCGCATACTAAAATAATCCTGGTTGGCTGGCTCTAACCCTTGAAAAAAATTGAATTTTCCTCTTAAGGTGATTCGATGGACTCCATATTTTGTGTCAGAACGACATGCGATATATCGCATCAATTGGTTCCATTTTTTCAGCTCCTCGTCATTTTTCTCCAATTTTGAGATCGCAATCAGTATCGAATGCGACATTTTCTCTCTAAAAAAACCACGCCGTTATACGTTGAATTTCTTTGATAAAATTGGTAAGTGAGTGCTTAGGTCTCCTGACAACAGAATTGCGATCTCAAAATTGGAGAAAAATGACGAGTAGCTGGAAAAATGGAACCGATTGATGCGATATATCGCATGCCGTTTTGACACAAAATAAGGCGTCCATCGAATCACCTTAAAGCTAATAGCTACTGGAGTAGCTTGAATTTTGAATCAAAACCTGTGGACCTTGAAACGATACTGGATTCAATTTTACCTGAGTCCGAAGCCTCATTTCGTGAGCCTTTGATCCCGGATCACAAGTTCGGCCTTGATGAAAAATTTACGCTCGCCTTTAAAGCCCTTCCACTGGAAGTGATACATGGGACGAGGCTGAATATTTTTAGGTGACACCTCGGGAGGCCAATGGGAAATTGGGAAGAGTCAGGGCCCGAAAAAGATGAGAGGTCGGAGAATGGCTCCCCGCGCACAAACCCTCGTGTGACATATTGGACGGAGCGGCTGTCACCTCACTCTTCAGCCCTCGCTCCAACTTTCAACCGCTCCTCGCAAGTTTCCGAGAGCGCTATTCCGAACGCCGACTTTTGCCGCTTAAGTTAGTTTTGCCTTTTCAACTCTTCCGCAGAATAATGGTTGTCAAGTTGCCTGACTTGTTTCCCGCCGGAGGTGGAACAATGAAAAACGCTATTTTCGAGCTTGGCAAAAAATTGTTGCACAAAAATTGAAACAATCGAAGCACCTTTTTGGGTCTTTTGTAGAAAAGCCCCACCACGGCATTTTCCGTCGTGCAACTTTCGAGACACCCGATGGCTGCTCTGATTTCTGTCTCTACCTGCTGTTTGTTCGTCACTTCTGTTTTTTTGAAAGTTTTTTTGCAAGTTTTCTCGGTTAGGTTATACGTTACGGTTTGGTTTGATTTAAAAAGAATAAGAGTTTGTTTAAAGTTTTAACCGGGTTTCTCGAAAATTGCTCGACAAAAATGCCGTGGTGAGGCTCTTCTACAGAAGGCCCAATTTTTTTGGAAAGAATGAATATAAGCTCCTGATAATGCTGCTGTGCAAAGTAAGAACGCCATATGAGCATTTAGAGGTTGCCAAATTTCTTCCGAGAAAATGCAAGTGTTCAAGGAATCTCCTGGATATTTTTCTCCCGATTTTTCAATGAATTTAATTTTCAATGCAATAAACACTATCTGAAAATTCCAAGAAAGCATAACTTTCAAATATACATGTTGGGGGAAGTTTGGCAACTCTCAAATGTTCATACGGCGTTCTTACTTAGCACGGCCATAAAGGCTTTCTTCGTTTTATTACAAAGTAAACAAGATTTGATGAACCTGACATCTTATATTTTGAAGCCCGGCCAACTGAGGACACAGTCTTTCATTAATACTGAACCTTTTAACTCCATTTTAATTTATTTCGAAAATAGGGTGAAAGTTTGTTTAGGGCGCAATTCGGAGGTTGACCTTAATTAAAATTGCGTAAAATTTCGTGAGGTATCTGTATAAGGTCTTGGGAAGAGTGACTGACCTATTTTCAGCTGCAATTCTTGAAAGTTGTCAACACGGTTGTTCCTCTATTTAAATGAATGTAAAACAAGCGATGCTTGCCTCGCCTAAAATCGATAATTTTAATGGATTTAAATGGAGGAAAAAACAGTGTTGCCGACTTCTAAAATCGCCACTGCCGACTCTCGGAGAGTCACAGCGTAATGCTAAACGACGATGTTTTCAAAGGGTTTAAGGCTCTTTCTGACTTTTTGTGACCCCGAATCTGTAACATCACAAAAATGTGAGTGAATGACACATGATTTCACATTTCTTCGATGCCGCATATTAACAATCATTGGAACACCTAATGGCAAATGAAGAAAATTATTCATTCCTTGATACAGTGCCTGTTCTAATCATGTTCGGCTAAGACGTATTATTTCAGCAGGGTTTCAATTCGATACAAAAACATCCTCGAGAACGACTATATGATGAGGAGCAATAATGATAAGCCTCCAGAAAGAAGCTGATATCGTGACACAGTGCCTTTTATTTATTTGATAAAGGATTGTGAATACTTTTCATGCAACGATATTTGCACCGAGTCAAACGATGACATCCAAAAAGCGGCAAAAAATCGGCTACGTACCGCGGCGAGCGCGCGATATTTCAAAACAATTACAGGCTACGGAGTCTCTGAATCGAGGGTTGGAAAATTCTAGATTGTGTCAAGAATCAACATACTCTGATTCGGCTCCGATAAATTTGTTCACAGCCCTATGATTCCGCTCGAGACGTTCTTCAAGCATGTTTGCGAATTCTTCGAGCATGTTTGCAAATTCTTCGAGCATGTTCGCAAAACAAAGCTTATCATTTCCTTCGCTGCGCTCAGCAAATATTTCGCATCGGCTCCAGAAACTGTGTCTCGGGAAGGCTTTTCCTCATGTTCCGTGCATTCTACAATATTTCAAATTTTCGTGTTATCGCCATATTTCGATAGGAAAATTCGCCTTCCTTTGTTTTTTTTCGGCTTAAATTTTATGCGTGATAGTCAGAATCATATGGGGGGGGGGTTCCCGTATGGGGGACTGATGTCACAGGTTTAGCAATCCTGCGGACCCCAGCTGGTAACCCCTGCCTTATGGGGTAGTGGAGATGGTCACCGGCTTCAAGGCGTATGAACCACTCATTGGAAGGGCAGACAGGGCTCTCAGCTGTAGTGGAAGCAACCTGTCTAGGAGAGGAAACTCCGAAATCAAACCCCGGTCCTCCAGGTTGGGGGTTGAGTCATCGGGCTAACTCCCCGATACTCGGAAAAAGAAATACTGTTAAAAGACCCAATAACAATTGCCTCGGTACAAATGGAAATAAACGGATTTATCGGAAAAAATTACGTAAACGGATGATGGTTTTTGGAACATGGAACGTACAAGGAATTTCTACGAAAATGACGGAAGTGGTATCGGAGATAGGGAGTCACGGATTTGATGTCACAGTATTAACAGAAACGAAGAAGAAAGGACAAGGCTCTGTAAGTGTAAAGGAATACGATTTGTTTTATAGTGGCGTGGAAAAAGATCAGCGAGCTCAACAGGGTGTTGCAATTCTTATTCGCAAGAGCCTACGGAAGTGCATCACTACATGGGAAGCTATTAACCCCCGAATGATAAAGATGAATATGGCAGTGTTTGGCCATAAAATCACCATTTTGGGAGTGTATGGAGTCAACGATGATTCTACTGTCTCAGTGAAGGACCAATTTTTTGAAGAATTGAACGAGGAGATCGGCAAGATTGGATCCAGGAGGGAAATCATTGTGTTGGGAGATCTCAATGGTAGAATAGGACGTCAAATTAAAAGTAAGATCGTCGGCCCTTTCGGAGAGGCGGCACTAAATGATAACGGAGCCCGTATCATTGACGTATGTGAGCAAAGGGACATGAAGGTGCTCAATGGGTTCTACCAACACAAGGATATCCATAAATTTACTTGGGTTCAGTCTACTCGCGGATTGAAATCAATCATTGATTATGTGGTTGTTAGACAAGACACGGGAATGAAGATTCAGCAAGTTAGAGTGTGGAGAGGTCTTTCCTGCGGCAGTGATCATTATTTCCTCGGGGCGAAAATAGCTTTCCCAGTGAAAGGGAGCCAGGAGACCAGGCAAGCACAGGAACAGGTTCACCAACAAAAAGATCGTGTCAAGCTTGTGAACTATAATATTGACAGCTTGCAGCATCCAAGTGTAAGGGCTTTATATGGAAAGCGCTTGGATGAGAAGTTGGGCGAATCAAGGGACGGTGATACCGAACAGCAGTATCAGTTCTTGAAGGATTGCATTCACTCGGCAGCAATGGAGGCTCTTGGTGTCGCTGATGATAGGAAAGTTAGCGAAAAGCCTTACTGGTGGGACGAAGAAATTGAGAAGGAGATTCAGGAGAAACGGAAAAAATATCATCAGTTCCTTTCCTCTAAAAAAACAGAAGACAAAGAGGCGTATAAAAAAGCTCAGACGCAGGTACGAAGGCTCATAACCAAGAAAAAGAACGAATCTTGGGAGAGGAGCTGTAACAAAATAGACACGTACATAGGAGGAAGGAAAAGCACTGAGAGCTGGAAGTTGCTGAAAGGGCTGCGAAGGGACATGAAGCGGGACTTAATATCTCCGATATCCATTGATAAACTGGAGGGTTATTTTAAAAATTTACTGACAGAAAGGCGACCTGAATTTCAAGATGGAGGTGTAAGCTTGGAGTATACTAACGATAATCATAACTTGGAGATCCATATGGAGGACGTGGTAAAGGCCGTACGAGAGCTGAAGAACGATAAAGCTCCGGGTCCGGGAAATATTCCTGCTGAGTTGATCAAGTGTGGAACCTGCAAGCTGTTTCAACGGTTGAGATACCTGATGCAAGATTGCTTGGACGGTGGAAAGGTACCGACAGAATGGAAAGAGTCTTGGGTGTCACCTATATACAAGAAGAAGGGTAGAAAAGATGAGTGTGATAACTATAGAGGACTGTCGGTTGCAGGTACCCTAAGCAAAGTGTATGGAAAAATCCTGAAAGCAAAAATCGAAGAGGAGTGGAAAGAACATGAAGCGGAAGAGCAAGCAGGTTTCAGAGCCGGTCGGTCAACGATTGATCACTTATTTACCATCATCCACGTCATCGAGAAAAAGAAGGGAGTTGGCCAGGAATTACATCTAGTGTTTGTGGATCTCCAGAAAGCTTACGACAGTGTGCCATTGATGAAACTTTGGGAAGCCTTAAACAAAAGGGGTTTTAGTGGGGGACTAATTAGTGCTATTAAGGAATTTTATGGTGGGGCTTTTTCTAGGGTTAAATCGCATGGGGACTTATCGTTGGGGTTTTTAATTACTAAAGGACTGAAACAAGGGTGTTGTTTGTCGCCAACCTTATTTAAAGTGTACCTGGAAGAAGTTTTAAAGGAATGGAAAAGATGCTGTTCAGGAATGGGCGTCCCGCTACGTGAAGATGGCACCCTTTATACTCTGTGCTTTGCTGATGATCAGGTAGTTATAGCTCAGGACGAAGAAGATGCGAATTACATGACGCGGAAGCTAGTGGAAGTATACCGAAAGTGGGGAATGGAAGTAAATGTGGTTAAGACGGAGAAGTTGGTTATCGGTGGTGATCAGCTAAGCATTGAACTGGAGGATGGTCGGAAAATTCAGGACTGTGAAGAGTATAAATATCTAGGAGTTTGGTTAACTAAGGACGGAAATTTGGATCGGGCTATTAAAGGTCGGAATGTGCAAGGCAGGAAAGCTATCGCGATGCTAAATGGGGTTCTCTGGGACCAGAGTATCTCCAAGGAGACCAAAAGGAAAATTTACAACGTCATCGTGAAGAGTATCGTAACTTACGGGAGTGAGGTCTGGCAACTCAAGAAAAGAACTGAAGACATGCTTAGGGCAACTGAGATGGACTTTTGGCGGAGGTCTGCTGGCATCTCAAGAAGAGAGCGTATCCGCAATGTAAAAGTACGCGAGATCATGGGTGTAGAGAAGGACATCGTGCACGATATCAGGTCCAAGCAGTTGGTCTGGTATGGACATGTGCGAAGGATGGCAGACGACCGGTTGCCCAAGCAGGTCTTCGATTGGGTTCCTCCCGGAAGGCGACGGCGTGGACGTCCTGTGAAAGGTTGGCGACAAGGGGTGGAGGAGGAGATCAGAAGGTGCCAATTGCCTGATGATCTCTGGGAGGATAGGGGGCAATGGCGATTGGGCGTCGCAGAGCGCGAGGCGGCCTATAAAAGCGACTTTATGTATGTATGTAGTCAGAATCATCAAACATTAGTATCAGGCAATTTATACGTGTCGACACCGAGAAAAAATTTTGAAAGAATTTAAATTGTTGGAAAATGAGAAGGCACTCTTGTTGATTCCTCGTTTATGCTTTCAACTAACAGAGCGGAAAGAATAAAAAGTGTCACTTTAATTTGAAACGCGAGTGCTCAAAAAAAAAAAATTAGATAAAAAAAAATTTTAAACAAACTTCGACGGAGAGCCAAAGAAGTATGTATCTTGGTATGCCAAACTCCCGTAAACTTTGAGTAATATTGAGGAAAACTCGCAGTTCTTAATTCTTGAAATCACGTAAAAAATGTTCTTTTATTATTAGAAAGTATCCCCTAATAGTCAATCAAACTCCACTATAATATTCCAGGAATAGTACAGTAAAAGGCCTACAACCGCGTAATTGTTTCCTTGTTGCTTCAGCGTTGATTTATTTCGATTAATTTAATCCTCCTTTGATGAAGTGAATTATAACTCCTGATGATTGCTTTGACAGAAGTATTGAGGTGAAGGGAAGGAAAGGGGACCTGGAGAGAGGGAGAAATAGAAGAGGGGATGGGGAGAAAGGAATTGAGAGTGCGGTCAGAAGGAAAACCCAACACAAGGAAAGAAAAACGCCTTCAATTGAGAATGATACTGTGCAACACAGGGAAGCTCGAATAGTCGTATCATTCCATTATTTTTAAGTTCAAATTCATGGCGGGAGGAAAGGGAAGGAGAAAGAGAGGAGGAGAGAGGATGATAGAGGGATGGAGAGTGAGGGAGAGAGAAAAAGAGAGAGTGAGTAATACCGGAACTATAAATACCTATAAAATCGGACATTTTCATCGAATTGAATGAGACATTAAAGATGGTCAAGATATTAAATATGAAGCTGAGTCTTTCGTTTCAGAGATGACGCTAGAAATTCTGCCAAAACAGAACGGATGAAGATAAAAAAGGTTCTATCCTGGCTATAAAACTAGTTCCGATGACGAACGTGTAAGATCAGAAGAGAGAAAAAAACCGGCTTTGGCGAGAAAAACATCAGCACTTTCCCTTTCTGTTCTTCTCACTTAGCGAATAGGATATAAAAAAGAGTTTTTACAAGTTTTAACAGTCTCAAAACAGTATTAATTTGCAGTGTTAGTCGAGGCGATTTAACCCCTCTCGAAGTGGGAGAAAAAGTCGACGCAACGTAGGGCATAAAAACTAGGCGCATTTTATGTTGGGAAAAGGCGACTGGCGATACAATGACAACTGCGTTGAGGCACTTTTCTGTCTCCAGGAGAGTCTTTAAACCATTTATTGGCAGTTCATTAATCGGGGTCGAAAGAAAAGAGCCCCTAAAATTCAAGGGAGTGCCATAAACATTTTAACGTCGAGATCCCCGCCCTAATTCAGTTTGGAATATTTAGCCGAGTTTATTGTCCACTCTGGGAAACGCCAACTTCGGCCCCGAACAAAGGTGGCTCGTAAAAACTCTTGTTGGGAAGTTGAAGGGATTAAGCTTATTGAATTTTCCACCTGAGCACAACAAAACAAGAGACTCATTCCCTGAATGCTGATAAGGATGGACATGTTCACGCCTGTCCTCCCGTACTTTGCCGGGGAGACTCAAATCAACTTCATCAACTTCGCGGTCCAACACCCCCCCCCCCCCCTCAACGGGCTTCGCGCCACAGGCGTAATGCGTTACTTTTATGATTTTTTGTCGTACAGCTTGGTGAATTCAACCGGTATCAGCTTAACTTTACTCTTGGCATTGCAGCATTTTCTCTCATGCTTAGTTCCTCATTTAACATAAAACTGAGGAGCATTGTGTTTTGAAACAATCAGTGATTATAGATATATTTTTGTTATTAAAATGATTGAGTTGATAAAAAAATATTGGAATAATAACTTATCAAGATCACTGGCAAAAAAAAAACAAAGAGATCTAGAGTCCAGACTCTTAAAAACATCGACAAGAAAAAGAAATTCAATCAGAATCTAGCTTAAACCAAGAACCAAGCCTCTTAATTTAAGCGGATTTCGTTTGGATTCAAGCAAAAATCCTATTGAATCAAGGGTATTTTTTCTTGTCAATGTTTTCAAGAGTTTGAACTCTAGATCCAATGTGTTTTTTTTCCAGTGATGCGCAACAATTTGGGAATAAAACGCTTGATCATAACACGATTGGTTTTCTTGTAAAAACAAGCAAAAAGAGAAATTACGTAACACCAAAAGTGGTCGGCCTGATTCTAATTATTGATGATGACATTATTTCGCAAATAATGTGTTTACTGTATATTTCGTTGATTACGGTATGGCTCACCTAGAAAACAAGCTCTGCTTAAGTAAAATCTCGTCGTTACAGAATTTTTCGTGCTTCACGATCAAAGAGTTTTCTTTAAATTCACATTCAACAATTTTACGGATGCTCTTGCTCAGCGAGGGCAAGGGAGTTTTAAAAACATGGGATTCGGCAGGGCTAAGGCTGAAATTAGGTCCAAATAGACAACTTGACTGTGACAGAGGTAGATTTTAATTTATATGAACAAGAGTTTGAATGAACTGATTCGTAGATAAACTATGATCCACAATTATCAACTCCTGGCTAATGAGTTATGAAAGGTTTCGGATAAATTATCGATTAATAGATTAATACTTCCGCTACGTTTAGAATCGAGGTTTGGTGATTGAATATTACGTATAAACCAAAAATTATAAATATTAGCCTTCTACGACCAATAATGATGGAAGTTCTACCGTTCAACAAACAAGATGATTATTCAAATCTTCCAACGCTTAACCGTAAATGATGAATGATGTCTTCCATTTCCCACTCATCATAAATGATCCACACATTTTCACCGATTGTTCCGCGTACTTCACTAAGGAAACCAGAGGTAAAGGAAACCATTGCAGGCATAGTTAAGTTGGATAAGGTCAATCAAACGTGTTTTTGAAGAGTAAAACCTCCACCATTATTGCATGTGGGTGTTTTGAAAGATCTTATTATTCTTTGCTAATCTACAGGACCCACCAGCCGAAATTAAATTTTGAGAAATCGCTTATTTTGACTTGAGTTGGTTTTGGTTGCAATCCGCGGATGACGACACTTAGTGCGATTCTTTCAGATATGAATAATAAACCTCACTTCATAAATTTAGAGTAGTTGATTTTATAAAGTTCGAACTAACGCCAATTTATGACGCCTTGCTATGTAATCGTTACTCCAAGTAAAAGGCTACGGATCGAAAAATTGCGGAGGAATTCATGAGATTTAATTACTAAAGTTCGATTCCAATATGCACTTTTTAAAACAGTCAAAAGAATAAAAATCACCGAAATGCGTTTCGAAACCGATCGCTGCGGACTGAATGTGCGTGAACACGTGGCGTGAAACCCGACGTGAAACTGGGGAGGATTCGACGAGAAACACGCGCGATATCTACTCGGAAGCGAGCGGCGCACTGAGCGGTGGGCACGATGCTAGGGGGTGCGAACCGTGGCTCGCCCCGTCAACAGTGGCGCCGCCCCTCCCCCCTCCCCCGCCGCAGGGGGGGGGGGGGTCACAACGCGCAATTGCCCTCGTTACAGGCCCATTCTCATAAAATGAACCACGAGAGCAGGTAAGAGATTGAGCACTTCAAGGCAGGTTTACTCATTGAATCTAAGTCAAACAAGGACTCATGAATAAAAAAAAACTTGAATTTTCAATACCTATAGCGGGCCTGCGGGCTCCTTCCTGATTATCCGACCAAATCTGGCGGTTGAGGATGTCGGGTAGTGGAAACTACCAAAAAAAAAAAAAAACTGAAAATGTCATTTTTGGCTCTATTTGTAACAAGAAAGCTTAGTCAATTTTCTACCGTATTTGTAGAGCATAGTAATTTAATTGGAAAAAATTACAAAAAACCTCTATGTTCAATTTGTTCCCGGTTTCTATCGTGTCGTGTCCGTAAATGCTACGTTTCAGCGGTAAAAAAATCGTGTCGGATAATTAAGGTATCAGATATAATCAAGACTATATTTTGCTTGGTGATTCGAACGTTCCGCTTGCAAAAAAACCGAATTTACTGCGGTCAAGTTTGACATCAAATTAATTTCCATTTGCTTTCGGGTTAAATTATTTTCTTCGTGTGCTGATATTTTGATAATTGTGATTCAAATATCGATACCAGACGCCCGGATTACGAATTTATGGATTATTGGGTTATGGATGCCCCGAAAAACGATGACTTTATCAGCCGGAAATGGCCAAAAGTATCTCAAAGAAATCCGAAAGCAACAGATGGTTGACACCGCCGCGAAGGGAGCGATTGGAAGAGGGGGAAAGAGACAGCGTGAGGGGAGGGGAGAGGGGAGTAAATGGCGGGAACAGAAGGGAATCAACATTTTCCACAAAAAAAGCGGTAAGAATTACTGACAGATCGCATTTTCCGCAAGCACGTTTCTGATGGCGGCAATCTGTCACTCCTAAAATCGCATGGATAGCTGAAATTTGTTTGCGCGTGATCCAAAGGCGAGAAGAATTTTAGAATCGAGTCACGCGCGTATGCATTTAAATTTAACTCCAGCGCTGCGTCCTCCATCCCCCTCCCGCTAGAAAGGTTAATGTGCCGAGAATAAATCAAAATATGAGTGGTATTTTTTTTCATTATTTTTCCCCATTTTTTTGGCGAATTCATTAGCCACGCGGATAAAAAACGTCATTTGTATGAAAATTAGTTTTCGAACAGCGGGGTTGAGTTACGACAGCTAGAATGAACTACGAAAGGGTTCACTAAAATACTTCAAAGCGTGATCAATTACAGAAAAAAGGTATCGACAAGATAAGGATTTGAACAATCAATTCAAAGTTTGATTGGGGCATAACCTGAAAAACTAACTGGAATGATCGTAATTGTTTAGATAATCCATTCAATAGCTCTTAAAACAGAATAAGATTGACCGTAGATCAATTTGTATTCTACATCCGACGGATACAACTATTCGTGTTCCTGTGCGATCGTGGTGGTATCATTCGCATTTGAAGGAACTTCACCGACCGAAAGTGAAGCCGATCTTTTGTTTCAGGACTGAAACACATTTCTCTCATCTTTTCAAATGTATTGAAAGGGAAGCTGCACAAAACTAAAGCCCGACATTGTTTTCAAAATTGTTGTTACCGCGGGTCATTTTGTGTACGCTTCTATCAGCAAAAACATTTGACTCATTTTTATCGCATGAATACTGTGACGACAAAATTTCTCTATTCCTTTCATAAACGACGCAAGACACAAAACACAAATTATGAGCAGTTTCAATTTAGTTTTTTAATGTTCTTCAAAGAACGCACACTTCTAATCTATGATCTGACAGTCGTAAAAACTATCAGCCATATTGAGAAAAACCAAGTGGAGAAAAAAACTTCCTTTATAAATGACGGAATTCCCTTACAACCTTGTACTAAAACTGTCTTCCTGACTTTTAGCTTTTTTAGCTTTTCAATCGCGAAGACGGACTGATATGATCAAAGTATGTATTTTCAAGATTTGTTCAATTTTTCTCTTTCGAACGTAAATCAATGTGCAATCGCAATGTTTCGAGACAAATGGTGGTCGAGGAGGCCATGGCTCAGATTGAGAGGAACTTTTTACCGAAGAATGGACTCAGAGTCAGCTTACAGTGACTTCCACATTATTAAACCGCTTGCTCCCACGTCATTGGGCCAAGGTTGCAATATCGTGTTGCCTCATAAGAAATCCTTCTCCTAGTTTCAAGAGTCGTGTAGAACTTTGTCTACAATCTAACAATTAAGCTTGAGCAAATGCAATCGGCTTGTTCCGTACCTCTCTCTTTTACTGTCCGGCGCAACCATACACCTCACTAACCCTTTTAGTGGACTCATTTCATTCGGCCCGAGCTTCCAGGACCTAACTCACCAACAGGATTATTTCGGCTCCGTCAGTGCCAGTGCCTCCCCCCGAGAGGCTCTGATTGCGTCTGTCTGATGTTTTTCAAACTCCTTGGAACTTTGGATGACAGACATGGCAGGGTTCATTATCCTTATCCCTCAATATCGTTTGTTTAGGTGCACACTATTGTGACACCATGGCCAGCCCAGGCTAGCTGATAATCGAGATGTCTTAACTTTACGTGTAAAGGGTAGTGTGCAAAAGGCCCATTATGCCAATTTTTTGCGAAAAAATACGTCATCCTACCGTCACGGATTGCCATTAACACATAAGATACGATATGACAACGTGGCTGGAGTTTTGATCGCACGTCATCCGAGAGGAATTCGAAATATTTGTCACTTCTCAGCACTGAGTGTTCTCACTTTACAAGCTTTTTCACTCTCCGCCCTTCACGCAGCGAGCCTTTTCTCGCGCATTCTTTTCAACCATTGAAAGAGATTAGGTGCGCTGTACTGGACTTCTGAGTGCATGCGCGGTTTCTCAACGTCTGAGCTCCAGAAAAACACGGAAACTGATGAAGGGTCGAAAATTCAACCACCAAACCTTCAACTCTACCAGGGACCCGTTGCTGCTAAGTTTAATAAAAAAACTTACTGCATTTACTGCGTTTCTAACTAAAGCCAAACCAAGGTATCTAATTTTTTTTTTTTATTTTGGGAAATCCTGATTTTTCCTGATTTTTGACTGCTAAATCCTGATTTCCTAATTTTTTCAAATCCTGATTTTTTGCGGAGAAAAAATAAAATTTCTAACTTAGCATATGAGAAAGCATGAAAAAATCCGATCAGGCAGCCGACTTTTCTCAAATCCTGATTTTACGACGGATTTTTCCTCAAGTCCTGATGAAATCGGGATTAAATCCGGATTGACCTCAAATCCTGATAGAATCGGGAAAATCCTGACGCTAGACACTCTGCATACTTTATTTTCATATTGAGTATTATGCAAAGTAAAACTCAATAGTTTCACTTCTCTCTAAGGAGACTATTTTAAGCAAACAATTTGCTTTGTTCGCTGTCACGATTCATTTAAATAGAGAAATGTATGTTTTTCGGTTTTTTTTTCTTACAATAAAATATGTCTAAATTTTTTTCTACAGTTACCTATTTTTAAACGATACGAGGAAAGAGAGGTAGGGTATGTTGGATGATATGGATATTTCAAATTGATTGAAATGGTACCCTAAATAATTGTGGTAGTATCCCAATAAATTAGGTTGCTAATCCAAATGTTGCGGCACTACCACAATCAATTGGAAATTTCACGTTATCCAACAAATTGGAGTGGCACCACAATTTTAGGGGATAATCCCTGACACTTTTTTTCCGTGGAGCCTCAAATACATAAGAATACAAGTTATTGGAAGCTAATCTCAAAAGCATTACCTCAATGATGACAATTATTATGTTGTATCAGTATTATGTTGCATCAAACTCCTTTCAAAGAACGGTAAATTTTTCTTTCCCATGAAATCAGACTATAAAATAGAAGTTTTTCTCAAGATTATATCCACAGATTTAATATAAGTTTTAAGAAGGTATTCGGTTGCACCAAAAACTCAAACCCAAAGATTACAGCTTCTTGTAACGTGTGCGCGAGAAGGACATCATTTTTCCGCGAAAAAATTAAATCGCATTCACTCGGTGGACAGCTAGCATAATCACAGTTTCAGGGATTCCAGTAAAACGGTGGCAGAGACAAAGGAGAACAAAGCTGTGTCCAACAGTTATCCCCACTTGATTAGGGGGACACAGCAGGAACAGGTGCATTCTCTCTTATCTTTCTCTCCTCCTCCATTATTTATTGGGACACCGGGACAGGCAGTTGTCAGTTCGCTGAAAATTCACAATTAGGAAAAAGGTCGACAACGCCAAAGATTTTCTGGTTCTATTCAAAGAGGAAAGTTTTGAGAAAAAAGAACATTTGTTTAATTTGGACTCCACGAGAAAGATCCTTCTTCTCTGTATTCAAAAACATCATATTGTGCCAATCGAAATATATATAATTCTCGGCGCGTTCCCTGAATCTACTCTGTGCCAAAACAGCTAGAGGCAGCAACATTCTATCAACTTATCAAACTTTCGCACGTCTTAACAGCCACATAGAAAGTCGATGAAGTAGCAGCTATCCTGGTAATTTACAACAAGCACAGATTCCCGATAAATTGACTGTGTTTGATAAAATCATTAAAGACACAGATAAATGGACGTATTTCTATCGAACGGAACTATGTCCATTGTGACGTGGGCCCTGTGATTCTTGTGTATTCTTGTGTATTCTCATGGGTCTCAGGGCTCATGTCTTAATGCACATAGCTCCGTTTGATAGAAATACGTCCAAATAATCTTCGTCATCTTTGCGAACGAGATTTCTGGTGCGAAACAAGTGGAAAACCGCTTCTTTTTACCGCGATATACCTTCAGTTAATTGCAAGAGCGGCCTCAATTCCCGCTTTCAACGCTCCGTTATTAGGTCTTCGATGATAATGCAAAACAAACAGAGAGAAAAAAAAGATGAAAATGCGTGTGTTTCATTGAGATCTGACACAATTTTCCTGGAGCCTTCTGTCGGACGGCCACGAGAAGAATTCGACTATCGGAGCCGCGAGGGTTGGGGCTCGGAAGGGAGCTGCCGGGGGGGGGGGAGGTCCTGTGGCGGGGGAAAATTCGTTTTCTATTCGAAAAGAGCTCAACGAGACTTTACTCGCAGACACATCGGGATGAAGGAGGAGAGGGGAAGGGGGGAGCCCACAGAGGGGGGACGTAGGTGAAGGGCTCCAGGCAGTGCACTTCAATTTCCACCGCAGTCCACCATTTGGCGTTGCCCGATTTTAATTCAACCAGCGGTTTACTCGATTGATGACATAATTTTTTCTCTTCGAAGAAAAATATATACGCGTTTAGATACAATGAGTAAAAAAAGTATCGATTGAGCGACAGTGGTATGAGTTAGGTACTACCAACGGATTTTACAGTAGTAAACGAGGTAATTCAGATTGAATTCTCTGAAAATATGGTAAATTCTACAAGATATCTGATTATCTCTACCCTGCAGTGTCACTGTGTCAAAAATAAAGTAGACTCATGATAGAATCTACCACAATTCTGGTAAAATCTGTCATACTTTTTATCTGTGTTTGGATAAATTGAGTGAAAAAAGTATCGATTGAGCGACAGTGGTATGAGTTAGGTACTACCAACGGATTTTACAGTAGTAAACAAGGTAATTCAGATTGAATTCTCTGAAAATATGGTAAATTCTACCAGATATCTGATTATCTCTACCCTGCAGTGTCACTGTGTCAAAAATAAAGTAGACTCATGATAGAATCTACCACAATTCTGGTAAAATCTGTCATACTTTTTATCTGTGTTTGGATAAATTGAGTGAAAAAAGTATCGATTGAGCGACAGTGGTATGAGTTAGGTACTACCAACGGATTTTACAGTAGTAAACGAGGTAATTCAGATTGAATTCTCTGAAAATATGGTAAATTCTACAAGATATCTGATTATCTCTACCCTGCAGTGTCACTGTGTCAAAAATAAAGTAGACTCATGATAGAATCTACCACAATTCTGGTAAAATCTGTCATACTTTTTATCTGTGTACTTGATTGTTTATTGTACGTGTCGTTAGTTAAATGGGATCAATCAAAAGACCAGGTAAACATACAAAAATAATTTTGCGTCAAAATTGGGCTCGATTCTGTAAAGTTAGGTTCGGTTATTTTAAGCCAGGTTTGGCTAGGTTAGGTTAAGTTATGTGAGGTTAAAAAGGTCCTCAAAACTGGAAATTACTCAGAGGCCATTCAGCTCGTTCCAAATTGAAACTTTTCTTGGCACATACATTTTCACAAGGGAGAAGTTACCTTGCCCATTCGAATGAATACTTTTTTCCACAGCGATAAAATCTCCAGAGGCGGATTCAGCAATTTGGCAACAACGGATTTCCTCCATTTAAACCTATGTTAAATAATCGATTCTTGTCGGAGCACCTGGCCCCTCCAAGATTCGAGACGTTTCCATGGGTTTAAATGGAGAAAGACAATGTTGCCAATTTGCTGGATCCGCCAATCCTTTTCTCCAATCAAACTCTCATTGTAGACGGTAGTTGAGACAAAAGAGGTCCAGCTGCCCAAGAAGAATTATTTTTCAAATAACTTCAAATACACGAGGAACTTTCTTCAATACGTTCAACCGTGATTTGACGATTTCCTTCTCGAGGTTATGACGTTAACTCAAATCCACTCGCTTCTTTCAAACGGTTCGTCTAATGGAACCTTGTAAAAACAGGGATAGCCTGACGATACTCGATACTGCCTGCTGTGATCCCAATCATAGCATCGCTGGAAAAGCGAGGTGATGGAAAGGGCGAACTTCATCGCCCACTTGTCATGTCGGATAAAGAAGCCATCACTCGGGTAGCGGGGAATTTCCGTCGGATATTCCTGATCACTTGCATAGTTCCGATCCAGCGCCATCCCGACTTGGACCATTAATAATTGAATCGGCCGGAACCCGTGATCAAGGAGATCAGCCAAAGCTGAAAGGAGAACACTGCCGTGCTAAGGAGGAACGCCGTATGAACATTCGAGAGTTGCCAAATTTCCTTGGATAGAATGTTTATTTTTCAGGAAAATTATGAATATTTTTCCTTGAAATTTTCAGAAGTTTTAGATCAAATTACAAACAAAATTATCTGAGAAATTGGTAGACAAATATTCAAAAAATTTCCTGAAAATGAGTGATTTGCCAGGAGAAATATGGCAACGCCTGAAGGCTCATACGGGGTTTTTCCTTTGCACGGCAGAACAGTAGAGCTGACTCCTGAGAGCACTCTGCGCCTGGTTTCATCTTCATAACATGAAAAGCTCTTCGTCGAAAAAAATTCAAAATCGTGAATTAAGTTGGACTCCCCAAGTTATAGCCTATTACAAACTTTATGGACGGATCGATTCCCGATTTCCGTCTCTCGTCATGACGCGGCGTGATTCCTGGAATTCGAGCTTTAGAAGAACTTTTAAAATAAAACGGTCAGTGCTGAGTGGAAGAGAGCGAATTTACTTGAAAGAAAGGAAATCGGGTTATAGGACATTTCGTCAACGATTTTTTGTCCGAACACTTGTTTTTTCCAGTAGTTTAAGTCCACGCGTTTTTTCGGCAGGGGAGTTTTGGTCCACTTACCAGTTATTGAGACCCAAACTTAATTGGTCAACATGTAAATACAAACAACATTTGCTCACGACGTTTTTGGATGAAATGTATAACGTCTTGGAAGAATGAGGGTTTGCTCGTTTTTTGTTTGTTCGGTTGGCCAAACGGAAACAAATATATAATTGAGAATTTTGGCGTCAATTCCATGAGGGAAAATTCACTAAAACTCTCTACACCTCTTGGGTGCAACAGGACTTAATTATCTTTCAAGAAAATCCCATCTTCTTAAACCTGAATCGGATGAGCCTTTTGATTTTCCTCAGCTGAAGGCTCCTAGATTTTTCCTGTGTACGATAGCTTCGCGACGGCGCCGGCGTACCGCGGCGCTTCGAACTACTAATTCGACATGAAGGTGTTGCACAGTATCATATAAGATTGAAGGCACTCAAACGTATCATGATTGATGGCATCTTTCAAAAGCACGAAGTTCCCTCGCAAATTAAATCGAGTGACGACGAAAAGAAGGGAGCTGTAGTCCAAAGCTGTAGTGCTAAGTCCAAGTATCTGATCCAGTAACGTTTAGCATGATTTTTGAACTTAATTGAAGGAAAAAGTGACTTGATTCAAGCAGAAATATGCCCAAATTTACCGCCGAGAAGATTTCCTTATAAATTAATAAAGAAAATAATGCCGGTTTAGAGAAAAAATGATGCTTAGATAAAAAGAAAAGTCACTTAGAAAGTATCAAGCAGAAACCCGCTTTCATTCAGCTATTTTATTCTTGATTCAAACTAAAATCTTCTTGACGGAATAATCAATAATATTTCTGCCTAAATCAAGTCACGTTGTTCTCTAATGAAATTCAAAAATTATGCTAGCTAAACGTTATTAAAAGCGGATGCTAGGACTAACTAAGTTTTTTAGATTACCACTTTCTTTTTGCAGCGTAGTATCTTGATTTATTTTGCAGGGAAAGCTCTGTACCCTTGGAAGCTTGTCATTTTTGATACGTTGGAGCGCCTATAATACTGTGCCACACGTATGTCGCGAAATAGTTGCTTGAAACGCCGTAGCACTCCGCGGCGCGGCGGGCGACCAGCGTGACACGCGCATAGGCGCCTACAAACCTAACAGGGATACTTCACGCATTGCGCAACGCGTGAAGTATCCCGTTAGGTTTGTAGGCGCCTGTGCGCATTTCGAGTTGTGTTAGGCTCTAATATTTAAACTCGCGGAGTCAGCGTTTTTCAACTCATAAATTTGAGATCACGCTCTGCATGGATTAGTCTCATTTTAATTGATGAAAAAAAAATATGTATTAAAGGAAAATATGACATGTGTTTTGAAAATATTAAGGTGGTTCCGTGTCTGATTTAATGATTTCCAAAGCTTTTTAATTTTTCTTTTATACTTTGTGCTTTTGCTGAAGCTGAAGCTGAAACTCATTCAATGGGGGCGGCGTAGATATTCGACCGACGATATATTCCCAACTGAATCTATGGTTATAATCGATATGAATGTGTTCGCTGTGAACACCCTGATAGTCGATCCTCTTCCATACGCTTAAATGACATATCAATAGATTCATCGCAAAGCGCGATACGCCACTGAACGCACCGACTGGCAGAATTCAAAAAGCACCTATTTCCCGATACGACGGAAAGTGTCGCGACGCCATCGCCGGATCGGCGACGGCGACAGGACGGGAGGGGGGGCAAGGATGTGGGACAAGAGTGGGGGGTGCAAAACACTTCGGGGAGCAAGGCGGGAGAGCTCCGACGATTATGGGGAAACTGCCGGGACAAAAACTCAAAATTCAAATTGCGATCCGACGAAAATAGATTCAATCGCCGCCGTGCCTTCGGGCTCTTGAACCTATCGCCACCGCCTTTTCGCGAGTTTGTCTGCCGCGGCCGGCAACGCAACCAGTGGCGTGCTTTGCGATAAATCGATTGATATGCTATTTAAACTCATGGAAAAGGATCGATAAAGAGGGTGCTCGCAACGAACGCATTAATAATCGATTCTTTACCCTAGCTTCAAATGGGGAAATATCGCTAATCGATCATTCACGCTACGCCACTGAACGCAACGCAACGCAGCGACACATTAATGCCAGCTAGGACGGAAAATTCATTTTTCTTCGTTCTATTTTACTATATTGACGGTAAAACTACCAGACCACATATCGACGGCGTAAGTTCGCAATCACATATCTCGTTTGCGGTATCTGAGAATCTCCGTATCTATGTTATTTTTTAAAAGGAGAACAAATTTACATCATTCCTTTAAGTTTATGCAGAATTTTCTTCGCACGGAGGAAAAAAATCACGGCCGTTTTGAAAGAATTGCCGTTGAGTAGTTTTCCGTTTAAAATTACTACTCCCAAACGCATTACAGGAATTCAATGTAAGATTATCACGGAACATTCATTAATTTTCGGACTCGGGGTTAGGATGCCGCGACATGAGAGCTTTCAAAATCCTGTTTAAGTCGTTGATTTGACAATGTTGCGACGTGAGAAAGGATATATTGAGGATTAAAACTTGATTCTACGTTTTCTAGTTCGCGAGACAGGGAATTTTCCCTTTTAATAGGCTTCGAGGAGCCTGTTTGGTTTGCAAATTGAGACTCCTGATTCAGTAAGTAATCACATTACTCGTGCGTTTCTGCCTCAATTCAATAGCGACGGCGCACAGTAGAGTGAGTCTTTGGGAGAAGTCGGACAAGACATTTTTCACAAAAATAATAAAATTTTACGTTTATCTCGTCACAATTTTAATTTTTAGGGGTGCTTTCTATAGAAAATTTTACGAGAAAACCTAGGAAACTACTTCTAAAACATTAAAAAGTTACATTGGTGAAGATATACGCTTTTGAAGTCTTTAAATCATGTCCGACGTCTCTCATTGGCTCGATCCACTGTGCGGCGTTTTCTACATCCATTTCACTTCTTGATTGAAAATTGTTCCGTTATTACATCTCATTTTACCGCACTCGACTTGACGCGAATATTCAACTTTATATTTTTAAGTAAGAGTTGTGATAGTTGGTTGGCAGGTGAGCATTGCTTTACTTCAAGAATAAGTTGGGGCCCGAGCAGATGAATCTCGCGCATTATTCAATACGAGGGTGGTGATGATTCCCTTGGGAAGACATTAATGGTAAAGTCACGATTGTCAAAGTAATCGTAATCTGATGGTTGAATTTGACAGATTACCGAGAAGGAAGTGAAATGGGAAAGGGAAGTATTTCGGGTTTGAGCTTTCTTGTTATGCAATGAGTTTTTCATGTCTAACTCACGCAAACCCAACCTCGGGCACTTAAAACTGCATAAATACGATGCATCAGCATCGGTCGCAGGCAAATAGTAAAAATATTCTTACTTAGATTGAAATTCTGATTCTTTCCCTAATTTAAGACGAAATAATTCATTGTTCCTACAAGAAAGAATTTCCTAAAAAAAATTTGCATCGAAATATAGTACCTATTGTAAACGATTTTCAGCTCCTGGATGAACATTTACGTTGAAATTTTCAGCATGTAATAAAGCACAGAATTTTTAAAATCTTAAAATTTAAACATATAGAAAGCATTTGAAGACGAAGAAACAAGGATAGTTTGAGGTTTGACGAGACATTTTCCCGAATATTGACAACTTGAGAGCTTCTCGTCATAGATTTACAAAACTTCGTAAACTATCAGACTATCTGCCTAGGCATCTGATTAAATGCCTGATTTGACTATTCGCCTGCGACACATACCATCATTCTGATAACGAAGAGGGGAATATTCGAACAAATGAAAAAATGCGCGGAGACCTGAGATCTCTTGAAATGAGACTTGTTTGCCGTCGTAAGTCAGGGAAGATAAATGTGAAGCAGAGTGACGGGCTTGGAGAGGCTTCCTTGAATTAAAGTGAAAGCTCAGCCCCGGAAAAAGTGAGACCATTAAAAAGAGAAACCATTCTCGTCGATGCAGAGGGTTCTTGGAAATAATTAGTGGGTACTTACGACCAGATGAGATGATGGGAATTGTGAGCATTACCTGGAACAGAGGAAAAAACAAGGATTAGAAATATTCCTGTTAGAGGAAACGTAGGCTACTTTACTTTCAAAGATGAGTCGCACAGGAGTCACACTCGTGGGACAATAGTGACAAGCTACAACAAAACAAATGTTATATTTTGAAAAAAGTCCGACTCAGAGAATTAGAGAAATACTGATAGCTCGAAGATGGCGAGAAATATACACCAAAAATAAAAAATATAATCTATGAACAATGTTCATAACACACCAAAAATAAAAAATATAATCTATGAACAATGATCAATTCTGAAAGTTTAGAGCAAACATTGAAAAATCAGAGATACGTTACTACAGCAGCACATTCTCACGCGTACCGGAAGGTGTAGAGAGGAGGGGCCCAAAATCTCGAAATTTTGAACTCTGAGTAATTTCGGAAATGTATCTCCCGGTTGCCTAGACCTTAAATTGAAAGGAGGGAAAGAGAGGGAAAGCCAACACTTTTTTAATCAAAGGAAAGGTTGAATGGAAAGTTGTGATGGGATAGGGTGACCGGAGTACTGAAAACCAATCAACCTTTGCTTCCCGCATGAGGTGAGCATGGAAAGAGCACAGCACACATTCCTCCGTCCGAGAAGTTCGAAAGCGGATCGGATTGTTATTTTCAATTCGTCGCTTGGCTATATAAGGGCGTAACTACACATTGAGATGAGCCCGGAACAGCATTGAATTATATGGAGGACAAGGTTCATTGCAGAGTGTAGTTACGCCCTTATGTCAGGTAGGCGACGAATTTATTCTTCCCTGGTTCGAGAAGGTGCAGGTTTGTTTTCCTCCAACGTGCAGTTTCCGTCTGTTTTCAAATTCGGAGGCGACTTCCAGTTGCCTCGATTTTCCTCACAATCAGTTTCTCTCAAAGAAGAATACCCACGTTCCACTCATGCAAGGACGATTTTGCAAGTTGGCGACATTGTTTTTCTCTATTTGAATCCATTAAAAATATCGATTGTAGGTGAGACAAGTTGCCTCACCAAAAATCGATTGTTTTACATTCATTTAAATGAAAGAAAATCAGTGTTGCCAACGATCAATAATCCCCAATAAACTCATGTTTTGCACAACTCAACGCGTGGATTTTTTCATAACAAAAAATTTCTGGCAAAAAATTTCTGCAGGTGTAAGTTAGTTGAGGAATGAGGCTTAAACCTCTCTCATTTTTGGAACTGTGTCGGTTTATCGGCGAAAATAGTTCCGCATTGTAGCGTCAGAATTTTCATGAGAGAGCTATGAATTATTGAAAATAATCCATGCAGAGTGTGCGAACATTTCAAAATCATGAGTTGAAAAACGCTGACTCCGCGAGTTTAAATATTACAGCCGAACACAGAGCGGATCGGCGTGCTGCGTGTGCGGAACAGGCAATGGCGCCTACAAACCTAAGGGGATACTTCAAGCATTGCGCAATGCGTGAAGTATTCCCTTAGGTTTGTAGGCGTCAGTGCACGTTCCGCGCTGGCGCGCCGTTCATTAGAGGAAAAAGTGACTCGATTTAGGCTCGCTCGCTTAGATACGGCTTCGCGAATAGTGGTAACACCGGGAGAGCGATTCAGCATTGGACTTCCGTTCGAAGTTTCCGCGTTATTAAAAACGGCTTTGAGAGGGAGAAGGATTGACACATGAGAATTTATTTGCTACGAGAAGATTTTTCTCCCGTGATGGTAAACATTGAGCTGAAAACCGGATTTTTCCAGCGAGGCAGACTGAGCTCACGGAATCACAAGTCATCGGACTTGGTAGATACTCGTACTTATTGCAGCATCACGGTTTAGGAAATGCCGTGTTTGGTCCGCACTATTCGAGAAACCTTTCAGTCGCCGTTTTCATCTTTCCTGATTATTTCAACGAAATACAGCAAGAGATGACTTTTTGAACAGTGAAGAAGAAAGTTTGGTCGTATGAACTGTGAATAAGGTGTTCTATATCAACCGGACTATTCGGTTTATGTTACCACGTGCTCTGTTAGCTCCAGCCTGTACCGTGTAAAGCACGTACTAAAATCAAAAAATAGATAAACGTTGATAAAACTTTGCCACATTAGGCCTGTTGCATACTTTAGCTAGAGCAAAGAGGATGGCTCAAAAATCACGATAAGCGCATCGGAAAAATCTTGAGTACACTCCTGTTTTCAAAATCTGCGTAATTTCGTAAGAGGAGTCGTTCCAATCAACTCATGCGCACTGGGATGCTACACAATATTCAAAATGGCTGACACTTCCGCGCGCAAATCGGGAGGAACCATCGTGATCTTTATCAATGGACGGAAAATGTAAACATCAGAAAGACGCCGGTAGTTGAAAGCCCGTCTCGTCACGTGTGTTTTGTCGGGTTGGCGTCGGCCATTTTGAATTTTGTGTAGCATCCTAGTGAGCAAGGGTTGGATAGAACGACTCCTCTTATGAAATGTTCAACTATGCCGAAGTATAGTTTCTGAAGCGGGAGGCTTAAAAAAATACGCATACTTCTTACACGGATTGTGACGTCAGGAGTGCATTTCAGACTTCCCCAATGCGCTCATTGTGATTTTTGAGTCATTTTCTATAAGAAGCGAATCTTCTTTTTGCTCTAGCTGAAGGTTGCTATAGGCCCATAGCGTCTTAATCAAGCGGTCCAGCGCGGCGCCATTAGTACAAGAGTTTCAGAGCGCCTTCAATTTCTTACATGCAACACGGTCATCCCTTGCGGATGAATGGTTGCATCCAATCTTTACTGCCAAAACAGCTTGTTCAAAAAGCGGCGCGGCGCAGTGCGATAAGCACTGGAGTAATGGAAGCGCCTTCAAGTTTTCAAACGCAACTTGGACGTCCCTTGAGAACGAAAAATTACAAGTAGGGGTTGTTGACAGCAAAGAATGCGTTCTGGGATTCAATTTGTTGTAAACCACTGAGAAAGAATTTGTGTCGGAAAAACGGTACGTGCGCGAATTTTTTATCGGCTGTGCAATTCAGTTCATGTGATTGGACGCTCGGTTCTTTTATCACTGAAAAGCAGGCTGTGACAAAATACACGTTTACACGAGGAACAAAACCATTTTATTTCAACCATTACTTGCATTGAGCGAGAGGAAAGAAAAGTCAGCAGTTTTACTCACTGTAATGTATCTACACACGATGATGAATCCCTCCTGGGGATTAATCAACACATCCCACGATTTAAAAAAATACTGACAATTCAAAAAGAGAAAGAATTGCGATGCTCTGCTGTTAAAATCAGGAGGTTTTCGACTCTTTCATCCAAAATTGGAGAAAACGGCATGATAAAGCGGCAGTTTAATTAAAGATAATGAAAGCGCGGCGGAGAGAAGATGAAAAAGGAGAGGGGGGAGTTTAAAACAAAAGGGTAACACGAGGTGCGAGGAATTGTTCATAGCACGTCAAAATGCAAATGTAAGGAAAGCGTCGCAGTTTTGGGCTTTGAACGATGTCAAATCTTCAGGAAATGCAGTTTATCTCCGAGGGAAGTGGGGGCTGAATTTAAGCTAAAAAAATACATCTCATACAAAGTCAAACTTTGAACGTCCTCTTCATTTTCTGTACAGATGCGTCTGATTATTGTCGGACGTGTGGAAACGGTAACAAGCTGACTCATTTTTACACGGGGAAGTTTCAGGGATCAAATTGAGATGAAATAATCGTTCTAGAACTAGGATGGCTCGTCCTGATTGATATGATACAATTTTTCCCAATGCGGTTTTCTGATTATTATTTTTTCTTTTTCTTTTTTGTTTTTTTATACAGAATTTTTCGAAGATCCGACAACGAGGTTCGTCTCCTCGCTCGGGCGTGACTCTATTGGCTCAGTCGCTGAGAACGATGACGCGTTGGCATTGCGCGACAGCCCAAGTCTGCAGACAGCAGGGGTGGTAGCTCGAGGGTACACAGAAGGAGAGGGAGGGGTCTAGAAGGGACGGAAAATTATTTTGCTCATTAAAATAACGAGTCAGAAATGCGAATGAAGACCGGGAATCGGGAAACTACGAGCATCGGCTCAAAAAATTAGCGGTTCCTCGGCACCATACCACCGGTCCAGCTGTGTTCGTTTTTAAAATTTCCCTACTAGGTCCTCAAAAATTTTGACTTCACGTTATTTGTCTTAAGGGAAATCGTACGCTGATGAGAAAATAAGACACAAAAAAAATATATAAAGAATTAATAAATTTACTCAAAGTACCTTACTGACAATTGGACCTTGTATATAAAGCAGAAAAGAACCAAGTTACATCAACTATTGCTAAATTTAACTGAGTAATTTAAAGTTTAACAAGAGAACAGTTGTGTGGATTTCTGCGCAAATTTCAGAAAATTTTTTGCAAGGCACGCAGCGAATTCCTTAAAATTTTCAAAGGAATCCGCACAGACTTTCTCTTGTACAAAATCGAATTGCCCGGTTAAATTTGGCAATAGCTGATGTAGCTTTCCGGTTTTCCCTGACTGTGGCAACCCTGCGGAGGCAGGTTTAAATAAAAAAATGCTCCCTATCGGCTGAGCGCTTTAAAATGAAAATTCGGTGAGGGGGTCGGCAGAAAGAGAGGAGAAAGAAAAAGCCTACCTTGTGACGGGCTGAAACGGCAGCGGCTGAGCGTTGATCGGCTCCTGGGTAAGTGTCGACGATCGAGTGGAAACGGACGAGCTTGGAGGAGTGCTTGTCTTGGTGTTTGCGTGGGCACATGTTGCACATATCCACCCCGTGCAACGACAACATGGTCGAGGCGCAAGAGCGAGCAGATCCCTTGGAAAAAAGTCAAAGGGCCGATATATATCCGACGCCCACTCGCGGCGCAACTATTTCATTCCGCTCCCCGTCTCGCACTCTCGCGGTGTCGGTCGCTCTCGGAATTCCGTAAAAAGCGCTCGGCTACAGAAAAATCCAGATTCATTAAGGTCGGGGGGTGCATTGTTCGGATTCGTTTTGCGCTGGAGCAATCGCTTTCGGATTTAATCAGAGTCGACTGACTGTGAGGGGAACGAACAATTGGCTCCGATTGATTCGGAAACTTCCCGGCGATTAACCGGCCTTTCCGCGGAAAAGCTCGGCTCCCGGGCGCGGACAGGTCTTTGAAACGAGCTGTTCGGCTCACAGCTTTCCCCTCCCCTTCCCTGTACGCTTAAAAATGTATTTATACGTCGCTTCGATGGACATGTGGGAACGTCCGATTGAAATCCATGTAAGTATTTTTCATACACAAAAATTCTTCGCGCGGTAATTCCAATTCACCTCAGGACAGATGAATTTTACAACGTTCTGTTTGTCGTACTAGACTTTTGGCTGTGTACTCCAAATCGAATTTCACTTCCTGAGATAATTCCGAATTTGAGATCATGGAGAGGGAAAAAACACTAAAAATTAGTCCCGAATATAGTGAAAAACAGGAAGGTAGAATAGGGCTGGATCACAACCATTCTGCAAGGCAGAGGCGCGGCGTAAATGGCGATGTGTCGATTGTCATGCCATTAAAACTTATGGTAAAGAATCTATTATTAAGGTGTTTGCTGCGAACACCCTGTTCATCGATCCTTTTCCAAAAGTTTAAATGACAGATGAATCGATATATTGCAAAGCACGCCACGCCACTGCTGCAACGATATTAAGGCTGGAAAAAATAAAAAAATATGAGTTGAGTTACTCTGAATTAGAGAAGAATAATTTTTGTTACTCTAATACAGTATTTCTGATTTTAATATTTTGTTTCGATTTCCCTGCATAATAGTGTGCATCCAGCACTATTCTCTTCCTGTTAATTAAAAGTTATCTTTCCATAATTCCCGAGCAATTTTCTTTCCTTCGCAGAGCACTCAAAAAGTCATTTATGTTTTTCACCCTTTGATAAAAGTTTCTGGAACTCTCATTTCAAGCCACGTTTATCTAGAGGGCGGCAAAACATTGGAAACTCCTCAGGTACTAACAAAACCGACTTCGCTGAGGTGAAAAAAATACATCATGGATATGTCTAAGGGCAAAATATGTCATTGGATGGGAAAAAGGAGAAATTTTCACAGGTAGGCACGGAAATGTGATTAAATTGATATACTTCGAAGTATAGATTTATCATTACTTGATCAAAATTTGACGCCATAAACTTTTTAAATGATTACCGAGCAGAACATTCCTTAAAAAGAAGGTTTTGTTACGTGTTGAGATTACGGTGTTCCATAAACACACGGACAATAGTCTACTTCCTCATTAGCATTAAGATCAGGCTTCACACGTCTTTGATACGTTATCGAAAAACGGAAAGAGTCACGATTTCGAATCAAACTTCACACTGGATTCACTTTTCAACGTACTTGTGGCAAGAAATTTTGCTCCTTAACAAGAGCCAAGACCGAACGTTGTTTGAAAATGTGTAAAATCGGATCATTGATTTCCCTTTTCCAATTGCGAGAATCTTATTTTAAGGGTTACATGGGTTTTAGGAAAAACTTGACTACAGCGAAAGCTCAAGGAAGTCCCTTCGAACATAAAACACAGCTTCCGCGCTCTGCAGGGGCGACGCAGAACCGAGAAACTCCTGGGGTTTAGCTACCCTACGATAGAGCGCGCTATAACGTACTTCAGGGTCTGAATCAAAAGCTCGGATTTCGATCAACTTTAGTTAGCTTCCAACTACTTTCAAACAGCCGATTCCAGTTTTAATGTCGGCTTTCTAATAATCGTTGTAACTAATGTTTTCTTTAAATTATTGTAAAGATGAAAGAAAATGAAAAAATATAGAGACAATTAATACACTATCTGAATGTTTTGTGGTAGCGCATGACCCAACAATGAGTCGTCTGGTTGCATTTTGATGGTAAAATGACCAAATAACACTAATTCTACTGCCGAATTTTGAACATTTGCCTCGCTTCAATATCACTTTTTCAGGAGAATACCTACATTATTAATCATATTTGTATGAAATTTTCAGAGAGTATGCTACAATTAGCAAAGTAACATTCTGCCAGGATACTGAAAATATTATCAATACTCAGCAAGTTAAAAGGTTTAAAACAAAATAAGAAGTCTATTTCAGTGCAATGCTTCACGCTGTAAACACAAAGTCTTGAATGTTTCCGAGGAATTAAAGTGCGATTCAAAAACTTCTGATGAACACCGTTCTTAGGCTTGATAGTGTCTACAATTCTGGCTTTCCCAGTATTTACATGTATCTTCTTGGGATTTGAACCTGAACCCGAAATACGTATATGATGGTGCGAAAGTGACAAAGATAAGAAAAAGGGGGAAACTGGTACAGTGTGAAATTCTACATAAATTACAATTAAGATCATATTCAGAATTATTGACTGCAGTCCTCTCATAAGCTGCGTGGCACAATATTTATATAATATGCACCGAATAAGGGTCATAAACGACAGCTTGCATTGAGAAAAACGAGTGTATGAAAGCATTTACACTGTATTTCATTCTGTCGACTTTTGTGTCAGCTACGATAGAATGGTTCGGAAAGGGTGAAAGTTATAAATCTGCCACCAATTCAATTGCATAATCGCGAAGCCCTACGTACTCTGAGCCGTGCGACTGGAGATTTGTGCATGACTGTTAATTAGCCCTTCCTCTCCTTGCAAAATTCTCTTTATCGATTCGTTAATCGTCAACGGCTACAAAGTGCACTTAAAAAACCGCGTTGCCACGAAAAAGTATGCATGAAATGCCGCCACGGTTTCATTTCTATTGCAAAACTTGAGTTAGGTTCTGGTTCGCTTGGCAACTTGACTAACTACATGGGAAATCGTCCGGTGTCACATGAAAATGAAGAAGCAATCCGAGTCGAAATCATGTACAGTGGAAATCGGATATTACGACATCGCTTATAACGACATATCGGTCATAACGACGTGCAATCTGGTCGTACCCGTGATAGACTTCCCATTGAGTCGGTGTATTTGTGCATCGGTTATAACGACAATTGGATATAACGACCAAATCAGGCTGGTCCCTGGAGGGTCGTTGTATTCGATTCCTACTGTATTTCTAAAGATATCTTAAATTGAAAATTTCAGTTCCTTTTTGTAGATTGAATGAGGTTCTTAAAGACGCAATGAGCGACGGGGCCGTCTGTAATGAAAAATCGCTCTTTCGTGAGAGACGCGCTTCTGATTTGAGTTTCCAAAATGTGGATCTAGGAGATTTCTCTAAGTGCACCTCAGAACTTTCCACGCCTTTTGCAGAGGATACACATTTCCACTCTGAAAAGCGGATCTGCCAACTCTGTCACTCAGACATCAACTGATAAAACTTACATAGCTGCCGCGCCATAAAAGTGTGACAGATTACACGAAAAAAAAAAGTGTCAGGGGTTATTCCCTAAAATTGTGGTACAACCCCAATTTGTTGGATAATATGGACATTTCTAATTGATTGTATTATAGTACCGTAACTCAAGTTAGGGTAGTGCCGCAATATGTGGGTTAGTTACCTAATTTATTGGGGCACTACCATAATTAATTGGGGTACTACCACAATCAATTGGAAATGCCCATATTATCCAACAACCTCGTGCTTTTTTTCCGTGTACCCGCTAACGCGTCATCATGATCTTATTCCCTCTTTTTTTCAAGGAGGAATCGACTGAAAGCGCTCTAAAAACAGAAATTTGCGGGATAGTTTTTCTTATTCCACGAGCCACTAAACAAAGTATGAATTAAAACACTGTGCTACACATTTCCTCTTCAAGAGCGATACGAAATACATGATGAGAAGTTTGAAAAATAACTCTGAAACATTACGAAAGTGTTCACAATTATTTTACGTCTAAGAAAGTTTGTAACTTTTCTCCCGAATCGAAGCGACACCTCATTGAAACCCTAGAACAGAGCATTGCGAGTTCGCGCCTGTCGCCGTCGCGCCTTCAATTTTGCAGACGCAACAAGGACAGCCATCAAGCACGAATAGTTGTATCTCTGCGCCGTCATCGACGCACGTTGAGATGCCTCTAATTTGTTCAAAATTTGAGAACATTTGAAATGTGCTATGATATTTCCACATCAAAAATCATTTTGAAGGGAAAAGAATGAAAAAAAAAATTAATCGTCTAAAAATTGGTATTTTGATGAGATTTGTGTCGTGTCAGCGAATATTTTTTCGACGACTACTCCTGGAAATCTCTATTATCAATTGACCGGGTCAATTGCAGCGGCGAGGCGTGCTTTGCGATACATCGATAGATCTGTCATTCAATCCTGCGAAAAAGTATTGATAAGTAGGGTGTTCGTAACGAACACCTTAATAATCGATTCTTTCCCTTAGCTTTAAATGAAGAAATATCGATAATCGATCATTCACGACACGCCACTGGTCAATTAACTTGACTATCTCTTCTAGGGGAATTACATATGACGTATTGAGGGGAAAGAGCGTGAGAAAAAGCCAGTATGTTGTCCAAAAATGTGGGGAATTTTTTTTTACCTTAAAAAACATAGAATTATCATATGTAATACTTCAAAAACTATAACGACGGTGCAAGTCGGCAATCACATAACTCGTTTGCGGTGTCTGAAAATCTCCGCAACTATGTTATTTTTTTAAAGGAGAACAAATGGACATGATTCCTTGAAGTTTTTGCAGAATTTTCCTCTCACATAGAAGAAAAATCACGGCAGTTTTAAAGAATTACCGTTGAGTAGTTTTCCGTTTAAAAAATAAAGTATGACAGGAAGTCTGCGACGTCGCAAACCGAGTTATGTGATTGCCGACTTTCACCGTCGATAAAGATCAATGTATTAAAATACGGATCAATTTGACGCGACTTGGAACTTTGCGTGTGATAAAAGTCTTGGGCCAAGGGACAAAGGTTCCTTTTGGGTAGCGGATGAAGGCGCGGCACTTGTTGGCGAGGTCTGGAAGAGCAGGCTGTTCGAGCGCGTGCTACACCAGGAAACATCTCGTGACGAGCCATCAAGGCGCGCGCTACCTGCCCGTCAACGCTGACGCCGGAATCGATGCAATTAACATAACGACAAGC
Source organism: Bemisia tabaci (assembly GCF_918797505.1). Taxonomy (NCBI): domain Eukaryota; kingdom Metazoa; phylum Arthropoda; class Insecta; order Hemiptera; family Aleyrodidae; genus Bemisia; species Bemisia tabaci. Next base: position 78,321,317 of record NC_092793.1, read on the forward strand.
GAGAAAGCGCTTAAGATAAATTACACACTTGTGCACTTTTATGCTCACAAATAAGCTCTTTGCAACCCGGAGACTCTATAGTACGCCCCGGCCGTGACACAATGCAACAGCACTTGCGACCACTTCCCGTTGAGAGTTTCAACCTTTCCTAGGCTCTGCACGAGTGAAGGATGCCTTAAGGATACGTCGAATCGCAGAGACGTAGGTATAGCAGAGCTGTGTATTTTTAGAGGCAACTTTAAAATGTCGCGGCCAAATAGTAAAATCAGGCATTTCATCAAGTAAATAAAAGCTTTTAAAAAAACAATTTTTCACTCACTTGCGACGACTTTTTCCATTGGCAGACGCGTTTCCAGCAAAGTTTTCTGAGAAGTCACACCAGTCGCACCGAAGATGAGCCGCACTTTGCTCGGCACGCGTCTGCCAATGGAAAAAGTCGTCGCAAGTGAGTGAAAAACTGTTTTTTTAAACCTTTTATTTACGCGAGGACTTGTGCGATGATTAGCTCCCTTACTTTATTTCATCAAATGCCTGGACGGATAGTCAAATTTTGGCAGTTTACGAAATTTCGTAAAATTAAGGCTAAGAGCTTACAAGTTTTCAATATTTTGGGAAAAACAACCGCACACTTATTTTGTTTCTTCCTCTGCAAATGCTTCTAACAATGTGTTTGAATGTTACAAGTTCAAAAATTCTGTATTTTATGACTAGTTGAAAATTTCAAGTTGAACTTTTGTTCGGGAGCTAAAAACCGTTGAAAATACGCACATTTTTATAGATTTTTTTTCTTCTTACAAGAGCAATGAATTATTTTGTCTAAAATTAGCAAATGAATCAGAATTTAGATCTAAGTAAGAATATTTGACTATTTGTCTAGGCATTTGATAAAATGCCTGATTTGACTATTTGCCTGCGACATAAACATTTTACAAATGCTCCTGGCACAATTTCAAAAACCTTCTACAATCTTCCCCGAAAACGTGTTGAACACTTAACGTTTCTTGAATGCCTTTAGTATCGTATTTGAACATTATTATGCCAATTCAGAGGTGACAATGACGCATTTTAGAAACCATTACGAAGAGCGTGGCGATCAGCTCGACGGAAGAAAAAAGATCTGTCTCTTCAGTTAATAGCGAGTGATTTATCTCTGCGCTTCGATGCAGTTTGGTTGAAAAGAAATGAGCGCAAGATTATCGGACTGACAAATACGGAGCAGACGAAGTCTTTTTCATCTTTTTTCAAATCAGAGTAAATGAACGATCAAAATGAATAGTTACTTTACTTTAGCAGCTTTGAACGGCAGAATTGTATGCCATTATACAGGGGCAATTCATTGATGATTATAAATTTGAGGAAAATTATATCTCCATAAAGTAATGGTTTGGGAGATACGTGTTTTTTATGCTGGTTACTTGGCCTAAATTCCGTTAAGATCCTATAACTATCTATAAACGTCATTAAGTATCATCAGAAATCGGGCCTATAGAGAATCCGTGCTCTAGGCCTTTTAAAGTCTCAGAGATTATGACCAAGTAAGGTCTATTTCAGCAGATCTGCTTGTCAGTTAATGAACTGAGTTCGCAATATTTTTCATCACTTTTTGTTTCTGAAATAAAAATGGTAGGAAAAAAGATTTAAAAGTGCCACCATCTCCCTTATAAACACATGTAATTCAGTAGAATAGGTTTTTAATTCCTCCAATAATGGAGATGTTGCATGTGTGAGGGATTTGCGATTTGACCATTGATTCTTATATAAAAGTTCGCGAGAAACACGATGGTGCCACTGCTTTTCTCTGAAATCATCTCCCAAGCTCAAAAAAAGCTCTCAAAGTGAGTCCAAAATGGAAGGAATATCCCACCCTACCCTGAGAGTCCATTTCTACATCAAAACAAACTCTCCATGCAAAGATAGGGAGCAAATACATTAGCAAGGTTGCCGTGTTTTCAGTTTTGGAGTCCCCAAATAAAGTGGCAACCCTGCTAATGTATTTGCTCCCTATCTTTGCATGGAGAGTTTGTTTTGATGTAGAGGTGGACTCTCAGGGTGGGGTGGGATATCCCCTCCATTTTGGACTCACTTTGAGAGCTTTTTTTGAGCTTGGGAGATGATTTCAGAGAAAACCAGTGGCACCATCGTGTTTCTCGCGAACTTTTACATAAGAATCAATGGTCCAATCGCAAATCCCTCACACATGCAACATCTCCATTGTTCAATTTAGTAACCAAGGATATCCTCGTGCTCGGCTCTCTTGGTAGTTTCATTTGAAACAAGAAATTGCAAAATTTCAGACACCTGCGAATTCTCCATTCCTGTCGCGTCTTGAGACAACCAACTCGGGCGTTGAGCTTTCCCACGAAACTTCCGAACGAACACTCGTGTTTGCGTGTCGTCGACCGCTGAGCTGCTACCGCCTTTGTTCCAAGCGCCATGTTCTCGCTCAATCTGATGACTGGAATCGCTAGGCAGACCCAGGCCAGGCAAAATCGATCCTCTACCGTCTACCACACTCCTCCTCTCACTAAGGACCAAGAACCGCAGGACTCCAGCCTCGGGATATTCCGATCATCGATGAATAAAAAAACAACGGTAAAGCACAAAAATATAGCCCGAATATACCTACGAATAAATGGACTGCGTTAAACAGAAAGGAACCAAGCCACATCAGCTATTGCCAAATTTAATTGTGCAATTTAATTTTTTACATGAAAACGGTTGTGCGGATTTTCGTGCAAATTTCAGTGAAAATTCTCTATGGTGCGAAGCAAATTCCCTAAAATTTTCAAAAAAATCCGAACAAACGTTCTCTCGTAAAAAAATTTATTGTCCAGTCAAACTTGGCAATGGCTGATGTGGCTTGGTTCCTTTCTGTTAAACTCGGTCCAAATAAGGAGGGGATTAAAACATGGGTAAACACGGCTAGAACATTAAAAACACTAAAAGGCAGGACGTTTTGAGTTATTACCAGGCTCATTGTCAGCTGCAAAAAACACACAAAATAAATAAAAAATTGAGTGGCGACCTGACCCCAGCCGTTTTTACGAAACCGCTGGAATTCAGTATCGAACATCCGAGGCAGACATAGCGACCACCAACACACCAACTCAAATGTTTACTTATTTTTTGTGTTTTTTGGTGCTGAAAATGAACTGGTAACAGTTCGAAACATCCTGCCTTCAAGTGTTTATAACGTTTTAGCCTTGTTTACCCATGTTTTAATTCCCTCTTATTATCAAACGAAATGACGTTTACGGATGTGTTGTTTCTATTGAGATTCTTTTAACTATGAACCCTTCTTATACACCATGGGAAAATCTGAAATCTTATTTTCCGTCAGGATTTAAATTATTTTGGCGATTGGTGATTGTTGAGTGATGCCCTTGACTGCAAATGATGCCGAAGGGATTCAACATATACAAATAAATGTATGATTTGATCACCATTCCAGTTTTATAGGAATAAAATCCACACGTAAATGTGTAGGGCCTACAGTTAGCCTGTCTTACTAATACCCGATGCGATTTTAGCTTTCAGTGTCAAACGAAAAAATTGCATTCGAAGTTTACACGGAAAGAGAGTGTTAGGGGTTATCCCCTAAAATTGGGTACTATCCCAATTTGTTGAATAATATGGACAATTCCAATTAATTTTGGTAGTGTCGCAACTCAAGTTCGGGTAGTTCCTCAACATTTCGCTCAGTAACTTAATCTGTGCTGCCGTGCTAAGGAAGAACGCCGTATGAACCTTCGAGAGTTGGCAAACTTCTCAGAATAAAACATATATTTTTGATAAGAGTTTTGCATATTTTTCCTTGAAATTTTCATATATTTTAGATTCAATTGTAAACAAAATGATCTGAAAAATTAGAGGTAAAATATTCAAAATTGTCTCAGTAAATTCGTTTTTTATCGAGGGTGATATGGCAACGCCCGGATGTTCATACGAAGTTTTTCCTTGGCACGGTAGTGTAGGGGTATTACCATAATCGATTGGAAATGTCAAAGTTGGGACTAACACCCGCCTCTTTTTTTCGTGTAGTTACAATATTTGTGAACGATCTAAGCATCATAAAGAAAACTTGCTGCGGTTGCATACAACATTGGAGAATTTGAGTCTAGAAACATTGCAACACAGCCATGGATAAAAGAAACCCAAGAGCTTTCCGTGCTGAAACGAGTCGTTTACTCGAAAGTTTTCAAGAGACTAGGATGGCTGTCAAGTTCGACAAGGGCCAAACCTGTCTGAAGAATATTATTCAAAGGTATTGATAAAACTTCTCCAGAATGGTCGCCTTTCTGGATGCTGGAGACGCGATTTAAGTTTACGAGAGAGTCTTTTGATCTTTGGACGTCGGGAAATTTTTTGAACCTGATAAAGAAGGTGCTTGAAAAGGGAGCGAACCCAATATCTACCTGCACAGCTGTCGAGCCATCGCAAACTACCATCGTCCGCCTCTAGGAATGGATCAATTTTGCCATTCGTTAAAACAGGGTGGATTTGTAAATATTATTGGTCTCATTGTAACCACATGTCGACTGGAAAACTACTAGATCAAGCATCTCGGTTTGTAACGTTGCAGACTTCCTGTTATACTTTATTTTTTAACTGGAAAACAACACCATGCCAATTCTTGAAAACTTCCGTGATTTATCTTTACTGTGCTAAGAAAACTCTATGGGAACATGAAAAAAAAAATATCGATTTGTCGTCCTTCAAAAAATTAAAATGGGAACAAGGATTTTCTAACACCACGAACGAGATACGTGGTCTGGTAATTTTACGGTCGATATGGGGCCTCCTTGGGAAAAAAGCTGCTTAAGGAACGACTAGAAATACGACCCTAAGCCATTATATGATCAAGCGGGCTTTCGACATAGGCAAAGAATCAATTTGAAGACATCGTCAATCAGTTTCTCTATTCTTGAGATGCGACTTAACGCAAGACACAAGACACACGAATATCACGAAAAGCCAAGTCGTCGAGATGTTGCGCAAGGATTTCTAATCTAATTAATCATTCGGAACTTAGGGGCGACGAGGCGACCTTGATGTGCCGAAAACCTCCTTCATTAAGTGCGTGAGAGGGCGTGATCTGAATTTGATATCCCAGGCCTTTTTCGGAATTCTATTCCGTTGATCGAAATATCTCAGTGGATGAACATAAATTGGACGTATTTCTGCTAAAGGGAACCAAAGACGGGTGGGAAAGATAAAGTGTGTTCGTTAGTTGACGACCTTGTCATATGCCCACGGCTCATAAGTGCCACATATTTCCGTTTGTTTAAAATAAAATCCCACTTTCCCATTTCCACAAAAGGAATCATGTCCACTTTTACATTGTTTTTTATGCAGCTTTCTAGGGCACATTCCATATTTCCCACACGTCTCTAGTTCGATTTAACAGAAATACGTCCCATTTGAGTAGATCCAGCGTGAATGTCAAAGAAATATGCCTTATTTGGCTGGATTTGGACGTTACAAAAACTGAATGAAACTTAAATGAATGTTCAAAACCTACTAATAAATGGGAAACTGTTCATGCGATGGTCAGCAACTGGGACTGTTTCCTTTTAATGAAAGATTCAAAATGTTCCTGATACCTGTCTACAGTTATTTTATAGAAAAAGCAAGATTTTTCTCTAACAAAAGACCAGAACTACATTTCGATGTTGTCAAATTTCCCGTCACAAATTACATTTTTACCAGAAAAATTTTGTGTATTTCTGGGAGGTCCCCGTTTCTCTTCTGATCTCATGCAAAAATCAGAGACGATTTCGGAGGAAATTGCACTGGCACACTCTTCTGAAAAACTGAATTCTTCGAGCCAATTTCGTAATCTTGGAGTGGAGCCCTGGTAAAAAGAATCAGCCTGACGTCAGGCTATGTTTCATAAACTACCCTGAGCCAAACTGATGTCAGGCTATGTTTCATAAACTACCGTGAGTCGGACTGATTCAGGCTGATGTCGGACTGATGTCAGCCTGAATCAGTCAGACTCACGATAATTTATGAAACATAGTCTGACGTCAGCCTGGCTCACTTGTACTGGGGGTTGCGTTCTTCGGCTGGAAAACTGACAAAATATGGACCCACGATTATGAGGGCAGCCCTGCTGACCCGATGCGAGTGGATTAACCGCAATGGATGACGTCACCGAGGACCGGGGAACCTTGACAAGTGAAATCGATTGATTAGCCAGCGCCTGGAGAGGCGACGAGAGAGACAGCTGACACGCTGACGGAAAGCGATTCATCACCCGGGATAACGACCGCAAGACGAACAGAGCGGCGGCGGCAGTCACTCACAAATCGACCGGATTCCCCATTCTCGGCGATGAATCCCGTCCGACGAAATTTGATTCCTCCTTCGCCTCCGCGAGTTCGCGCCCATCCGACGACGACTCGGCTCCGACTTCCCCGCTTCCGAAAGGGGATGAGCGGATTCGAGCCGGGGCGACGCACCGTGGAGCCACAGATGGAAAGTGAAATTTCAGGAGGCTCGAATAAATACAAAATTTGAAATTTCTTAATTTTCATCGGAATCCTCTCTATTCTTGTAAACTTATTTTAAAAACGCTCAATGGACGGGGCGAGGGAGGGGAGGAAGACGGTCGATGGGCTGGGGCGAGGAAGGGGAGTTCAAAGTCCAACTCGGGCAATTTCAACTTGTTCGTCCGGGTGATTTCGACGATTTCGCTGGCCGCGAAGCGACCTATAGGGGTGCGCCTGCAGCGTCCAGGGGGCGGAGTCCGAGTCCCCTGGTTATTAATAAAACCTTCGGAAGTCCGGCAAGCGCTTCAGGTGATCCGCTCATTGATGCGGCGGTACATGGTACCATAATGAGGCACTTTACACAAAGGGCACTAAGGGAAGCTTAAGGAGGAATTTAGCTCCAACCTAACCTCTAAACCGAATGAGAGCATTTGCAGCGCGTGAATATTTAAGGCTTGAGGTGAAAAAGGTCAAAATCTAGAATCACTGCTTCCAGGCATTTCTTGGCCTCCTGAGTGCATCCCCAAAAGTTTCAATAAATTTAATGAAATTTTCCATCTCTGCGTGGAGCAAGTCAACCCTGGTGAAAATTGGCGATAAGAGCTGCTTTTCAAAATACCATAGGAATTCTTATAGCCGGCTAAAGAAGGCTTCAGAAAATCATATAGCTGGCTGTAGAATGTGGAGAAAATCATACGGCCGGGCTATACGAAGCGATAAAAAATTATGCAGCTGGGCTATAGTTCCTATAGCTAAGCTTTACATTTTATCGCCTGGCTGTTGCTTTTTCGCCATCGATTATAAAAGGCTATAAGAAATTGTGTAGAAATTCGTGTGCTTTTGAAATCATTAAGTTTGATACGGAACTACCTTAATATTTACAAAACACACATTATATTTTACTTTAATACATCTTTTTTTCATCAATTAAAATGAGAATAATCCATACAGGATGTGCAAACATTTCAAAATCATGAGTTGAATAACGCTGACTCCGCCAGATTAAATATTGGAGCCTAACACAAAGCGGAGCGGCGACGCACTGGCGCCTACAAACCTAACAGGGACACTTCACGCAGTGCGCAACGCGTGAAGTATCCCAGTTAGGTTTGTAGGCGCCAGTGCGCGTGTCGCGCTGGCTGCCCGCCTGCCACGCCGCAGCGTGCCACGGCGCTTGAGGCAACTATTTCACACCAGAGGTATTGCACAGTATCACACGAAACTGAAGGCGCTCTAATGTAGGAATGGTAGGCATCCATCAAGAGTACGGAGCTTTCCTCGCAAAATAAATCAAGATACTACGGCCCGACAAGAAAGCAGTATTCCAAAAACTCACCAAGTCCTAGCATCCGTAATTAGTAACGTTTAGCCATCGGCTACAAAAGGCTATAAGAAATTGTGTAGCCGACTACAGAAGCTATTGGAAATCTTACAGCCGGCTGTAGGTCTATGGTATGTTGGAACACAGATTCTAATGCCAATTTTTATCAGGAATCGGGAGACATTAGGTGTAAACTTTAAAAGCTGGTACTTTTGTCAATGATTTCATTGATTTTCCTCGTATGATTTTCATCAAGAGGCGCTGGCACCCCTGAAAAATCACAGTTTGAGGAAATGACGATTAAAATTTACAGGCTAGGTCACAAAATTCAGATGTAAACTCTCCCGGTGGACCCCTCCACTGTGCGGTGCGAAGAACGACAGCCACCCGAGCCGCCCTCTTCCCGTCCCGCATCTCGGAGCCCGCCGCTCGCGCCCTCTGTCGGCGCGGGCCCGAGATCCGCCGGAAATTGAAATCCGGAACTTTCGCAGCCAATTCCTCGGACGAGATTTATGCGCAGTTCTCGGCCCCTGCGATTCAATCTGACGGATTCGGAGCGGCCCGGCCGACGTTCTACCACCACCACGTTCCACGGGTCCGTCATTGGCGGACCCAGCAAATTGGCAACACTGTTTTATCTCCATTTAAAACCATTGAAATGTATCGATTCTCAGAGGGACTAGGCCACCACGTTCCACGGGTCCGTCATTGGTGGAACCAGCAAATTGGCAACACTGCTTTATCTCCATTTAAAACCATTGAAATGTATCGATTCTCAGAGGGGCTGGGAGCTTTAGTAAGAATCGATTATTCAACACGGTTTTAAATGAGGAAAGCCGGTGTTGCCAAATTTCCGGATCCGCCTCTGGTGTCCAGCGTCCGCCAACTCCGGAGAAGGACAACCTAACAGGCTCACGTTTTCCACAGCCAAAACGATGCAGAGTTTCCTGATCGTCCCATCGATGATATGCGTTCCGCGGCACTTACGTGGGTCATCAAAAAAATAAGTTTCTCCGGTTAATGTCTTCAGAACCAAGAGAGAGAAATCAAATCAGTAAAGAGGTGATACCTCAGCTCTCAGAAACATTTGGATGTTTAGACCATCGACTATGCTATAAACATTTAAAAAAGTAATGAAATGTCAAGAGAAATGGCGAAAAAGATGGTGATGGAAGCACTTTAGTAAACAGTATTTCATAGGTAACAAACGGTCGACCTCCGCGCTGTAAGAAAAAGTGACCAATGTTTTGTGTTAACGTAAGAAGTAAAACACGAAGCAACAAGAGCTGTTGGTTAATTTTTCTTGTGTTAGTTTTCGTTACGTCAAATCGACCAAATCTTTGGGTTAAAGCGACTGGATCTTTGAGTTGAACGTCTGCGACCTCGTTTAAAACTGGGCGCCACTCCCCAAGATCGAGCTTGAATCGCGTCGGTGATCGCACCAATTCTGAGTAACAGTGAGGAAAAATAAGCACAGAAGTTCCACAGGACACTTCCCTCATTCTCAGATGTCTCAGAGCAACCTACGGTGTGGGACGATCTAACACAAAATTGTGTTGGGCAACCACGTCCTTTGGGTTGATCTGACACCAGAAAACAACACAAAGGGACACTAGACAAGAAAATTTTGGACTGTGCACTCTTTTTCTTCAAAATAAATAAAGGACGAATAAAAAGCCATGGTTACATATTTGTCTTATCTTCGAGACATCCGTATATTTGTAAGTGTGCTACTATGGGTCCCTTTTTTTTTCCTTTTCTTCTTTTTTTCACCCATTTTTGTCCCTGAAGGGGAGTAAACATGTAAAAGTCCGACTCCCTTCCTAAGTCCCCACATAATCTCTGATTGAATGCGATTCAGTTTTCCAATTTCGACCCTGTGTAGATGACCGCAGACAGAAAGATGGAAGAGGACAAGCAAATAATGCTCATGTTTGGTGTAAAATAAACGAGCATCGATAAAACGCTCACTTTGATTTTGACGTAACGAATAAACGTTGAGTTATGAAATGTATCGAGAATATCCCAGAGTGCGAGTCAGTGACCGATCCTTCATGAGAACAGCTGCAGAAAAAGTTGAGTGATGGATTGAGTTTTTGAGTGGCACGTGAAAACATTGGACCACAGTTTCTACTTCTGAGAGTCATTTTGATTTGTTGGTAGGGTAAATCTTCCCTTTGGTAGATAGTTGTAGATAGATTTTGAACCCATTCATAGAAGCCGGGTGCACTAAAAACCAGAATTTCTTGTCACCTATCGTACTCCGAGAAAATAAATTTGTCTACAGATACTAGACTTCGGTTCAAATTGGATACCAAACTTTTTCGATCTATACAGCGTGCTAAGGAAGAACGCCGTATGAACATTCAAGAGTTGCCAAATTTCCTTCGATAAAATGTTTATTTTTGAGGAAAATTGTGAATATTTTCCTTTGAAATTTTCAGACGTTTTAGATCAAATTGCAAACAAAATTATCTGAGAAATTGGTAGACAAATATTCAAACGTTTTCCTAAAAATTAGTGATTTGCCAAGATAAATTTGGCAACGCCTAAGGCTCATACGGCGTTTTATCCGAGCACGGCAGCATAGGTAACCGGACTTTTCGGCCAAAAAGTGGTTGTCGGGTGTCTGATTGGCCGAAAAACATGCTTGGGAAGATCAAGCGGTCACGCACTACCCTCATTCAATGCTGACTCTTATTTTCTCTTTGCAATTAGTAGCCTTGATACGTAAAGTATGTCATGAAAAAGGGGAGGGTTTCGGGGTCAAATAAGTAGAAATAAGCAAATCGTCCATATGAGTGAAAAGGCGGGTAGAGAAATCCTGTTATAGAACTCTATGATTTTAAGTAGAAGCCGTATGAATGGAGATCTTTTTAGATACTTCGAGTACTGTAGACGGAAATGAACACAACAGATGCTGATAAATGTTGTGAGTTGAAATTTGGCAAGGGCATCCACTATGTACGAAAATGAGAGCGCGGTGAGAGTTTTGAACTCTTGCACATTCGGTTGACGGAGGGTATTTTTCAACGGCGCGGCGCGGTGCTCTCGTCTGTTTGCTTTTTTTCTCCTCGACTCTCAGATTTATTCAAAGGCTCTTTTGATTGCGTCCCCGTACGAGGGCTCTGTTTACATCTCTGTTTTCGCACGGAAATTCGAGAACGACCACCTTACAAGAAAGGGGGAGCTTGGAGATGTTCAAAGCCTTTGGTTGTAAAGTGGTGAAGGTCCAGCTCGACGTAAAATTTTTCCAGTCCGCAGCGGGCTGATTATTGGAATCCATAGACAAAGCGATAGACAAAGAAGACGTAGGGAAAATTAAGCGATCCTATATTGGTTAAAACGGGTAGTTGTTACAGACGAAGGAGGAAGATGATGGACTAACTACACACGGAGAAGAAAACTTCGTGCGTGGGACCCGAAGTTTACGTCATATGGATCTCTGAAGTTTTCGGATTGAGCATCTGAACACTTTAGATCTAGCTGTCGAGGTTCGGATCACACATCTGGAACTTCAGTTCTTACATCTGAAGTACTTCGGTTTTCACATCCGAATAACTTCGGTTCTCACATCTGAAGTACTTCAGATGTAAGAACTGAAGTTTCAGATGTGTGATCCGATCATCGACAACTGGATCTAAAGTGTCCAAATGCTCAATCTGAAAACTTCAAAGATCCATATGACCTAAACTTCGGGTCCCACGCACGAGGTTTTTTTCTCCGTGCAGGGTCTCTCTAGGGTTGCCGTTAGTCAGTCTATTACCTACTTCTATTGTAACCACCCGCTTTCACCAATAGGATCGCTTTATCTTCAATTTGCCGTCTTTGTCTATAAGTTTCAATAATCATCCCGAATCATTTGAATAATCAGCAAATGAAAAGTGAGGGTTTCGTTTTGGAATTCATCGGGAGGGAGGGGAGGGGGTCGCGAGGACCCGGAAAAATTTGTGCGGAAAGACCCAACGAAACTCCGTTACACCACTGAGAAGATTCCAGTGGCGCGGCGTGCTTTGCGAAAAATCGATTGATCTGCCATTCGAACCTATGGAATGGGATCGATAAATAGGGTGTTCGCAACGAACACCTTAAAGATCGATTCTTTACCATAGCTTTGAAAGAGGAAGTATCGATGATCGACCATTCACGCCTCGCCACTGCAATATTCTTGGAAGGGATCCAAAACCTCAGTGGAGAATTTACATTTCCGGCGCCGGTTAATTAGTAGCTTTAGGTTAGCGCTTCGAATCTGGGGTAATCAGATCGATTCCGATGCCGGAGAAGGAGGATTGTAAACTCAGGAAAATATTTCAATTTGCTCGATGTTTGAATGCAAATGGCGTTTATGATTAAAATTCGGTTTCATGACCCAAAGAGCTGAGATCGACTTGTTAAAATAGTGATAATTTATGCGCAAAGGCGCTCCTTCATTTCATTTACGGAGCTAAATTGATTATATTTTGTATGCAAATTATAAAATTTTTCCGCAAATCTTTGACTAATACTCTTAAATGTTATATATATATACATTAAGAAAAATAAAGAGGACACACATTTCCTTCCCATCGTCTTTTTTCCCAAACGCTGTATTCACACTTGAAAAAATAAAAAAATCTATTTTTGCCGCTTGAATCAAGGTTGATGTTGATACATATAAGATGCTTTTTTCCTTAACTCAGGCCTTATTTCTTGTTTCTAGAGAAATTTAGCTTGAATCTTAAAATTAAAAAAAACTTTTTGGCGACGAATTCAAGAATGATCAAGCTTGGGCCAAGCATTTTTTCTACAATACACGTGTATGCGAAAAGACACATTTTACAAGCAAGTTTCTGTGCTTGTGAGGAGGGAGTAAAAGATGCAGAGGGGGAATGTTAAACAAAAGTTTGTTAGAATTTTTTTTTTTATTTTTACGTGCAACACTCATATTATCGCGAGAGTATACTCCGCGGTAGACAAAAATGCAATAAATGCAACAGTAATCTCTCGTCTTTTAATGCGATACGAAGTTGGTAATAAACTGAAATGGAATGAGGTAATGAGATAAAGAGTCGTCCGGCCATAAAATAATAATAAAAAAAAACCTGGAAAAGTATGACAATAAATAATGTTAAATAGTTCGTTCAATGAGTAGGAAGGCGGGAAAAACAAATATGCTCTAAAACAAACAATAGACGAGAAGGGATGGAACTAAAGGCATAGGTACACTCGCTAAGTCAATACGCGATAAACGATGACTACTCTGATAAAAATCACCGGCAAATGTACATGATATAAATATTTGTTCCCGAAGGCCGCCTAAAATACGAGCTCTCTCCTGTGACATCACCACTACTGTTGGAATTCGATAGGGTGGGCAGAGTGCTCTCCTATATTTGCCAACCTCCAGTTTATGATGGAAGGACATAGGATACACCGACTGCTTCCGCCAAATGATTATTTTTAAAAGCTAGATATTGTAGAATATCTTTGAATTTGATTAATTTGAAGCAGATGGTATTCGGAACCGTTGGAGTCCAGTGGTGATTCTCGAAAGTTGGTAACACTACCAACACGCATACTGTTAGTTGAGATAGAGTCCCTTTATACTGAGAGTTAAGACAATGTGAATCCATTTCTGATTGGTTGCCGTATTTTAGGCCTCCACAGTGTCACAAATGGGAATAAAGATTACACTTTCACCAATTGCAAAGATTATAATCTGGAATGGACCGAGGAATTACGGGTTCAACGAGGAACAAACGAAATGAGAGAAGGAACGGAGAAAGGAATTTGAGAAGGAGCCGATCAAAGATTATGAAAAACTTTCAATTTGTTTAATCTTTATTCCCGTTTGTGACTCCATGAGGGGGGGGGGGGGGGGGTTTGTCTTGACTCTCAGTATATAGGGACTCTAAGCTGAGGCAGCTTGCTTCGCCTAAAATCGATATTTTCCGTTGGTTTAAATGGAGGAAAAACAATGCTGCCAACTTGTGAAAGCGCCACCGTTGGCACCAACTCCTATTCCCTCCGACTCCCGGACGTGCATGTCTATCATGACTTCCTGCAGTCTGAACGAAGAAAAGCAAGTCAAGGGAGCAAATGAAAGCGCCTTCAATTTAGACAATATGCAATCTGGGCTACTAGGGAGTCGAAATAGTTGTATCATACAAAGAAAAACAAGTCAAGAGAGCAAATGAAAGCGCCTTCAATTTAGACAATATGCAATCTGGGCTACTAGGGAGTCGAAATATTTGTATCATACACTAAGATTATAGAGCGCGGTATTATGAATGAGACACAGGATTGAGTGCAGGCACAGTGGGATCGCAAAACATGTCGGGACAAATCTTAATATTCTTTTCTTGTCTATAGACTTGCACCATCAAAACATGATTCTGGAACTAGCGCAACTCAGCTGAAGAATGGGGATTGCGTGGTTCGAAAGAAATGTTGGTTTATAAATCATAATTAAATGGGGGGGGGGGGAGACGATGAGAAAAAAATGGAAAAAATGCTCCTGAATTTCAGTTGATTTTTTTTTTGTTAAAGTGTGTGCGGCAGTGAATTTGAAGGAGGTAGGATTGCCAGATTGTGCCATTAAATTGAGATGTTTTACATAAGTGTAAAGGGTGAATAATGCTATTATTCGGCACAATCTGACAACGATGGAAGGGGGGATGGGAGGATCACTCTTCAAATTCCCGAGAAAGAGATCGGCGGGGGATTCTTTGACGGGAAGCTCTCTCCTGTCTGAAAGAGGAATTTTAATTACAGAACAGATGAATAGATGCACCTCGTTGGCAAGACCTTATGATTCAAAAGCAGCGAGCACCGAAAAGGTAGGTGATTCTTGAGGCACTTCGTTGCACGATGGGAAATGAACGATCAATATTTTAGAACCCGGAAATGATGGAATATTCTGTTGGTAGAGAGATCGGCACATTACCGTAAGTCGATCATTACACCATGCAAGCCCGTAAATGGCAGGTCAGAACTTTTCAAGGACCCGTCTTTTAGTTGCCTTATAAGTGCATTAGAAGAGCGTTTTAAATTTTTTCATTGATAAATGAGAAGCGGCTCGAAAATTTATAGGGATACCCTAGATCGCGTGTCATATTTGGACATGATTATTATTTCCCAGACAAAACATATAAAGCGATGAAGTCCTAATTTTTAAAAGGAGTGGGACAAAAGAATTCGACGGCATAGGTCCGGAATCACATATCTCATTTGCGGTGTCTGAAAATCTCCGCCTCTATGTTACTTTTTTAACGGAGAACAAATTGACATCATTCCTTGAAGTTTATGCAGAATTTTCTTCGCACGGGGAAAAAAAATCACGGCAGTTTCAAAAATTGCCGTTGGGTAGTGTTCCGTTTAAAAAGTAAAGTATGACAGGAAGTCTGCGACGTCACAAACCAAGTTATGTGATTGCCGACTTACACCGTCGAATTAGACTGAAAGGTCATGCAAGTACTGCGTAAGCCACTTGGAGGAGGGGAGAGGGTCTGAGCTTGCCTGATCGTGTCCTACGAGGGGGAGGGGGGCCTTTCAAGCTAAGTTTAGCAAGTGCTAGTGGTAGTAAATGTGTCCTAACATCACAGACCATTTATACCTTTTCCGCCATTAAAAAGAAGAGAAAAAATTCGATCAAAATAAATATGTTACCTGTTTCCTTAGTTTTTATGTTAGGGCTTTCTTTGTCATTTAATGTGAAATTTGGGAACGCGGTTTCAGGCCAGCCCTGCAGAATTCAGAAGAAGAAGGCGAGAGGTTATCTTATGGGTGCCTCCCGAGGGAGGAAGGGAGAAGAAAGTCAAAAAGTCTGTTAAAATGCCTCACGTAATACTTGAACGGCTCCTAAAATGGTACTTTAAGATCGAAACAAGGCAATAATGAAGCGCAGGATATTCGAGAGCACATTATTTCAGGGGAACGAGGTTCGGGTCGAGAGGCGATAAAATGGAAAACTTTGAAAAAGGTACATCAGCTTAGAAACTTGTCACAAGCGAACCGACATCACTGAACTAGTTATAAAACTTTTTGCGAGCCCAGTTCCTCCTGCGGATGTTTCGGAAGCCTAAAGCAATCTTCAGTGAAAAGGAGATCAAAACGGAAAAGTTGCTGCCTGCAGTTACTTAACCCCAGAGGGCTGAAACTCATCAGATATTCTTTTGTCTTAAAAGCAGAGAGAATTATTTATCAATCTGACGTGCATTCAATACATGCGATTAATCTACTACGTAACTTGAGGATCTCTACAATTTTATGAAGGGTTTGGATGGATCTGTTTAAAATTGGTAAAATTATGAATTCATCCGAGAATAGATGCTTTTCTTACGACAAAATGGCGACTCATAAATTACAAATGTCCAATCGATTTCAAGAAAAAATTGATATCATTAATTACTTGATTTTATCCATAACGTGATTTCTTTGGATTTTTTTATGAACGGCCAGTCTCAACGTTTCTAAGTTTGAAACTTGCAGATTTACTCGCATGTCCAACAGCCAGAAATTATCGATTAATAGATCGATCGACAATCAAATGGCTCTCCGAAGTGCGGAAGAACCACCTTCAGACAACATCAGACAATAGTTAGAACTGTCAGCGTACATCACCGTTTGAAGTGGGAGGTTAGGCCGCGTCACAGGGATTCCGATATGCTATCTTTCATGCGGCATAATGCACCCCTTTGCCCTCAGGAATTGCCTCATAACTTAGGATCACGGCGCCAAAATTGTGACACATCATCATTCACACATCTCGTAGCATGTATCACGCTGAATGCTATTTTACGATGCACCAAAAAGCTATTTTATGTTCTACATAAAAGGAAAAAAGCTCGGAGAAAGTGTATGCACACCATAAAGCTTCGTTCACATTGGATTCTCACGGCGCATGAGGCAGGTATTCGCCGTGGAGGTAAGAAGTAACTCCTGAAGAACTTTCAGGAAGAGGGACGCGTTAAGCAGAGAAGAACCAAGCCACATCGGCTACTGCCGAATTTAATGTTTTACATGAAAACGGCTGTGCAGATTTTGGTGCAAACTTTAGTGAATTTTCTGCATGAGACGAAGCAAATTCCTTAAAATTCTCAATGGGATTCGCACAATCGTTCTCTTTAAAAGTTAAATTGCCCAGTTAAATTTGGCAATAGCTGATGCGGCTTGGTTCCTTTCTGCTAAACGCGATCCAATTAGTAGTCACTCGAACGGCCCGGCCCGGCGGCGCCGACGAGGGGCCTTTCAGAGGCCGAGGCACTGCGCGCATAAAGAACGATACATGCGGCTCAATTCAAAATCCGCGATTTTGAATTACGGCGTTCATAAGAAATTTGGCAACATCAAATTATCCATGTGCTGTCTTTCCCGCAGCACGGCTACCGCTAATGCACTAGAAGTGACAAGGAGCCCAGAACTTTCTATCGAATCCAAGTTGAAGAAATGATGTGTACAATTTCAGGATTGGCGCGCCTTCAATTCGAGTGATACTTCCAGCTTTGCCGGAGAGTTAGTTTAGTTGCGTGACCTAACTTAACCCAACCTGACTGTTGCGATCGGTTCCCGAGCTTTGTGCCCGATCAGAATCATAATAGTTGGGCATATTCAGGGGAAACATAAATTCCCTTGTTTTCCAGTTGGGATTCAGGGGTGGGGGGGTGGTGTCAAACAACCCCCCCCCCCCTTTTACCTTTCCCCACATTTTTTCTTGCTTTTTTGCGGCTGTCATTTGAGCTCATCCAACTATACCACGACTTTTATGTAAACTTGCCAAATACACGAACAGGAATCACGTCAGTGTTCGCGGAGGTCTATATGCTTTCTAATCACGTTTGAGAACATAGTGCTCCCTAGAGTGTTGCCAAATTTAGTACATAATTCGGGACAAGTCTTATGGGACGACGCGCATACTTAAAAGGGCGAATAGCAATACTCTTCCGGATTGATTTGTAAATAAAGACGTTGCAACGGCAACGTGGAACTCCTGATAAAGGCTTTGAGGAGCTCGACTTAAGTGCTTTTCCGGCGCTAATTTAAAGTTAACAGCATTTAATTTATTTACTAGACGGAGCCCTGGGATTCGTGGACGGGTCGGCGAGGAAAATCCGGCATTAGGGGAATAAAAAGTATTTTGTCTTGAGTGAGACGCGCCGCGGGAGAGTGAGCCTCGGAGCAGTTAAACTTAACCCAATTTCAGTTGATACTTAATTAGGATCGTTAACGTAACACCACTGGCAGAACGCAGAAAGTACTCTCAGAAAGGTCTGGGCACTTTCTTGTCAAACGAGCCGGAAGATCTTAGTTTCAAATTGGGCTGCACATGTAGTTCAAAGCCTCCGCCAAAAGTAAGTCTTAATTGATGGCTCGATATCGAGATCTTATCAGAAGCACTGGAAAAAAGGGCAGCTTGGATCTAGAGTCCAGATTCTTAAAAGCATTGACAAGGAAAAATACTCTTGATTCAATCGGATTTTTCTTTGAATCGAAGAGAATCCTCTTGATTTAAGCGAATCTCCTTTCGATTCAAGTAAAAATCCGATCAAATCAAGAGTATTTTTTCTTCTCAATGCTTTTACGAGCCTGGACTCTAGATTCAAGCGACTGTTTTTACCAGTGAGCGTTCAGAAAAAAAAGAAATGCCTGCGGTGCGGTCCGATGGATCAGTTGCGCTAGTCGCAGAATTGTGTTTTGATGCACGGTCCTTGTATATCAGATCCATAAGAATAATAAGAAGGGAGAGAACAAGATCCAGAGAAAGAATACTAAGATCCATGTAAACAGCAAACTTTCTACATTCAATATTGATTGAGATATTGCGCTTTGAAGTTCGATTTATGACGTCATCCACCGCGGTAGTGAAACCCTTGGTTTCTACCACCTTGCTTTCATCAATCAGTTAGACACACGATTGTACTGGGTACTCAACGCGCAACTCGGATAAAAGCGAGGTGAAAGGAACCAAGGGTGTCACTATTGCGGTGGTTGACGTCATAAACCGAATATTTCAAAGCGTGAAATCTCGATCAATATTTAACGTAGAGAGTTTGCTGTTTGGATGGATCTTGTTATTTTTAGCTGATCTACAATGATCAAGCACCAAAATACGATTCTTTGACCAGCGCAACCCGACATATTTTCGGAATTTTGTGCTTGTCGACTGCATGAAACAAAATTAAGGTGAATAAACCTGTTTAAATGATCGCCAATTTCGGTTTTTTATGGTAAAACTTAAAATTAAAATAATAAGTTTAAACCAAACCATGATGCTTTTCATTAATTATCATTACAATTTTCATTAATTATCACTTAACGAATAGCATCGTCGTTTGTTTTAAACTTATTATTTTAATTTTAAGTTGTACCGTAGATATAATAGATGCTACTTGTTCAATCATGTTTGTTTAATTTCGTTTTGGTTACGATGGCCTCATTGGGAGGTCTTCATCGGGTCGAATAATCGACTGGTTGTCAGCCAGTGAGAAAGAGCCTTCTAGATTATTTTCGCCAAAACGATATATGTAGACGACCAATCACGTGGCTCCGTTGTACCTTAGTATTCTTGTCAAGGACTTCATGAACAATGAATGGTCTGATTGACGTTAATTTCTCACGTGGATTCTTCTCAAGATTTCTTTCGGTTAAAATTTCAAAAGCAATTCACGAAAGAAATCTTTCTTTTTTTTCTTGCTAAACATATTGGTCTGTATCACCATGCGATTTTGGAGCTGACTTACGAAAGTAGCTCGTGGGTCGCTAAAATTGATTTCTCTCCTATTGACTGAGAGATATTCTGCGGCTGCCTGATGAAAAAGCACCGATGGAAGATGCAATCGTAGCGGGATGTGGAAAACGAAGCACGCGATGACCTGACAGTACTCCGTCAAAATTTAGAGGTGCATTTCCAAAGAGAAAGCTCTCTCCGATGATGATTTGACGGGATTAGATTTGAGCACAATCTAATTTCACATCTATATTCCCCCGAACGAGATCGTACCAAAAACCTGAGACTCACAGAAGCCTAGATATCAAATTAATTCCCAAGAGAGGGTTCACTGCCGATGATGCCCTGTCTATCTCCCGTTGTTGCTAAATTGCGGACATTACTACACATCGTTGATAATTTAACAACGCTAAGATCTTGTGAAAAATGTCCACAGTTCATTCAAGACCTTTCTGTAAGCAAGCCTCTAGAATCCAAACGCATTAATTTTGGGGTGGACCCGACCCGGCTTATTCACTTTACACGGTGTCTAATTTCCTCTCATGGAAAAATTAGCTACGTTTTTCGTTGGACTTTTGTGAGTATATTCTTTAAAAAGTATAAGGAAAATTCGCAGAGAGTTTACAGCATAGTTCTTCTTACTGCTGTTGTAAAAATATTTTAAATATTGAACATGGGAGGCATTCGTACATTTTAGAATGCAGATAGACTGACACAGATCGAAGCTGTCCGTCTTTCTCTTTATTTTATGACTGTGACAGCCCTGTTTATGTGCTCATTCCGATTTTAGCATAGACAACTATACGATACCGTACGTAAAGTGTGAATAAGGATTATTTTCGTAAATTACATGAGCGAATAGTTTTTGAATATTTGATGGTCGAAAAGTACCACACATCATCGGAAGCGCAGAGAGAGAGAGAGTCGCAGAGGGGAAGAAGGGAGACTATATCGATGGTGAAACTACCAAACCACGTATCTCGGTTGCGGTGTTTAAGAATCTACGCTCACATTTTATTTTTTTAAAGTAGACCAAATCAATATCATTCCTTGAAATTTTCACAGAATTTTTTCCGCACGAAGAGGAAAAATCAAAGAAATTTTCAAGACTGGGCGTTCAGTAGTTATCCATTTAAAAAATAAAGTATGACAGGAAGTCTGCGACGTCGCAAACCGAGATACGTGGTTTGGTAGTTTCACCGTCGATATGCTTTTCACCACAGAATATTTGAAACCTTAAAACACTGTGAAAAGTCCAAAGAATCTGATGACGTTATAACTTCGACGCGGAGACCGGAAAGATTCAAGTACCTGTAAGTTCCTGTCCTTCCTCGAGCTGTTGAGGCTCAATACGAGAGTCATCTCGAAAATCACACTCATTTGCAAACTTTCGGCACGATATAACAAAAGCTGAACAACTTTGTTTCAAGACTAACAGAGCGAGGGGAGACGACCGCAACAAAAGTGTAATCAAATACTGAGCTTTCTCTCGAAACGTTTACACAAAAGTCACGGGCGAGTAAAAAGTTTCCTTGCTGTCACAACTTCGGCCAAAGTTTCCCGACCGCGATGAAAAACGGTTTATGAGCATCTGTCACTTTTACTCTTATTTGTTTCATTTTTAACATTTCGAATGTTTCATACGTGCCTTGATCGGGACTTGGGTGCCAAGCCCGGGCTGAGCTCTGTCTTGTAACGACATTAAAAATGATCCAAAAGCAACTTCAGTTACTTCCTTTATTTTCAAAAATCCAGTTTTTGCAACTTGACGGTATTCCCAGAGAAGAGGGCTGCGTGAAAGAGGGTTATTCATATAGGCGAAAAATGTACCCAGCCCGGAATGTACGAAACTTTGTGGGCTGATAGTACTAGTTGAGAGAGGCTTATCCCTAGCTCCGTTTTTGCAGGAACCCCAGGGAAACAGCGTTGCCATTTTTTAAAGTCGTAACCTTCAAACATCCATAACTTTCGCAGAAATGCAGTTACAGAGCTCGTATTTATACCAAAAGATGCAAAAAATTACGCTCTATCGACCTATGCCAAAGAAATTTTAATTTAACTCCGTTGTTGCCACGTTTTGGCCATTTTTTTAATTTTCGTAATTATTTAAAATCACGTTACCGCCTAAAAAAGTGTTTGCGGTTGGTGGAGATTGAATAAAAACATGTCAGAATTATTGTTCGTTTGATTCCGCATCCATCGATATATTATACTTTTCTGAGAGACTTAGGGAACACGAGTTATGGCGATTTGAAAATTCGGCAACACGCCCGATACCCCGATATTGACGCTCGTTTAGGTACGTTTCGCAACTCCGTGTTAAAGCAAAACGCCTAGACCAAACAAAATTCGAAAAGTCAGTTCATATTTTGCGCTTTTTTGAAACTTTCACATGATTTTTAGGAATTCAAGTAGCGGCGGTGTTGCCGGTTTTCAATGAAAACCACCGCTGCGATCACAATTTAAAGCAGTACTCATTTAATCTTATCCAGCTACATTTGTTAACCTAAACTGACCATTTGCGACATGGTGTTGACAACATTGCCTAATTTCCGTCGGAATTCGCGTAGAGGCGGGGTTGCCAGTTTTCGTAGAAACCGCCACCGCAATCAAAAAAAAAAAAGGTATTACTTCTTTAATCACGTTCAGCCTTATTCTGTAGTTGGAATTGTTTATTTATCGAATCGATGGTCTCCTCTATCTCTCCGCAACGGCAGTGGTGACCGACAGTAACGAGATATCGAAATTTAAAGCTACCGAATCACTCAAGCGGTTCGATGAGTAGTTTTGGCGAGGGGCCTAGATCCATTGCTCTTGATCTCTATACAATATCGATATCTCGGCACTGTCAGGCACCACTGCCGTTGCTGAGAGATAGAGGAGACCATCGATTCGATAAATAAACAATTCCAACTACAGAATAAGGCTGAACGTGATTAAAGAAGTAATACCTTTTTTTTTTTTGATTGCGGTGGCGGTTTCTACGAAAACTGGCAACCCCGCCTCTACGCGAATTCCGACGGAAATTAGGCAATGTTGTCAACACCATGTCGCAAATGGTCAGTTTAGGTTAACAAATGTAGCTGGATAAGATTAAATGAGTACTGCTTTAAATTGTGATCGCAGCGGTGGTTTTCATTGAAAACCGGCAACACCGCCGCTACTTGAATTCCTAAAAATCATGTGAAAGTTTCAAAAAAGCGCAAAATATGAACTGACTTTTCGAATTTTGTTTGGTCTAGGCGTTTTGCTTTAACACGGAGTTGCGAAACGTACCTAAACGAGCGTCAATATCGGGGTATCGGGCGTGTTGCCGAATTTTCAAATCGCCATAACTCGTGTTCCCTAAGTCTCTCAGAAAAGTATAATATATCGATGGATGCGGAATCAAACGAACAATAATTCTGACATGTTTTTATTCAATCTCCACCAACCGCAAAACCTTTTTCAGGCGGTAACGTGATTTTAAATAATTACGAAAATTAAAAAAATGGCCAAAACGTGGCAACAACGGAGTTAAATTAAAATTTCTTTGGCATAGGTCGATAGAGCGTAATTTTTTGCATCTTTTGGTATAAATACGAGCTCTGTAACTGTATTTCTGCGAAAGTTATGGATGTTTGAAGGTTACGACTTTAAAAAATGGCAACGCTGTTTCCCTGGGGTTCCTGCAAAAACGGAGCTAGGGATAAGCCTCTCTCAACTAGTACTATCAGCCCACAAAGTTTCGTACATTCCGGGCTGGGTACATTTTTCGCCTATATGAATAACCCTCTTTTTTGGGAATAGTTTATACAGACGATTATCCCGGATAAAATTAGCTGTATAGCTGGGTATACATGCACTTCTTTACACTGAAATTTAAGCGCTGAAATATCACTGAAAATGGGAACATTTTCAACTCTCCTATACCACTTTCATGGTTGTTTCAAACCATGATACGTATCATCAACCCTAAAAATCTCAAAACTGGTCAAATGGACGTTTACGCACGACCCGATTTGACTGGATCTTTCACACCATTTTGTCCTGTGATTAAAATACATGTGCAGTATTTTCCGGGTTTTTCAACATTAAAATAAACAGACAAGGTACCTCAACATTAGGAAATATGGACAATTACTGGGATTTTCGCGGTAGCAAAGTTGGTCCGTCTAGTTTTAACCAAGTATGTCAACTTGAGTGCATATCCCGTTGAAAAAAGAGCGAAAACCAAAACAAAACTTATGCGAAGAAATTGGTTACGATCATACGTTAGTTTCCATTAATTCTGCTAACTGCAACATTTTCCACTAGTTTCAACACTCGCAAGTATAGTTTTAAAAGAATTGTTCATTGGTAAGGTCAGAATTTTTTTCCTTGTTTACATTCCCTTTCCCTTGTGAGATTCCCTGTACCCCTCCTACCTTCCATGAAAGTGATTTTCCACGCAGTTCTTAATCTCCCTTCACCATACTTCACCTGAAGTAATTCATGAAAGGCCCCTGGTAGGCTATTTTTGGAGCATGAATGCAACCGATGCAAAAGTCCACTTTGAATATCTAAGATAGATTCCACGTTGTTGTATCCAGGTAGGTACAATATGTTTTAAAACACAAAATGCTATCATACCCAAGGTGTAAAAGTTATTTTTGGAAGTGAACGCTCAGATTAATCTAATAATGTCTGATGATCCAAAAGTTGAGAGATTGTTTTGATCAACATAACCTAATTTGCGAAAGCTCGCCTAGTAAAGTGCGCGCCCCGACATTCATCTGTCATCATTTGGCAAATTTCATGCTCAACAAGTTGTCCATCAATCATCATTAGTCGAAAATTGTACATGGCTTTAATTTCCGAACATAACCTCAGCCTTACCGCACTACATTGATAAGATCGTTAGTGCGTGGTCTCGGAAACGTTTCCGGTTGTAACCAGGACACGCTTTAAAAATACAGCACTTCCAGGAAAGAAAGGGTCGGCGGAAAGGGGGCACTGAAATATATATCAAGCGTTGATGCTCCGGAAACACGAAGCACTCCTACCGCATGACGTCACGTATCCGACGCGGAGTAAAGTGCCCCGGCTGACATTTCACTCCGGCGAAGAAAAAAGCCGGAAGCGACGGGACTCGGCGGAGAAGATGGGCGCAATCGATAAAATTACGCGGAAAACATAGGGACACGGCGGGAAGCGAAGGGAGGACCCCCCGGAAAGAGGGTTAACGTCGGGGCAGAAGCGAGAACGGAAAAAGCCGACACTCGGGACCGGAACAGGAACACGCACACAATCAACAGGGATTGCGAAAGGCTCGCGCGTTCCCGGTGGCGAGACGCACACGGCGAGCTCCAACGCCCAAGACACACTGCCCTAATTCCTCAAGCAAGCACAGATTGGACTACAGAATGCAGCACTGACAATTTCAGGGGGTGAGAGCCGCGGTGGGGGAGTGCAAGGGGGCGGCGGGGAGGCTGGGATCGGTAGGGGATGAACGCGGGCGAGGGGCGAGAGGGGATGATATAAAACTGAACGGTGCACACTGTACCGTTAACCTACGATCCACGGCGGCTATCTCGTGTCGGTTGCCAATTGCAGCCCGGTTATGCGAGCAAATCCGATTATCCGCCGTCCAGGCCCCGGTCCAGACAACCGAAATCGGGTCAGATGGAAAAACTTCCGGTAAAAAAGGGTCAGTGATGAGGAAGCGAGCTCATAAGATCCTACCCGATTAAAGAGTCCAAACGATTTCTGCGCAATGAGGAGTAAGTTACTCGAGCAGGGTGTCTACTAAAACAGGCTAGCCTAAAATCAGTACTTTTACAGTCATTTTTCAGTACATTCTCAAGAAGTTCAGTACCTTCTCAACAGAAATATCCAGTATTTTTTCAGTACCTTCATTTGACGATTTTCGAAAAATTTCAAACTTTTAATTTCTCGCCCAAACTGCGACAAAAATGACAAAAATTCCGGACCTTCTTGCGGAATTTCCGCACTTTTTCAGTACTTCCGGATCACCCTCAAAAAATCAGTACTACTTCCGGACTTGTAAACACCCTGTATAGGATCCTATTTTCATGCTAAACCTTGTAGATCAGCCAAAAATAACAGAAGGTGTAGCCAGGGGTTTGGAGCGAGCAGGGGTCTTGGAGGCCTACACCCCCACGATGGGGTCAAAAAAACATAATTTTTCTTGACTTCCAGGAATATTTGACCCTCTCAATTAGACACAGAACTTCAGCTAGAGCAAAAGGAAGAGATATTAATCATAGAAATTGGCGCAAAGATTACGATGAGCGCTTCGGGAAAGCCAAAAAAAAAATTCTATCTTCACAATCTGCGAAAGATGTATGCGTTTTTATAAGTTCCCCGATTAAAAACGACACAGGTGAAGATTTCGTTAGCGTCAGCCATGTTGAATTTTTTGTAGCATCCTAGTGAGCATATGTTGGATGGACGACTCCTCTTAGGAAATGTTCACCTGTGCCACGGTGTCGCTTTTGAAACGGGAAGCTTAAAAAACGTACATTTATTCCAGACATTGTACAATTAGGAGTGTGTTTCAGATTTTCGAGCTTTTCCTGTAAGAAATAACTCATCTTTTCGCTCTGGCTGAGGCTTGCAACAGGCTAATTGCGCTTCAACAAGCGGCGACGAGAAGAAATAGTTTTGAGAAGCATGAATCGGAGCAGGAAAATACCAGTAAGAGCATAGACGTGGCAAAGAACTCGCGGGCGAATAAAACCTCCCCCATCGTCGGAGAGCATGTATTGCACTATCGCCTGTTTTCCGCAAATACGGGGATTTTAGCGAGCTGTGTCGAGGGTTCGCACGCAAAATTTGACTATAAGTCCTTGGCTCTTCTCCTCTTCTTTACGAGACAGATGCTGGTATTTATAATGACAATGCACTAGAAATTCCGGAGCGCTCTTTTTTTTCCAGAGGGGATTACCGCCGTGCTAAAGAGAAACACCGTATGAACATTCGAAGGATGCCACATTTCCCCCGACCAGGTATTTACTTTCGAGCAACGTTATGCATATTTTTCCTTGGAATCTTTATATATTTTAGATTGAACTACCAACAAATTTGTGTGGAAAAATGGAAGAAAAATATTCAAGATTTCCCCGGTAAATTCGCTCTATATCGAAAGAAAAATGGCAACGGCTGAAGGCTCATACGGCGTTTTTTCTTAGCGTAGCAGATTAGTAGTCGCCACGGCACGACGCGCTTCACTCTGACGTCATCCGTATTTCTCGTTCCTCTGACGTCAATTTCCACGTGAGCCCTGTTCTCGATATAATTCTATGCTTTTCAGGGCTCACGTGGAAAAAGAGATGCATCCTTACGTCATATCAGGGTGTCTACTAAAACAAGCTGGCCAAAAATCAGCAATTTTACAGTACTTTTCTAAGAAATTCAGTACCTCATCGATAAAAAAATTCAGTACTTTTTCAGTACCTCCGATTGAAAAAATTCGAAAAATTTCAAAAATATGAATTTCTCGCTCAAATAACGACAACAATGACAAAAAATTCCGGACCTTCCTGGAGAATTTCCGCACTTTTTCAGTACTTCCGGACCGCCCTTAAAAAATCAGTACTTTTTCTGGAAATTCCCGATATTCCGAACTTGTAGACACCCTGGTCATAGAGGTGCGATGTATGACTACGATTTTCGCAGCGAGCACGCAAAGATGCGAAAGTTTGCGAGCGAAATCTGGCAACTTTGCTCCCGTCTTGTTTCTTTCAGAGGTTCTGGGCGCCGCGGAGCTTCCGCGCGTCGACACAACGACGGACGTTCATTTCCGGGTTTTCCCTTTATTTTCGAAGTCAGCTCCGCAGTAATTGGGAAAGTGCAGAGACGCAGACAATGAACGTCCCGAATGGATCTCCTGGATGCAAACTAATGGCGTGTTTTTGAATATCCGATGGATTTCTTTAATTGCATGAAAAACCTATTCATCACAAGACAGAGCTGCTGCCTTTCTCACTTTTTGAGGCGAGGATGACATCATCATGGCTTCCCAACTTCCCGAAAGTCGATTTGATCCGTTGCAGTTTTTGTCCGGAGGCTAAATAAAATTGACGTCATAAGAGCGAAGAAAATATTAGAGGTTTCATGGAAACTGCAGTTACAGAGACCGCGTTTATCAACGAGATTTAAGAAATTTTGAAAGCGAAAGAGTGTGGAAACTGACGTTTCATCCTCAAAACTAACGTTAGAGCCTCTATAATATTCTTGGAAAAAATTACTCTGGTCGATTACGAAAAAGCTTTGTAAATCCGGGAATTCCATTATCCATTCAAATCACATCGACAAGATTTCGTTCACAAGCTGATGAGTCGAAGTGAAAGGCAGCTCGCTAATACCTGACAGTAATGTCCATTTGGAAGTTCTTCGATACCTCCTGAAAATAATGTAAAACTTACAAACTCTCATTTGGATCTTACATCTTTCTTAATTGACCAACAATCTTGCATTCCATCTGTACTACAACTGCGCTTTGGTTAAAGCTAGCAAATAAAAATGCTCAAAACTAACCTCCCGAAATGTATGTAGTTTGGTGAAACCGAGAGAAACTCTTACCTGAAACAAATTAAAGTAAACATTGCGATTAAAACAAAAGTATTAACCTCTTCAAAATTAACATTTTATTTTGGAAAAGATCTAAATATCTTAATAAAATATCTAAATATTCTCAGTCGCAGTAACAAACCTTCTGTGTCACTTGTGGCACGGAGAAAAATCTCAAGTTACGCTCAAACTTATAGTGATTATGACTTTCCTCACAGACGTTTTTAAGAAATCTGGACATTAATGCTTAAATGGTTCCATTTCTTTTAAATCAAGTTTTTTAACTACTTTTGAAAAAAATTTCAACTAATTTTTTATGAAGCAACTAACTTTTAGAGCAGCTTCAATTTATCGATAATGACCATCAGAAATAATGAAGAGGGTGTATTTCAATGTTTTTCTAATAAAGTCGTTTCATCGTGCTAGTTTCTGTTCAATTACATCGGGTTCGACGGACTAGTCACGCGAAAGTTTGACCAATGTTTGAGTACCTGAATCAGGCCTTAAATGAACGAATAGTTCCCTTTGACCGAACTTCTTCTTCATCCCGAATTATGGGAAGATCCCCGTACAAAATTTGTCAATTTGTTTACGTAGAGGTAACCCTCCCTAATTTATGATAATTGAAGAGCACATTCTTTCGCAGAGACCAGGTAATTTTCCCCTACCATTTTAACATAATATTTTGAGCCCCACTCCTGAGAAAAATGAGACACTCGATTCGGGACATTAGTTTCCCTAAAATGACTGACTACGACAGTTTCATGACTTGCTAAGAGGGTATTTCATTTGGAGGGACGCCAGAACACAGGAGGTGGCTAAAAAGTTTTGGCTTCATGGAGGCTTTTTATCTTTCGGTGAGAATATTAAATTCTGCAGTTGACTTTACGATGACTCATCGCCGCTTCTCTGGCGTAAGAGCGAATCTCGTTTTCAGCATGATCCCCAGAAAGCATGGATTCATATGCAAAACAGGGTTCACGTGGAAATTGAGATGCGCCCTTACGCAAGAAGGCGACGTCATTTCCTCTTGGAATCTCATTTAGTTTACATCCTAAGCAAGATAATCAGAAGATTGAGTCATAAAAAAATCTTCCCAGCGTGTTTAGGTCAGTTATTGCGCCTAAGCGTTGTGGCGTATGTTGCTTAGAATGTTTATGACGGTTCTATCTTGGGTTGGCAAAAAAAAAAAAAAAGAAAAAAAAAAAGGCTATCGAAACGAACAATTTCCTTATAGCTAATTTTGACGAGTTCCCACACTGTTATCGGATTTTCCATACTCAAAAAACCTCTCTAGCTCGAATTTTTAGTAGATCTAGATGCATCTTATTTAGGATGTGATATGAAGACGATAAAATTTTCATTACGGAGATTTTACATGCATCAATTATCCTTCAACCGGTACGAGTTCCGTTTAAATTAAACTAGCACGACCTACACGATATCTGCCTCTAAATTTTTTAGTGAATTGGAATCAATTTGCAAGGATCAAAGCTTGATTTTTTCACAGAATAAAGCAATTACTAATAGGTTCGTCTTAAGTAAAAGTGATAGTCGCGCGAAAACGTGCTTCCAATGGCCAGAATGATGATATCATAAATTATAGGTATTCGGCGCGCCGTATTGTAGATCATTCAGGTAGCGAAAACCTTCATTTTTGCTTCTAATCCTTCTATTAAATGACCAATTTTATGCCACATACTTAAAGAGTGTATTTGTATAAATAAATAAATAAATAAACAAACAAACAAACAATTGCAACACATAAGTGTTGAAGAGCGCGCCCATATCGAAGTCTATATTAGCTGAGGGTATATTGATTTTGAAAATGAACAGAGAGTACATTCATAACATGATTGCAAGGAAAAATATTTTAGAAAAAGCTAATATAGCACTGAGACCACGCATCTTGGATTTTGAAATTGTTAAAATTTCATTGAAAATTCGAATTCACCGCCAAAGAAAACCCCCTGATACCGAATTTCACAAAAATCGATCGTACAGGAGCAGAGGATAGCATTCAAAGCCAATTCCGCCATCTTGGATTTTAGAATTTTGAAAATTTGACTTAAAATTCGAGTTTCCCGTCATAGATCACCACCTGATACCGAGTCTCACAAAATCGATTACAAGGGAGAGCCGAGATAGGAATTATCTACCAAACCTAAAAAGTGACAAAAAATCACGGGGAACTGTGAGAAAAATAATTTGATGAGTTTCCTTGTAAAAAAAAAAAAAAAAAAATAATACAGGAAAAGCAATTCTAAAATGTTGGAGCAAATTTTGACTTGGCAGTAACTGAAAATACCCGACTATTATGATTCTAATCGGGCACAAGGCTCAGGAACCGATCGCAACAGAGTCAGGTTGGGTTAAGTTAGGTCACGCAACTAAACTAACTCTCCGGCAACGCTGGAAGTATCACTCGAATTGAAGGCGCCCCAATCCTGAAATCGTACACATTATTTCTACAACTTGGATTCGATAGAACGTTCTGGGCTCCTTGTCACTTCTAGTACATTAGAGGCAGCCATGCTGCGGAAAACCGCCCATGGATAATTGGTGTTGCCGTTCTTCTGAACGCCGTAATTTTAAATCGCGGGTTTCGAATTAAGTCCTCTGTATCTTTCTTTCTGCGCACAGTGCCTCGGCCCCTAAAAAGCCGTAAAAAGCCGCCGCGCCGCGCCGGGTCGTTCGAGTGACTACTAATTGGATCGCGTTGAGCAGAAAGGAACCAAGCCGCATCAGCTATTGCCAAATTTAACTGGGAAATTTAATTTCTTACAAGAGAACGTCTGTGCGGATTCCTTTGAAATTTTCGAGATTTGCTTTCAGTTATGCAGAAAGTTCACTGAAACTTGCACAAAAATCCGCACAAACGTTCTCATGTAAAAAAAATAAATTGTCAAGTTAAATTAGGGAAAAGCTAATGCGGCTTGGTTCCTTCCTGCTTAACGCGGGCCAATTCTCATGTCAAGAGATACAGACTTACAGTAGAGGGAAACAACTGTGCACGCAGCACTGCAACAGCTGCAACATAATATCATTAGAAGAAAGTCCTCGATACGTGTCGCAACAGTTGTCCCTCTTCTTACTAATACATCAAGGAGGCGTTAGTGCCCCTCTGTCCATCTTTGCTCTGTTTCTCAGTTTACACTGATTCCTACATCGGTCAGTTGCATGCTCATTTTCTTGTTTTAATTTTCAATTTTTTAGCTTTTGTTCCAGTTGAGAATGCGCATGTAATTGGCCCGAAACGTCCTGGTTTGTTTATTCGATTTCTTTGGCCTTGTCAACCCATTTGTTTTGTATTTAATGTGTTTTTATTGTTCTTACTAATACATCAACAGAGCTCGAATTACAAGGGGCCTGTTGCAAACTTCTGCCAAAGCAAAGAGAAATGTCATTTCTTGAAGGTAATGGCTCAAAAATTACAATGAGCGTATCGAAAAGGTCTGAAATACACTCCTAACTTCACAATCTGCGTAAGAAATATGCATTTTTTAAGCTTCCCGCTGCAAGAACTACACTCGCTACGACACACGTCAGCCATGTTGATCATTGCGCAGTGGTTGGATGGACAACTCTGTTACGAAATGTTCACCTGTTATGTAGTATCGTTTTCAAAGCAGGAAGCTTAAACAAGTACATTTATCTCACGCAGATTGTGGAGTAAGGAGAGAATGTCACACTTTTCCGATGCGCTCATCGTGAATTTCGAGCCTTCCTCTCTAACACGCAATTCTTTTTTTTTGCTCTAGGTGAAGTTTGCAACGGGCCCATTATTTTTTGCTGCGTTGATTGGTTTGTTAGTTCGACGTAATCCATCCAGGTGTATTCGAAGTGAGTTCTAATAACGATAAGAGCTAAGCTGACACTCGGCTGAGAGAAGTTAGATTGGAGTCAGGCTAAATAAAATCAATCCTTCATAGAACGGGGGCGCGAAGTAGCTTCCGCCCTCGTGTGACAAGTGCGGGTAGCTGAACTTTCACAGCCCCGGAGGTAGTTGCGGTTCTCGACGCCAGGTGTCGCTAACAGGATCCTCACAGAATTCCCTCCAAATGCGCGGTGTGAAGCACTTTTTCACAGCATAATCGACGAATTTTACTCTATGGTCTTCATTCTTTTCGCAGCGGTTACTGTAGAAGATGAATAGGTCATTTAAACGACACGACGAAAGGAAAAATAAGGAGAAATGCTTTACAAAAACAATAATTTTACTGTGTGAGTCGAATGGGTTGACGTTTTTATTTTTATTTTTATTTTTTTTGGGCACTGGGTGACAACTGTGGATATTTTTCACATTTACGGTTTTTGTACAGCTGCCTCACTCAAATGTATAACCTTTTTTTCTTTCTCCGTCCACACTTACCACGCGTAGATTATTTAAAATTGGGTACTAGTAATCACGAGACAAACTGAGGGTTCTATCAAGATTTTTCACTGAAAGAAATTCTCTTTCATAAGTTTCAAAATATCACATTGTAAAATGGTAAGTTATTTGTCATACAATATGGCTGCATAATTCTGGTTGGATAACTGACCTTAGTACTCCTTGGGGTCTGGCGGGTACATATTTGGCTAGCCGACCTCTAGGATAGAGACCTCTCAAGCGCATTAAGCTTGTTCTGCCGTGCGAAGGAAGAACGCAGTATGAACATTCGAGAGTTGCTAAATTTCTTTCGATAAAATGTTTATTTTTGAGGACAAGTATGAATAATTTTCCTTCACAATTTTCAGAGGTTTTAGATTAAATTACAAAAAAAAATTATCAGAGAAATTGGTAGACAAATATTCAAAAATTGTCCTGAAAATTAGTGATTTGCCGGGAGAATTTTGGCAACGCCTGAAGGCTCATACGGCGATTATAATTAGCACGGCGTTGTTGTTCTTAAGCAACGCTTCAGCGGTTTTGACCAGTATCAGCCTAACTACATAAAAAGCTCCCTAATTACTTCTAGTGTTTTGTGTCTTCACCTGAGCACTGACTTGAAAATTTTGATATGCATTCTTCAAAATCTAAAAATCCAAGACATTTTCGAGGCGTCGTTATGGTGTTCTGAGTCAAGTTCTCTAATAAAAAAATTGACCATAAAAAAGTTCAGCAACTTGAATTACAGTCTGTTGATACGGATTAAATCTATCCATTTGAGTTTCCTCGCATAGCTGGGAATACTAGTTTTCAATAGCGCTGAAAGAAAACGAAGTATTGAGGAATCCACAAGGATAGAGTATTTTATTTCTAAACCTTCGCGGATATCTTTTACTAGTGCACGCAACTATTCGTTCTTCCAAGCCGCTCACATTGCCATGCTGCTTGTTTAAGGCGAACTCAATAGGGTGAGGGACACTCAGTGAGACGAGTAGTGTGTGTTTTTTATCGGGAACTAACTGTTCATGCTCCCAAGCCGCTCATATTGGCATCACGGTTTTGATCCAATGAGACCCCACGAGTCACAACTTATCAAAAATGTACATCATCACAAAAGTTAGTTGCATTCAAACGATCTTCAATTGTGACAGAAACGTGAACTCACAGGTAAAAAAAAAACCCGAGCAATTCGCAATCATACGCTGACTGCCCTTTTAGGCCCCTTTTTTGTTCGTAGAGGCATCGGTGAAGGCTTGATGGATTTGCGAGATTACAGATCCGTCTATAGTCTCTCAATCTGGTTTGATCCACTCTAATCAATTTAATAGAATCTCAAATTAGCTTCATCCGAATGGTGCAAAATCTAGGAGAAAATTGCAAATTTCAAAGAAGCTATAAATATAATGCGAAATTTTTCTTGTATTTCCGTGATTGATAAATCCATTAAAGTAAATCAACAACCTACGATTCAAAAACGAGATTTTCACAAAAATCTACTGTGCAGCTTCCCTCGGGAAATAGACGATTGGCAAGATTTCAACAACGCTGCATTTGAGTTGCACAATTTTTCTCTTGAAAACGTAACGATACGTTCAAATCGTATAAGTTCAAAGCTGTTTTGAACTTCAATAATAAAGTGTGAGGCATTTCAAAGGTCCAAATTGATACGAATCTCAGCCAAATATTTATCTTTTCATTGCGTATTGAGAGTGAAAGTAATTTGGTTCTTTTATCACAGATATGAAATTTAACGTGTCCATTTAATCATACTGCTCAAACAAAGGTAACTTTTCATCACTACGTAACAATCGATTGCATTCCCCAATAAGATAAAATTCAAATTAAGCTGATTTTTACGTAATATTTGGCAGTATTGCGCGGTCTCAAGGAGAGGGAATGTCGGGACACAAGTGCACCCTTCTAGGAGTTCGTTAAAAACCCCATTCGATGAATTTATTACGAAGCTAAACTGGGGCGTTAAGAGAACTGTTCGCAGACTCGATTTGCAGATTGTGGCGGATAAAACCGGGTTGCAGGAATGAAATTGATCCGAGAACCAGGAACGTGTGTTGTCCACGAATGAATTGTGCTTCCTCATACTTGACTCCCATCCAAGTAATCCAAAATCAATATCCCTGCCTCGACGTAAGGAGCGATTCCAATAAATTGATAGAGGAGGCCGCTATCACTTAATCAATCTGGCGCTGGGAAAATGAAAGAAATAATCGGACACTTGAAAGTTGATGGGCGACTCGAGGGTGGATATTGGAGCATAAAGTGACCGAAAATACGAGGATATGGGTCTTATACTATGGAAAAATCAAATAAACTCACGTAAACAAAAGGCGGTGAGTTTTACTGCCTTGGCCGCTGGCGCGGCAGTCGGAGGTCGTTAAACGACCGGCAGGCGACTGGACGGCGAAATTCGATAATTCGTGCGGGCTGCGGCGGAAAAATTCGGAAATTTCCCGCGGTTTGGCAGGGCTCCCGATCGGCGAGATTAAAACCTCGGATAAACAGAGCATGACTGACGGAAAGGCGATCCAATCGCTCCCGCTCTGCAATAATGTTGCCGCTTCGACGCCGACTCACACTCGATTGTTGAATCCATATCAAATGACCTAATTGATCGATAAAAAGCATGGCTAGGATAGGGATTTATCGATCAGGATAATTCGATATATTCAACAATCGACCCGCTGGTGACACACGATCGAGTATGACAATAGTTGTGGGGTATTTAGAATCGTGCGTCGATAGCCTCTGAATTTTTAAGCGCTCAGACGATAAGGAGCGCTTTTTGTTTTCAGCTTGTCTGTATATTTCTAGTATACTAGTTTTTTTTACTTTTTTTTTGGTGTGTGTATGTGTCGCACTAGGTGGTTTTAGGCGATGCGTCCGAATGGAGCACCAGCTCAACAGCAAGGTGGCGGAGAGGGGCCTCACATATTTAGAATATATTAATCTGTGATACCTTTATTTGATGTTTCTGATGTCAAAGCATGGAGGACGATGATGGTTTTTCTATAATATTTTCCAGCCGTGGTATAGTTTTCTCAAAATTGATAGTTGAAATTTTGTTGAGTACGTTCTTTTATCTCAATGGGGCTCACCTCCTTAAGGAACATAAAAACGCGCCTACATAGAAAGCAGCTGAGCGTTTTCCTAATACGTGGGTATCAGAGCTTATTTTTTTTTGCCTGACCTAACCTAAGCTACCCACCTTACCTCCCGATTGCACACGAGGCGTTTAAGCGTATAGACGGGTCGGTACGAATATGTGTTTTTTGAAGACGGTTCTGGTTGTAGGTGATCAAGAATGGCATTATGGCAGAGGCGTATTCAGTGGCCCTACAAATGTTGCCATACAAGACCCATTAACCCTGCATTAAGATTTGGATACTGCTAAAAATACTTTAACATATTGATGTTCAAGAAAAGTCATGTTTCCTTTGGTTTTTTAGATGCAAACTCTACATCCAATTCTTTGAGAAATTTCTTATGGGCTGTTCCAGAAAATTCGTATTTTATCGGAGTAAATTTTGCAACATCCAAATGATCATGCAGCTTTATCCGTTAGCACGACAGCATGTGTCGATTGAACGAACATCATAAATAGCCGGGCGCGAGAATCAGACGTTTTATCGTCCACAGAAATTAAATTCCTCCGGAAAGTGGCCGCTCAAATAACTTGGAAGAGACGTGAAATATCCACGAGACGTGACTTCATCGCTGCTGCAGCAACCGAACACTGAAATAGATATTGTGGAGTCCTTCGGCACAAGATATAACATATTTCTTTAATTTTCTACGAGTAGGATGGAAATAAACCGCAAGAAATTTTCAAACATCGTTAAAATCCAAAAATTCTAAATTGAATAGCCTGTGTTACACTATCAAAGCTAGCCATCAAAACATGAAAGTCAGGTGCTGTGATTGACTTATTCGATGACTTGGACCAATCACAGCACTTGACCTTGACATTTTGATAGTGTGACACAAGCTCATGGGTCACTAAACCATGAGCGAATTTTGACTATGCGAATACATTTTCCTGAAGGTAAATGACGCGTAGAACACGATGCATACATAAAAACGCGATAAAGTAACTTAGGAACCGAGGGATAACCAGTTCAAAATGAGCAACTTTTCTGCAAATTTAAAACTCTCCGTTTTCGCGTCGAATCGAATGATGTCATCCGGCACTAATCAGTAGCGAGCATGGACTTCTACGACTTCTGTCAAGTGTCTTTCTACCCTTCAAGTATGAAAACAATAGGAAAGTCAAACCTACATCTTCAGAGTCAGAAATAAAACTTAAGGTTTAGACACCCATTCGATTATACAATACGAAAGAAGAGGGAAAGAGGAGAGCGAGTGAAAAGGGAAATAGTGGATAAGAAAAGGAGGAACATGATCAACAGAAATGTGCTTTCTGTCACAATTTGCAAATATCAAATGCAACTTGCACTAAATCCTTAGTTCGGAAAAATGTGAAAAAAATTGAAAAGCCTGATTATATTATCAAACGAGAAGGAAAGAAGACCCTTGGAGCCAAACATTAGTATTTTAAATGAGAGCATCTGTAAGGCGAATTCATCGCTCAAATTTTCCTATCTTACGTGAAACCTACACCTGTGCTGCAGCCATTAACGAGAATTTATTCTTGTCTGTCTGTTTCAGACTAAAGCACCTACAAATGAATGTATACAACAACAACAACCTATCTCTTTTTTCCTCCTCCTCGTTCCTCTTACTTCTTGGTGTGTCATTACATTCTATCACAATTACTTTAACTGCTGTGAAGGTGGGTATTTCCAAGTGAGAAAACCCATTCTATTTCATTGATACTCTTCGGCGACTGTTAGATGTAGAATCCTTTTTTTTTAACCTTTTGGATAAAATACGAATCGCTCGTTGGGTTTAATATAACAAAATCTAATCCACCAAAATCACCCGATACACGTAGATAGGTGTGCGTAATTTTACTAGTCCTACTTAATCTTCATTAAGGCTGCCTTTCATTTGATCTTTAAATGGTGTTTTTCAGAGTATAAACTTCACAAAAGTAAAAATAAAAATACCCGAAAGGCTATATTATTTACACAAACTATTAAGTACAAAGAGATAGATCAACTTAAAAAAGGGATTAAAACCGCGCTAAAAAAAACACATACCGGGACTCTCTGAAATAATTACAGCTCAATTTACAACCACGGAGGGGGCGAGGGGATGTCAAAACAAACCATAAAGGAAAACGCCACTGTTATTACGAGAAACTAATGATGCAACAATTGATGTGGTGCACTGAAATTGCAGTGCCCAAATGTAGAGGTTACTCAGGTTTATCTCAGTGTAACGTAACATGTGTGAAGATAGTGAGCTTAGTGTTCATTGTAAAAATTTTATGCATCTAGGCTTAAATCGTCACCTTCCAGGCAAAGTATCACAAGCGCCATGCGACGATTAAAAATTTCCGCCGCCATTATATTTTTTACAGAGAAATTGTTCAACGAAGCTGTCCGAAAATTACACCGAATTTTCTTTGTGCTGCCGATAAAATTTAGTGAAATTTTCGAACAGACTCAACCAACAATTTCTCAGTAAAAAAATAAAATGGCGGCGGAAATTTTTAAACGTCGCATGGCGCTTGTGATACTTTGCCTGGAAGGTGACGAAATGTTATTTGTGCTCCTTCCTTGGTCCACAAGAAAGAACTATTGAAAGATGGCATTATAGAATTCACATTTGTATGTTCATTGCGAACCTTGACTCTTTTAAAAGCGGGCCACTTCCATAAAAATTTGCTCGTTACATATTTGCTCAACTGCGGATAGAAATCCTGCCATTAAACCTCGTTAGTTTTAACGATTGTTCAGGGGTGGGATTATCATACTTCAAAGTGAGATCATAAACTCAAAATAGACTTGAAGACATTATTTTGATGACGCTCAAGAAGGAAAATTCGAATCATGTAAGCAATGCAGATAAAGCAAAGCGGGGCCAAGCTTGCTAATTATCTGTCATAAAAAGGAGTGCTCAATTCATTTATCTTGAAAGTAAAAAAGGGAGAACACGAAAGCCGATGCTTCCCTCACAAAAGAACCTCGAGCTAGAGCTCAAAAAAGGAATGAAAAGGAAGACGGACAAAAAGACAAACGAATTACTTGCTCATTTAATCAACTCTTTAGGGAGACCATCCGGCAGTGGACTAGTTTCATGTTTTACTCAGGATTAGGACTAACATGAACGGGAACCTTTGCCGGTTTGCATTGAACCGATAAGATGCATGCGATAGTATTTGGCCTGCATTCTGCAATTAGGAACTGTAATTTTTATCGTAGTTGAAAAACAACGTATGTACCATTAGTTCCCCTATGCACAAAATATTTTTGATCGATGAGTCAGAAATTCTAGTTCCGAATGGCAAGATGTGGTTCAATAAATTGGAGGTTGATCATTTTCCAAAGATTGTCTTTGATTCGGAGGCATTCAACATTTGCCGGAGTCGCTGAAGATGAGACAAGGGCACTAACCTGATTGTGACTGGGAAGAACAGAATGATGATCATTCCTGATTATCATTTGCGGTGTGCTCGGGTCAATTATGAGATTGGTCTCTCCATTGCCGGCTCTGGGTACTCCATCCAGTGACGTCACTTCTTTCAATTGTGGAGGAGACGGGGGTGGAGGCAGATCGTCTTCATTATACCTCGTTTTCTGAAACCACAAAATATCCTAATTAACACTGCGGTATAGCTTCAATAAATAAGAGCAACATGGTGAATTATCACATTATTTTTCACATCAACACAGCGGGCTCATTCACAATGGGCCCGTTGCAAACTTTTGCTAATTCAAAAATAAGAGTTGTTTCTATCAGTGAAAGTCTCACAAATCACGATGGGCGTATTGGCAAGGTTTGAAATGCACTCATACCTTCTCAAACTGCGTGAGAAATTTGCGTTTTTTTGAGCTTCTCGCTTCAAAAACGATACTACGGCACAGGTGAACATTTCGTTAGAGGAGTCGTTTCATTCAACCCTTTCACAATAAATTGGACGTATTTCTGCCGAACGGAACTATGTGCATTAAGACATGAGCCCTGAAACCCATTAGATTATATGCATCACAGGACTCACGTCATAATACACATAGTTCCGTTTGACAGAAATACGTCCAATTGCAATACTCAACATAGCCGACGCTTCCGCACGCAAATCGCAATCGGGAGCACAAAGTCAACCAAAGCGGATCTTCATCAACGCGAAGAAATCATGAATATAAGCACGCTGGGTTACAACAAATGGTAAGAATCTCATCCAGGCTTGCGATTTGGAGAATTGGAGTCGGCTATATTAAATAATTTGTAGTATCCTAAAGCACAGGGGTTGGATATAGAACGACACCTCTTACGAAAGTTTACCTGTGTCGTCGTTTCAATTTTGAAGCGGGACGCTAAAAAGTACCCGAAAATTTCTTACGGAGATTGTGGAGTTAGGAGTGCATTTCAAACTTTGTTAATGCGCACATCGTGATTTTTGAGACATTTATTGATAGAAACAACTCTTATTTTTGCTCTAGTAAAAGTTTACAACAGACCCATCATTATAAAGTATAGGGGGTACGCCCCCTGGCCGCTTGGTGGGGTGGGCCCCTCATGAGTTCATCTACATAGAGCCATTTCCGATCGAAAATCGTGGGGCACAAGAAGGGGAGGGGGTAGGTAGGAGCGCGGAGGGAGGGGGGTCAGGAGTCATAGCCCCTTGGTATAATTAATATGTATGATAAATAAGCAAAGCTTATCATGCGCACTTATTGAACTTGATGATCAGGCTGCTGGCCGCGCGGAAAATTCTCTGGTGTCCTGATGTTCAATTTAAATTTAAATGCCGGTGCTAGTTGGGGATGCATCTGGTGGAGGGGGGGGGGGGGGGGGGCTAGGGCATTGGTATTGGCTGAAGCGTTTTCGCCGGGGCATCAGTAGGGGATCGGGACTCAATGCGCGGCGGCGGCGCTTAATTAGTATTGCGAGACTTGCGGGTGATGAATTTTCACGGGAAATAAGGTCATTCGGATCGATTGCCCGGTTGCCGAACCAACAGACTCGAGATAGCTTCGTCACGACTCTCCATCTGGCTCCGAAATAAGTTCCTCTGGAAACCTCCGATGGCAGCAGACGATATTTTCAATTTATATTTGGACGTATTTCTGTCGAACGGAACTAAGCGCCAATTTGAGTTCCTTTTGAGGAATTTAGAATGCCGGATAGCAAGTTCTGTCAAACGGAACTAAGCGCCATGGAAAAAGCATTGGGGGTATAGGACGGAACGAGCCCGACGCCCGTTTCTGCAGCCAATCCAAGCCCCCCTCTACCCTCTTCCCCCTATGGCGCTTAGTTCCGTTTGATAGAAATACGTCCATTTGGACCGCGTTAAGCAGAGAGGAGCCAAGCCACATCAGCTATCGCCTTCAAGTGGGCAATTTAATTTTTTCCGTGAAACTGTTGTGCGGATTTTGGTGCAAATTTCAGTGAATTTTCTGCATAGTGCGAAGCAAATCCCCTGAAATTTTCAATGGAATCCGTACAAACCTTCTTTTGTAAAAAATTAAATTGCCTCCTTAAATTTGGCAATAGCTGATGTGGCTTGGTTCCTTTCTGTTAAACTCGGTCCATTTTATCATATTCGTAGCTTCCTGGATGAAGGAACGTAACTCCACTCCAAGGTTGTGAAATGGACTCCGAAAATCCAATTTTTAGCGGGAATGTGACTGAGCATCTTTCGCCCGCAATTTTTCTAATTTTCGTCTGGGATCGGAGGAAAAATCAGTGTAATTTTGTATTGATACACGCGCATTTCTACACTATGCACGACGAGCGCGGCGAGGGCATCACGCATTTCATATCATTTTCCATGAGAGCTGGCAGCGTCGCTACCAATTCAGGCAATGAGACCGGGCTACCCATAAAGGGTGTCCCAGGTTTAACCGATGGGATTTCAGGGGGCAATTCCTCAGGTCAAAATAGTATCTTTTTCTATCATAAATATGAATTTGAATGAGTACTACATTTGAATACTCAAAGATGCGCTGATTAAATAATAATAAACAAATTTTAAATTTTATATTTAAAGTTTGGCTCATCTGGTTATCCTTTCGAGGTATTTGAAATTATCTTAGATGATCGACATTTTGACCCTTAGGTGCTCAAGCCAGGTCAAAATCACCCGAGGCTTGTCCACACGTGCCCTGCGGGTTGTATGGGGCCGGTACATACGAGCTCTATAGGATGCACTTCTACAAATACATCCTCAAGAAAGGATCGGCGTCGAATTTAATAAAAAAGAAAAACATCGAATGTCAACACAGCCGAAAATAGGAAATATGAAATCGGGCTTCGTTTTTTAACTCTCTTCCCAAGTCTTAACGACACCTCTTTCGCAACAATAGAGCGGATCATTGCAAGTTCACGCTTCGCGCCTTCAATTTTGTAGACACATCACGGACAGCCATTAAGCACGAATAGTTGTATCTCTGCGCCGTCATCAAC
Organism: Bemisia tabaci; assembly: GCF_918797505.1. Classification (NCBI taxonomy): domain Eukaryota; kingdom Metazoa; phylum Arthropoda; class Insecta; order Hemiptera; family Aleyrodidae; genus Bemisia; species Bemisia tabaci. The sequence goes on from NC_092793.1 coordinate 78,363,310, forward strand.
AAGCGCCTTGTCCCATTACTCCCATTGTCATGTTGCATTGGTTTCGGTTGTATTATTTGTAGTTGTGGTGTAAGTGTAGAGTATGTTTCACTCACCTTACAAGGCTTTTAAAAATTATCCTCTGAATTATAACTTTACATGAGTTTCTTATTTTAACTGCGACTCGCAGAGCACATCGCTACTTTCTTCCCTGATGGAGGAACCATCAGGGTCCAGGGACAAACCCCCATCCCTCGGTAAACGTGACAGCTCGCATAGCGAGCTTGTTACGGCTAGTAATTTATATATTTCGGCGATGGTCTATTTTTCATTACGCCCTGCCCTGTTGTCAATGCTTCAAATTACCCAAGGTTTTTTCATCGTGCAGGCTAATCCCCCAATAATGGACGTCCGCCAAATACCCACCGACCGGACTAAGACAACTTTCCCTTTCAGAGGTTATAACGCTTAAACGTGTGATCTTGTCGTTTCGCTAATTTCATTTGTACCTAAGTTTATAGATACTGATACAACAAAACGATTCCCTGGCTTTTGGCAGCTTTTCCTTGACTTTTGACGTGGAAATTACTTAAATTTTGAAAAACGATCTGCTGACAGGAATAGAACGGAGCGTTTAATAGTTTGTTATTTGCCGAAAACCGATTTGCTTTTAAATTCTCGGTTTCTTTTATTGAAATTCTCGCAACCTCACTTTCGGCGGTTGTAAAAAATAAACACTGGAAAAAAAATCTCTTCGATTCAGAAACTGGACTTTCAAATTTTACGAGGAAAATTACTCTCGATTCAATCGAATTTTTGCTTCGATCAAAAGGAAATCCGTCTAAATTGAGAGTCTTGACTTTCGAATCAATCAAAAACCTGATTGAATCGAAATTATTTTTTCGTCAAATTTTTTAAGGGTCAGGGCTCCAGATCTAAGAGGCTTTTTTTTCAAGTGAAGGTATTAAAAATTCGGACAATAGAAAAATATTTTGATTCTCTCGTGAGATTATATAACATTTCCTGCCCTTCTCGTCCTCTTACTTGAACCTTAAGGACACTCCTTCTCATTCAGAGGGTAATATTTATGGAAAAAGTGTACCGGAGTTTTAGTGGCTTCTTCCTCTCGGATGGAGAGCTTGCAACCTCGTGTCCAGGTTGCGTTCAGAAGTGCATCAATCATCGTGGAACAGCACTCGCCTTCTGAGAAGGGTGGAACAAAAAAAAATTGACCCCTCTGCCACGTCTGCCAAAATGCACCACGAAAGCACGACATTCCCCGTTTACCGGGCACTCGATTGCTTCAATTTGACAACCGCGCTTCAGGCTTCCGGAGCGACCACCTCCAGCTCTGTGCTTTAAAAATAAACTGAGTCCTCGCGAATATTTATTTTCTGTGATCGATTGCTGTGCTAAAGTAAATGAACTGTTTGAAAACACGGCAATGCAAGCAAACGAGGCAAGAGAGCGTCTCAATCTCACCAATGAGAAACATCTTAGAGAGCACTGTGGCGTCACGTTCACGCGAGAGACATCCTACGAGTTTGATGAAAGTCTCGTATTTCATTCGATGTTTTTTTCCAGAGGTTCCGGAACCTTCTACATTCCGTTTCTGCCATCCAACTTTCCCTCAATGAGACTTCAAAATAGAAGTTTACTAGGGAGTATACCCTGGCCGCTAGGCAGTCCCACCGCCCGGGGCTTGAATAGAGAGGGAGAGGGCTCATCTATGGCCGCAAAAATCGTTAAAATCAGCCCGGTAGATCTTTCGAACAAACTGTGACAAAAAATGAACATTTACATCGATCAAATCAGAGAATTCACAACTTTATCACGTAATAGAATAAACCTCGGTCATATTTATAAAATCTGAATAGAGCACATAAAGAGCTATAACGAACTATGACAAAAAATGGGACTTTAGACGGGCAGCGAGAGCTTTTAGTGATGATATTCTCATGAGAATTGAAGCAATTCCCTTTCAAATCCACGGCTTAAATATACTTCTTGCATCTCCCTTGTCATGCTCGATGCTTTGATCGATGAATATCGTAATGTTGTTAACGATAGATTTTTTCTCAATTGAGATGTCGCACGGTGGATCGAGCCAATGGGAGAGGTCGGACAAAATTTGGAAACCCCGAAAGCTTATAACTCCTTTTATACAAGACTTCGAGGTTTTAAAAGTGGTTCTATTGGCTTTCTCGTGAGATTTTCTTCCAAGAGCACCTCTTAAAATTCAACATGCAACGAAGTTAACATAAAAATTTGCAGTTTTTGCCAGGAATTCCACGTCCGACCTCTCCGATTGATTCGATCCACTGTGTGTCGTGTCCACTTTTAAGTAATATTTTGCGGAGTTCCAGAGCAACATTATTGAGGGGAAAAGTGAAAGAATAAAATATAGGAAATTTAGCCTTACGTAATATTTACTGACGACCTCTACAGGAAGTGGCGTTCGCGTTCTGCCTTTCTTGGCCGCGTGCCTAAATTTCGTTCGACTCTCGTGCTTTCTATTCCACTTTCCCCGTAATTAACACTTCCTCGTACAAAACAGTTAATATATCAAATTTTTTGCCCTGATATTAATTTATAAGCGCCTTTTTAGCAGAATCATTACAGCGTAAGTAGAGATAGGGTTGCTTTTGAGTTACTTAAATAGAGTATCATTGACATTTATTGGTATATACACTGGAAAAAAAAACACATTGGATCTAGAGTCCAGACACTTAAAAACATCGACAAGAAAAGATACTCTTGATTCAATCAGATTTAAGCTTAAAGAACCAAGCCTCTTAATTTGAGCGGATTTCCTCTTGATTTAAGCTTAAATCTGATTGAATCATGAGTCCTTTTTCTTGTCAATGTTTTCAAGAGTCTGGACACTAGATCCAATGTGTGTTTTTTCCAATGTACCCTTTTTTGATCTTTCTTTAAAGCACCGTTACACTATTTTTGCTGTATGTCGTCACCACTGTGACAAAATACGAAAAACTGGAAATGAAGCCGTAATGAAAGGAGCTGTGTCCACAGAGAACAAATGAATCGCATTTAGCAAAAAGGAACCGCAGCGCGATTATGGTGTTTTCAAATTCGTGCAACTTCTTCTTTTCTTTTAAAAATACTTAATATGTGTGCATAGTATTAAAATTTAAACGATTACTTTTCCTTTCAAATTAACCATTATTCGGGGGAAAGGCAAAACTATTTGCTATTCTAAAATTTTTTTTAGATAATTATAAAGAGGCAAAATTTTACAACGCTGTATTAGCGCTGGTTCCTTTTTGCTAAATGCAATACAAATGTTCTTCGCCCCAGTTGGTTGATGATGTCGCTGCAGTAACATCAAAAAAGTCGAAGCAGTTTCTTGGATTTCCCCCTCGGTCCCGGACATGAAATCTAACGATTACTAATTATTCTATTCCCGGGTTTTAATTGAATTTTTACAACTGAACATGACTACTTTTTGCCTCTTTCCTCGGATACGCCATACTACTGTATGAAGGAGTCTCGATGTCTTCGGCCGGAGGCAAGGCGAAATATGCATCGTCTCCGTTTGATGACCTTTTCAGGACAGCCTTACTGCGCGGCCTCTCAAAAGATCCCGCCACTGACTAAGAGCAGGGTTGCCATAATTTCTTCAACTGCAGATTCCCTGACTTTCCCAGAATACTCCCTAAATATTTTCGCTTTTCTCTAACTTCAAAAGTTTTGAATTCTTTGACTTTTCCTGACCTTCGAACAAAATTTCCACTTTTTTTTAGAAATACGCCGACTTTTGCTTAGCTTTAGGCAAAAATTCCATGTATGGAGATCAAATTACCAACGGCAAAAGGCATAAAGTGGCACGTTGAAAGATAGCAAGCCACAAAGATAACAAGGAAGGGTGAACAGTCGGAGGATCAGTGATGTTAAAGTGATTAGTAGCTGTGTCAGAAATTCCCTGACTTTTCCCATAAATTCCCTAACTTTTCCCGGGCGTCGCAAATGGAGAATTTGCACACACAAAAAATTTATTGCTTTATCTAGGAGTGCCTAATGGACTGAGTTCGCAGTATTTATCATTACTTTTTCTGACATGGGAAATTGGAGAAAACTAAATTTAACAGTGAGAAAATGTGCCACTTTAAGACGTCATCTGGCGGCATTTTCCATTTAAACACACGTATTTTAGCAGATTAAGTTATTTTGTCATAATTTCTCCAATAATTGTTCAATTTTGAAACCGAGGATATTCTCGTACTCAGTTTTCCCACCAGTATCATTTTAAACGCTGGAAAAAAAACACATTGGATCTAGAGTCAAGACTCTTGAAAACATTGACAAGGAAAAATACTCATGATTCAATCAGATTTAAGCTTAAATCAAAAAGAAATCCGGTCAAATTAAGAGGCTTGGTTCTTGATTTGAGCAAAAATCCGATTGAATCAAGAGTATTTTTTCTTGTCGATGTTTTTACGAGTCTGGACTCTAGATCCAATGTGTTTCTTTCCAGTGAAGATTGAATTCACAAAATTTAAAACACCTGCAAATTCTCTATCGGTTTTCCAGACCGCCTGGAACCCTGTCACAGTCTGGCGAAAAAATCCGTTTTTCTACTCGCGAGACGGCAACGAGAGGTGAGTGTAAAAACGGGTGTGCAATCTCTCTCCCTCTGGCTGCCCCTTCCTCCGCATTTTCACAATTTCCCGCTTTATCACTCCAGTGGCTCCCCTTCGGTGCCCCTCCCCTCCCGATATTCGACTACACTGCCCTACTAACACGAATTTCGCCTCTTCTTCAGCTTCCATTGTGCCACTGCACATAGTCCGCGACTGCATTCCACCGAGCGACGCGAGAGGGATGCATTGTTGGGAACCTTTTACAGTTCCTCCTCTCTTCTGGCCTCACTTTACCCAATTCCCCTCTCTTCCGCACTCTTTCCCCCCACCCCCACTTCTGTCGAATTTCCCGCTCCTAGGCTGCCAGTATTCTACCAGCCAAGTCTCATTAGATTTTCGTTTGATGCATTTCGGGGAGCTCACAGAACTGGTGGAAATTGAATCGATCAACGCTGCCGTGCTGAGGAAAAACGCCGTATGAGCCATCAGGTGTTGCCGAATTTCTCCCAGGCAAATCGCTAATTTTCAGGAAATTTTTTGAATGTTTGTCTACCAATTTCTCGGATAATTTTGTTTGTGATTTGATCTAAAACTCCTGAAAATTTCAAGGAAAAATATTCATAATTTTCCTCAAAAATAAACATTTTATCGAAGGAAATTTGGCAACTCTCGAATGCTCATACGGCTTTCTCCTTAGCGCGGCAGAACGTGCAAGAAAGCTACTTCAATGCCGTAACCTGAGATCTTTCCCGATAACCTGAAACACATGAACCTACCGGAAGGAAGCGTGTATTCGTCTGAGTGGATAGAAAAAGAATGAGAGTTGGTCGTAGTGTGCACTGACGATTCCTGAAAGTTGGAAACACTGTTTTTTCTCCGTTTAAATGCATGTAAAACAATCGATTCTTGGTGTGGCAGCTTGCCTCGACTCATATCGATATATTTGGACGTATTTATGCTAAAAGGAGATATGTGCAAGTGGAAAGATGGGGTGTGCTCGTTAGTTGGGTCATAAGAAACAATGTAAAAGTGGATATAGCTCCTTTTGAGAAAATTGAGAAGCGGGATTTGACATTAAATCAAAAGGAGCTAAACGCCAAAATATGCTAACTCATGAGCCGCGGGCATGGCAAGAGAGCCTTGTGGACAGGGCTCACGAGTTACAGCGCCCCGACGACCATCTCCCCGTCGTTAGAGTGCGCACTCATTGCCGCTGACGTCACTGGCGCTTTATATTCCCCATTCATTCTTATGGCCCGACCACTAACGAGCACACCCCATCTTTCCACTTCCACATATCTCCTTTTCGCATAATACGTCCATTTAATGGATTTAAATGGAGGAAAAACAGTATTGCCTATTTGCAAAATCGCCGCTGATTTTTATCTGCCTTCAAATCTGTAAATGCAGCCTAGGAAATCTAGTAGCCAGTGCTATACCCAAGTAAAAACGTTCCTTGACTTAGTCACGGAAATGAGCTGATTTCCTTCACTTTTCCAAGGAAATCACTTGATTTCCTTGGAAAAGTCACGGAAACCAGATGATTTCCTTGGACGAGTGAAGGAAATCAAATGATTTCCTTGGACCAGTGAAGGAAATCAAATGATTTCCTTGGACGAGTGAAGGAAATCGGATGATTTCCTTGACTCGTCAGTCATGGAAATTACGCGATTTCCCTGGCTGTCATGGAAATGATGCGATTTCCCTGACACTGTCAAGGAAGTCAAGTGAGTTCCCTGGAGTCAAGGAACGTCAGTCATGGAAATGACGCGATTTCCCTGATACCGTCAAGGAACTCAGGCGAGTTCCCTGGAGTCAAGAAAAGTCAGTCATGGAAACTACTTCAAACTTGAAAAACTGGTTCTCACGAGTAAAAGAGTTTACATAATTTATGATAGCCTAGAATTGGGGGGGGGGGGGGCTTGAAAAAAATAAATACAAATAAATTTAAAAAAATAAAAAATGAGAAAACCAGAATAAAAAATAAACACGCATTTTATAGCCCTCATTTATAGTTTTTATTCTGAACTGTAGAGAACAAGACTCAGAAATTTTCTTCAAAACTAATAAGTGTCTTTGACATTTCCCACTCAAGATTTTCGGCATTTTCATAGAGATCTGACAATAAAAAAAGTACTGTATTTACTTTATTTTTTGAAAAAAAAAAAATATCTGATCTACAATTTAAAAAAAATGATCAATTTTTGCACTACATGAACAATTAAATGAGATGTTAATCTGTTACCTACTTTTCAGTTTTTTTTTTTCTTCTTAAAATACCAAATATTTATTGAATTAAGTCTTGCTCGGTGGAACTTGGATCGCGGTGCCAGATTGGCAAAGTCTATTTAACCTAAATATGTGCATACACCAAATGCGATACACCAATTTTGAAATACTCGTGGTTAATGGGCAGAAGGTTTGGTTTTCTTCTTCAAAAAAATATTCGTTTAAACTATTAGAGAGCGGTTCATTATTCATAATAATTTACTGAGTTCTGAGCTGTACAAAGAAATTTTACCGTTAGGAGGATTTCCACGGTAGTGTTAGTTTCTTAACACTACCCTGTATATTATGCTTCTTCAGTGTTAAATCATCAGCTGGACAAACTCCTAGTTATTTCATTTATTTATAATAACTTCCTTTAAACACAGTTTCTTCTCAAAACGGGGACAGCACAAAAAAATACAGTGGTGTGAGCTAAAATGCTTTTCGTTCTCGCTTCACCTAGCTGACCCTTGGACCCATGCAATATAGAGGAAAGAGACAAAATGCTGATTGCCTCATCTCTTTTCTCCACACTTGAGGATTCCAAGGTAACTCACAATCAGGAAACAGCCAGTGAGTTACAAAATGTCAACTTGCGCTCGCACCACTGCTACATGCAGATATACACCTTGTTGTCAGCTCCTCCTCTTTTGAGAGGCCATCAAAACCAGACTTCAAGACATAATACACATGTAACAGTAGGTAACACAATCACTCATGCACAGGCACAACCATCCAGAAAATCAGATATTATAGATACCGTTGCAGATCATGATCAAATTGAATGATCAACATTTCTATTATCAAGATTTGCTCACTGTTTGCCGAGACTAATATTAGAGATAACGGTAGAGAATAAGAGGATAACATTGATCAAAAATGGCCAAGTACATGATGGCATTTACAGAAGCACCTATCTTACATGAAGAAATTAATTGCAGGTAATATCATTTCTGAGATAAGCCAGAAAAGTTGTTTCTTTCTTCATAGGTAAACACTGTTGAGATAATATTCTGGTCAGACTATCAGTAGATATTGATCCTTTCCTGACATGACTCTCAGTAAAGTAAGGTATCTAGTTAGTGAATTAATTGAGACAATTTCATGCATTAATTGCAAGAAAATTAAAGTCTCTGATTAAATCTAATTAGGTACGGAGGTTCAATGAGTATATGACAGTTGGATCGCAGCCCTCCAGAGAAGAAAAAAGAGAGATGATTGACAAGGAAAATTACTCACTGGCAGTGGGATGTTTCAATTGCCGATCACAGACATTTCCTTCCAAACTCATACGAAGAACGGTAATAATAAAATTCTGTGGGAATTTGCTGGCTGTTCGCACTGATAATAGGAAGGAATATATTCAGGAAACGAAGTGTAACACTTCGACTGGTTACGCCTTAAAGCCTCGGTATATATCTCGGAAAGCCCTACGTGCTGTTGAGGTGATACACGAAATCATTTCTTTTCATTTTCATATTTCCTTCGTGAAAACTGTAGTGAGTGGTGAAGTGGTGAAAAATTGTGATTGTGATTTGATTTGTTTACAAATTGTTATCACGAGTTCTCAGTTCAGTTCAGTTCAGTTCGTGTTCCGGGAACGAAATTCCCTTTTGGTCCGATGATCCGCGTCCGCGTTCCGCGTACAACGTTGAGGAATTTTCAGGATGCAACTTGAAGGAGCCGTTAGCCGTTAGACGATGTTGGTCTATTTTTCCAGTCTCTCTTCAAATGGAGCCTCAAAAATAAATGTAAGTACTTAAATTTTGTTAGTATATCATTCAGGAAATGTAGATCGACGGACCTTACCCAAAATTAATGATCTAAATCAACTGAGATCTTCCGCCCTCCAGCGACGAAATTTCTGTTCTCACTTCCTCACATGATTTGACATACCTGTCACAGTGTCATTATTATGAGAAGAAAAGTCGTTCTGGAAAACATGGAGAGGGCAGGTATCGTTTAGGACTCACTGGAAACCATGAAATACTTTTGTCTCACAAGTTTGAGTCTCCATTACTCTCATGAGACAACCCTGCAGTGATAGCGAAGAGAGCGATAAGTGCAGGCTGGGATGTACCTCAAGACAAATAAAATCATCATGTGCTAATCATGGCTCATGCAGAAATGCGCTTATGGCTGCCTTCGCCATCATGGCAGAAAGGTGCGCAAATTTAGACCTTCGTCCTGATTTGACCAATGTCCCACTCAATAAGTTGGGCCAAGCTCATCTCGCTATTAAAACATCTCATCACTTCTTTATCATACCTCCATTTTCACACGAGCCCTGCAAGTACGCACCACGTTATATGAACATTATGGCTCACTACAATACAAAGTTGCGTCCATTTGTCCTAGGAGTGATGATATGTCCCGTTCTCTATTATTTTTATTACCCACACTATCTGGCACGTTTTCATTAGGTTGATCCAACACATAACCTCTTCTAATTCTCTCAGTGAATGTAAAACGATACCTCTTGAATATCAATACATCACTCGCATGACTTAGCACTGTCAGCGTAAAGGACCGTGAGCCCTGCCTCCGGCTCTTTGTCCCTTGATTATTTACTATACCACCAAAGCAACGTAGATTGCCGTAAAACTTAAGCTTGATCAATCATCACATCGGAATAGCATTTCATTAAACTGCGCGTAAGGACCAAGATATGAAAGTACCCAAGCGTTCAGAGCGAGCCAGTTTATCGTCTCTCAGGCTCCGTTTTACTTGTACTGAATGCTAGGGCATTATTACACAAATGAACTAGAGTGCTGTAAATAGTATGTTTGTTTTTTCCAAGAGCACAATAAATGAGAAAAATCATGTTACATTGCACTAACCTAAATTTTGGGAACTTATAAGGTCAATTTTCAAAGAGATATGTGTTAATGATGTAACAATTTCAATTTGTTGTGTTTGATTGGAGGGGAAGAAAAGAAGATAATTTAAGTCCGATTTCAGATGCCTACTTTTTCTCAGTTTAAATATTTGCTGAAACTGGTTGAAAATAAATTGTCGGCAACTCAGTTTTGGTAAGTGTTCCTCTTACCTGTACTTCACTTAGGTACCTGTTTTCTACATTAGACAGGGCAAAAAAATTAAAATCCTCAGTTTCAAGAGAGCTGTGAAAAAAATCTAATTTTTAAGAAAAATTCTCTGGTATCAACAATTGAGAAGTTACACCGATTTGTAGTTCTTGAAAGAACTGCAATTTTATGATTATTTTAAAATTTCGTTCTACTTAAATGAAACAGCTTGAGATCTAGGTAATTTTTTTTTTCAACGGATAAAATTTGCATGTCAAGTATGAATAAAATCTAAGAGCTAAACAATCACAAGTCACCTCATTGAACTGTCACCATGCCTTGTATAATGCTGTTTATTTGTCTGTTTTTCAGGTTTTTGAAGGGCTTCCTGCACTCCAGCTTGCTCCCTCTTTCTGGATTTCTTACATTCTGGATTAAGAAAGCGGCTACTATTCTATGACATGGCTGTCAGTTTCTCATCTGAGCAGTCATCCGATAGGAAATTAGCAGCGACTAAAAATCATCTGGTTTTGAGAAATTCACCATGAATCGCCTCAAAACAACATCATCAAAAGAAGTTGCAGTGTATTCAGAGAAAATAAACATAGTACCTACCTACAGTTTCCCTAAAAATTTTATGTGTGACCGAAAATGTGTTAAAAAATTTGAAGTGGTGTGAAGTTCAATTAGTTACCTTTAACATGCATTGCTCTAATCTTAATGAGAAAATAAATGAAAGTGAGTGCGCTGTGGTGAAGTGTGCGTAAATAGCATCATTGGTGTCTTATACAGGTTTTATTTTTGATGAAGGATCAGTTGAATTTGGTGAGTCATGCCCATTATATCTTCCTTTTGCATGCAATTTTGTCACGGGAAACCGTCAATAAATGAAGTAAAATGCAAAAATGCCCTTGAAATTGAATCAATCCTGCATTTTTTTCCTTCGGTTTGTTGGTTTGGTAAACCATGTAAGGTAAAGTCACCAGTTATAGACACCCCAAAAAATAGGACCAGTGACAGCCATCTTCTCATATACATTAAAAACATAAAAATTTGAAGACAACTAGGAGCTTTTTAATATTTTTAGTAGATTATTGACATTCTGAAGAGCATTTTGATGTACAAAGCAGGGATTTGTTGTGAATTTAAAATTGCAAAAGAATACTTTTAAATTGGCCGTTCTAAAATGATGTAAAACGACTAATTTCTTAGCAGTTCAGTTAAGAAACTCGTTTAGAAATGAAGTAAAAATGGATATACATTATTACTTTTGAGGTAACTTTGATACTACTATTTGTTGAGGGAGGTTTATAGAGTGGTTTTTGTGGTTATTTGTCGTTTGGATGTCAGAATATTTTAATTAATGGGGGTGTCTGTAACTGGTGCCAAAAATGAGGTAGCGACCAGAGACAGACACGCGCGTAGCTTCAAGGATTTGATAATAAATAATTTCCTATAAATCATTTAGTTATGCCATAATGTTTGTCAATAATTCATTAATCCTTTGTAATTGGTTTATTTTTATATCAGTCCATTTTAAATGCAGCAAAAACCTTAGTCAAAAACGGTGTCTGTCACTCATGCCGAAAATGTGTAATTCCTAGTTACAGACACTGAAGTTTATAACCTCAAAAGCAGTTCAGATTTTTGAGATAAAAATGGCAAAAAAGTACGGTTGAATGGAGTATATCATTCTTGAATCATACCTTCAATGTGTACAAAGTTTCTTTCCCCATAATTTTTCACAAAAATCAGTATTGTATTTAAGGTAATGACATTTTAAGGGAGTGTCTGTTACCGGAGCAGAGACGATGTCTATAGCTGGGACCCAGGGTGTCCATAACTGAGGCAGTCCCTCATTTTGGAATTTATTACTTTTTCGACCTTTTCAACCTAAATGTTTATGAAAATTGAAAGGATAAGATAAAATTTATGTGAGACTAAAAATCTTGAATTCGCAGCTTTAGATTACATATTACAGCCAGTCAAAGATAGAAACTCTCTTAAAGGTGTCTATAACTGGTGACTTCACCTTAAGCTAGTTTCTTGCTACAGCACAGAAACTAGCTTTAAGGAAATCACGGCCACGGAAATCACGGCCACGGAAATCACGGCCACGGAAATCACGGCCACGGAAATCACGGTCACGGAAATCACGGTCATGGAAATCACGGTCACGGAAATCACGGCCACGGAAATCAAAAGTCACGGAAAATTTTCTGTCCGAAAATTCCATGACTCTGATTTCCTTGGGAAAAAGTCAAGGAACATTTTTACTTGGGTATTCCTGGCAGTAAGTATCAAAACCACACGTCTGGTAGATCTTCTAAGCATTTGGTTAACATTATAAAAATATAACACTCGTTACAATATTCCTTGAGTACAAAGTAAATCTAAACATTCTAGTACCCACTATCATTCGTTTCATCCGTATAACGAGCGGAACAACATGAAATAATTAAGAGTTATCGCATCACAAGAGTTCAGTGAAAGTTGAAGTGTCTTTTGCCGGAGTACAAAGTCACGTGCTAGGGAACAGCGTTAAACAGCTCTACCTATCCGGAACAGGGGTGATGATAAATTATGAAAGCGCAAGTTGGCAATGGGTGTGACAGATAAGAGTCAAACACGCAGTTTCACATAACAAGGGGTTATTTTTAAGTTCTCAAACAGAACGACACGCAACACGGTCAACGTTAGGAATTTATGATCGCGTTCAAATAACGTCAGCCCCAGCTCGGTGAACCGAAACCGACAGCGGGGATGTTTCCTCCCCTTGTGCCACCCTCCGTTCCAGACACGTCGCTGATCTTCCTGGAAGAGAAGTCTTACTTAAGTTGAGCCTTCCTCTGTTGCCTCTCTCTTCTAGGAGATATACTACCGTGCTAAGGAAGAACACCGTATGGCATTCGAGAGTTGCCAAATTTACTTCGATAAGATGTTCATTTTTGAGGAAAGTTATGAATATTTTTCCTTTAAATTTTCAGAATCTGTAAATAAAATTGCGAACAATTTGTGAACAACAAGTGAGAAGGGAAACACACCAACTTGGTTACTCGAAAATTCTCAATTTTCATACGAGACAGTCAATTTTCATAAAGGTCATTGAAGTTAGCGCATCTGTTTTAACTTGGACTTTTAAAGTGTTCTCAAAAATTTGTCTTTCGGCACCAAAAATCTAGTTCTGAGACTAATTGCTTTACCTACTGTGCAGTTGTGTGTCATCTTGATCATTTTCATTTTTTCGAGTTGGTGTGTTTCCGTTCTCACTGATTCAATTTGGATCACATTGCGACGAAAATTTTCCGAAAAATTGGGAGGAAAATTTTCACAAGTTTTCCTGAAAATTCTTATTTTACCAACAAAAATTTATAATCGCACGGAGCACTGGAAAAAAAACCACATTGGATCTAGAGTCCAAACTCTTTTTTTTTTCCCAGTGAGATTCAATGTTCATACGGCGTTCTTCCTTAGCACGGCAGAATTATTCTACGTCTATAATAAAAATTCGCTTCATCTAAGTCAGCGAGGTGAAGTGAGAAAAATGAGAGAGATGGATCACCTTTGGCCAGCACCAAGCGTAGGTTTGGGAGGAGCTCTGCTGGAACTGGGCCCTGGAGGAGGACGAGGCGGAGCCGGGCGTGAAGTGGTGTTTGGCGCGGTTGCGGGCGCCGCCGCCGAAGCCGGGGCCCTTGCGGCACTTGATCACTTTGTTGGGCATGGCGTACATGTAGTTGGAGAAGCGGCGGCGGGAGTGCCGCACGATCGACACCCAGTCTATCATCGTGAAGTCGTGTCCTTGACCTTGACCTAGACTCTGACCCTGGTCGTGTCCTTGACCTTGACCTAGACTCTGACCCTGACCCTGACCCTAGTGGCCTGCTCCCAACACTCCAGGCTAGACGGCCGGCCGCCATGGGGTCGCCAACCGCAGGCAGGTCCCGGTCGAACACTCGGAGCCGTTTACGATCCGCACATCCAGGACCCCAGGTGAAGGATCGCGCATAGTTTCAGGCGCACTGACATTGAACCGAACGCGCCCGAAGATGCTACGAATGCGGTGAGAGGCGCAGCGCACTATTTCACTGTTACGTTGGTCCAAGTTCCTGGCACAAAGAGCACTAGTTTCAATCTTAGATCTTCCCCTAGACACTCTGACATTGGTCCAGAATTACGGACGCGTTTTAGGATGCCACGAATGTGAGGTTAGCATAAAGTCTCATTTCGCGGTTACACTTGATGTCTCTGTTCTTTTGGACGCACAAAACACTAGTTTTGGAGCTTAATTCTTAGTCTTGAAGTTTAATTCTTCAGTTAAGCTTCAGTTATCATAATTTGTACAGGCTTTAATTCGAAATCCGCCGACAACCTGTTTTTGATTCCAGAATTACTAACAATTCAAACTTTATAGACAATTTCTCGGTTTTATACACATACGATGGGATGGCCAATGGCCATGGTGAAACTACAAAAGGACGTACTGAGTACAATATTTCAAAATTTCTGTTCCTCCATTATTTATCTGGGGCTATAATTTAGATTATTTTTATGGAATCTTCAAAGAAGAAAACTTCTTCTTCCTCGATCTTCTTTCTTACATACTTCCGATCTCTTTCTTCTTGGTGGGGGTGGAGGAAAATCAAACGAAATTTTCTGTAATGACGAAGAAGAGTCACCATTTTAAACAGGGAAATAGGACAAAAGAAATTTACGAAGTCGCAAAGCGAGATACGTGATTTTGTAGTTTCATCATCGATTAGTTGATCTCACTGGTTAGTGGAGTAGTTAGTTTATCATACGGTAGGTAGGTAGTTCATCAGAAGTAAGTAGTTCCGGTTAGGGACAATTTTGGGGGAAAAACTGAGACTAAAGTAGTGGGGTTAAGGTGAAAGGGTTAATAGGGTATCTAGTAAAAATTGGCGATAAGAGTTGCGTTTCAAAATACCATACGAATTCTTATAGCCGGCTAAAGAAGGCTACGGAAAATCATATAACTGGCTGCAGAATGCGGAGAAAATCATACGGCCGGGCTATACGAAGCGATAAAAAAGTATGCAGCCGGGCTATACTTTCTATAGCCGGGCTTCACACTTTATCGCCTGGCTGTTGCTTTTTCGCCATCCATTATAAAAGGCTATAAGAAATTTTGTAGAAATTCGTGTGCTTTGGAAATCATTAAGTTTGATACGGAACCACCTTAATATTTACAAAACACACGTTATGTTTTCCTTTAATACATATTTTTTTTCATCAATTAAAACGAGAATAATCCATACAGGATGTGCAAACATTTCAAAATCATGAGTTGAATGACGCTGACTCCGCCAGATAAAAAAGTAGAGCGTAAGCGGAGCGGCGACGCACTGGCGCCTACAAACCTAACTAGGATACTTCACGCATTGCGCAAGGCGTGAAGTATCCCAGTTAGGTTTGTAGGCGCCAATGCGCGTTTCGAGCTGGCTGCCCGCCTTAGTGCCACGGCGCTTGAAGCAACTATTTCACAGGAGGTATTGCACGGTATCATACGAAACTGAAGGCGCTCTAATATATTAGGAATGGTAGGCATCCATCTAAAGTACGGAGCTTTCCTCGCAAAATAAATCAAGATCTTACGGTCCAAAAAGAGAGCAGTGGTCCAAAAACTCAATAAGCCCTAGCATCCGTAATTAGTGACGTTTAGCATACACTTTATCGCCTGGCTGTGAGTTGTTAAATCGACATCGGCTATAAAAGGCTATAAGAAATTGTGTAGCCGGATATAGAAGCTATTGGAAATCTTACAGCCGGCCGTAGGTCTATGGTATTTTGGAACACAGATTCTACTGCCAATTTTTACCAGGGGTAGATGTAACTTTAAAAAAAAATAAATAAAAAAAATAAAAAAAAAGTGTTTACATTGGATAAACGGACACCACCCGACACAAGTTTGCACCTTAATGGGTGGTTACGTTACTTTTTGGTATATTTTTTATGTAAATAAGAAATTCCAAAGCTATTTTTGAAAAGTATGGAGAGAAAGGAGCATTTAAAAGTGAAAACGAACTTTATACAGAAGACTCATTTTGACCCACTAAACACCCTCTTGCAATGCAGTGGCGATTTTGCGAGTTGGCAACACTGTTTTTCCTCCATTTAAATCCATTGAAAATATCGATATTATGTGAGGCAAGGTGCCTCACCGAGAATCGATTGCTTTGCATACATTAATATGTAGGTAAGACAGTGTTGCCAACTTTCAAGAATCGCCTATGTTGCATCGTGACCGTTGAATCCTGGGACACCCTGTAGACCTTCATGCGAACGCGAATTGAAGTTTCGCGAATGTGAGATTAGTGCACTGACGAGAAATTACGGGTGAGCTAGTTGGAAAAGTTGAGAGAAATTGACTGTGCTAATAGACTCGCCGAACATCATAAACCGCAAACTTTAGATGAGCCGCTGACTGAGGAATCGAGTTCGGGATGCGATCGATTCACGTGCCCATCGGACACTGTTGCCAGACACGGTTGGAATATCAGCACTTTTACCCAGTTGACCCAATGTAAAAAGTCCACGTTACATTGCAAAATCAGGCAACCTTGTCATCGGATGTGCCGGATCGGTGGCATCAAACAGGGCATATTGCAGTCAAACCAAGCTTTGAGCTCCGCTCACTCGGGTAATAAATTTTGGGCTGCAGCCCCCAAAGTTGCTCGGCTCAAATAAAATCGCTGCTGAAAAACTTCAATCCGAATACCTAAACTTTGAGCTTGTGTCCTTTCACTGAGCGGAATTTCCATGAAATGTGAAACACTCGTGATACGCTTGTCACAGAAGCAGAATTTGAGCTGTTTCGAATTTTGTGTTCGTCAGATAGAGCCGATGGGGGACGTTTTATCATTAAGTTAAATGAAGCGTAAGGATATACGCATGGATGCGGTAATTTTTGAATCGCGTGGAGTTCTCAAAGTAAGGTATTGTAAGGAGTCATACCCAATCACTTTTTTGAACTTTCTTCATGGTACTTTTTACCGAGTAACTTTCGTCGCGGAAAGTTTCTATGATCCATGAGCTATTTTCGATCAAAGCAATACCTAATGACGTCACATAGGTGCGAAATTAAATTTTCAATCATCATTCTTTAACTATGTGCGCACAGTGCGAGACAAGGAGTAAATTTGAGATCTTTTGATGCGCTCATAGATTTTGTCAAACGTTTAACTCTGTTCACAGCTATACAAAATGCATGCAACAGTTAATCTAATTGATGTCTCGAAAGTTATGGAATGTGGATGGGAACAAGGAGTGTGAGGCTAAAAATGTCGAGCTCACCACAACTCGGTCGTTCACAGTGGCGAGGCGTGAGTAATCGATTATCAATATTTCCCCATTTGAAACTGTAGCAAAGAATCGATTATTAAGGCGTTCGTTGCGAACACGATGTTTATCGATCCTTTTCCATGGGTTCAAACGGCAGATCAATAGACATATCGCAAAGCACGCCACGGCACTGGTCGTGCAGCTCGGAATGCGTGCCCCCGGTTCAACCTGCCCTGAAAATCGTGGTGACAGCATGAGCGGGCTCATCCAAAAAGGCTGCTACTCTCTCTTGCGATAGAGCGACGATTTATCCTCACAATATCGCCGTCTCGGCGTGTTTGTCATTTACTACACGCTCCAATCAACAACCGTCAAACCGATACCCTGGATTCCGCCCCGGGAAAGAGCATAGAGTATCACTCCATTCAGGTTCAATGCTCTTGTTAGCGCTCAACCGCCCCACCGCCCCATCAGACTTTCGACGTTAACTTCGTTCGGCCTGCATAGAGACCGCTACATCACGCGTGGTGGAACGTTCAAGTTGATATCAAAGGTCCTTATGTCAAAGGTAACGTATAAAGTTGTTGGGATTCATATTTATCAGGTTAGTTAGTAATTTGAAGAGGTGGTAAATTAGTACTGGGTCACACTGTTTTGCGGGGCCAAAAAGCTCAAAAGATCAATTAGAGTCAAACACTTCGAGCTCTAATGTTAGTAATTTGACTTATATCGTTTTGTAAGCCTGATTCTTTTATGATTCTATTAATCTCTTTGCTTGCTAGGCCATCTACCAGGGGGACGTAAAACAAGCAGGTCGACTTTTGCCTTGCTAAGGAAAAACGCCGTATGAACATTCGGCAGTTACCAAATTTTCTCCGATAAAATGTTCATTTTGAAAGAAAGTTACGTACATTTTTCCTGGAAATGTTCACATACTTTACATTAAAAATAAAAACACACTGAAATACAAAAAACAAATGGGTATACTAGGCTAGAGGAGACATAAAACAACCAACCGAGTTTGCACTGATTCCTACCTCGGTCAGTTGCATGCTCATTTTCTCGTTTTAATTTTTACATTTTTTAGCCTCTGTTTCAGTTGAAAATGGGCATGTAATTGGCCCGAAACGTCCTGGTTGTTTTATGTCTCCTCTAGCCTTGTATACCCATTTGTTTTTTGTATTTTAGTATGTTTTTATTCTTGTCTGCTTTCGGGCTATTGTGTGTCTCTCTCTCTCTTATCACTTTACATTAAACTTCGAACAATACTGTCTGAAAAATTGGAATAAAAATATCCATAACTTTTTCAATAAATTTGTATTTTATCAAAGGAAACTTGGCAATGTCTGGTGGCTCATACGGCGTTCTTCCTCAGTATGGCAGACTTTCACTCTGGCCTTGCAATGTAACTGACAGGTTCCCTTCCCGTGCGTAGCCCAACAAGCAAAACAACGATACAGGATAAGGGTTAAAAACAACGTAAGTAAGAGGAAATAACCAAAAAACCATCATTCTGCCAAAATTCATCGATAAAAGTCTTGCACCAAAAAGACAAACCGAACGAGCTGCCGGCAGATTGTTTTAATTGTTTCACACTCCGGCTCTCGTAGGAGATAATGCACGCGCACTGGACTCACGATTAAACGGACCAAATGAGATACATAGCTAATAGGCTTCCGAAAAAAGCCAGGATCATGATAACACCGAGGACCCCACACATGGCTTGAAAGGAATAGTCGGACGTGAAAGCATCGGACGTCAGAACATTGGGGTTCATCTTGCGGACGGGCTTGAAGAGTTCAGGATACTCGGCTCATACATATTTACAGCAGCCACGGAAGCACTATTTTGGACACACCAGAAAAATGAATCCGATTAGCACGATCCTTTTCTCAGCTGATGAGTGTCGAGAGATCGAAGAAAATGAGAGGCGTCACTTGCGAGTCGTTTTTTCAAACAACGAACTTCACTAAGTACCGTGAACTGAGAACGAACGACAAAAGAATAGGAGGAAAAACCGCACAAAGGAACGGGTGGAAAAGCTCTACATGAATCAATAGCACGCTGAAATTATCACAATAGAGTCTTTAATGAGACTGCCAACGTCGAGCGCGTAATTAAACTGTTCAACATTTCAGAGTATATTCTTTATACTCTAGGATAAGATCATGGTAAATTTTAAAGCGTTATGTTGCTTCATTTTCCTGATAATTGGACGTATTTCTATCAAACGGAACTAAGCGCCAATTTGAGTTCCTTTTGAGGAATTTAGAATCCCGTATAGCGCGTTCTGTCAAACGGACCTAAGCGCCATCGAAAAGCATTGCGAGTATAGAACGGAATAAGCCAGACGCCCGATTCCGCCGCCAATCCAAGCCCCCCTCTACCTTCTTCACCCTATGGCGCTTAGGTCCGTTTGATAGAAATACGTCCAATCAACCGAACGTGAGAGGAAAGTGAACGTATTCATCCAAAATCAGCCTAACTACATCCGACGCACACTGTACCGAATCAAAAGGAAGAGTGCGACAAAATCTGGAAAATTTGACAGCTTAAATTTCCGAAAATATGAGACAAAAATGCTTAAGAGTGGTTCCATTGATTTTTTCATGAAATTTTCTCTCAGAAACACCCCTTGAAATAGAAATCGTAACGAAATGAACATCAAAATTTGGAATTGTAGCCAAAAATTTCATGTCCCACTTCTTCTATTAGCTCGTTCCACTGTGCGACGTCGCCTAATTTTTTCTGATGTTTTATACTTAAAAACGGAAAACTCAGCAGCGCTGAAACTTAAATTTTTTAAGTATACTCTCTATAATATGAGAAAGAGAAAGATGAAAGGCGTTAAGTGCAATTAGATTCTCTGTTGAGGGAATAAAACACGAAAAAGAGTTAGGCAATGTGAAATGCAGCTGCGGGTCGATTATTGAAACTGATAGACAAAGCTATAGACAAAGAAGACATAGAGGGTATAAAGCAATCCTATTTGTTGAAATGGGTGGTTTTCATAGACTAAGGGGGAAATGATAGACTAACTGTCGGGTCTCTCGTGGGTTGCCGTTAGTTAGTCTATTACCTACCTCATTTGTCCATTGCAACCACCCGCCTCCACCAATAGGATCCCTCCATATCCTTTTTGTCTTCTTTGTCTATTGCTTTGTCTATCAGTTTCAATAATCAGCCCGCAGGCCAAATGAGGAAATGGGAGCGTGAATTACAGTTAGGTCGTTCCTGGTTTAGTCCGTCCAAATTCCTTCACTCAAGTTCGCGAAGACCTAATATGATTCTACAACTAGCACATCCGATGGAGTAAAAATCGAAGTTGTTGTTGAATTAGTGTGAAAGAGCAGACTCGAAGGGACCGCGTCCGCGCCGAGGGGTCACACAGGGATACGGATTGCGGTCGTCGTAAAAATCCCCGGCGAAAGGGGTTAAGCCGTTGAGCCCGTCGGGAGCGGGAGCGGCGCGGGCGGGATTAAGAAGCGTGCTATTGTGTACGTTTGCTGGGCGGGCGAGGGGGGCGCAGGGACGCCCGGCACGGGAAACGCGCGTGTTCGGGTTCGCGGGACGACTGAGAAGTGCTCGACGGGGCCGGGAGCGCGAGGTGGGCAAAGCCCAAGCGTCAAAAGCGTCCGCGGCGGCGGCGGCGGCGGCGGCGGGACTCGGTAAAAATAGACGTCGACGCTTTCTTGGGTCGTCGATGTGGGTGCGGCGGCGGCGTCGCTCGTTCCGCTTTCAGTGATCCCACGGATTCGGATTGGAAGGTCCAACTGCCACGCAAGAGGGGATTCCCCGCTACGCTACGCCTCGGACGCGCCGTAGAAGTACTCTGCCGCAGGGTGGCATGACACGTAAGAAAGAAAAAAAAAGATTGGAAATTTTAGTGGAATATTTCATATTTTTCAAGGGCTAGAGTATGCAACCCGCACTTAAACGCACAAGAATATAAGAAAGTCACAATTTTAACATTTTGCGAACCGCGAAAAGAAACCGGTATTTTTCAAAATCTTTCATAAATTTCTGAAATTTCATGAAATATTTCACATGAAATTTCAAGATTTTATTTTTCATGAAATTTTGCCACCCTCCTCTGCCGTGCTAAGGAAGAACGGCGTGGCACGGATTTTCATATTTCGACATGTCCGTACTCTCCCCATATAGGACTCTAGAGATGAGTATGGCCACTGAAGGATCTGCTACTGATTGGCATAGCCATCTTAGAGTCGTATTATTTTACCCTTCGCAACCCAAGGAGGGTCAAACTGCCCCTAGCCTTACTGAAAATCCGAGGTACCAAGTTAAAGCCACTACAACTCATTGGTAGTGTAGAGCGGAGTATACATATATTGAAAGTTCACGCCTCGCGCCTTCAATTCTGTAAATACAACAAGGACATTCATCGAGCATGTATAGTTGTATCTCTGCGCCGTCCTTAACGCGCGTCTATTCCCTCGCTCTATTTCCATGTTCTGTTTACTCCGTTCGTCGCACGTCTAAAAATTGATATTTTGGCGAGAGTTGTTACGTGTCAGGGAATTTTTTGACGAGTATCCCTAGAAATTCCGAGCCCGGTTAAATTGACCCGACCATCTCTTCTGGAGGCGTATTTGGGTGGGGGGAGGAGAGGGGGCGCCAGTACGTTACCAAATTGCATGTACTAAGATGAATATTTTGAAAAAAGTATTTCTGACCACAAAAACATGGAACTAACATATATATATTACTTCAAAAACTATCAGAATTAATGCGTTTAATTAAATACGGTTAAATTTGACTCGAGTAAATTTACTGCATAGCACGCTGTATTACACAGCATCCTTACATCAACAGAGGAACAGATACCCGCAAAAAAAATATTATCATGACTGTAACTTCTACTGTTTTCACAAATATCTGTCTATTTATCAACAATGTTATGTTCATTTTAAGTTGTCTTGGCCGCCTCGATAAGTCACTACTGCTTTCTTCTTACAACAGTCAGTTCAAAGCACGGGCGGAGTTGAAAAACATACCATAAAAATGATTTGAGTGCGTTTAAAAATTGGCACAGGCTATACAGCGTAGGCTTCGAACACATGTTTCTCGTCAAAAGAGACAAATGGCAAGCGGGATGAATCCGATTTTCATTCAAGTATGAAGGCAATAGAGAGACAAGAGCTTAAAGTAGGCGAGCATAAATTAGTTTTTAACAGTGTTTGGCTTCATCGAGAGAATAGGAAATTCATTGAGCATTACGCTAGGTAAAATTATCAGTTGCGACTGCGTTATTTTCCCCTTGTTTTAGCTACGTCAAGTCGTCGGCGCGCATTGCGTAAGATTTGATTTTTAGCAGAAACCAAGCCACACATTTACTTCTAAACCGAGCATAAGTGTTGCTATGAGGAAGAAATAATTATTTTGCAAATAATTGTTAAGAAAAGGTTTTAGCAACAAAAAAATTGTCCAAAACGTTTTGGCCAATACCCACTATTTTCGTTTCTATCATGAATATCAAACAGACTAGGAGAAAGGAATAAGCTGCGTGCAAGCGAAAAAAGGACATCAAAGACGTATTACTGACGGCAAAGGCACAGTTCCTCTATATTGTCTTGCAGCAACCGTGTAAGGGTGAGAGGAGGCAGAGGATATTGAATTTTCTCGAGAAAGAGGAAAAAGAACAAAAATATAAGTGGGAGAACTCAGGGAAAAACGCCGGACACTGCAAACAAGCCAGCCAGATGAAAAGAGGAGGAGAGGGGTTAAGGACTTCCAGTGCGATGATCTGATAAACGTTGGACAAGGAAGTGCCTGCTTCGTAATCGATAATGCAAGTCGAAAAACACCTCGAGTACCTCGAGCGCAACGCGTCAACATTTCTGTTGTGAGATTACTTTCTTCAAGAAAAACGAATGAACGACAACGTTAAAAATTCTCAAAAAAATACTTTGTCGAATCCAGGGAAAAATCAGAGAAAATCCCAGGGTATTATAGTCCTTAATTGGACTACATTTTTCAATTAGGAACTAAAACTGGCACATCCGTAAAAACACTTAAGTGCATAGGGAGACTAATACAGGATTGCCATAATTTCTTGGTCTTCTGATTAGCTGGTTTTTCCCTTAATCCAAAATAAGATTTTTAACTTTTGTTTGTAAATTCGCTAGTTTCCGCTAGACTTATTAGACTTTCCTTGTGTGGAGATGAAATTGTGGAAAAAGACATTCAGTACCTGCCTAAAGGATGAAAAACCTTAAAAAGACCAGAAAGGGTAAACAGTTGGAGAATCAGTGGTAAGTTTTGGTGATTGGCAGTTGTATCAAAAATTACCCGTCTTTTCCCACAAATTCCCTGACTTTCCCTGGCATTTCCTAGTCGCCGGAAATTTCCGATTTTCCAAGTTTTCCAGGCAACCGACAGCCCTGTAATGGCACATACGTTGTTTCTAAACCTAACGAGGATTTTAAAATGTATTCCAAATGGTCGTATTTCTGCCAAACGGAACTGTATGCATCATGACGTGAGCCTTGAGCCCTGTTATGCATATATTCTTATGTGTCTCAGGGCTCGTGTCTAAATCCACACTGTTCCGTTTGGCAGAAAAACGTCCAAATGATAATAAGGCAAAACAGAGGCGAAGGAGTTTGGCGCGACGGACAGGGAGACGGGGCAGGGACGACTTTGGACGAGAGGGAGAGGGGTGGGGTCTCACCAACGTGATAAATAGAAAGAGGTAGCACGTTGCCCAGAACTCAGCGAGTTTTAATCAATGCGGATGGAAAGGAGGGGCGCCGATGGCCGAAGAAAGCTCAGACGAGTGAGCAAAACATGCGGAAATTTCGTCTGCATTTAGAGTTTCCGACTCCAGGGAATGGAACGGCGGTACATTCTTACAACTGAAAAAAAACTACGACAAGTTGTATTTTCCGCAAGTAGACATCCCTCCTCCTCTACACAAATTTAACTGAGGAAGGCCTCAAGTATTGGTCTGTTCCGAACTTCAGCTGGAGCAAGAAGGGGACATTTTCATAGTAGAAAATGGCTCAAAATCACGATGAGGGTAGAGTCCCTTTATACTGAGAGTCAAGACAATTCAGCTCATGGATGTCACAAACGGGAATAAAGATTACAGAAATTGAACGTTTTCGTAATCTTTGATCGGCCCATTCTCAAATGCCTTTCTCCGTTCCTCCTCTCGTTCCGTTTGTTCCTTGCCGAACCCGTAATTCCCTGGTCCATTCCAGATTATAATCTTTGCAATTGGTGAAAATGTAATCTTTATTCCCGTTTGTGACACTGTGGAGGCCTAAAATACGGAACCAATCAAAATGGATTCAAATTGTCTTGACTCTCAGTATAAAGGACTCTAGATGAGGGCATCGAGAAAATGTGAAATACACTCATAACTTCACAATCGGCCTAAGAAATACACATAAACTGATTGCGGTGGACGCACGGGTTGTAAGACAGTATGTTGGAGTTTTTTGCCAACGTGCGTTAAAAATTCAGCATAAAGCTGAAAAGCGTATCTCTTTGAGGGAAAATTATACTCGAATGAGCTTTTTTCCTCGTATTGAGATTTTCAGCTTTATGCTGAATTTTTAACGCACGTTAGCAAAAAACTCCAACATACTGTAAGAAATACATGTTGAATATTGCGTAGCATCCTACTGCGCAAGGGTTGCGTGGAAAAACTCCTCTCACGATGTGTTTGCATGTGCCATGGTGCGGTTTTTGAGGCGTGAAGCTTCAAAAAACGCTTACTTCTTACGCAGATTGTAAAGTTAAGAGTGTATCTTATACTTTCCCGATCCGCTCATCGTGATTTCTGAGACACTTTCAATGAGATACAATTCCTCTTATGCTCTGGCTGAAGGTTGCAACGGGCCCAATACGTAGGTTACTTAAGGTAAAGGAATCTAAGCTTATTTACATGGTCTAGTAAGGGTAAGATGTGGCGGGATGGGGGCATCCTTGGTCATGCATTAGCCTCTCAATCGAAAAGAAAGGAGGGTCAAAAAATCGGAAAAAGTGCGTTATTAATACTCGAACGGCCCCTAGTAATAATGTTATATGTTAACGATTCTACTTATGACACCAATCCTCTGACTGTAGAAACACACATTGTCACTTTCCGGCTAAAGTATCACAAGTGCCATGCGACGTTTCAAAATTTCCGCCGCCAGGTTATTTTTTTAAAGAGAAATTGTTCGACGAAGCTGTCCGCAAATTACACTAAATTTTCTTTGTGCTGACGATAAAATTCCGTGGAATTTTCAAACAGATTCAACCAACCATTTCTCTGCATAAAAATAAAATGGCGCCGGACATTTTGAAACGTCGCATGGCGCTTGTGATACTTCGGCCGGAAAGTGACGACACGACGGCCCCATTTTGCGTGCGCTCAGACGAATCGGGCATAGCAGAGACGAAACTGTCTCGAAAATTCGACGATGGAATCTTTTTTCTGGGCGGTGGCGTGGCGTGCTTTGCGATATATCGATTGTTATGCCATTTAAACCTATGGTAAAGAATCGATTATTACGGTGTTCGCTGCGAACACCCTATTTATCGATCCTTTTCCATACGTTTAAATGGCATAAAAATCGATAAATCGCAAAGCACGCCACGCCACTGTTTCTGGGTGCATTTTTTGAAGAAATGGTACACTCGGCAACGATGAAAGAGGTGCGGACGGATGATTTAATTAATCTTTTTACCCGGTTACTCGCTGGCGGCAGCGCGCTCTCTTGGCGAGCAGGGTAGAAGCAGACGACTTGTCCATACAAATAAATCCCTGATGCAGGCTCCCTTGCCTCGGCCGTCTGCCTGTCACACGGAACGCAACGCCCCGTTGTCCCAGTCATGGGGTCCTCCCCGGAAAGGGATGAGCGACAAAAGAAGCTATTTTTCTTGCCAGCAAGTCCAGGGTGCACTTATTAAGAAACCGGGGTCGGGAAATAAAATGTAGCGGCAACTTTAGCCATGAGAAACATGGCGCAATGCGAAGGGGGTGGTGCCACTGGGTTAACGTGTCCGTGTCCATTAAGCCCGCGCTTGGGCTTGTCAAAACTCGGGAAACAACACATTCACTCAAGCTTACTGCCGCGCTTAGGAAACACACCATATGAGCATTTCAACGTTGAAAAATTCGCCCCTGTGAAATATTTGCTTTTGAAGGAAGTTGTTTATATTTTTTCTTCCAATTTTCAGACACTTCGGATGGAATTGCTAGGAAAATTCTCTAAGAAATTGGAAGAAAATCAGGGTGTCTAGTTTTTTTTTTTCATCTTGGGAAATCCTGATAAAATCACGTTTTTTCCTGATTTTTGACTACTAAATCCTGATTTCATAATTTTTCCAAATCCTGGTTTTTTTGCAGAGAAAATTGACGGACTGATAGCGGAAAGTTAACGAAAATTAAGCGGACGGCCGACTTTTCTAAAATCCTGATGAAATCAGGGTTAAATCCTATTTGACCTCAAATCCTGATAGAATCGGGAAAATCGGGAAAATCCTGATGCTAGACACCCTGAAAAATAGACTTACGACGTTCGGAAAATTCGAATTTTAACAGAAACAATGTTCCACTCTTGGAGGCTCATACTGCGTTTTTCCTTAGCACGAGAGCACGCAGCTAAGGAAGATAGGATGGAAACGGACTCAGCCTCTTTCATCTGTGGGAAGAGGGGAGAAGAGAATGCCATCACTCGTGTGGTAATTTATGATTGTTTGTTTCAAAGATGATAACTTGACAGAATTATTCCTGTATTTTTTGCCAGAATCCTTATACATATTTTATCATAGGCTCATGTGTACGCCTACACTTTTCGCTTTCCATCGCTGCTCCATCTAGAGTCAGTTACAAAGTGAATGGAAAGTCGATGAAATTGATGTAAATTACTTCAATTTTATCCTTTAAAGTACAAAATTCGTATACAAATATTTAGTATACTTTTACAAAAGTTTGTTTGGTATTTTCCTCTTTATAAGAATCCATGACTTTTTTCTGCACACGGTCAGCGGCCAGTTTCTTAGCTGCTGTTCTGGGTAAAAGTGAGGAATATGTTTCGACAAAAGAGTTTGGATAATCCCAGGTTCCATTCCAATATATTTCCCGTAAAGGGCATGAGAAAAATCACATTTGCGTGTTAAATAATGTGCCAGATTGTAATTTAACGATAAACTCTTCTTAGTTGAAGACGCTAAAAATTGGTCAGAAGAGCGGAGAGCTTTCATAGCTGTACTTGGCGCCGAAGAAACATGCGGAAAAATAAAGCGCGGGCGTCAAGATGTGTGACTCAGAAGCTCGTTAAAAATTTCGCAGAAAGCCAGCGTCGAGGCCACCCTGAAGTCTGAACAATGCGTGTCAATACTAATCGGTCGCGAGGAAGAGAAAAATTGGCATAAATTCCACGGCGGGTGGCGTGCAAGAGCGTGTGTCTATTTGAGCATGAGCTCTGGTGAGCATTGCGTTACATGGACGACACGGCTCACGTAAGAATTGAGATACGCCCTCACGTCATAGGAGCGACGAATTCGCAGTCGGCAGCAAATGAGTCTCTAATTTATCCCAGCACCGAATATCCGTTTCCAAAGCTCTCTCCATTGGCAAGGAGTCAACTCTCCTCCATTTTTCGATATTTCATTTATTTCAGGTCGATACTTCTCAAACCCGCCCACCGATTTCACTAGTTTCTTGGCGAAAAGAAGAAGAAAAAACATTGATGTCAGCCCGTTCTCTAAATTTTTAAAAAAAATATATCGATACACAGTAGTGAAATTTATGGAGGATTTCCTGAAATCAACTTTAAACACGTGTAATGGTAAAGGTGGGATATGGACCATGCCAGTAATGAGTCAGACACTTGCAGGGAAGGCACCTAATCTTAAGGCAATTCCTTCAGTGGTTCCGTTGCGCCATGAAAAGCCACCAGGGCGAGTGTGAGGTATTTCGCTTGTCGGCTGTGCCTCAGCCTTACCGCCATGCTGAGGAAGAACGCCGTATGGAAATTCGAGAAATGCCAGACTTCCCAGGATAAAACATGTATTTTTGAGGAGAGTTATGATATTTCTCTTTGAAATTTTCAGATATTTTAGATTAGATTGCGAACAAAATTGTCAAAAAAATTTGAAGAAAAATATTTACAATTTTCCCGATAATTTTGTTTTGCATTCAAGACAGTGAGGCAAAGCCTGAGGGCTCATACAGCGTTCTTCCACCGATGGATCAAGATGTTGCGATAAAGGCAATGCTCCATCAATCGCCGTCACAAAATGGAGTCGGAGGATGCGAAAGCATTCGAGTCAACTCGACGTAACAGTCCTGCTTTTATCCGTCGGGACAGTCGATTTACAATTTGCACTCGATTGGGCAACGGGAAGTCCCTAAAGGGGGGGGGGGCGTGGAATTGGAGAATTACTTGGGGATAGCTCACTGGAGAGATGCGTGCACCCAACGCAGATTGACGTGCACCACCTTCAGGATTGACGTGAAAAGCTCATTGCGGCTGGCAAGTCCCTTGGAAAAGTAAGTGAACTCGCACTAATGAAACAAAACTCTAATAAATTCGTATTAGAGTAGCGCTCAGCTATGGAGGCGCGTTTTTAGGTTCCCCGAAGAAGATGAGCACCGTTGAGATGGTAGAACTCGCTCGCCGAAATGTCAACTATCAATTTTGAGAAAACTACACTACACTGAAAAAAAAGTAGCTTGGATCAAGCATGATAATTCTTGAATTTGCCGCCAAGAATTTTCTTTATCTTACTTTAAGCTGACTTTTTCTTGATTCAAGAAAAATAATGCTTGGGTTAAGCAAAAAAGTAGCGTATATTAACCAGCAAAATTCTTGATTTAAGAAGAAATACTTCTTGGCGGAAAATTTAAGATTCTTTTTTTTCCAGTGTACCACTAAAAAAATAAATTATAGAAAAACGATTATCGTCGTCCGCGCTTTGAAATTAGCATTAAATAAAAGCATGATGAATCTATTCTAAATGTTAGTCCCCTCTCCGCCATGTTTTTGATGGGCTGGTGCGCCATTTGAACGCATTGCCACTAGTGTACTAGTATTCTAGAGGCAGGGTGAAATCAAAAAGTACTGCCTACCGGCTGAGTGCTTCAGAAGATGGGAGGACTGAAAACCAAAATAGGGTCGAGCGACTGCGATCATAGAATCGTAACTTTAATAGCCTAAATGTGTTGATAAGAGACAAATACAGAGATACGTCCGAACGACGTATTTCTGCGCCAAGTATGTTTTATTCAAACTAAATATAATATGAATTTTATCATAATTATTTTTTTCGGACATTCAATGCGGGTGTACTGATATGCGAAGGTATATTATTGCGTTGAAATGCAAACTGATTAATGCACTTTAGTACTGACATAGAGGCTATTCAAAAATTCTTCACGAGAAGAAAAGCTAAAAATTACAAATCCTGAATTTTTATTTTAAAAATCTATTTGAAGTATTAAGCTAATCAGAGAGAGATGGAGTGGAAAAATACCCATAGGTTGCTTTCGAAGGCATTGCGTGTGTAAGCACTCGGAGGTCAAAGCTGGATAAGGCGCCTGCATACCACTAAACGTGCCTGCGGGAGCTCGTTTTGCCTACTGTCGCTATTTGAAGGCGAATTGGCTTCCAAGAATCGCGAGGAGTCACCGAGGTTGGAAGACTCGTGCCTTTAAAGCTTAAAAATATGAATATTTTTTTATTCCAGTGAAGGGATGGGAAGAGGAAAGCTCAATGAAGCTTGCGAGGAGTGCATCTCACACGAAAAAAAAAAACACAGAATATACGGTTAAAGTAAGCCGCAATGCAAATTTTTTTCGAAATTTCCGATGAAATCACCGTTAAATTGTAATTCCTGGCGAACGGGTTTGTAACAGTGGCGAGGCTTGAGTGATGGAGTATCGCTATTCCCCCATTTGAAGCTATGGTAAAGGAGCGATTAGTAAAGTGTTCGGTGCGAACACCCTGTCTATCGATCTTTTTACATAAATTGTAATGAGGGATCAATCAATGTACAAGATGTCTACTATAACAGGCCGACCAAAATTCAGTGCTTTTCCAGTACTTTTTCAGTACATTCCCGAGAAATTCAGTACCTCCTCAATAGAAAAATTCGGTACGTTCTCAGTACCTCCAATTGACAAAATTCAAAAAATTTCAAAAATTTGAATTTCTCGCTGAAAATTGACAAAAGTGACAAGAAATCAAATAATTCCGGACCATCTAACAGAATTTTCGCACTTTTTCAGTACTTCCAGACCGCTCTTAAAAATCAGTACTACTTTCGGAATTTCCGGAAATTCCGGACTCGTAGACACCCTGATGTATGAACGACATACTAAAGAGAGACAGCGCCGCAAGATCTCTTTGCACAGAGAATCGAATTTTCTCTCTCAAATAGTCAAATGGGATCACTCCCAAAATATTATAGAAGCATCTGATCTGATGGGGGAGGTGTATCTTTACCTCCGCAACTAAAGCGATATGATGAGTATCCCTCCCGCTGAGTTCGCACCTGGGGATGATTTCAAGCGGCGAGCAGCCCCGGATATCTCTCCCTGACGCATCTCATCGACTTTTTAGTCCAGCCATCATGTAGAGAGAGGTGCAAGCCTTAATTCCCTGTCTCTCTTTTTTTCCTGATGCGTTGCCATGGCGATCGGAGGCTTTAATTTAGGAAAGATTAATCAAGCTTAACCACTCAGTTTCTACCTGCGCGGGTTTTGTTGACTATGGAAAAGTATACCGATACCCCCCCCCCCCCGCCTTTTAGCTCTGAAGTTCTATTTTTCCGCCAATGTTGTCACATGTTTACGTCATGTGTTCCGAAGAAGCAAAATACACTTGCATTACGTTTAACGGTTTTTAGAACTTCTCAATATTTTCTCTGATATTGTTCAGACCTTTCTCGGAAACCTGGCTCCGAAACCAAATCTGGAGGAGCACGGTTTCATTTCTATGCCAATTTTTTTTCTATCTTTTTTTTTATCGGAAAAGAAAAGGAACGCGTTCCGATTGCAGAGGTAACTCGTAAGTTTGAATCTCTGTTTCTTAAATTAGTAGTTTCAATAACTTTCTCGTTCTTTCCTTCCGAAACTTTCACGTGCCAATAAAAACAGCGTCGAAAGATAAGCATAAGACGTAGGAAGCGACTGAATGCATAATTCAGGACGCTCTACCCCAACAATCGCGATCGTTGCCGAGTCGAATCAGAAAACAGAGAGAAAAAGAAAATAAAATCGGAGAAAAATATCGAAGAGGACTAATATCGATCAGCTTCACGTGATCGAGTATTACTTGGAAGATGACGAATGGCCTAAAATTTGAAGTCAGGAACTACAATTTTTGGCTCAGTTTGAAAACAACGCATGCACCGATAGTTTACCATGAGTGCTTTTACTGATGAGCCAGAAATTGTAGTTCCTGATTGCAAAATGCAGTCCAATTCACAATAATAAGTGCATCACTAAACTGCCGTACTACGAAGAAACGTCGTGTGAACATGTGGGCATTACCAAATTTCCCCTAATAAAATAAGAATTTCTGGAAAACTTGTGAGTATTTTTCTTTGACATTTTCAGAGATCTTTACTTGCTCACAATGTGATTTGGTGAAGGAATAATATTGTTTAATTTCGTGCGTAATTTTAAGGAATAACATTTACATCTTTCCTGAGAAATAAAAATTTCATTCGGAACGACTATGAGATCTCTACAAGCTCACACGACTTTCTTCCTTATCAGAACAGTAAAATGTGAGTTTATCCGCCTTATTCCGATGCCATATCACATACCACTATAGGGTATCGTGCGAACATGTTTTTATTTTTCATCTAGACAACCGCATAAGCTCTGAGCTTTTGGGCGAGCCCCAATATATACAAGTATTACGGTTGAAACTTCATTTCTTTACTAAAAATTAAGGCAGAGTCTGTGGCTGCGTTAGTGCACAGCATGGTTTCTTCCATTTATCTTAATGCAAACAGACTGTGGGGTCTCTACAATATAAAAGTTGCGAAATTGAGTATTTCGCTGTGAATAAATAACTTTGAATTTATCTCTGACGATCTACGGAACCATATTTTTGTAACAACTAGTCAACATCCCTGAGGTCTTCCTTTTTTTGCGGCGACATTGTTGATGACGTCATTCACCCTTATCAGCATCCACGAACAAAGTCGCGTCGCTACAACCTGCTATAATAACTGCACTGTGCAGGAGTGTCACCCTCTCATTCCACGATTCGTTGTTCCTCTGACGTAAGGACGTATCTCGATTTGCACTTGAGCCCTGTTGTCCATATAACTCCGTGCTTTTCAGGGCTCATGTGGATATAGAGATACGCCCTTACGTCAGAGGAGCGACGAATTAACCGGTGCGGCGAGGGAGACAAGAGACATTCTTGCAGACCGACAGCGGAAGAACCGGGTGGTTAGTGCTCGTTTGTATTCCTAACCACGCATGACGACCCCCTTTCCGCCTCCCTCCGAATTCCGAAACACGCAAACTAATAAAAGTTAGCTGAAAAAGACGTGATACGACTAATTTCAGATAGAAACAGCCTAACAGCGCAGGCAGAGGACCTTCCGCAAACATTGGGTAGAGCTTAAATGAGAATCATCTTTTTATCTTGAATCGCCCAAAAAGCACGATGGTTCAAACTCCCAATTTCATATTAACTAATTCAATTATTTAGATGCTTCAAATTTTTCAAACCTTGATTTCTATTCTATTTTTATTTCGGGAAATGTTTTTTTTTTATAAAATCACCTTATTTTATAACTAGATATGCATACTTTTTAAATAGAGTACCTAGAAATGTATTTAATTTTAAAAATATAAATAATATTTAAGTTTTGATCTATTTAAAAATTCTAGATTTTATTTTTATTTTCGACTTTTAAGTATCCTTCATTCAAAATGTAAAAGATTACAATAGCAGATAAAAATATATATGCGAGGAATGCACACATTTTGTGTTTGTGGACTGAAAAGCACAGTGCGTTAAATATTGCTCTTGGTTGCATAGTGAATTCTTTTACAAGTTCCATCGATAGTGCCTGAGACTAAGCGCTAACCATACAGAGCTCCTTCAACATCCTGGAAATACTTCCAACACTACACCTCTACAACTTTTCCTGATGTGCAAATTGCCTATACTGCGCCCGCCAGAGCGTAAACCGTGGTTTGAGGTGTATCCGTGATCCACGAATCGGGCAATTGAGGACATTTTATACGACCGGCCAGTATGCAGTATTAAAACCATTCAATCTGCCAAAATTCAAAATTTTCGCTGGTGACCATAATATTTCCTTTGTTATTGGCGATTTTTTCATAGGTCCCCAAGAATTCCATGGTTTCCACCTCCGCAGTGAAGTCTCTGAGTTTTCACGGGGTTACATACTGCCGAGCTAGGGAAAACGCAGTATGAACTTTCAGGC
The DNA here is from genome assembly GCF_918797505.1 of Bemisia tabaci. Lineage (NCBI taxonomy): Eukaryota > Metazoa > Arthropoda > Insecta > Hemiptera > Aleyrodidae > Bemisia > Bemisia tabaci. The sequence continues at coordinate 78,396,920 of NC_092793.1, forward strand.
GTTGCCAAATTTCCTTTGATAAATCACGAATTTTCTGGAAACTTAATGAATATTTTTCTTCCAATTTTTCAGATAATTGTTTCCGTAATTTTACCTGCAGTTCTTGAAAATTTCTAGAGAAAATATGCAGAACTTTCCTCCAAAATAAATATTTTATCGAAGGAAATTTGGCAACTCTCGAACGTTCATAAGGCGTTTTTCCTTAGCACGGCAGTATAGGCCCTCCCTCATTCCTCGCGAGTAATCAGTGTTTGTCCGTTTATTTTTGATCCTTGATTAGCATTTAGCGTAGGATACGTGAAAAGCGTCATAATGAGACGCTGGTGCTGCGCCGGAAAAGCTCGAAAGCGGAACCGGATGCGCTAACCCCCCCCCCCCCCCCCCCCCCCCCAGGCAGGGATGCACGGTACGCGATGCTAGTTGCAATTGGAGTAGGTAGGATATTAACGATGGGCTCGGGGTATACGCCCGTCGTGTTGCACTACCGCGGTAAGGAAAAACGACGTATGAACACGTAAATGTTGCCACATCCCCCCGTTAAAATATTGGTTTTAGAGGAGAGTTATAGATCCGTTTTTCGAAGCCTACAGATACTTCGGATCCAATTGTTTCGGATACAATTCTTTGAGAAATTGGATGAAAAATATTCACAAGTTTCCATGATGATTTTAATTTGATCGGAGGATATTTGACAAAATCCGAAGGTTCTTACGGCGTTCTTCCTTGCACGGCGGTGCAGCGCACAGAGTCAAACAGAGGTTCACGCTCTATCGCAAAGCGGACGGCTCGGTTTAAGCAAACAAAGCACAAAATGGCGGCCTTAATTGGACGTATTTCTCCTAATCGGAACTGTGCATTCAGACATGCGCCATGAGACCCATAAGAATACATGCATAACAGGGCTCACGTCATGATGCACATAGTTCCGTAAGGCAGGAATACGTCTAATTTTCGAAGGGTTGCGAGATGAAAATAAGCGTAAGAGACCCCGCACCTAAAATCAAAGCAATGTAATTTGGTGAGGTAAAAGTCTGGTTTGGTGGTCAACGCGAATCCTTTTTTAAAATTTAGCTTATGATCTCACCTTTTCAAAGCAGGGGTAGGAATTCGCTCCTGAGGAAAATTCTCAGTTTCACATCAAATTTGGCAAGGGTGAATTTTCGAATCTCGTTACTGCTATCCGAGGCCTAAAATAAACAGTAATCACTACTCGAACTGTTCGGTGCTTGCGCGGCGTTCGCGGCAACTTCACTGAACGCAGGTCGAACAGCAAGCCGTAACTCTTCCGAAGATGCCTGGCGAAGGGCAGCCTCCTCGGTAGAATTAATGAAGAGCAAACACATCCCATTGTTCAAAGCGGTAGGTTCCGTGTAATTTTCGTAATATGTGATTGATAATATCGTGGCTTCATTTTGAAGGATGAGTTGAGAGGTTACAAGCAACAACACCACCCACGTTCTCGTGAGCCCAGCACCGTCGTTGGGAGAGTGTTTCTTATGCAAAGGGCACAGCTGTTTGGACAGTTGTTTTAGACTTAAAGTGATTGTCAAGAATTAACGAGCGAATCTGTCGGAGTAAGCATATATTAATTTTTGATATTAAGTAGGAACTGTGGCACATGAAAAACGATAAGTAATCAGGGTACAAAAAGTAAAATTTTTCTTGATCATTATTTTACAAAGATTTAATTGCACTTTGCATTTTTATCTGCTTAATGAATTACAATATGAATTAAATATTAAGCTGCATATGATACAGAGGAGGTCTATCGCCGAATACGACAAAAACGTTTTGATTATTGAAGCTACTCGGAGCGGAATAGTGAATAAGTCACGCTAACTTTCTGATATGGCTGAATCTGAACTTAGATTTAGAAACTTAGAAAAATATTCGAATCTACCCAAACACCACATTCTTACGGATTGTTTTCAGCTAAAGGGCCAACAGTTTTGTCGCCACTTTTTATTTTTTATTTTATTTATTTATTTTTCCTTCCGAGGATCCACTTACAAGATCGGCCAAAACATTTCTTGAACGGGGAAACCTCGTTAGGTTCAATGCAGATACGCGCAGCAAGCTATTTAATTATTTAATTTCTTTTCAATTATTATTATTATTAAAGCTATTATTTTTAAGCGAGCTATTTTATTATTTTTCACATTGGATATAGAAGGATTTTGGAGAGAAAATGTGGACTCTTCGTCATTTCGGCGACTAATTTCACTTTCTACTTGATTTCATACATTGAGATGATTCTTTCCTCCAAAGCAATGCTCAGTCATGAATCATGATCATTTCAGAACCATCAGGCATTTAACATCGAGAGTTAGACAGAGAGGTGCGTCACCAAAATGACAGACACATTTCTGACCGCAGCGTGGCACACTACAGCGCTCTGCGACTCCCAATCGCCATTTAAATCGTTCCTTCCTCCGGAATTCCGGATTTCTGGATTCCTTTTCTCATTCCTTGTGTTTCCTGCAATACCCTCAACTTACAACTATCAGTTCGGAATCGGTTCTTCGTGGAATTTTGCGACAAGAGGAAAACCTGAGACACGGAAGCCGATGAGAAATATACTCCACTCGTCCCTGTACAGGAAATTTAGGCCGAACCTGGGAGGGTTGCGAAGAAGCGAACCAATAAAGAGCAGGAGCCTCTCAACTGCGCGCTCTCTTAAAGGACAGCCTCGCCAACAGGAGGGACTCAGAAATTGCAGAGCGAATACATCAAAGTAATTACTGTTGCTGCCAAATTGGTGCGCTCAAGTTTCTCCTCTTCCCCGCTGTGCTCCTAACTTCGATCCGAGTCCCTTCGCGGCAGTCGAGTCAACGCCCCGTGACAAAAGCTTACGGACCAGTCAATTTCCGTAACCGCTATTTTATCCGCCGTTGCCGGAAACCAGATCCCTGAAAAGCTATCTTTTCCTGGGATGCTCAGCCGTCCAGCTTCCGGGAACCCACACTGCCGCGATGAGGAAAACACCGTATGAACACTTGAGAATTGCCAAATTTCCCCGAATACACAGGGGAAAAAAGTAGCTTGGATCTAGAGATGGATAGATAAATAGATAGAATGGGTACTTTATGTACATCCTGGGTAAGATTTTACAAAGGGAGTTAGGTTGTGTGCTTATTTACATCCATGGGGGATTTCTTCGTTACATTACTATTACCTTCAAATTTACATCACACTCCCATTACAATTATCTTCAAAATTACATCTTCTTCATTAATACATTATATTTCGAAAGGCTTGGATCTAGAGTCCAAACTAAAAAAAAAACTTGACGAGAAAAAGTACTCTTGATCTTGATTCAATTGGATTTTTGCTTGCAATAAAAGGAAAGAGAACTCTTGAAAAGCAAAAAAGCAAATCTTGAAATATCAAGGGTACTTTTTTTGTCAAATTTTTCAAGAGTCTGGACTATAGATCCAAGCTACTTTTATTCCTGGAATTTTTGGAAAGTTCGGATATGATTGCAAAAAAGAGTCTCTAAAAAGTTGGACGTGGAGAAGTTGGATTCATAGCTTTTCCTGAAATTCCGGTGGAAGAAATTAGGCAACGCCTGAATGTTCATACGTCGTTCTTCCTTCGTGCGGCAGCACACCTCGGGCGGGTATCTTTCAAGGGAGCTGGCTAACACTGCTCTCTGAGATGATCTGTCTTCCGCTTTTTGCTGTTCACTTTTCGCTTGAAGTACTTTAATCAATGACTACGTTTCTCGTGGCTTATACGCAACGCCTTTAATTTTTGATTCCCACACATTTTCACCAACCAACAACGATGAAAAATTCGCATTCCGCGCATCACCGAACACTGCAAAAAAATACGTGGCAAAGTACACATTTTCTCGGTAGTTACCGATCGTTGCAAATTTTCTGTAGATTTGGGTCTTCCAGACACATTTTGAGTTTGCGGACTGAAAAGCACAGAGCGTTAAATATTTCTATTGGTTTCATAGTGAGTTCTTTAAAAAGTTCCATCGATAGTGACTGAAATTACCGCAAACCGCACTATCCATTTATGAAGGCGCCTTCAACATCGTGGAAATACTTCAAACGCTACACCTTCACAGTGCATCCTGATGTGCAAATTGCCTATACTGCACCCGCCAGAGCATTAAACGTCTTTTGAGGCGTATATGCACTGTCTACCCACGAATCGGGCGACGGACCGGCAACTACCAACTTTTCCCAACTTTTCTGCCGACTTTTTCTCAGGAATTTGACAAAAAGTCAGTGAAACTACCCAAAATTCAACACAGTTATCAGTAATTTTTCTGTATTTTTGGTGATTTCATCGGATTTGTTCTTTTTTTTCGTGTTACTTATGAGACTGACCTGAGAAAGAACCGCGGTTCTAAATAAGAAAGTTGTAAGTCAAGGTAAAGTGTTTCAGTTCATCATAATGTAATGCGTTTTCCAACTAGAAAGCTGTCAGTTGTGTGAGAATCATAATCTCAGAGCAACTCATCAGGTAAACTTACCATCGCTATTTTAATGAAATTGTTACTGTTCAACGCAATCAGATACGCATGCATTCTACATAATACGTTTTTATCGTGATTAATATTTAAACCGAGTTCATTAGAAAGGAACCAACCCACATTTTTTAAAAAATTGAGTTAAGAATGTTTCTGAGTTCCACTAGTCGTATATATTCCCCTGCGAAAAACTCAAAGTTAAGAGAAAAAAATTAGCCGGTGTTAAGAGGGGTTAAAGTTTACTTTTTTCCTTGAGCCTTATGGAGAAATAAAACTTCAAACCTCTTTTTCGCAGTTTCAACTTTATGTGGGTTGATTCCTTTCTGTTAAACTCGGTCCATTTCGTGTTCCTCAGTTCGGGACATCGTCATAGGGGGAAAAAACATGTTATACAGTCAAAAGCGGCAAAATAAGGAGCTAACAAAGTAAGTTAGCTACAAGGTCTATTCCGAGGTGAGATACTGTGTGAGGAGGTGAGATGCCTAGAATCTGACGAAATTGACTGCAACTCACGACAAGAGACTTGGAGTTGTGACTCTCGGTATTCATGTCACGCAGCCCTCAACTGCCATTCCAAGATAAAAACTGAGGCAACAGACTCGCAGAGAATATCATTTTAACGGCCTCAAGCTACACACTTTATCAGGATTCGGTTGATATAGTCAGTGCTTTAGTACCGGATCAGTTGAGGACTGATACTAACTCCACAATGAAACGATGCATTGAGCTCTTTACATTTTATTGTCAGCCTGCCCAGACTGCGGAAAATTCTACAGAAGTTGAGTGTGTGATACCGCCGTGCGAAGGAGGAACGCCGTATGAACCTCCGTACGATGCCAAATTTCTTTTGGTAAAATACGAATTCGTAGGAAAACTTGTGAAAATTTTCCTCCCAATTTTTCAGGAAACTTTCTTCGCAATGTGATCTAAATTATCAGAAAATTTCAGATAGAAATAATCATTATTTGCCTCAAAAATTAACATTTGAGGAGGGGCAATTTGGCAACTCTCGGATGTTCATACGGCGTTTTTCCTTAGCACGGCAGGACACTGTTTGAATTTCAAGAATCTTTCAAGTTGAGGCGGTATCTGAATCCTTTGTGATGTTTGAGCTAACTACACGGGTAAGATTGTCAATTTCTACACGACAGTTGCCTCATTTTTTGGCAAGGGCGGATTAATTGCAAATCAGTATGGTGTTGCCATAATATCGTTGCATGGAGAGTGAGAGACTGCGATCTAGTAAAAGTTACCAAGGCGACTTTAAAGTTAAACTGTATTATGAAGTAGTCCCCATAAAAACCAACAACTCGTCAAATCAAAATTTGAAAGGGACTTTTTTTGCAGCTGTTGTTTTTGTTACGGGAGACACAATGCATCTGTAGATTTTGACGTAAACTGTGCACATTTTAGTCGCCTTCGGCAATCTCCAGAGGGACGAAAAGCAAATATAATGGAAACACTTTTTGACATTCAATAAATCAAGCAAAATGATTGAATCTTTGTGTCAATAAATTCCTGATGTAGCTCCACAGTTGTGCGTGTACAGATTCGTAAAATAGTAATTCTTTCTATCTTTCCCTCTGGTCACAATTTGATTATCAGCCTTGCTACAGAAGGGTTTCTTTTTATACAAGAGAGGTTTAAAAAGATTCAAATGCGAACACGAAAGACAGCAGGCACGCGTGTGATCATCACATGAAAAAGTTTAAAGCTAGGCAGAAGTCAATTATTCAAACAAAAGAATGAAACTTGCAGAAAGACCGCGAGTTGTGAGTAAACTGTGAGGAGGCCGCAATCATCACAGAATTGAAAAACCTCTGAGGAAGAAGAAGAAGAAAGAATTCACCACTGACAGTGACCACACAGGGCCGTCGCGTCGCTGTAAAATGCAACAGGTTCTCGAGGGAGACTAATCAGCTGCCACTGTTGCCACTCTAACATCTCAGACATGATCGACTCGGTAAACCACACTTTTAAAAGGACTGAGAGGGAAAAAAAGGGGGAAAATAAACTCAAATCGATAGTTTGCACCTTAATCGCTATATTGTGAACTATTGCGCCGATACCAAAACAAAAAAAGGGAAAAAAAATCCGATTTTTTTCTTTTTAAGAGAGATAGAGAGAAACGAAGGAAACAAGTCCAGCGGGCTGATGGTTGAAATTGATGGACAAAGCGATAGACAAAGACTAAAGACTAAGGAATAAAATGCTGGACTTGATATAGGGTTTCCCGTGGGTTGCCGCTAGTTAGTCTATTATATCTATACCTCCTTTGTCCATTGCAACCACCCGCTTCCACTAAAAGAATCCTTCCACATCCGCTTTGCTTACTTTGTCTATAGCTTTGTCTATCAATTTTAACGATCGGCTCGCTGCCACGGCGGAAGAGTCATTTAAACTGAAAGTACCAGCGAGAGACCACTGGAGTGAGAGCTGGCACAAAATACATTTCATGGTCAAAACTTAACGACACGGAGAGCGCTCGTGCAAAAGTCAGAAACTCATGTGTAGAAACTAGTGTTTACGGTTATTGTATTGAAACCGCAGTCCATTCAAACTTTTCGCCGAAACGAAAAACAGGTCACTATGGTCATGAACCGATTTTAGATTACGGAACGTCAACTTTAAATTTTCGGTTTTTAACATCTTCACCTCGCTGTAGGAAATATTCCATGACGTTGCGACAGACACGCCAAAAAAAATGCCGAAGGCACCCCCCCCCCCCCTCCCCTACCCAATGACAGGAATTCTAACAAATGTCGCTAAAACCAACGTTTCTTGTTATGCGAGACAGCAACGAGTGTCATATACTGCATGCTTCTGTGGGTGACGCTTTGGACTTAAAACAAACAAATTTCAAGGTTAGAAAGCAGCAGAAAAGGACACCAGCCCACTTGCAGAATAATGTGCGCTTTGATGGCTAAAGAGCGAGACCTTTGTTTCAAAATTTCTGTTCCTATTTTATTTTTTTCGAAAAGAGACAAGTCAACCATATAAATTGAAATTTCTGCTAAATATTCTGCTCATAAAACGCTGCAAACAGAGATAGATGATCTGGCACTTGGCCTCCGGTTTACCGCTGTTTTTCCGAAAACGACGTCAATTTTTGCGATCTTACTGCTTTCTTAGAGTTCTCATTTCTGTTTAATCTGCAAATAATACGAATTTCGCTGTTACAGCCAAAGCCAGTTCTCGGAAACTAGATTAGACAAATTTAGAAGGTAACACGATTCCGACAATCTGGAATGAAAAGAAGATTCGCCGATGCATGGAGACGGTCCATAGCGAACCTGTCCACGGGCGGATTCTGATAGGGAGATCTGGTAGCGGCGCAGAAAGGCGTGGAGGAAGCACTGAGTGGCAGTTCACTTACGATTACCGTGCGTGATACACCGTAGCGTCATACACCGTGCGTGATACACAGTAGCGTAATACACCGTGCGTGGTACACAGTAGCGTGATACACCGTAGCGTGATACACCGTGCGTGTTACACCGTAGCGTACGTAACGGACGGAACTTTGCGAGAGAAGCGAGCGCGAGGAGGTGCGACCGAGACGCGGGTGCGGATGGAGGTGATGTACGTGGAGTAGAGGCGAGGACCCGGCGAGGTTTTGTTGGAGCGCGGTAGCGGCGGTTGTGGCGGTGGCGGGCGCCGCGCCGAGGATGCCGACGGTAGGAGCGTCGCGGCGCGACGAGTCCCCATGGCGACCAGCGGGGGCGCCCCGCGCCCCGCGCCGCCTCGCATTCCCGTGACCAACCTCAACGACGAGACGCCCTCTGAGATCTACACACTTGTGCTTATTGAAAATTCAATGTTCCTTAAGTTGATTCGAAAGGTGGAGAAATGGTGCTCGGTCCACACCATTTCGCGGGGAAAACAAGGTCGAGAAGTTTCCAAAAATTACAATTAGCGTCAAAAAATGTTTAACTCTAATGCAGGGTGTCTACATAAGGTCCAGATACACGATCAAATTCAGCCATCAAATTGGGCCTCTCATTGGTCGCATCCTCACCTCAGGTCTTTTTCCACCAATTGGAGCTTCTTCAATTTGATGGCTCAATTTGATCGTGTAACCGGAACAAAAAAGCGGCTGGTCAAAAATAAGTACTTTTACAGTACTTTTCCAGTACATTCTCAAGAAATTCAGCACCTCCTCCAACAGAAAAATTCCGTACTTTTTCAGTACCTCCATTTAACGAAATAAGAAAAATTTCAAACATTTGAAATTGCTACAAATATGACAAAAAATTAAAAAAAAATTCCGGACCTTTTTTCGGAATTTCCGCACTTTTTCAGTACTTCCGGACCGCCCTTAAAAAATGGGTGCTATTTCCGGACTTTCCGGACTTGAAGACACCCTGTAATGAGTACCAGTGCACAACTGAGGGAGAGAGTGTTCAGCTGAGACAGTTTGCATTGGAATATTAAGTTGAGGTCACGCCGAGAGATCTGTAACGTTTTGAGTTTTTTCTGACCTCATCAGTAGATCACACTTGCCAGTGAACCCAACTTAGCACCCCGCTAATCCAAGTCGGCTTTTTTAAGTATTTCTCCTTCGCTGACAGGAGAAAGCTGTTTCATTTCACAGATGTGTGTTTAAACCAATTTTTCACGATGAACATGCCTCCGCAACTGATGTTAGAGAGGTCAAGACAGGTGAAATCCAATAAGTAGATTCAGAACAGATTGTTTCTTTTGTACTGTTTACTTTTTGTGGTGGTTGAGCATTTTCATCTTTGGCTCCATTTTCGAAACTGAACTATTGAATTGTACTCGAGCTTCGAAAGAATTGTCCTTCAATGCTGCTACGTTCAGGGCTATGCGCATCGCTCCGAGCGTGAGAGAAGTCGTAACGCCTTCATATTTCGGCGTATGTAACGAAGATACACGAACACGAATAGTTGTATCCAGGCGTTAGCATTAACAGTCTACTGATTTACGGGTTTAGAGAGGTCATCTTTCATTATTTCTTCTTCAATGGCAGCGCCAAGGCGGAGTTCATTTTCGGAGCAACTGGATTTTTTTAGTGAATCGTAAGTATTCACGAGCATTTTCAAAGATGCAATGGTTCTCACGAGATTTGTACGTATATACTTTTGACTCGAAAATTCTTTATTAAAACGATTAGCTTGATTTAAATTGTAAACAACGTTGCGAATTCTCTTTCGACATATCTAGCGCAAGACAGGAGATGCAAAACTTCGAAAATTGCGAATTACATCTGGATTGATGGGGCCGCCGAGCACAGCGCCGATATTTGGAGTGAGAAAAATGTGCTCACAACCCTCCTGCTCCGAGATAACGACATAAACATTGGAAATATATAAGAGAAGCAAATCTTGAGCGTATGAACAAGATGCATATCGCTCGTCGTTGGGTCATGAAACCAAAATTTCAGCCCACACAACTTGTCGTTTCCCAGACGAACGTAACTCCATTTCAGGGTTGCCAAAATGACTCAACAATTTACTTTTTTACAATAATACACCTCCGCAATTTTTGTACTAAATTTTCCTGATTTTCACATTAGATTAGAAGAAAAATCAGTGAAGTTTTCAATCAGAAATGCCAAGGATTCTCCTGGTAAAAATGCTATTTGCGAGGGAAAATTCAGCAATATTGAAACGTTGTTACGTTTTTTTCGTGACGGCATTGACGAACTGCCCTTCCTCTCGAGTTTTGACGAGATATTATGCTCGTTTCGTCATGATATTACATATTGAAAGCCTATTGAATACCGTCGAAATCTGGAAATTTATACTTTAGAAATCCTAAATAATTTCTAGTGACATAATTTCACATATAGCCGGCTTTTGCTCATGCATTTATTTTTACTGTGAAAGGCAAAACAATTCTCTCTAGCGATGTCCAGGAACACGTTTCAAAGCGATTTCAAAGAACCCTCTCCTCCATGCGTAGACAGACGAAAGAAGGCGGGGGAGAACATAAATACTTCACGAGACTCGAGAAAGTTTGTTTTCAATAATATACGCACTTCCTAATCCAAGAGAAAAATACCACATACAGAGTTGAATCATGCTGAAAACCCACACGCATTCCCTTGTACCTCCGAAAAAGAACAAGCGTTCTTCGAAATTTGACGGTTACAAGTCCAAAGTTGCTGACTTTTGTGAACACAATTATAATTTTACATCGAATTGATGAAATATGGTAGCTTCATACCCGACATGCGGCTAAAGTGTAAACACAGAATTTGTGCAGGCATGGGCGTAGCTAGGGGGGGTCCTGGGGGGCCTGCCCCCCCAGAAAAACGGGATCCTCCATTCCTCACCCTCTCCCCGCTCTCTTCATCACGAGAGGTGGTCCCATGCCCCCCCCCCCCCCCCCCAGAGAAATTTCCTAGCTACGCCCCTGTGTGCAGGTGAAAAGTAGTTTGCTATGAGGTGGTTGGCTTTGATGAAAACCAAACATAAATAAGACGAAAATTGAATTGATGTTATAGGATGCCTGGAGAACGGAGGGGCCGTAAGTTTCACCGTGTCCAGCTGTCCACGCTCCTCTCCACAAGTCCACACCGAAAAACGTGGGAATGGTCACCCTCTATCGTTTCTTGTTCAGCAAACACCTGACATCTCACTTTGTCGTTTTGGGTGCGCTAACGACACTTGAGTTTCATGATTGAAAGGAAATATAAGTTTCAAATAGACTTACAAAGACGCTGATTACAAGAGCATGACACTTACCTGAAACAAAGAAAACAATTTTGCGTAAGTCGTTGCACAAATTATTGAGGGAGGGGGGGGGAGTCCTAAGAGAAATATGGACGTAAATTGTTCTTCCTTAATGTTCGAGTTCTGTAAATTAACATCGAGAGAGAGGATTTGGCATTTAAGAATCTGGGAAACGTAGAACCCTTGGATTTTCCGATGCTTTTCTATAACACTTGGCATGATTGAAATTTGTACTTAAAAAAAAAAGTTGCATTGGCTTTATATGCAATTAGATGGCCTGAACCGAAATCAATCTACTGCACATGGATCGCATTTGGCATAAAGGAACCAGCGCGAATACAGTGTTGCAAAAATGTTACTTTTTCATAATTATCTAAAAAAAATCTCCTGGAATAGCAATAATAGCTTTGGCCTACCACCAAAAAATTATTAATTTTAATGGAAAATAATTGTGTAAATTTTAATAGTGTGCGTATGTGTTTTATTGGAGAAGGAGAAGTTGCACGATTTTGACAACACTATAATCGTGCTGGTTCCTTTTTGCTACATGTGATCCAAATAATGTTGCAAAAAAATTTCTCGTGTTTTGATTCTTCCATGGATCAGAGGGAGACAAAGATAGTTTTTTGAAAATTTTCGGTTGATTTACCTCACATCATGAGGAAAATCTAAAGTTTCAAATGCTTTGAAGTGTTCTGAGGGAAAACGAAACATGAGAGAAAACATGACAACGTCAAATGTAATTACACCGACTCCGGTTTAAACCATCAAATTTCCTGTTCGATTTATAGTTTTAATTGGTATTAAGAATGTATACGGTCGAGAATTCACGCAAGTATTCGGTGGAGCTGTTTTTTTATTAATCTAGGTAGCATTCTGTCTGAAAAATATATGAGCCATAGTATCCGCGTGATTCCATAGTGTATACTATGAAAACAATGAAAACTATAAAATATAACTGAGCAGTGACATTGTTATCCGGTAAAGATCTGAGCCGACGCAGATTCATAAGTTTTTCAATGAAGATGTTTAACCGGCCTACGACATTATTTTTCTTTCGCTTAACTTTCACGTGGAACCGTGGAATTCGTTTCAGAGTACTTTATGGGCTAATTAGAGAGCGGCGGGCAATAGGCTACTAAAGAGAGAAAGGAGGATAACGAAGTGGAACTGGGGACGAAAAAATAATCTAAGAGCTATACGAACTGGGGCAGAACAAAATAATGTAGTAATACAGCAGATAATGAAAATAAGAAACTGTAAAAAGGACGTTGGCAGTGAGAGACTTTTCACATGAGCCGCATTCTGTGCAAATTGTTCTCAAATTCCATGGCTCTCCGCGTTTTTCCGGTACCATTTGATTAAAGTTACCACAAAGACACGGTAGCAATATAACTCAGCATTCTCTGACCTAGAGCACATTAATAAGTTACACCCTACGCTGAACCCTAAAAATGGATTAAAAGTTAGATGTTAGGATGATTTTTCAACGTCCTCCACTCAAGAGGAAGTCAGTGTTTTTGGGTCGGATGTCTGGCATGAAATAGATATATATACATTTAACTTAATTTCTAACTTTTAAACTAAAATAAAATTTATAGTTAGGTTTTAGATATTTATAGTAAATATAATATGTATAAGTATATGTATATGTATGTATATGTATAATATGTATAATGTGTATATGTATAGTATAATATGTTTATTGTATTTTAACTTTGAGTTCAGCCGAAGTTATTTCCCTCTGAATTCAACACAGAAAATATTGACGGCCAAAATGCTAAACCACGTATCGCTGTTTTCGAGATTGCAAATATCCTGTTATATTTCGTTTTTTTTTTTGGAAAATTAGTCAATATAGTTTCTTAAAAACTTCCTTGGTTTTTTTCCTCTATCGGCAGAATATTCTGGATGAATTTTAAACTATATAGTTGGTTTCTCCTTTTCATTTTCTTCCTATCTTTGTTCTAAACAATAAAAAAGGAGCAGAAATTTGGAGACATAGCAATGGAGATACGTGGTGTCGCAATTTGGCCATCGATATGCGGCCTATATAATCAGAAAATACAAGTTAATGCTCTGTGAACACACTTCTTTCTTTATTTTCCTGTTCGTGTTGAAAATTTCAGAAAGTCTGGTAAAACTGTTAAGAATGACCGGTTTCCGCTTAATTTTACGTTGATGATTTGACAACTAATTGAAATATCGATTTGAGATTTTCATAGTAAATGAAACTTTTCCACTGATTTTGATCTGATTTTTTATTTATTTGTACATTGAATCGGTGTTGATCGGTTAACGTTTTCATTTTTCGTTCGATTCATGTCGATCATACATACCCTCTCGTTACACGCACACTTCCTTTCATACCCTTTTTTTTTAACTGAAAAATTCGTCTTCAGCTGCGTCTGCGGCAATTGTTGTTACGAATATGTTGTGCGTGCTGGTTTCAGGTCATTACATACACGAATCTCTGAAGGCGTTTTATGTGCGAGAGCAATTCGCCTTCAGCTGCGTCTGCAGCAATTGTTGTTACGAATATGTTGTGCGTGCTGGTTTCAGGTCATTGCATACTCGACTCTCTGAAGGCGTTTTATGTGCGCAAGTGGCGTACCCTGCTGGAGAACTGGCGAATTGCTCTCGCACAAAAAACGCCTTCAAAGAGTCGAGTATGTAACTACCTGAAACCAGCACGCACCGCATACTCGTAACAACAATTGCCGCAGACGCAGCAGAAGGCGAATTTTTCGGTTAAAAAAAAGAGTAACGAAGACCCAAGATACAAGATGATGAGGCGATGGCAAATCAGCGAAGGAATCAATTTTGATACGGAAAAGAAGAAAAATCAATTTGAACTGAAGAGACGGTACGACGCAACGTGCGGATTTTCATTAAAAGAGAGGTAATACCTTTCGACTTTCCTAACGTTTACAAGCAAATTTGCACAACCGTTTCCCTAAGACGGAAATGATCTGTTAAGCTAATAGAACTCCAATAAAGTTCAAGTTGAAGCTAAGTCAATATAATTTTGATTTAATCGCATCGAGGCAATAATTTCACTCTTCGGACTGCAAGCGTCTGGAGCTGGAGAAAAACCAAGTTGCGAATCAATATAAGAATACGAAAAGAAGCCGGGCAGAGTGAATCACCTACAATAAAATCGACATCACTACGCAGAAAAGATGATTTCTCTGCGATGTAATCTCGAATAACTACATATGACAATTAATGTATCACTTTTATAGGTATGAAGTTTCTCAAGAATCCGAAGGTATAGTCTTGCCTTCATAAATCAATTAAAAAGGAATAATCTCATTTGAATTAAAAACTACATAGAAACCATAAACCCCGAAAACCTAAGTCGAATACTTGAAGCCGAATTAATCACTACCCAAAATTATAAAAATTCCAAGGTACCATTGCTTACGTCTATTTTCGGTTTATTTTCGTTTAAAGGTTTTTTCTTTGTGTTAATAGTTATTGGTAATTGATTTAAGCGGCAAAGGAATGAACTTGTTAATTTAAATGTATTAAAATTTAAATTGATTTACATGGTTTTATTGTTTTGTCATGGTTTATGGTTCATGGTATTGTGGTTATGGTACTGATGATGAGTCTTATGAAGACCCTTACGGGTTACAAGTAATTTTGACACAGCTCAAATGGAAGCTAGCACAAATAATGTTGTATTTTTGCCATTTAACCAATGGCAACGGCGAACAAGTTGTTATATTATCTTATTCATAAGTTGATTTCCAGACTTTCCGCAGTAGGATTCGTTTTCCTCGTGAATTTGAAGAGAGACAATGCTCAAAATACGTAGTGCTTGAATTCATCCTAGGTCGAGTGGCCCGTTACCGCCAAGCACAGAATCTCTTGAGATTCAAACTTTCGATGCACGAACATGGAATTAAAACTCCGAGTCAAAATTCAACGAGTAATCTGATAAAGCGTACATGGAGCCATTACGCATTTCGCGGTTTCCGAGAAGGAGCGCCACACACTGCAACGAGTCAATAGGAGAAGTCGGACAAAGTCTGGAAACTTTCAAAGCTTATATTTTCAGTAATATAAAACAAAAGAGTTTATAAGTAGTTCCATTGACTTTTTTGTAAAATGCCTCTCAGGAACACCCTTTGAAATTGAATTTGTGGCGAAACAGGGTCTACTAAAACAGGCTGGCCGAAAATTAGTACTTTACGGTACTTATTCAGTACCTACGATGGACGAAATTCGATAAATTTCAAAAATTTGAATTTCTCGCTCAAATTGCGACAAAAATGACAAAAGTTCGAACCTCCTTGCGAAATTTCCGCACTTTTTCAGTACTTCCGAACCGCCCTTAAAAAACCAGTACTATTTCCGTACTTTCCGGAAATTTCGGACTTGTGGATACTCTGTCCGAGCCTTACTGCGGGATTCCCGGACTTTTCCAGCACTTCCGGACCACCCTTAAGAAATCAGTACTATTTCCGGACTTTCCGTAAATTCCAGACTTGTAGACACCTTGCGAAATAAACATAAAAATTTAAAATTTTGGTCAAAAATTTCATGTCCGACCTCTTCTATCAGTTCGTTCCACTGTGCGCCGGACGGGATGCGCGTGTTTTCCGGCTGGTATGATAGAATGCGATCACGGAGAAACCATCCATCCATCCATTCATCCGCCCGCCCGAAAGAAGGGCTCTATCGCCGAGACCAGCTTTTTCGAGGGAACGAAATCCGGACCCGAAAACTTTTTGCCGGGGATCAGGGCGGAGAGCGGGGAACGCCCGGAGTATGGAGGCTATTAATTAAATCTATTTAAATCCTCTCGTCGTGAAAATTGCACGTGCATATTACTTCTGCCCGCCTCCGTTCTTAAAACCGTTTCCTCCCTCCGCCCGCTTCAATTAACGATTCCGCTCCACGGTCTCCGGGCCCCGGCCGAGTCGGCTTACAACTACAATATCATCGAGGAGTGTCGATTGTCGAGTCTCCACTCAAACTTGTTGTCACCTCTGGAGAAAAATCAGTCACTAAACGTTGAGTTTTTATTTAATATTCTGGAGGTACCAGGTGAATAGATTACTAGGTGATTTAAGGTGCTTAAAGGATAAGGCGCATGAATGCAGTTTTTGCTATTTCGAGAAACATGAGTTTGAAGTTTCGGAATTACATGGATCCTTTTGGCGGAGAGAAAGTTCAAACCGACTTTTTGATGCAGAAAAATTGGAATTAGGGAGCAAATTTTTTACAGAATATGCATTAGGACTAGTTTTACTTGAAGTCAATAAAATCTTAATTTTTTAAAAACTGCACTAATATGCCTTGTCCTCCAAGTCCCTCATTTATTGAGCATTTTGGGAGCCAAAATCCGAGAAAACCCCGCTTTTAAACAGTCCAGAGACTCGCAGGAATGGATCGTATTCGATAAATCAATCAGGTGAGATTGTATCGATATCGATTGGTTCAACATTGCCTCAAAAGTTAATCGAGTAATCCGTGGAAACGGGGTTTTTGGTGATAGATTTTTTATTTTTATGAGCACCACATGGCGATAAAAAGTGATATTGTTGATAAATCGTCTAGGTTTCAGTGTTTCAAACTTACATCCTAAAATCCCTGTTTAATGTTATGTTCTATTGTTTTTAACCAAAAGAAAAATTGAACAAATATCGAATACGATCCATTTCACACGCACCGAAATGACGGGAAAATTACTAAAGTATGTACTACGGCAGTCAAATCGCTATATCCTCTCATTTTCCAAATGATATGTGTTGAAATAAAATGTATTTCAATGTGGAATCGTTGCTTGCTTACTCCAGATAACATGAACGAGATTCCATATTTTGATCCTGAAGGTACAGTTTCGACTTCTCCATTGTTTTCATAGAAGAGAAGTAGAGAAAAATTCGACGGAGGTCGTAGAAAACCCGTGCTTGCTCCTGATTGGTGCCTGATATTTTGAAACACCCCAAACGAGATACGCATTTTTACAATTAACCATCGATTAGTCAAAACCTCGTTTACTATTCAACTGCGAAAATAAAATTACAGTTGGGGCAACCCCGGAGGAAGTTTTTTTCTCCCTTTTCTGAGAGATTATAAGCGATTAAATCGCAGATTTAAAACTTAGGATGAACGAATCGGACAAGATTTTACGAACAGAACTGATGCATTTTAAATAAACAATCCAAGAGGGTGGAAAGTGATCAGGCTGACAGGACTAAGATGTTACTTTCATGACGGTGGATGTTGAAGACACCAACCGTATTCCCAAAATGAAAAATGACGGAAAAGAGGATACATGACGTTGAAAAACGTAAGGAATTAGATAAAAATGAAAACAAAAATAGGTTTAATCAATAAAACTACCCTGCTCCAGTCGTAAAATCCCCGAATAAGAGACACGCGGATACTGTGAGAACAGCGCTACCACCGCACTCTAGCGAGGAAAAGCTCGACTTCCAGGTATCGGAGACTTTCGGAAAGTTAATCGTTCTCCTGCAGAGAGCGTCAGGATCATGGATGAGCTATTTTCCTGCAAGCGTCGGACACTAGAATTCTTGCATAAATCATTGCGCCAATGGCAGATTCGTGGACATATTTTACTGTTCGACATAAATTGATAATGATAACTATATAAATGATGGCAGCATAAAAACAAGATGCTCGTAAAAAGTTCCAACTTCGATCGTTGAGCTGAGAAAATTGACGTTTTACGGCGCAGTCCTTCATTTACACTCCTGAAAAATGTCAACGTTATTTACAAGGACTTGCCAGAATCGTTTTATCGCCTGGCATATTATTAACAGCTTTCGGAGATGCCGCTAGGAGGCTTGTGACGCACCCGTGTAGCTGGGATAACGACACTTCGTTCTCTTCTTCTATCACCTATTAGCGCACTGAGGCTCCAAGACTTCCAGCGAGATTCGGGAATAAAAATAACGAATTAACGGTCCAATGTCCTTTTACGCGATGAAATCTATGCAAAGTCTTAAATGCGGACATGGAAGACAATATATACTACAATAAACACGAAGTGAAAAATTGATGAAAAACTCAACGCACATTTTGGCTTCGAATTCGTTCAAGCGTTGGACTCTGGAAATGAGGAGGGAACTGTAACGAATGGAGCTCTCATTTGGTGTGTCAAGCGCTCGGGATTATCCCCTCGAATTGTGATACAGCCCCAATTTTTTTGGACGATATGGGCATTTCCAATTGAATGTGGTAGCACCGCAAATCATGTTGGAGTAGTATCGCAACATTTGTGTTAGTAACCTAATTTATTGGGGTACTACCACAATGAATTGAGGTACTACCACAATAATTAATTGGAAATGTGCATATCATCCAACAACCCCTACCTCTTCTTTTTCCGTGTATAGTTTGCCCTTTTTGTGACCCCTATCGTCAGGACATTGTGAACGTGAGGACATTGCGAGCATTGCTCACGTAGGGGAAGGGTGTGCTCGAAACGAGAGTGACATACTCTTATTTAAGTGTTCTTCGCGGAAAATCATCCAAGCATACGTTGAATACACGTACTACTCTCGGTAAAAGCTGATATGGATCCATCACTATTATAGAGCAGACTGAATTCTCATGAAAAAGCAATACCGTCTGGTGATATAGAGCTGTTACATCTAAAAGCGACTGATTGTTTTCCACCATCTCGAAGTACTCGTAATTTTAAGGCTGGTTTCTAAATACCTTGGCACCAATAACCCGGTTAGAACAGTTGTAGCTCCAGAGAGGGCACATCTGAGAAAATATAAGTGGAAGGAAGCTTATTCTAGTCCAATGAAAAACGCTCTTTCATTCTACTTTCCCCTTTTTCTTGTTTTGCCATTGATTCACTTTGTGTAGTAATTTTAGCTAATGTCGTATGATTTAATTATATTCCACTGGTTTTTGTGTGATTTAGTGCACTTTTGACACGACAAACGTCGGTAAAAGTTTAAATTTTTCTGGGAGACATACATGAATAACTCTACTAAAACACGAGGCTCGGTTCGATGCACAATAAGTCGTTTCCTTCACGAAGAAACGTAACTGCATTTCAATGTTGCCAAATTTCTCCTCGGAAATTGCATTTTTACTTAGAGATTCTTGGGCATTTCTTTCTGACAATTTCAAAGATTTTTACATTGATCTGATGTAAGAACCAGGAAAATTTTCGAAAAAACCTGCGCAGGTACATTCTTGTAAAA
Source organism: Bemisia tabaci (assembly GCF_918797505.1). Lineage (NCBI taxonomy): Eukaryota > Metazoa > Arthropoda > Insecta > Hemiptera > Aleyrodidae > Bemisia > Bemisia tabaci. The sequence continues at coordinate 78,416,305 of NC_092793.1, forward strand.
AAATTAATTGTTTCAATCAACCATAACACTTTGGCATGGAGTGACGTTTCTTTGTCTGGGAAACGAAGAAAACTCGTGAATGCACCTCCTCGTTCGAAAAAAGCCAAAAGAAGTTGCACGATGGTTTAAAACATCTTTACTTTTGAGACTATTCATTCATTTAGTGGGGAGGTGCATTAAATATCTAGCCGGAAATGGATAAAAATAAAATTGTCGATGGGGGAGGAGAGAGACGTTAAAACAGAGAGAAGCTATTCGGTAGCGAGGAAGAAAGAAAGAGATAAAAGGAGGTGTAGACAGACAAGTTTACGACGTAGATTGGTCAAAAGCCATTAGAGTGGAAGTTGCTAGGGTCCGTACAAGAATTCTAAAAAGGCTGAGACCCAATAAATAGTTTTAACGGCGGTTTAACGCTGGTTGCGCCGTCACGCCGCTAACCCCGGGGGCTCAATTCCGCGGTGAACTACACCCATTATTAACAATAAATGCGCGTGAAAGTGTTACCAAATCTGAGGAAGAAAAAATAATGCTCGCACAACTTTCATTTTTCACGCCGCCGAATCTGCGGGCCGTTTTCATGGTCGTTTTTTAAGCGACTCCTTTCCCTCGGTGAAGCTCAGATGTTGTGGTTCATACTGCGGTAAAGGCACGCGGGAAGGAGAGTTTAATCAAGCCACCAAAAATTAACTGAATCACTTTTATATTGGCGAGCAATTTAATATATATTCGCACACGAATATCGCATCGCCTTGCTTATGCATATATAATTTCCTTGAGGGCGTAAATAGATTAATTTTTGGTTTCAGGGCATTCCGTCAACGATTTTTTGTCCGCGCACCTGTTTTGCCCAGTAGTTTACGTCCTAGCGTGGAATATGCGACAGTGACTTGGTCCAAGTGTCATATTTTAGTCCGTATGTAAAATTATATTGACAATAATGAAATGAGAAAATTGAGAGAGACGGAAGAGTTGTTGTGGTGACTCCTTCTTTTGATCAATCTTTTTAAATTGTCATGGGTGAATATTTGGTTGTATTTCCATCCATAAAATTTTCGATGAAAGATAAACCTTATAAATACTTTTTTTTTTTTTTAAAAAAAAATGAGAATATTCCTTTATTTTAAAAACATTTACATTTTTAAAACGTGGCAAATATTTGTAAAACCATTTCCAAGCGATGACATCGATATTAAAGTCAATGAGCAGTAGTCGTGCCGAAAGAAACTATGCACAAATGAATAAAACAGGGAAAAAAGCGAGAAGCACTCAATCTTTGGTTTTAGCCCATTTGTACATCGATCTTTCAGAGTCAAATACATCCTATTTTGAGCGTTTGGTTGCGCTCATACCATGCTGCAGCACAGTAAAAGCACAAAATATAAAAGAAAAAATCATGTGCTTTGAAAATCATTAAATACGACAAGGAAACACCTTAATAATTACAAAATACACATTGAATTTTCCTTTCATATATACATTTCTTTTATCGATTTAAATTAAAGTAATCCATGCAGAGTGTGCAAACATATAAAAATCATGAGTTGAAAAACGCTGGCTCCGCGAGTTTAAATAATAGGCCCTAGCATAAAGCGGAGTGATGCGACGCGACCAGCTGCCAGCTGCCAGATGCTGCCAGCACGAAACGCGCACTGGCGCCTACAAACCTAAGCAGATACTTCACGCATTGCGCAATGCTTGAGGTATCCCTCAGGTTTGTAGGCGCCAATGCGCGTTCCGTGCTGGCTGACTGGCTGGCCGCGCCGCAGTGTGCCACGTGCCACGGCGCTTCACTATTTTACAATAGAGGTGTTGTACAGTATTATACGAAATTGATAATGTAATAATTAAAAGGCCCTAAGGTCTGCAGAGATCGCCATTGACATTTCAGTTTCTGTCAATTTTCTGTTGTAAAATGAAAAATAGCCTGAAATTTCAAGGGACTATGGCATGAACTTTCCCGTGAAATTCCAAATTTTTATATTTTATAAAGTTTTCTAGCTCAGCCATGGGCTCGCAGGCAACAAAAGGAGAGATCACAGTCTGTGGAATGCCAATCACCGCGATTTAGACCAGTCGTGAGGCCTGAATGATCGATTATCGATAGTTCCCCATTTCAAACTGGGGTAATGAATCGATTAGGATGTTCGTTGCGAATATTTATCGATCATTTTCCATAGGTTTAAATGGACTACATTTTCCAATTTGGAACTAAAAATTCTGGCCCGGTTTAAAAACGACGTATGTGCCTATAGTTTCCCTGTGCACATAAGTGTTTTTCCAAAAGAGCCAGAATTTATAGTTCAAAATTGCAAAATGCAGTTCAAATGGCGTATCAATCGATATATCACAAAGCACACCACGCCCCTGCGGGTCGATTGTTGAATCGTTATCGAATGACCTTGATCGATATATAGCATTGTGAAGATAGGGAGTTATCGATCAGAATCATTCGATAACGATTCAACAATCGACCTGCTGGTTCAGATGGACCTCGCAAATTTGACTATAGCCAAAAATAATTCGTTTAAAGGTTTGAGTGTGACGTCACTGGTCTCCGCTGATGGTGGCACCATCGCACTGGGCTCCGGGCGGCCTCGGACGGTGAGAAACGGTCGCCGCCGAGCGTAGAAATTCGCGGGGGCAATTAATGACCTTTGTGCGCGCTCAGTGACTCGAAATTCGAGTCCGGCTTCGCTTGATTTCCACTCTGCATCGCGCATCAGGAATGCCGTGCCCGGCTTTGGCCGGCTATGGATTTGCGGCAGGGCGCCCGGTTTCCTCGATGAATGGCACGGATGTGGGTTCATAGCCCCCCGCCCCCCTCTCGACCAACCCCCCACAGTTGACCCTTCGGTCCGGAGCGAGGGATACGCCTTACGATCGGATGTACTGCCAATAGGGACCAGGGATGATGGGGGCTGGCTCATATCCAGGTGCAAGCCCAAAATGGGGTTGTTGCAAACATTTGCCGGGACTAAAGTTTCTCCTTGCGTAAGAAAAAAAAAAATAAAACTCGGTACCAGCGAAATAAATTTTGAAGAGCCATTCAAGTATGAAAATCTACTTGAGGAGGGGGAAAGGGTCTATCTGACTGAGGCTTTGACAAAAAGGGGGGTTAGACCTAGTTTTATGTACGCAACTTGAGAAATAGTATTGACACAAGCAGTACTATTCGATATAAATAGTTTTTCCAGCTAATTTTTCAGTCTTTCTACGACATTTTTTGTAATATTAAAAAGGGGAGAAAGTCACTGTTTTTCATTAAATTAATAATGAGAATAAGATTTTCTACCTTCTAGCTGAAAATTTGATCAAATCTCGTAGTCAAACGGAACATTCTGCACAAGAAGAATTACAGGTTTCGAGGTCAAGGTTAACAAAATCATTGTGGCAGTATATGCTGAAAGATTCCAATGCATTTCCTTACTATTAGTACGTAAAAAGAAAGAAACCTTAAATTTTAATTTTTCCTGATATTTTACGATCAAATTAAGCAGCAATGAGGACTTTCCGGTTCCATTTTTACAGGCGAGCCTTTGAGTGATTTCACTGAATCGACTAAATACATTAAGTACTGAGGATGAATCCAATTCTGAAGCTCCCCCGATATACTTAGCTCTAGGTGCTTAGATACTTCACAAGTGCTTCGACTTAAAGCGACCCTTTCAATTCGATGAATTTGAGTTCCTCCGAGTCGAGGATACATCAAATACAGTCGGCAAAGTTCAAGAGAAGACTTGCAATTGAGATCCTGGCAAAACGGCGTAGCGATAAACAGGCGAAGAAAGTCACTTCAATTAGAGAGAGGCGCAATTACATTACAGCGAGAGGACGATTATGAAATTACTAAACGTAGCAGATTGAAAGGGAAGACCTCACCTGCGGCGGACTTATAGATCTTCGGTCGTAATCCATCAATGCTTGCGTCAAAGGCAACAACGAGCCTCTGAGTTCACCGTCAACCTGCCAACATAACAGCCAATTCGCGTCAGTGATGCAATCATGCTTCAGTCATCCACGCACTAAAACTTCATGCTGTCCCATTCAAACCTTGTTCAATGACCAGTGAGTCAAAGGAAAAGGAAAATTTTCGTTGGAGCAAACTCTGATTTTCTCCTGAACTTCAAGTTCCTTTTCCATCATTCGTTCAACCTACGTTGGTGATAGTTTATCCGTAAAAGTGGAAAATGGAGATGACTGATAATTCTAATGAGAACTGTGAACTAATTAATGCGAGTTGCACTTATGTGAACAAATATTTTTTTTCTCTTCATAAATGAGGGCCCAATGACATAATTTTCAACAATAACAATTAAAACTAGACTCATGTAACTTCATGAAAAAAATGTCCAGGAAGAATATACGATAGGGGGATTTAAAAGAAAATTTGAAAATCCGGAACACAAGGACGCAGGCATAAATAATAGGTTCCCATCAAAACACAATATCCCCTAAATAAACCAAATCCAAAAAACTACAATCCGACTACAGACAAAATCCGAAAAACTACATTGAAAGTATAACAATACGCAAGACGAGACAAAACACCAAAAAGAACAAAATGATTAACACTCTGAAAGGAAGACACACACTATACTTCGAATTGTGATATGGCAATATGTACATATATCATGCTCATTATGTGCAAAGCGTCTAAAATACGCCTTGGAATGGGAACTTGTAGATTGTTGCTTTCTGTCCATGTAAAATTGATTTCGTAATATAATTAACCAAAGCATAAACTTGAGGACTTCTCATGAGCCTAAGAAAATACTTAGCTAAGAGACTCTGAATCTGAAGTAACCGCAATCGCTGTCTTTAGAAACTTCAATCGCGTTTCTTTTTTGATGATGCAATAATGGTGTACATAATTAAAAAAAAAAAAAAAAAAAAAAAAAAAAAAAAAAAAAAAAAAAAAAAAAAAAAACTAGACGGAAAAGAACATAAAAGCATAAGCGCGCTACCGCTAAGGGGCTACGATGTAATATAATTTTTTTTCCACCCTTAATTTCGAATTATGATTCTTGAAGTCTTTTGAAATATTTTAATGATGACTTGTCGCGATTCAAAGTCGCTGTAAGTACACAAGGAGTGTTGACAAAAAGTATCTAAAACAACCTCTTTGTCGCCGTCACAGATTGTTTTTTGCTTCCAGAACAGCGTTTTAATTAAGCGTCCAGGCGCGGCGAGACGCTGCAGACGCAAGAGATATCGGAGCGCCTTCCATTTTTTTAAATGCAACAAGGACATACCTTAAGGACGAATAGTTGCATCCAGGGGTTTGCTGCCAAAAGAGCGTCTTTATCAAGCGGCCTGGCAACGTGCCACTGCTGTAGGAAGGTATCGGAGCGCTTTCAATTGTTTAGATGCAACACGGACGTCTCTTGAGGACGAATTGTTGCATCTACGGGTTATCAGCCCAGGCTGCGCTGTGGGATTTACTTCATTGCAAATCGCACCGAGAAAAACAAAGTCGGATCATGACAATCGTAAGTATGATGTTGCATATGGCCTTGAGTATTTGAGTATTGAGATAAATAATTCTGGATATTTTGATTGCACAGGTTGGCTGCCCTATTGGGCCCTAAAAGCTCCATGACCTATTCTCAAAATTACCGTATTCATAAGTTTCTACGTATTCGTAAGTTTGAACTTACAAAGACTAACTTACAACGACTCAACTTCTAGCCAAAGTAACTACATGTGGATCCTCATGTAGTTACTCTGGCTATAGATGTAGTGAGCCTGAAACACAGGAACCAATAAGGAACACAGGCGAGGCATGAAGATCGATTGTAGATATTTATCCGTTTGAAGCGAACCTTCATTCAACCTTCGTTTATCGATTCTTTTCCGTAAGCTTAAATGGCAGATCAATCGATACATCGCAACGCACGTCGAGCCACTGATAAGGAAATAGGAACTAAACGATTTGCTTTCCCGCGGCCTCGGCCGAGTGGCGAAAACCGCAGCATATTGTTTCCAGAAAGGAGCAAAGAAAATAATCGGTTTAGAGCTCGGGGGGGAGGGGGGGGGGGCACCACGACCTCCCTTCCCCGACGATTGAATAAAATTACACCTTGGTCCAGTGCGACTAGGGCGGGCAGGCTGATGGAGGCCGGCCGGCAACTGCAAATCCTTTCCCGATTAGAAACAGCTTTGCTTGCACACCCCAGCCGCCCAGCCGCAGCCATACGCGGGCTCCGTTAAATGTTATCGCCGATTCTGCCTATGCAGGCCTCCACGCCGCACAGTGGATCGAGTCAATTAGAAAGGTCGGACATGACATTTTTTACTAAAACTGGAAATTTTCATGTTTATTTCGTCAATTTTCAAACTGGAAGGAGTGCCTCTCGAAGAAAATTTCACGAGGAAACCAATAGAACCACTTTTAGAATTTCAAAGTTTTGTATAAACGGAGTTAAAGGCTTTTGAAGTTTTCAAATTTTGTCCGACCTCTTCTATTGACTCGATCCACTGTGCGCCGCGCCAGTGCGTCGCTTCGCTGACGTAAAGACGCATCCGTAGTTCAACATGAGCCCCACAATGCATAAAGTCATACGGAGTACACGGCTCACATGGAAATGGAGATATGTCTTTACGTCAGAGGGGTGACGAGCAAAGAGCCGACAAACGACTCTCAGACGAACCTCCCTCTGATGAAAAAAAATTGAATCGAGTTTCGCACAATTCCCTCTGGTTCACTCATTGCTTCAGAAATGTAATGACCACCATTAAGCGGTCATTCTCGAGCTCCTTCCACAAAATGGGCATTTTTTTCTACCGCAGCTTGGAATGGGTCAACACGGCGTACACGATTGGGTTTTAATTGTTGACGCGTTGACACCGGTGGGTTTGTTGGAAAATATGACGAGAGGGAGTTGTTGAGATTGCGTCATAATCGTCGGTGCTATTTTGCGAAGACAGAAATTCTCATTACAGGAGTTGACTCCGAACGCAGAATGAGGCATCTCCCTTGAAAATGCGCTTTTGGGAGCGACACTAATTTACAACTGCGACAGTGGCGTGACGTGCTTTGCGATATACATCGATTGATCTGGAATTTAAACCTATGGAAATGGATCGATAAACGAATAATGACCGCGTCGATAATCGACCGCCGAACCGAATGATGTCATCCGCCACCAATCAGAAGCGAGCACGGGTTTCTACGACTTCTGTCGAATGTTTTTCTACTCCTCGTAAATGAAAACTATAGGGAAGTCGAAACTATACCTTCAAAATTAATGATTCATGCATGTTATCTGTAGTTAACGAGCAACGATTCCACATTGAAATACGTTTCATTTCAACAAACATCAGTATGATTTTCCCGCCGTTCCGGCGCGTTTGCAATTCCTGTGAGTATTTGCGGGCTCCTTCGGGATTTCGGCACCAAAACTACGGTATCAACCGCACCCTGTAGTACACTCACCTGGTACTTTCAGAATATTGAAAAAAAACCCACAAGATTTCGTATTCCATTTGCATGGATGCCACAATTTCTTAACTTCTAGTTCAGATGGGCCTCTTTTTTAAAATTTTTTTAACGTTTCTGCACGGTTTAATACGGCACCGATGATAAGGGAAAAGGGGATAAAACGCCGTTCAGCATCAATTCGTTGCTGAGCGCACCTCCATTCCAAGGTTGCAAAATTGACTCAAACAATTCCATTTTTTTACAAGAATGTACCTGTGTTTTAGTCGAAAATTCGTCTGATTATTGAACGAGATCCGAAGAAAAATCAGTGCAAATTTTAGTTAAAAAGTCCCAAAATTCTCCTCAGGGTGTTTACTTAAACAGGAAGGCCAAAAAACTGTACTTTTTCAGTGATTTTTTAGTACATTCCCAAGAAATTCAATGCCCCCTTAACAGAAAAATTCAGTACTTTTTCAGTACCCCCATTTTGACGAAATTCAAGAATTTTGAATATCTCGCTCAAATTGCAACAAAAACGAACAAAATTCCGGCCCTTGTTGCGGAATTTCCGCACTTTTTCAGTACTTCCGGACCGCTCTCAGAAGATCAGTACCATTCTCGGATTTTCCGGAAATTTCGGACTTGTAGACACTCTGCTCCCGGTGGAAATGCAATTTTCGAGGCGGAATTTGGCAACACTGGAATGTAGTTACGTTCTTTGGTGAGGGGAACGACGTATAATTGATGCGATAGACGGGATCCGCGGCGGAAAGGAAGCAGTTTTCCCGCGGAATCGGAGCCGAGCGTGAGAGTGCGAGTGCCCGAATTATTTAGCAAATTACCCTCCGGGAGGAGGGGGCGGGGGCGAGTTGGGGGGAGGACAGAGGGGACTCTGCCAAAACGGATGGGGGGAGACTAATTAGGGAAGCTGCTCTCTTAATTACGCCCGGTTACACTTTCCTCGGGTTTTCATCATTTCTGCCCAGATCTGACAATTATTGTTACCGACCCTGCGATCCCCCCCCCCCCCCCCCCCGGGCCGCTCATCGGCGTCAGCAATTTAAAAACAGCTTCTCGCTTTCTGGAAAGTTTCTTAGTACTGCTGGTCGGCGTTGTCGCGCCTCTGCGTAGCAAGCGAGAGAGTTATTGTAACGCAGCACTGCTAAGTAAGGAAAAAGGGAAAGAGAATGATTTTATTTGGCAAAATGCGTCAATGGGTTCTTAAACGATGAACGGATTTCGGCATGAAAATGCATTTTTTCCAAAAGTGAATGGCGCGTAGAGCACAATGCGCACATCAAAAACGCGATAAAGAAACTAAAAAACCGAAAAATACGTAGTTCACAAAGCGCAACATTTTCGCAAATTTGAAACCCAACGCTTTTGCACTGACAGATTGAGAAAAAATAGTAAAATCCATCAAAACGCCTGGTTTCTTTACGTCACGTTTTACGCTTTGGGTATGTCCTCTTTTGAAAAACACGCGTTGTATACGGTCACTGGTTTCTTAACACTTAGATGCCCGAGCGGGATCGTACAGACCCGATACTTGCAAAAAACATGTGCTCCGTCATTCCGCGGTTATAAGGGCCTGTATACCCGAGCTTTAGATTAAAGACTACAAATTCATCCTCATGTTGAATTGAAAAAAAGAGAAAATAATCAAGTCTCAACAAAGCCGAAAATAATAGATACGTGATCGGGCCTCGGTTTTTAATTGTCCTCCTGAATCCGAGCGACACATCATTGACAGCAGAAAACAGAGCATTGCGAGTTCACGCCTCGCGCCATTGCGCCTTCAATTTTGCAGATCCGCAACACGGACGTCCATCAAGCACGAATAGTTGTATCTCTGCGCCGTCAATAATGCGCGTCCTTTCCTCGGCTCTAATGCCGTATTGTGTTCGTTTCTGTTTGCCTTATTTGTGGAGGTGCTTTAAGAGCTAGGAGGGCAACTCAGCACAATACATAAGCGATGCATTCGGGCCTCCTTTTGAAAATTTATATCAAGCAACGTAATAACGCTCAATAACTATCTTTGAATTTCCCTTAGGTTATGACTAATCACAACATTTTAAGTCAGGGTGTTGATTCAATTGTTGATGCAATAAATTAAACATGTGACGAAATTAGGCAACAAGAATGTAGTTTGACCGATTATGCTTTAATCTATCCAATTACAGGGTAACTTATTTCAAAAACAAATGAGCTGTTAAAACAGTTAGATAGGGAAAACCTGTAAAAAAGATAATGGTGATTGATTTGACGATATAGCAAATAATTGCAGCTGGACCACATTTTGCAACAGGTAAATACTTTTTCTGGCTCACTTGCAAAAGCTCTTACTTGCTCCGGGCCACAAGAGATAAGGTGTTTCTAAAACAAGGCAGAGATGCCTACACTTAGCAATTGTTTCCTATTGCACGGTGTAGTCCAGTTACAAGTTTACCTCTTGACTTTCACAGCACAGTACTGTTATCACTATGCATTAGCAAAAAATAAGCTGGCTCATCAAAACTTCAAACGCCAAGTGTCTGGGTTAAATAATACCGGAAAAGTACAGTATAACATTGCGTTACGTCATCCACTGTGTTCCTGCACACCATGGTTTTTTCTTCTTGGTATCATCAATTATTCATGGTGAATAAAAATGGCACAGGTCACTCGTTGTCATTTTATTAGTTATTACTTTGTTGCTTCTATTTCGCTTCATTTTTTATTTTTACTATTCATGTTTTTTTTTTGTTTTTGTTCACCTCTCTGCGAACTTCAATATTTCCAGTTGACGCTTTTTGAGAGGGTTATTTATCAACGGAAAAATCAGTCATAGAGGTTTTTGTTCGGCTCGCAAATGGAGAGCAGCCGTAATTTTATTTTTGACAGGTCCAAGTTCTATTTTTTTCTCCCATCCTAATGATTAGAGTTGACGGGAGATAACCCATGCAGCTAACGTATCGATAGGGAGCATGAATCCAATTATCCTAACGAACTTGGAACGAATTAAAAATAAAGTGGAAATTGAGTCGTTTCAATCGATAAACTCGATAGTTGTACTGGACGTTTCTGCGAATTTTTGAGACTGTTAACTACTCCAGTAAACGCTGCTCGAGACTATAAACAAGGAGTATTAAGGCATAAAAAAATATATATATATTAAAAAAAAAAAAAAAACTCTCTGTTGCTTATTTTAAAACAGACCTGCATGCAGAGACAAGAGACCCTCCACTAGTATCCTGGCCATTGTGGAAGCTTTTACTTTCGGGACTTCAGCATTCTACTGTTGACTTATCTACATGGTTGATGTTTAACAACGTGTTGGCAGTTTCGTTTTGCAAACAAGTCGAAAATGGCCGAAGTTTGCGAAACTTGTTTGGCTCATAACGTCACCCGAAGCTCATCATTGACCATGTAGGTAGGTCAACAGCCGAATTTGAGGTGATGACTGTTGCTCCCTAATAATTGTTCATAAGGAACTGTTGAATCCCCGAAAGTAAAATCTTCCACCTATCGCTAGGAGGCCAGTGGAGGGTCTCTTGTCTCTGCCTGCATGCGATCAATTTTCGTTATAGAAGTTCTAATTTTCTGAAATTATCGTTTCGACGGCTATGAAAATTCAAGAGTTAAAGGGGAAAATTGAACTTTCCCAAGGAACATTTTGACCCCTTTTCTAGGACTGGGAAATTCCCTCTAAACTCCCCTTTGAATCTGGTAGAGTCCTTCAGATTCCCTTCAAAGAGATCTCTTTCTGTGTCCCTCAGACACTCCTTGATGATGTGCCCTTCAACCCCCCTACAAAAAGCCCCTAGTTTGGTTCATGACGATGCAATGCCACTAAGCAGAGTGACACACAGAGGGAAAACAACGGGTAAAATTAGTGTACTAATGTAGGGTGTTCCATTTGAGCAACGAACTCTCGATTAATAGTGGCCACAACCGATAATAGTGATATTTTTTACCACCAAATGCCATCTGTACCCCCAACGCTTGTAAACTTACCGCTAAGTTAGTAAAATTATTATTGGATGATAAAAAATACCACACACCAATGTGGTTCGACTGGGGGCAGTGGAGGTTACGTGTCGTAGAGCACCAGGGAGTGCTCTAAACTTCTAAAGCGACTCATATGTGGATTGCATTTTGCAAAAAGGAACCAAGAGCATTCCCATGTCGCTAAGATTGTGCAACTTTTCTTACCTTGCAAATATAGACTGGTCATCTAAACAAAAGTTGAAACGATAAACTATTAATTCAAGACGAAAATTACCTTTGTAAATTTAGTTTGATGCATGATTTCAGTAATTTTACTGCAAAGAATGTGAGTTGAACAATCCTGGAAACATGGAAATGATCTTGGTTCCTTCTTGCAAAATGTAACCCCTGTACATATGGTCAAACCACGCCACTACTATGCACAGACTTATTTTCCCACATTTTCGCACAAGTTTGCACTGATTCCTACCTCGGTCAGTTCTATGCTCATTTTCTCGTTTTAATTTTTACATTTTTTAGCTTCTGTTCCAGTTGAGAATTGGCAAGTAATTGGCCCAAAACGTCCTGGTTGTTTTATGTCTCATCTAGCCTTGTATACCCATTTGTTTTTTGTATTTTAGTGTGTTTTTATTGTTATGATCAAAAAGACGACTATTTTTGGTTAGGGCTACCATCAATTGGGAGCTAATACCTACCATCGCCAATTCGGTCATTTTAGCCACGGTTTTTTCTCCGTGCAGAATGTGTGCGAAAATGTGGGAAAATGAGTCTGTGCTTGGTAGTGGCGTGGGCTTAGGAGCCGTGACCGTGGACGGACGGGCCTTTGGAAATCCTTTTGGCGTGGGAGATTTCCTTGCTCTCCGCACCGCGCCCGGCCTGGCCGGCGCGCGGCGCCGCGTTTGAATGCATTTTAACACGCGCTGCAGCCGCTGCACTTGAGGCGATTGCCTTCGCGTTGACACTTCCCGCTTCGCTGCTTTTAATTTGTTTGGATTTGAGCCTTCACCGGCGCCGGCGGCGGCACGGCGAAGAGCTGAGGATTTCGTCAAAGCGAGAGGAAGATCTCACTTTTTTGAGCTTCTCAGGAGGCTCGAAGCGGCTCAATTTAACGCTTGAACTGTGAAGTTGTTTTAAACAGTCAACTTTATCGTCATCCGAGCGAATTAAAGGAATCCTCCCCGGTCGCCTCTCCCATCGCGCGCATTAGCGAATTATTCCGTTCCGGGCATCTCAGGAGACAGCAAGGCGCGGATTTTTTCTGGCAGTTGACAACTCTCTTTCATTAGCTCGAAGAAAAATACGAACAATTCGACTTTTTAACAGCTCAGAATGTTGTCGTTTTGTGACTCAGATGGCAACACAGTTTCTTCCTTTCTTCGTGATAAAATTAGCGAGGATTTTTTAGGTATTAAGTTGGGGCTTAGGATTTAATCTCTTTTTAAGAGGTAATAAGTAACGAATCTGATATGGACAAGAGAAACAGTCGACTGAGAAACCTGACAAACGATCTTGGATACGGTTATCAACCTCTTGCACGTGTGCTTTTGTTATTATTACCACTTGTTTCCACATTCAAAGAAAAAAAAGGAAAAAGAAAAACAAAAGCTTTCAAACGATTTGAATCATATGTGAGAAGGGCGTCTAATAGTTTGCGGAACTGTTTGTTTATTTTAAATAGGTTCTCTTGCATATATCTATGAAAAAACCCGACTGTTGCCTCCACTGTAAATTGTGCACACTGTTCACAATTACGAGATTCTGTTCCCACATTGAAGATAGCTCGACTCAAAAAGAACTCAAACATTTAGGCAATGAAAGACATTCAGGTTCAAAGTTGACTCGCCATCATCTCTAATAGGAAACAGAATAATATTAAACGGGGTAATGCGTGAAGTAACTAAAAATGGATTGCATTTCAACAATTTCTGGCTTTCGTGCAAATTTAATTTCAAAATTTCTACTCGTTTGGCCGTATTTATTGTGTGCAACGAGCCTAATACGTACAGCAATTTCAACGAGTAGGTCCCCTTCTCTATAAATAGGGTTGATTCATTTTCGCCACACCCCAATAACGTCTGTAAATCCAATGCAAGATGCATAATATCCTTGCATTTTAATTAGGGTGCATAAGAAGGAGGAAGGGGAAGTAAGTATTTGCAAGCTCTCAGTGTTGCGTCAAGAATCTTGTTGTTCGCCGGCAACCCTCGCGCAGTGGGACGAGCTTTCCAGGAGGTCAAAACAAGAAATTTGGACCGCGTTAAGGAGAAAAGAACCAAGCCCCATCGGCTGTTCCTAAATTTAACCAGGCAATTTAATTTTTTACATGAGACCTTTTGTGCCAATTTCTTTGAACATTTTAAGGAATTTACCTCGTAATATGCAGAAAATTCATTGAAATTTACACAACAATTTGTACAACCGTTTTCGTGTAAAAAATCAAATTGCCTAATTAAGTGTGGCAGTGCTGATGTGGCCTATTCTTTCTGCATAACGCGGTCCATTTTTGACTAAAGTTGAAAATTTCGATGTTAGTTTCGTCACATTATAAGGTAGTTTGTGAAGAAAATCTCGCACTAGAAAAAAAAACACATTGGATCTGGAGTCCAGACTCTTAAAGACATCGACAAAAAAAAATACTCTTGATTCAATCGGATTTTTGCTTAAATCAAGAACCAAGCCTCTTAATTTGAGCGGATATCCTTTTGATTTAAGCTTAAATCTGATTGAATCAAGAGTATGTTTTCTTGTCAATGTTTTCAAGAGTCTGGACTCTAGATCCAATGTGTTTTTTTTTCCAGTACGCGAGAAAACCAATGAAACCATTTTTGGAACCAGTACGCTCCGTATTAACATAGATATAAACTTTTAAAGTTTCCACTTTTGTCCGAGTTCTCCGATTGACTCACTCCACTGTGCCCCGTCGCGAAGTTAGTCCCCGGTAGTGCCACGAATTAGTTTCCACTCGCAATTTAGGGTGGCCGTATCGCAAGAACAGTAATAATCAACTCGTCCGAGGTCACTTTCGATGAGTATGTCCGCAGGGCTCCGGGAACTTGCTCAGTCCGCATGATGAAAGATTATGGCTCCGCTTGCCCGCCCACGGGGAGCAGTGGCGGATTATCCCATTCTTATCCGGAATTTATGTCTTGGAATCTGCGGTGGCAAAAAATATGAGTAGCGGATTTCAGCAAATTCCATGGAATAATCCAAACTTTGGGCTGCACTTTTCCTCGGGCTACGCAATCTATTTTCCATGCTCTGACACGAGGGTGTCATCAGGGCTGTGGACCCGGGAAAATGTCCAGTAAAATGTACTACAAATTACGGAGAAACGGGGGAGGTGTCAAGCGATTTCGCGGAAAAACTCGAGTTTCATCTCCCTTTAGAATTTTTACGGCCGTCTGAACAATCATTTCAGGAACTCGGAACTTTGATTGGAAAATTAAACTGTTTTAGGTCAGCTGGACCGGAGCAGTAGGAATTGCTCATTTTTATACATGTTCGCACTGGGGCAATATCTTCATGTACATCATCAATAGGTCCCAGGTTCGAATCCCGGTAATGGCGTCAAATTTTCACGGAACTGACGAGTAAATCTGCTCGGAATCTACTAGAAACAGATTCTACTCGGCCTTAATCCCTGGAAATTTGAAGCGCCTGGAGCATGGATGTCTCGATCGCCCTGATGTATATACAGACAATAAATCTCTGCAGTAAACACATGAGTCTATGGATTGCTGTAGATTCCTCACTTTTTACATAAAAAGGAAGTGAAGCCAATAAATTGCATTAAAAAATGAGAAAAAATAAAAAAAAAACGCAATTTACCATGAAGGAAAGTGAATAATTCGAGGTTAAAACTTAACTTCATCCTCCATTTATGAATGACGAATTACCATTATAAAACATAAGAAGTATTCTAAACTGACGCGTAAATACATTAAAATTCTAAGTAGTATTTTTTTTTTTTTTTTTTTTTTTTTTTTTTTTTTTTTTTTTTTTTTTTTTTTTCTTTCCTTGAGAGCGGACTTAATCATCGAAAGGGGGAAATTACAGAAACAACGACTAGACTCTGTTATGACATAATTTATTGAATATATGAAGGTCCTCGACTGTGAGCGCACTACTCGAAGCAACTATTTCTATGCCTTCAGTCGCTGTTCCTTTCGTTTACTTTCGCCGTCGCTGAAAACTTAAACACCTCTGCGCTCCCCACCCCCCTTGAATCATTGGCGTGTATGCGACTCAACGCTTTAATAAAACAATGCTTCTCGCAAACAGGGTCTCCGTTGCACGATTTCTCATTTACCTACTCGTGTAAATTCTTGTGCCGCTGTTACCAAATTTAGCAATGCATTGGCGACTGCATGCGCTCGTCTTTAGAATAGGGACTTGCGATCATGGTAAAAAACCTATCACCCTGGAAAATTTACTGTTAAAAACAAAAGAGTTGACATGCGCCGCCGTGTCATTCGCCCTTTAGGGCACTTGCAACTTGTTCGTTCGCGAAAAGCGGCATCGTATCCTATTTTAGTTATCATTGGCAGGGCGACCTGGAAGTGTTTGCTCTTTCCCGTTCTGTTTTATCAACAATTTAGTTCCTTCCATTGTTTCTATTTCCATTTTCGCCGTGTTGAGCCCAGGCACGGTCAGAGGGCGGAAATGAAATTTTTGGAGTTGCTCCGTTCGGCTGAAATTATACACTGACGTGAACAGCGACGATACTCTCAGCCACTCTTCGCGAAATAATTAAAACTTCAACGGACGAGTTGCATTAGTATATCCTATCGCTTTTCTCCTCCGTTTCCTTCCCCTTGCACTTATTGAAATTGCAATACTGATTTAGTTGCTGAACGGAAGTGTCTACATTTGGACTACATTTTGCAATTAGGAACTATGAATTTTGGCCCGATTTAAAAACAACGTATGCGCCATTAGTTTCCCTGTGCACATAAGTGTTTTTTCAGATGAGCCAGAATTTATAGTTCCAAATTGCAAAATGCAGTCCATTTGGTCTGCATTTTGCGATTAAGAACTACGATTTCTAGCTCATCCGTAAAAACTCTTACCTGCATAGGGAAACTAATGGTAGATACGTTGCCTCTAAACTGAGCCAGAAATTGTAGTTCCTGATTGCAAAATGTGGTCCGACTGGTGGGATGCATCAAAAGTGTTTCTCGAAAGGAAGTTGTGATTGGAGCGTCGCGTCGTGTGGCTTCTCGCCGCACACTCATCGATGTATTTTAATGATAACATCGTGATGAACTGACATATTTAACTTCAAACCGAATTTACGGTTCGTGGGACTTACGGCTGTTTCGCATCGTTTTACGCCTCATGTCTGCGCGCGGATGGAAAAAGTCACATCTTACAATAAGCTATAACTTATTCCGCCGAAATTCCTGGAAATTTGCGTGTGGACACGAGGCCTTACACTATCCGACAAAAACAAGTGAAATGAGTATACATATAGACGTGCTTGCATTTCTTCTACACTGAAAATTGAATCCTGACGTCCACAGCGCGCGTGGAAATAATTACATGCCGTCCTGACGATTTTTAATTACGCACGAGAGTTAATCATTGTGACAATAAGTTGGTCATCAATTAACAGCATCGGATCAAGTAGAAAACGAGAGAAAATTGATTCAATTTGAATACAACAAGTTTTCATGGAGATGACTTTTTGACAGATTTTACCAGTAATTCCTTTTCTAGTTTTATGTGAAAACATCGCGGTGAAATTGCGGATCGGCAATTTCCAGAAATGAAGTCAGACAATGGACCACTAGATAAGGTACGAATTTCAGCATTCTGATACATGTTTCTTAACCAAAATTTTACGTAAAACACGATGCACACAACGAAAATTACCGAAATTATCTCCTTACGAAGATATTTAATGATTCTTAATGCGTGAATTCAAACCACCCGCTCATGAAAACACAATGCTCTACGTGATTCACATCGCGCGCTAAACGTTATCATGACAGTCTCTGCGATATAAAAATCTGGCAACCTTAATCTTGACGCTTTGGCTCAGTTATAGCAAATTGCTAATAGTCTGAACAACACATGATGGGAAATGAACATTGCTTGATTGAGAAGCTTGCTGAAACCGTTGTAGTGGGCGATTTGACTCACGTAGAGTTTCGAGTTTCTTGTGAGCGGGCAGTTCAAATTCCTCGTAACCAATGTGAAATAAAAACGTTAATATCTTCGTTAGGAGTTGGTTTCCGTAATTTTCGTTGTGTGAATCGTTTTCCACGTGAAATTCTGGTTAAGAAACATGTATCAGATCGCTTAAATTCGTACCTTGTCTAGTGGTCCATTGAGTCTTTTAGAAAGGCTATGGGTTTGAAACCTCGTTTTGATAAATAAAAGCCAGTTCTGTAAACTGCGAGACAAGAAGATTACATTTTGGAGAGATGGAAGGAATATCAGCGTGCATAAACAAAGCCAGCCAAGCAAGCTAATTCATACATACGGATTACCTATTAACAGGGACGGCCAAAAATCCTCACAACTCTGGCAAAACTTTTGCTCGCTCTGGGGCTCAGGTCTCGTAAATGCTTTTCTGGAGAGGGCACCGGATTAAAAAATTCATGGGCTCGTGTAAGGACTGGCAATGGAATGGACCATTAAAACAAAACCGAGACGTGAAATTGGACGTATTTATGCCAAAAGGAACTATGTCTCACGGAAACCCTATGTACATAGTTCATTTTAGCATAAATAGTCCAATTGAAGCAAGTGTTCATTATTCTACTCGGTGCAAATTAACTTCATTCGTCAAAATGTATCATTTACTCTTAGGTAGATTCAACGGTTCGTGAGTGGCTCCGGAAATGCTGATTTTTAATTGAAATATGTCATTGCAGATTAATAAAACCAAAAAAAGTCATAGACGGTTTCAGAATCCTTTTTCACCATCCTCAAACTGAGAGAGGTAATGAGAGGTGAAAAATGAAACTGCCAAAAATGGTACTTGTAGTTTGTACTCACGGAATAAAAAGTAGAATCGACTACACTTGTCGGTAATTTCGGTGCTAACCAAAAACCGTGGTCAAATCAACCGGATCTCTGGGGGAATTCTATCAGAGACTTTATATTCATGACTTAATTCTGGTGCCAACCACAAATTAAGTTCAAACGAACCAGATTTCTTTGGCGCTGTAACGATGCTAATTGAAGTTTTTTTTTTCGAAACCTGGACAACATACGCGAATGGCAACATTTTTGAATGGCAAACAGATTGATTTAGAACGTGATTAACCAGCATTCTAATTTTTAAAAAAAAAGTGATGAAGGAACGAGAAGCCAAAAACTTAAAGTATTTATTCGAGGGAAAGGTAAATTAGTGCACCAATAATTGAAGGAACAAAATAATTACCAAAACCCCCAATCACAAAAGGTATTAATTTAACAAAGATTATAATAAATGCATAACCATAAACCATGCATGAACCATTAACCGTGCCTGAGCCATTCTGCTGTGCTAAGGAAAAAGCGCCGTATGAACATCCGAGAGTTGTCAAATTTCCCTCTTCAAATCTTAATTTTTGAGACAAATAATGAATATTCATAACTAAAATTTTCTGATAATTCAGATCACATTGCGAGGAAACTTTTTTCAACAAGTTTTCCTGAAAATTCGTATTTTGCCAAAAGAAATTTGGCATCGCACGGAGGTTCATACGGCGTTCTTTCTTAGCGCGGCCAGCATTCTCTTTCCTCGTGAGCCGCACGGGAACCTTGTTGTGTCATAAATTAAGCGTCTGTTCATTAATTCTATGACTTCGGTCATTAAAAATTTCGATACCACCATCTCAACAACTCGACGTACAGGAAATTTACTATCGAATAATGCAACTTCTTAGTAGTTTGGAGTCTGTCGAGCTCTGACGTAGAATAGCTTACGACAGCCACGGCAAAACTTCAGCAAATGAAGAAGCTTCGTACAATTTTAATAACGCTTCAGATCGGATCGGAAAGTTTATTCTTGATAAATAAACTTAATAACGAAACTTCTCCGGGAATTCGAGGTGCGGAGGATCGCTGAAAAATTAACTTGACGCGATACCTTCAGGAGAGGGCACGAAAAAGAGCGGCTAAGATACAAGTAAAACAAGAGGATAGACGGACGAATTCAAGTTGAGCGAAAGACAGCTATCTATATTTTGCCACACGCCCTCGATTCTTTGGTAGCCGAGAGTAACCAGAGCTCACGGATAGACAGATGGGCTTATTCTCGCTGAACCCTATTCTAAAAAGGTCACAGGAAGGCAAGGTAGTGCAAGAGTATCAAGATAAATGATTAGAAGCTATACCTTCAATGTTTCGTCTACTTTCTAGGATCAAGCTTCTCTATAGGGCAGTTTCATATCTTCCTCACTATAATCGAAACATGCGGGACCCTATTGCCTGATCGAGAAAGTATTTTCAGAAGTTACACCAGACTGAATGGAATTTGAAGAGGAATGACTTCATAAGTGGGCAAGAGGGTATACGAGAGAATTCGGAATAATGCTTTTTTCCGAAGGTAAAATGATACGCAATTTTCTGTGCACATTTGACGTATACGTTTTTAAAATGTGATAAAGTCATTTGCTGCTGATTGGAAAAACATTTTTAAACGTTGAAAAGCCATTAAAAATCCAGGTAAAGTTTTAAAGTAATGTAATAATTTTCTTTTAAAATACAAAATTGGAAAGGCGTCATGAGATTAATTTTAAACCGTTTACAAACACCAAAATATTTAAAATTTGATTCGTATTTTAAAATTATTGCTAAAAATGTTTTTTTTAAAAAAAAATCTGCATTAATTATCTCCGAAAACTAATATAAAAAACAAATTTTCAAATATACAACTTTTTCAACAGTTTAAGAGTTTTTCCACGGCTAAAAACTTAAACTATTCCTTAATTGTTTCTCCAAAACAAATTATTAAACTTATTTTAAAAAAGCTTGTAGTTGGGTGCAAGATGTTGCTCATAGTGTCCTTTCTTTTAATTTAACTTGTTTTGCCGATTGAAAATGCGGCTGTGATTCCCTTCAAACGTCCCGGTTTCTTATTTAACTTTAATGTGTTCCTTTAATGTATCTTGCAGCATAAGTCCAAACGTTTTTTAAAAAGTTGTTCTCTGTTTGGTGCGATATCAGGGTAGACTCTGTATAAAGGTGCTCTAATTGGCACGAGAGGACAGAAGATCGGGGGTCGGCGGTTTGTGACGTCAATAGCGTGGCCGAGTTGAAATGCGTGAGAGACTGTATGAATGGAGATGCGCGAATTTGCATGGCCATCCGGGAGGACCCAGAAACACGTCCCGGGGAAACGTGTCGACCCTCTTATCACCCGGGCGTCCCTTCGTCTCTTCGTGATGGATGGACCCGAACGGATATCCATGCTCTCTACTTCCATTTCCGCAGTCTCTTGTGGGTCTCCATGTCTTTGCCTGCTTAGACTTGTCGAAATATTTAAACATTCAACAGGTGAATCAAAGAATACTCCCGGACAGAGACAATACACAGGGTGTCTCAAATTTAAACGCGAATATTCTCACAAACAATTTCTGGGATTAGAATAAGACTTGTTTGGTTATTTGACGTTTTATACTTCAGAGTTACAGCCCCGGCAAATACATACACGCATATAAGTCGCTTTACAGCACTCCCTCGCGCTAATTAATGTAAATCATATGGTTTGATGAGGCCTCTTCACATGCGTTCCTAAGGTTGCAACATTTTCTGCAAATTTTCGTCGAAAATATTACGCAAAATTATCTAAACGTACAGAGGATTCACTGTCCTAAAAACTTGTCTTCGTGGTTTGCGAAATGTGTAACTGTTCAGTATACCGCTAAGGAAAAACGCCGTATGAGCATTCGAGAGTTGCCAAATTTCCTTCGATAAAATGACTATTTTTCCTTTGAATTTTCAGAATAATTAGGCAAAATTGCAAACTTAATTATCCGAAAAATTGGGAGGATAATATTTGAAATTTACCAGAAATTCGCGTTTATCGAAGGAAATTTGACAACGCCTGAAGGTTCATACGGCGTTTTCCCTAGCACGGTAGTATATACCCCCGTAAAAACGCATAGATTTTACTGTGGAGGGGGAAACCATGGAATTCCTGGGGACCTATGAAAGAATCTCCAATAACAAAGGAAACATGGCCACCGGCAAAAAGTTTGAATTTTGGCAGCTTGAATGGTTTTAATACTGAATACTGGCCCGTTGTATAATAAAATGTCCTCAATCGCCCGATTCCTGGATCGCGGGTGGACGGTGAACATACACCTCAAAACACGGTTTATGCTCTGGCAGGCGCAGCATAGGCAATTTGCACATCAGGAAGTGTTGTGAAGGTGTAGTGTTTGAAGTATTTCCACGATGTTGAAGGCGCCCTATATGGTTAGTGCGGTAGTCTCAGGCACTATCGATGGAACTTTGCCGTGCTAAGGCAGTATAGCTATACTGCTATTTCTGGAAGATAATGCCGGGACTAACAAAGGAGGGATTCCAGCTAGAATGTACCCCACGCGCCTTTTTAGGGAAGCGGACTCGCAGACGACAGTCTTGGTCTATTCTTATTTTTCCGAATTCTCTCCACGTGCCACGTCCCTTCATTTCAACGATCATTACAGTTCAATTCATCGATCTGCGCTGCGTTGTACCGTACTGACGGCGGCGCTCAACTTGCGGAAGCTCTTGCCACTCCTCGAAATTGGGGGATCAAACTCGGTATTCCGGTGACTCCTTAGTTATTAAAGCGTCTTCTATGCAGATCCGTAAGAGTATTCCTCTAAGTACTTAGAGCTTCTGAAGCGCAGGAGTTAGGTGATTGAACCGTGCAGTCGTACGTAAAATCGTCGTTCCCCACACGAAAGAGCGTAACCACATTTCAATTTTGCCAAATTTCCCCTCGCAAGTTGCATTGTTACCAGAAAATTTTGGGTATTTCTGACTAAAAATATCACGGATTATTTCTTCTGATCTCGTGCAAGAGTTAGCCTTTTGGAGAAATATTGCAAGAGTAGATTTTTGTAAAAAATTGAATGGTTTGAGCCAATTTTGCAACCTTGTAATGAAAATACGTTCCTTCGTCCTAGAGACGACGAAATGTGTGAAAGTAGAATGGTGCCATCAGAAACAAGAGGAAAGGGTTTTTTTTTAAAAAAAAAAAAAAAAATAAAAAAATAAAAAAAAGAAGAAAAAAAACTAAAAATTTTAAGGCAAGTAATTTTGGTGTGGAAAATTTGAAAGATTGAGAACGGGGAGGACACAAAATAAATGTTAGAAATTAACAATTGAGGAAATTGAACAAAATTATCTGCTCATCATTGCATGCTTAAAACTTACAGCATATTAGAAGACAGAGCATAGGGAAGAAAAATGTGATAAAAAACTGCACCATTCAAATTACCATCATGCATTGGACTGTTCGAGTATGAAATGGACCGCAGTTAGCAGAAAGGAACCAAGCCACATCAGCTAATCCCAAATTTAACGAGGCAATTTAATTTTTTACAAGAGAACGTTTGTGCGGATTCCTTTGAAAATTTTAAGGAATTTACTTCGTACTATGCAGAAAATTCACAGAAAACACAAAAATCTGCGCAACCGTTTTCATGCATAAAATTAAATTGCCCAATTAAATGTGGCAATGGCTGATTTTGCTGGTTCCTTTCTGCTTAACGCGGTCCAAATGGACTACATTTTGCAATTCGAACTCCAACTTCTGGCTCAGTTCAGAAACAACGTACGTACCAATAGTTTCCCTATGCACATGAGTGGTTTTAACTTTAAAGGATGGGCTAGAAATTTTAGTTCTGAATCACAACATGAAGTCCAAATAATCCCTCTCAAAATCTACTTTGGTGCGTTACCGAGGAGGAAGATAATTCAGTGATAAAACTAGACTCATTCTCCACATTATCAAGCAATTAAAGCGATGAAGACAACTTACGTGCCCGGAGCGGGTTCAAAAAACTCAGACTTACCTGGAAAAAAAAAGAAAAACATGTTTGATTATGATACATTCTCATCGAAAAACATTTTACGATAGAAGTCATTCAAAGAGACTTTGAAGACGCGTCATACATGTTTGTTGTTAAGAATCAGTTTGTAGAATTCAGCTCTCAGCGCAAAACCGAACACCGAAAGTTCGATCCATTTTTGAAGTTTTTTGACGACTGAAAACGTTGGATTTTGCGCGCAATTCCCGGAGCACAACTCGGCAATTTGATGCGTCTGACCTGACAAGTTAAAGTTCAACGCAGTGTAGTTTTTGACGGAGCATGGCAGTATTGCACCCAGTCGCAACTTTTACGCGATGCAACTTCGAACATTTATTATAATCAACTTTTGCGCCCGCCTTCTCGTTTGAATCCAATGTTGCCACGATATGTTATTAAATGTGGATCTTTTATATGGGTTTAAATGTGGAAAAGTACTGATTTTTCAGCACTGCCTGGCGGCGATGTTCGAAACTAAGTCTCCCCGGATGCCAAAACGGCTTGAAAAACTCATCATGATTCATTGTTATTTATTCGTATCGGTGGCTCGGTGACTAGATTTTACACAACATCACTTGACAAAGAGCACTTTTTGTAAAATCTTCGTTACATTGAGCAACTTTCGTTGACAAATGGGTTTGGCTAGCTTTTCAGGTCAAATGCCACGGTCTACAGTGTGTAGTTTGAAGGGATTCACACTGGACGCAGAAACTTGGCGTTTGGACCAATCTCTGGGTTGCTTCTAATGGTTAGGATTCAAAAATCAGAACAGAATTCTATGAAGAGGATAACTTTGGTGTTATTATGATTACAAATAGACAATCGATAAATCGGACCCTTCCAATTACTGATTTACTTCGTCCTCCATTAATCAAGCGCTAAATTGATCAATAGACTCGATTGATCTTAAAATTAATTAAACGTTTGTAGAAAGAAAGAAGGCGAAGAAAAAACAAATCGCACACAAAAAACAACACGCGAAACCGACCCATGCCATTTAAAGTAAATTACGCGTATAACGTTGCGAAGGCGCAAAGGTTGGGTGGATGAAACGACTCCTGAAACGAAATGATCATCTGTGCCGTAGTATCCTTTTTGAAGAGCGAAGTCAAAATAAAAGTAAAATAAAAAAAATGCATACTTCTTCCGCAGATTGAGAAGTTAGGAGTGTATTTCAAACTTTCCCGATCCGCTCATCGTGATTTTTGCAGCCATTTTCTTTCCCATTTCATGACTCTTCGTTTTGCTCTGGTTGAAGTATACAAGAGGCCCTTTACGATAAATCGATTGATTGAATGATTATTAAACATCCTTACTGCACAGGAAAAAATAACTCTGGCCGTGGAAGCCGTACTGGCCTATTTACGGACTATATAGACGTACCGTCCGCGTTCTGGGCTCAAAAGAGGTCAAACATTCCTGTCGCGGCCACCGCCCGCCGCCGCCTCCGCCGGCACCGAGTCTGCCGCGGCACGGGACGGTGCTCAGTTCAGAGCGCCACCGCGAGATCGCGCTTCGCGCATCTTCACCGATTGCATCAATTAAATAATTTATTTTAAATTATTTAATTAAGAATCTTGCGGTTGCATGACTTAAATCGGTAGGTCATCTCAAATGCTAAGTGCAACCCAAAAAACCCATACGCATTACGTGGTTTTTTATATCCTTTTCGTATCTTCAGTCCCGTTCCCCCGGGGATAGTGCTAAGGTTGCGCGCCCCTGGGCTCGGGTGGTTCCGCTATCATACCAGGACTTATCGCCTCATGCAAAGGACTCATCACCTCAAGTCAAGGATTCTCGCATCCAGTCTCACAGCTTGCTTCGGTATTCAACCAAGGATTTTCTCATTCGCAAAAGGTAAATAACAGGAAGTATAGTGTTTCTTTCTTCGTCCAGCGGATTTCCGTAGGACTTTTACTCTAGGGCGAATTCGCTCAGGAGATCATTAAAGTGAAGTGTTCATTCGTGCTCTCTCTCTCTCTCTCTTCCTCTCTTTTACCTTCTCTCAGTCTTCTACATTCGCTCAGCATCGTCTCTCTCTTTCACCTCTCTCCTACCTCGTCTCTCCCGCCATCTCACTCCTTCTACATTCTCTGGCAACCTATCATTTCCAGTTTCTTCCTATCCTCCGATTTATATGCATTTTCTCTATCGATCTTTCTCTTGCTCCTGCTTGACAATTCTTCTAGTGGACTTGTCCCTAGGAATGCCCTATCGGAGACTTCTCTGGGGATGAACCACCTAACAACCAACTAAGGTTGTGTAGTGAAAGAATCGTCGTCGCGTCGCGCTTATTTTCGGCACCGCCAGCCGAAACATTGGTCCTCCGAGCCGGATATAAGTTCCACAATTCTTCACTCGGAGTCCGAAACATTGGTCCTCCGAGCGTGGATATAAGTTCCACAATTCTGCACTGCGTTTCTTAAGTACCTAAGCATTCAAAATGCCAAAGAAAAGGATGCAAAATCAGGCTCAGGCTAGGGTGCTACGATACTCCACAGCAAAAGTTGAATTTCATTTTTCTGAAATTAACAACATCGCTGAACTGGCCACTAAAATCGAGGAGCAAGAAGCAAAAAAGACTTTCCTGCTGAAAGTCTGTTCAGTTGAAACGATAAAGCAGGAGTTTCTGACAACCTTTGAAAAGGTACAGGAACTTTCGTTTGAAATCGATGAGGACTACGAACCAAACTTTGAGCTTCTCCAAGAATTCTACGATAAGGTCAACCTCATATCTAGCGCGCTGGCTAGTCTGAAAGAAAAATCGCCCGCGTCAACTGCAAAAAGCGAAAAACAAAATTCATCGGAATCCCGAATCAAACTTAAAAGATTGGAGATTCCAAAATTCGATGGAAAAAGAGAAAATTGGCCTGTGTTCTATCAATTATTCAATCAATTGGTTCACACGAACGATTCTCTTTCTAAATTGGAAAAAATCAACTATCTAGTCACGCACTTAGAAGGTTCTGCTAAAACCATTTGTTCCGGGATTCTGCCCATTGAGGAAAATTACGAGGCGTTGTATGAGGCTCTCGAAACCAAATTCGAGGACAAGAGAGCTCTCGGATCGACTCTCTTCGAGAAAATCTTGAACTTCAAGACGATTACGCAAGATACCGAAAAGAATTTGTCTCTCTTTTTGGAATCCTTCATAGAAGCGATTAACGCATTGAAACAAATGAAAATTCCAGATCTAGAAGATTTCTTATTTTTTCATATCGCACTTACGAAGCTTGATTCGAAAACTCGACTGCAATTCGAGGATACAGTGCGAGGTGAAAGCTTTCCATCTTTTAAAGCTTTAGTCAGCTTTGTCCAAGAACAAGCACGGATTCTTGAAAGGACGCCTCAAGAAAAGTCGACAAATTACAATAATTCTGGTAATTCTGCCAAAAGGTCTAATTACTACGGTAACCAGTCTAAAAACATGCTCGCAGCGCAACATCAAAGTAGAGACAATACTTCATCTCAATCAAATTCTAAATGTGTCATATGTGACCAGGAACCACATAATCCTTTGTACAGATGCCCTGAGTTTAGGGACATGCCAGTTTGCGAACGCTGGAAGTACATCCGACCAAATAAAGTTTGTTCAAATTGTTTGACGGTAAATCATCACTCGCACCAAGATTGTGGCTCAGAAAACAGATGCCGCGAGAACAATTGTGGCCAAAAGCATCACACATTACTGCATCAAGATCAAAATTCAAAAACGGAGTCAAATCCTAACCAACAGAACGAGAATACAGTTGAAACTGTAATATGTTCCTCCGCCCTGACAACCAGTGCGCCGCAAACTGTCTTACTCGCCACGGCGCTAGTTAAAGTCAAGGACAAATATGGTAAAGTCCACACTTTAAGAGCACTTTTGGACAATGGAAGTATGACCAATATGGTGACACCAAACTGCGCCCAAAAATTAAACCTTCCTCAGGAACACAGTACTCAGACTCTACAAGGGATAGGGCCCGGAGCTGTCCGCCCAAAATTTCAGACAGAGTTATGTTTTTTCTCCGCGCTGAATCCAGCAAAGCGGTATGCCATCAAAGCGCTTGTTACCAACATATTATCCTCAAATCTTCCGTGTACGGAAATTTCTCGCACGCCGCGCATGGAAAAACTAATGCAATTACAGCTGGCTGATCCTACTTTCCATAAGCCTGGAAAGGTAGACTTACTCCTCGGTGCTTCGGTTTGGACGCATCTTTTCGAAGACTCTCACACCATTCGCTACCAAAATTTGCCGCCAGCCATCAAATCCACGTTGGGATACATCATCATGGGAAGCGTGCCCACAGAAATCGAACAACCACCCGTGGTAACCAGCTGTCTTACCATCTTAGAGCCGATGGAGCAAATAATGCAGAAATGGCTCAACGTTGAAGACGTACCTAAGCCTACATTTCTTAGCGCCACGAATAAATACTGTGAAGAACATTTTCTCAAACCGCACTACCTAGAAAACGGACAATTTTCAGTTGCACTTCCGTTTCAAAGTCAAATTCAACACGTCAGCTCCTCTAGAGCAACCGCTGCTTCAAGTTTCATCTCTCTAAAAACAGAGTTACTCAAAAACTCAGAATTACATCTTGCATCTGTTGTTCCTGACTTTCGCGCAACGTTCTCAAGTCCCATCATGCATGACAAGCCTGCTTTCCAGGTGACCCCAAGGGCTGCCGATGTTTATGGCACGGAACCGGAAATAGCGGAAGTCAAAGTTCAAAACTTTTGGAACAAAAATCAAGCAACCTCACAGCCAACAAATTTACTAACTAGCCATGAAAACAATGGATCCACCATAGTTTCTACATCTAACAGTTTTGATCTATCACAAGAAAACTCAAATCTTTCAAAAATACTGTTGAACACGGAAACCACACAAAGACCGGAAATGCTCTCAAACCCGGAAACCTGTGGAGCCTCGGAATTGCTACCTAATGCGGAAACCAGAGTACCTTCGCTGTTACAAACTACGGAGACCAGCGTAAGATCGGAAGTACTAACAACTGCTGAACTTAGTGCGAACATGATCTTACCTAATAATGGTTCCTTCAAAGTTTTTGGTACCTGCCGGACCACCGCCACGGATGTGATGTCCTCACATCAAAGTAATTTCGAGTTTAAAGTCATCAAAGGCTACATCCGTTCAACTCTTGTTCAACTCTGTATTCTAGTTGTTCTCTTATCATTAATTCTGTCTACCGTAAACCTACTCCAAAAAACGCCTCGATACTCAGAGGTTGCAACCTCATGTCCTAGTCATGACTGGACAATGAATGCACCACAATGCACTTCTCCACAAAGGAGACAATTTCAAGACAAACTATCGCAAGTCTCAAACTGCTCAGTTTGTCGCCTCTTACACATCACTTCTACAAGTGAAGCGATGCTCGCGCACGCCAGTGGCAAAGCGCATATTTACTCCGCCTACACTTTCGCACAAAACCCAACTAAGTCGCCTCAGAAAGCTCTACTCAGCACACAATCACGCATACCTCTGACTAATTCTCTTCCTCAGTTAGAATTTCATGCAGCACCTTTGCTGTGCCTATTCAGATTACGTGTTTCGCACATCTTCAACGACTGCCATACATTGAAAAGGGCAATTTCTCTTAATAATTCAGATTCTTACTTACATTGTATAAAATTCAATTCAAAACAGTGGATTCTTTTCATCACCATCTGCAAAGCTCCCATTTGGAAAAATGCCTTACCGCATCTTGGACAACACACAGCAGGAATTTACAACTCCAGTTATGCGGTGTCCTACTGTCTACCAACGTCAAATTGCATAACCTACCTAAATAGGTATAAGGATCCTCTATGGTCTTCGCAAACTTACGCCGTAACGAACATCATAAGTGACCTCATGTACTCAAAGCCACTTAATGAGACACTCCGACAAAAATCGCAGCCGTCGTCTTTGTCACCAGTCTGCACTCAATGGCACATCAGACTCGCAGTCCTGCTGCCGCACTCAAAATCTCATCTACTAGTGCTCTGCAGTGTTGCATGTGTGTTCAGGCGTCAGTTCTAGAACAACCCTCTCGCTCGAACAAAATTTTATACTTTCTCTCTCTCTCTTTACTCTTACTTCTAAACATCGTTTCTTTCCCTCTCTGTTCTTAAAAAAAAAAAAAAAATACGTACATCTTGCATACCTGTTTCAGTGTTTCATCCTTTGAACCCCAAAGCTTCAACGTGGGGGGGGATGTCGCGGCCACCGCCCGCCGCCGCCTCCGCCGGCACCGAGTCTGCCGCGGCACGGGACGGTGCTCAGTTCAGAGCGCCACCGCGAGATCGCGCTTCGCGCATCTTCACCGATTGCATCAATTAAATAATTTATTTTAAATTATTTAATTAAGAATCTTGCGGTTGCATGACTTAAATCGGTAGGTCATCTCAAATGCTAAGTGCAACCCAAAAAACCCATACGCATTACGTGGTTTTTTATATCCTTTTCGTATCTTCAGTCCCGTTCCCCCGGGGATAGTGCTAAGGTTGCGCGCCCCTGGGCTCGGGTGGTTCCGCTATCATACCAGGACTTATCGCCTCATGCAAAGGACTCATCACCTCAAGTCAAGGATTCTCGCATCCAGTCTCACAGCTTGCTACGGTATTCAACCAAGGATTTTCTCATTCGCAAAAGGTAAATAACAGGAAGTATAGTGTTTCTTTCTTCGTCCAGCGGATTTCCGTAGGACTTTTACTCTAGGGCGAATTCGCTCAGGAGATCATTAAAGTGAAGTGTTCATTCGTGCTCTCTCTCTCTCTCTCTCTCCCTCTCTTTTACCTTCTCTCAGTCTTCTACATTCGCTCAGCATCGTCTCTCTCTTTCACCTCTCTCCTACCTCGTCTCTCCCGCCATCTCACTCCTTCTACATTCTCTGGCAACCTATCTTTTCCAGTTTCTTCCTACCTATCCTCCGATTTATATGCATTTTCTCTATCGATCTTTCTCTTGCTCCTGCTTGACAATTCTTCTAGTGGACTTGTCCCTAGGAATGCCCTATCGGAGACTTCTCTGGGGATGAACCACCTAACAACCAACTAAGGTTGTGTAGTGAAAGAATCGTCGTCGCGTCGCGCTTATTTTCGGCACCGCCAGCCGAAACAATTCCAGGCGTTGTACCCGGTGCAATCAAAGCTACGGCTCCAGCATCTGGAACTTCCGGCCTAGGAGCCCGGAACGGACGGTTTGTCTGTATAGCCCGTAACGGACGGTATGTCTATAGCGCATGTAATGGACGGTATATCTATATCACCCGTAACAGACGCAATGTCTATATCGCCCGTAACGGACGGTATATGTCTATATAGCCCGTAACGGACGATATGTCTATATAGCCCGTAACGGACGATATGCCTATATCGCCCTTAACGGGACGGTATATGTCTATTGTCTATATACCTAGTCCGTAACTGTCATTTCAGTGTAAGGGGAGCGATTGGGGATGCGAACTCGAGGCAGAAACGTCGCTTGCATGACTACGGGATCTCACCCCTATACTGCCGTGCCGAGGAAGAACGCCGTATGAACTTTCGAGAGTTGCCAAATTTCCTTCGATAAAGTGTTCATTTTTTAGGAAAGATAGGAATATTTCTCCTTTAAATTTTCAGAACCTTTGGGTAAAATTGGGAACTAAATTACATGTATCTGAAAAATTGGGAGGGAAATATTCATAAATTTACCAGGAAATTCGTGTTTTATGAAAGGAAATTTGGCAACGCCTGGGGGTTCATACAGCGTTTTTCCTTAGCACGGCAGCATAGGGACGAACTTTTCCGCCGCTTCCGCTGCTGCATTTAAACAGGGATGACAAATTCCTCGACTAGGTTCGACACGGAGCACCGCGATGGGATTGCACCGACGCGACGGGGGCGGGGCTTGCGAGGCTTTCAACTTTTGACGCGCCGCGCAACCAACAAAAGACATTCTTGTTGGTGCGTCATGCGTTCTCCGGCTCGTGCTCCAGCAGTTTTGCTCACGGAATCCGCCACCCCCTTCCTCCCTCCCCTTCCAACCCCCCGCAGTTATACCGCCGACGATCAATGCTCCATCGTCCATTCAAAAATGAAATAATTGATACCGCTTTTTAGAGGGGTGGTCGGCGATTTCGTTACAATAAACGCCCAAAAATATCAAACCTGGAGCGCCTATATCAGAGTGAATACCGGTTATGGAAAACGAAACTTGGGGACTTTCGGGGACTTTTTTACCCGAAACAGTAAGAGAAAAGGAGCAACTTAGAGTGTTAAAAGCCGTATTTTATACGACTAATTTTACAAGTCATGTTGAACCGATGAAAACAGACGAAAAACCAAGCGACACTTCAGTTTTTTATTCCTGGTTATACCACGCCGCCGCGGCTGGCGGGAATACTTGAGAATGCCGGTGTTTAGGACGATTTTTGTCATTTTTTGGGGACCTGAACAAGAAAATCGGAGACTTTCGGGGATATCGGGGACAACCGTCGAAATCGGGGATAATCGGGGACATTGGGAACTTTTAGGGGCCGGCAGACACCCTGCATATGGAGAGAGTACGGTCATGTCAGTAATTTTGATTGTAGGCACGGAAGGAATGGTATGTACGTAATCAGGATTGCCACAGAATTTAGAAAAAGGAATCCCCTGACACATCTCTGAATTCCCTGACACATTCTGGTGAAT
The DNA here is from genome assembly GCF_918797505.1 of Bemisia tabaci. NCBI lineage: Eukaryota > Metazoa > Arthropoda > Insecta > Hemiptera > Aleyrodidae > Bemisia > Bemisia tabaci. Next base: position 78,448,408 of record NC_092793.1, read on the forward strand.
TTCCCTGACAATTGAGGATATGCTGGCAGGCGTGAAAATACATGATCTGAAATAGTTTTCGAGCAAAATTTGTTGTTCGAAACGTCAAACTTATTCGCGAGAGGAAGTATAGGTGACTTGACAATATTTCTCTGACATTTTCGTCATTTTCCCTGACTTTTTAAAATTCCCGACACTTCCCGGTTTCCTCTGTATTCTCTGACTGTAGGAACCCTGGTTGGTTCTAAACTGAGCCAGAAATTTTAGTTCCGAAGTGAAAAAAGTAGTCCTAGCTTTACGTCGGTCAAAAAGCATACACTTTCTCGACCAATCATAAACCGCCACACTCGCGTGACCTTCAAACGAAAAGGTAAACGCATCCTTTGCGTCAATGGGGGAAAAGCCACAGACGACCGTGAAAACTCCGAGTACAAAAGATCCATATTGGTGAGCTTCCAATTCCTCCCTTTCTTTTCTCCTTTTTGTCTGAATGAAGGAATAAAGAGGCTGCTTGATGTAAAACGGTTTCTCTTTCGACTAACCGTCGCCTTCCTTGCACGCGGGCGTAACCATACACTACGATGGACCCTTTCATCCATAAGATTTAATGATTTTCGGGGCTCATCTCAATGTGTAGAAACGCCATTTTGTCAGCCGGGCAAGGAAACGACAAGACGCTAAGCTCCGGCTCCAAGTTCTAGCCGACTGAAGAATTCCTATTTTCCTCCACCTCCGTTCCTATTTTACATTTTATTTATTCCTCGTCTTTCCCTCTATTTCCCGGTTTTTATTTATTATTGTTCTGCTAGTAGGATGCTTCGATGATGCGCCGAGGAAAGTTTTAGTTTAGTCGGTGGAGCAAAACGTGGAACCACGGACTGATGTGAATATTTATTATTTCGGGAATACTTTGCACATATTTCATGTTCTGACCAGATGATTGCAGCACTCCCTCAGTGATCAACGAGGCATTCCGTTAGCCGTGCCGGGAAAATTGAAAATGAATTCACTGTTTGTGACTTCTTATTGACATTTTTTTCGAAATAAATACTAATTTGAAAACAAAACATCCGTAGAACTGAAATGTATCAACAAACGATGTCACACATCACAAAATGCAAAAATGCGTAGTTCATTTGCAACATTTAAAAATCTCGGATTATTCTTTATTTTCTTCGAAGAGAACTCATTAAAAGTTTTCCTTGCTATTTTATGTGTTTTTTCTGGAGAAAGATTGAAGGTTAACTCGAAAAAATGATGGTCAAAACTATTGGTTAGTAATTTTTTAACAAAAATGAAAGATAAACGACCATGGCGTGGCAGGACTTGCTGTATATTGATTGATCTACCATTTTAACCAACTATGCGCAACTATTCGTGCTCCTAAGTCGATCACATTGCCATCACAGTTATTGAAGGCGAACTCAACAGGATAAGATACACGCAGTGAAGAAGGACACGTGGGTTCCTTGCATGCCGGAACAGGGTGAGAAAGACAAAACTACTGCGCGCAACTATTCGAGCTCCTAAGTCGATCATATTGCATTCACGGTTATTGAAGGCCAACTCAACGTAGTAAGAGACACGAAGTGAATAAAGTAACGTTTGTTCCTTGCTGGAGCGACGGAAAAGTGACAAACTACTCCGAGCAACGAATCGTGTTCCCAAGCCGCTTTTTTTGCAATCACGGTTATTGAAGGCGAACTCGACGTGATAAGATTCGCGCAGTAAAGAAAGTGACGTGTGCTACTTCCGTTATTTTTTCATTTACATATTAACCATTATGTAGGAGTAATTATACAATTTACTGTTCACTTAAGTGCGAAGCACGGACATTCCACTATCATAAAACGTGCTTTTCAGCATAAAAAAACATGACAACAACGTACGGACTGGGTCACAAAGAGTGGATTTTAAAGTTTATGGAGGTATTTTAGTGTTTAGGCTTTATTTTTACTGAGATGTAAGCTGCTTAAGGCGGAGTAAGTTTCAAATTATTCATATAGAAGCTCTAGATAAACAGGATGGATCTTGATAGAAAAATTTAAAAAAATTTCAGTACTCACTCGCGGTGATTTTTTTAGCTCCGCTTTTTACGAGGTCTCTACGAAATTTTTTTGAATTTTTTATCACAATTGACTTGTGGCGTCCCCCCCCCCCACCTAGTTTCTACAGGATGGATCTTCTACTCTGGTATTCTCCGCGGAATAGTTATACGTTGACTGGTTCAATGCCATTATTATTAACGAATGTGTAAACGGAAGATGGGCAAACATACTTATTCCTTTTCTTGCACAGTTTCTTCATAAAACTTAGCGGGAAAAAATACCTGTAACCGGGAGCCACGGAGAGTTTAATTAAAGCTACCACATATTTCATACTGCTGTGATAATTTTCTCTCTTTACAAATCCGAGAAAATTAGTGGCAAATGAAATGAGAACCTGCCTCGAGACAGCCTCGAAATGAAACCTCGAAAGTAAAGGCTTGGGATGGGTGAATCGTAAGTCGTGCTGTAAAAACGGAAAATAATCCGATCGAACCATACTAGATGCGGGGTCAATTAACGACCAAAAGCAGCCCACGTTAGTCACGATGCAATGATCAGAGAAAATTCAGACACTTTGATCATTTGATGGCAAAAAAACAAGGTTAGTGAGAAATTAAGCTTACTTCGTATGAATCTGTAATTAACGAGAAAGTAACCGCTTACAAGGCAAAAAGCCTATTCATTGCCGCGTCAATTTTAAAGGACTTCTTTTAGCGAAAAGAAAGTAAACGACTCGTCTGCGAAAGGCACTCTGAGCAGATATGATATTTTACGCTGTTATCGAATCATGTCTATATGAAATCATACAAAAAACGCGAGGAAACGACTGGTCACGTCTAAAATGAACTCATTAGGTCATACATAGTTCTTAAAAAGTAAGCCATTAAGATGGTACATTTCAGAGTCCACCTCTATACATAGTCATAAAACGATGTCGATACATAGTCACCTTCTGGCCAAAGTATCACAAGCGCCATGCGACGTTTCAAGATTTCCGCCGCCATTTTATTTTTTTACAGAGAAATTGTTTTACGAAGCTGTCCGAAAATTTCACTGTATTTTCTTTTGCTGCCGATAAAATTCAGTGACATTTTCAAACTAATTCAACCAACAATTTCTCTGTAAAAAAATACGATGGTGGCGGAAATTATGAGACGTCGCATGGCACTTGTGATACTTTGGCCGGAAGGTGACGACATCTCTGTCGTCAAAAAGGCTTCTCTCAAAACGACACGTCACATCTATACTCGTCCAACGTCCACGTCTTGTATAATAGTACTTCTTTTAGCAAGAGAGCTGTTAGGATCCTTTTTGAGCAATAAACATTGAACACGAATTTCTACCGAAGGAAATAGCTGCTTTTTAGGTGATGCACCTCTTACAGATTAGCGGAAGGGTTACTTCGATGAAAGCGAGAAAATATAATGAGATTCCACTTTCAGTTTCGAGGATCTATCATCCAAAAACCGGACAGAGAGGGAAAGAGAGTGTTTTATGGACCCCAGTTGGTATTGTCTCTCAACTGTATTTTGGCAAGGGTTACCGAGCGGGAACCCTAATCTTTATTACAGTGAGGGAGGAAATAAGCATGTAATGTCGAGCACGGTAAGTGGATCATCCCCTTCTTTTATTCGCATTTTAACATCTTCTCAGCAATAAATCATTTGCAGGTTGCCGAACTACAGACACATACCCACTTAAATACACCTCGGCGTCCCTGTTTCAGCGATGGGCTGGCCAATCGAAAACTTACTAAAAAGGAATTTTTTAACCCCAAAAAAAGGAAAACAAACCCTTTCACCGTGTAAAAGAGGCTTGGGTCAAATTGTCTTGATGAGGTGAATTCGTTACAACCAGAAGCGAGGTATATTGTGGAGACCTCGCACCAAAAAATTATTTTCGTCCAAAAGATTGAAATCGAGGATGACCAAAGGTGCGGCTGCCTCGTCTTGCGATTTTGCCTCACAGCCATACGGATTTCCGATTTACCTGTCGGTCAAATAAGTCCAACTTCGGCGGGAAACGCCCGCTTTCACGAGAAAATGGGCGATATGTTCCACACCCGAGCCATAAAAAAAAAAAAAATAAATAAATAATCATGATATTATTAAAATGTACCACTAAACCTTCTGTTTTATATTTAATACTTGGAAAAAGCAAGGTGAGGAGATAACGTGGTGATTTATTGCGTATTTTTGGAGACAAAATCCCGGACACGGCTGCTTTTAAAAAGTTCTACAACTCGAAGGAATTTCAAAGCGGCTGGAAAGGCGGGAAAATGATGGAAGTGATGTACTACAGCAGTCAAATGACCATCTCTTCTAATTTTCCACTGATGATTGTTGAAATTAAACGTATTTCAATGTGGAATTGTTGCTTGATAACTACAGATATAACATTAATGAAATTCGAATTTTTGATTCTGAAGATATAGTTCCGACTTCCTTATTGTTTTCTTATACGAGGAGTAGAAAGACATTTGATGGAAGTCTTGGGTTCGGCGCGAAAACGGGGCGTTTTAAATTTGCAGAAAAGTTGCTCTTTTTGAACGGCGTATTTTTTCGTGTTCTGAATTATTTTTTCACGTTTTTAATACGCGCATCGTGTTCAAGCGTCATTTACATTCATTTGCAAGTCAAAATTCGTTCACAGTTTAGTGATGCATTGCCTGACGACCCATTATTTACTTCATAATATACTGGTCCTAGGGGACCGTGAGGTCGGACATTTCTACCGACTCGAAATCAGAGCCAACTTTTCAGAGCGAACCTCACGGGAAAAAGATGTTAGGGGTTATCCTCTAAAATTTTGAAGCTACCCCAATTTGTTTGACGATATGGGAATCGTCCATTAATTAAGGTAGTATACCACATCTCAACTTGGCGGAGTGCTGCAACATTTGGGCTAGTTACCTAATTTATTGGGTTACTACCACAATTAATTGGACTACATTTTGCAATTTGGAACTATAAATTCTAGCCCGGTTTAAAAACAACTTGTGTGCCATTAGTTTCCATATGCACATAAGTGTTTTTCCAGGGAGCCAGAATTTATAGTTCCAAATTGCAAGATGCAGTCCAATTGGAAATGCCCATATCATCCAAAGACCCCTCTCGCTTTTTTCCCCGTTCTGTAAGTCCTACCCTTACGAAGTGCGACAGTATTACAACCCTTGGAAATGTTCCTCCCTTCACAGAAACCGGAAAATTTCCGGACACCGGGGAAGACGCGGCAGCGACGCGTCTCACCTGCATTTCATTCGCACACGAGGAGGAGACGGCGCCGCGCCGTTAAATCATACGCGATTCGGGGAACAATTTTTGCTCCGAAATGAAAAACGCGTTGAATTTAGACCTCATATATCTGTTCCGGTGACTTAAATTGCCCCTGCGCAACCACCCCCGCCAGCGCCCCACGCCTGAGGGTGCGCTATCTGCACTGCCTTGAACCCATCTCGTCCGTCTCCCTTGGACGCCCTCCCCCGCCATCGCCACGGCGCGGCGCACAGTCGAATCCAGTCAATGGGAGAGCTCGGACAAAATTTGGAAATTTTAAACGCTTATACTGCCGTGCTAAAGGAAGAACGCCGTATGAACATCCGAGAGTTGCCAAATTTCCTTCAATAAAATGTTTATTTTTTAGGAAAGTTATGAATATTTTCCCATAAAATTTTCAGGAACTTTGAGTGAAATTGCAAGCAACAGTTTCTGAAAAATTGGAAGAAAAATAATCGTAAGTTTACCAGGAAAATGTGTGTTTTATAAATGGAAATTTGGCAACGCCTGAAGGTTCATACGGCGTTTTTCTTTAGCACGGCAGTATAACTCCGTTTATACAAAACTTTGAGGTTTTAAAAGTGGTTTCATTGGTTTCCTCGTAAAATTTTCATCTTGAAGCACCCCTTGAACTGTAAAATGTGACGAAATAAACATAAAAATTGGCATTATTAGTCAAATATTTTAAGCCCGACCTCTCCAATTGACTCGACCCACTGTGCGGCGCTGTGGACCCGCGCGCTCCATGGCGTTTCGTCCCGACCCCCGTCCGGGAACCGGGACCCGGGCGCTTGGGCGTCTTTTCATGCGGGCTACTTAATTTCGTCCGGGACCGGGACCAAGCCCGCGGCTCCCAGATAAAATAACTCCCCCGACCTTTTGCCCGTTTGGCCGCCGTGGCCAATAAATTCCTGCATCAACATTAGCACCGAATCGGCTTACAGACGGGATATCCGAGCGAAAGTCCACGACTCTACCGCTGCGGACTTTTCTCGCGTCTTCTGTCCGATTTTCTGAGTCCAAACTGGAGTACCCGTATGGACACCCTGCTAAAAGTGTTACATGTAAAATTTTGCATGTAAATACAGTTTCATGGAAAATTCGGATGGAAATTTTTTCCATGAAAATATTTGGCATGGAAATTTTTTCCATGAAAATATTTGGCATGGAAATTTTTTCCATGAAAATATTTGGCATGGAATTTTTTCCCAGATATTTCCATGAAACTGTATTTACATGCAAAATTTGGCATGTAAATAAACCTGCACCATTTGACTCCACCTAAAATTTCTATGATTAATGCAAGAATTATAAAATTAAAGTCACCCTCAAAAATTGGTCGGACTTTGAGACCTTTATCTGACTGTACCCACTGGAAAGCAAGCGAGTGGAGGAGCTGGCTATTTTTCTTTGGCCCAATATGTTTACAGGGGATCTTACCCTTACCTTATTTCAGGCATTTCTGCTTGTTAAGTGCTGCAATCTACTTTTTCTCCCGCAGCCCTGCTAAAAATTTTTCATGGAATTCCGTGCTGGTTTTCCATGGAAAATTTCTCCACGGAAAGCACCACGGAAAATGTCACCATGGAAAATTTCTCCATGGAAAATTTCTCCACGGCAAATTCTCACCGTGGAAACCTGCCACAGCACTCACTGTGTCTCATGCAGGTTTCCACCATCAAGTTACCATGGTGTTGTTTCTTTAAGTCATCATAGAACTGTTCTACTCAATGTTTCTGGTTTTTTTAGTATTTAATTAGATAATTTACAAGTTTTCCTTGTAATCAATATAAATGAAAATGATACACTCACCAACTTGAAGACACATAGTACCAACTATACTTGACAGAGATGTAATAATTCTTTTAACAATTGAGAAACTACCGCACTGTACCTTCGCGTCACATACTGCACGCTCAACGTTTCAAATAAGATTTCATTCAGTTGACAATGTGAAAACATATTCAAATTATTTCACAATAAGCACGGAAAACAGCACCAAAAATTATCACAACACTATCCAAATTAGAGGCCAAGAGAGTGAAATATGAACTGTAGATTTTGGTTTCTGTCTGGGAAGCTTAATTGCATCTAGATGGTTTAAAGGTTGCCACTAATTCCCTGCGAATGGCTGTTCGATAAGATCAAAGGAACTGCCAGATGATAGGAAACAAATGGCGATTGCTGCAGCTGAACAAGGCAGGTAAATGTCTCGGTGTGTTTTTATGAAAGCTCTGAAAAATGAATAATGTACAGCGCATCAAAACCATGAGTACAACCAATGATCAGCACTAAATTGAAACAATCTCAAGGTGAAGCCAACCAACATTTCTTGAGAAGTTAAAATAAGTTCTGAGGATAGCCAAATAATTTTTAGTAATTGGACAAAATACTTGTGAAAAAGCATTGGTAAAATTGTGTGTAAAAGCAATTATTGCATTGGTAGCCATAAAAATAGGAAGTAAATTATTGGACATCTGATAATTCACTGAAACATCGTTGATAAGGATGTGATGTTTTAGCCCTCTAGAGTTAAAAGTTTAAGGCCTCATCTGTAACTTCAGATATATCTCTCACACTACTTACATTTCTGAATAAAAATACCAAGTAATAGCTAAGGCTCAATTCAGACGTCACTTTTCCTTCACTCATGTCAAATGAAAAGTTGGATCGTGTAATACAACACGAGAACACAACGATCATTTGAGAGGTTGAACAAAAATTTGAAAGTCAGGTCACACCAAGGTTTCCGTTCAACTTCTCAAACAAATGTTAGCGCTCGCGCATCATACATTGAGACAAACGTCAAAAGTATTGCTTAAGTCACCATTCACCAGTGGTGCCACCTGACTACATGAATTTACCTGTTGAGTGGTGCGAATTCAGAGCTAATCAGAGAGAAACATTTGTTTCAACATACGATGAGCGAGCTCTATGTTCTCATGTCCGTATAAAACGATCCAACTTTTCACTCTGTATAAGTGGAGGAAAGCTAGACTGTCTGAGGTGGGCTTTAGTTTCCATCACACAGCAAAAAAATCTAGAAGGGCCTGTATTTAAGGTTTCTTTTTCAGTCCTAAGTAGTTCTCACCTGTGAATTTTATTCACAGTCTATATGGGTTTCAGCAAACGATAGGAAATGGCAATCTCATATGATCTGACAGATATCTGATATTATCCCTGAGGAGGACGATGACATGAGCTGATGACGGCTGGGAATGGAATGCAGTTAGAATGTTAACCGTGTGCTGAAAACACGATAAGGGAGACTGTAACCAATATTCGATCACGGTTCATGTTCGGGGTGCAGACTCGGAGGAGCGACCAAGGAGAAGATAGAGAAAATGATGAGCACATACGAATCTACTATTCAACAAAGAATGTTAGAATAGTAACCCAAGAGGTGGTAATGCCTACATTCAGTAATAGAAATTGCTAATCATTGTTATTCATGACTTACCTAGATTCAGTTCAAGGCCCTTGCATTCAACTCAGATTTGGCGTGATGTAGCGAAAGCAGGAAGTCAAGAAATATATAAATTTCTGAGAATTACTGTATGGTTTGCGAGAGCTTCATTGAGCCTGACGATTCACGCCTCGTTGATAATCTAACCTCAAAATACCGACAGGGCAGGGCGAGGCAGGGCGGGGCGGCACATCTCCTGACTTGCCGAATTGAATTGAGGATTTTTTATTTAAATCTGCATGATCTATAAAAACTCATTCGCTTATTTATTACTGAAATGCGTAACGCCGATAATGTTTCATACTTCACACGCTTTAACATTTGCGTTCTATTCTTGCTTTTATTTTTATTTTTATTTTTATACAATTTCAACATGAAACAGGGCAGGCCGGCAGGATTGCAACGCAGGTTTTGTTTTGGAGTCGGAACTGAATCACTTTGTAAACACAAGATGAGTTGTTGGTTATCACTGCCAGTAATGCAAATTTTAATTTTTTTATGTGATTTAATTAGTATCAGCTCGAATTCGAGTCTTCTTCGTTACGAAAGTAATGTTACCTCGAAGTTGGTGAATTTTGATTAACCTGAAAGTAAGCCAGCAGTGTATCGCAATGGACTCTTGGTAATCGATCTTCAAATTTTTATTTTGGCCATGCGTAGAAATAGAATGAAAAAATTCTGATAGATACAACTCAATTCTCATTGGTTTTGCTATTACCGCTATTCGGTTCTTTCTACAATTCAACGTTGGTTTCACACAGGAGATTTGGAAGTATGACGGTTGAGCTTCAGTAAAGGCGATCCTATTGAATAGTTAGTGTCCAAACTAATCTTGCAAAACACAGACGTTTGGTCTCTAATTGACAGACTTTAAAGCTGTACCTACAGGTTCGAAGAAGCTGCGTGTTTTCTGTTTTTTGACAAACTATTGCGGTTATTTCAGTTGTCTTAAACAGAGTATAAGCAGCAAATTATTATTACATCTCTGTCAACCATAGCAAATCTCTGAGTTAATCATATTTTAAATGAAAACATTCTCCGTACAGAAAGTAATTGCTACCTACTGGTACAATTATTAAATTATCGTTAAATAGTGGGCATTGTCTTGGGAATGCCATGGTTGTAGAAATTTCAGTGCACTAATGAAGACTTATTCTGTGATAACTGATGACATGAAACATTTTAGTGGCCCTCACTTGTGAACTTCGGTGAGTAATTCAACTTAATTCTATGATGCATAACGAAACAGCAAATAGTTGCTGATTGTCAATAAATATATAATAATAATATCTTTATTTGTTTTTTTGGCTTGCACATGGCTTCTACAAATGCGTCGAATTTTTCTAAACAAGAAACAAGAATAAATATATGTATATAAAAAAAAAAATAAATAAAAAAAAAAAAAAAAAAAAAAAAAAAAACGACAATGATATCAACCTGTCCCATTTATAAAGTCGTTGATTGAATAGGGACATTGCTTAATGGTTGCTCAATGATCAAAGGCTTACAGATTACCATGTTTATTCTTGTGGTGGTCTCTAGTGTTTCGCGGTGTTCCAATGCATGTTCTCTGCTATTCCGTTACGCTCCCTTGAAATTCCATGTAGCCACCACGGAATCTCCTGCTGCCACCATGGAATCCCATGCTGTCTCCACGGAAACCCAAGGAGTCACCATGGAGTTCCGTGCCTCCTCCATGGAGTCTTCATGGAGTCTCCATGGAGTTCCGTGTCTTCACCATGGGATTCCATGAGAAACAGCACGGAATACCATGGAATTCCATGAAAAATTTTTAGCAGGGAAATCATCAGTAATAGGACACCCTTAAGTTAAATATGAAACATTTGTACCTACTTTAAAACTGTTCTTTTATCTTAAATTAACAAGGATCTTACAGAGAGCACATTTAGTCCAAATTTCTGAGCATTTTACACTCCGAAAGCCACAAGAATAGAAGATAGAGTAGTAGGGTGTCTATCACTGGTGACTTCATCTTAGTCAGTCAACTTATTTTGAGTTCAGTATATGGCACCTAGAGACCTAATTTTTTTTTAAAATTATCATTATTTTTTTTCTCTTCTTTTTTCTCTTTTTTTTTAAAATTATCTGAAACCTATCTAGGTGTTGGCTCTACCAAACAGGACAAAATTATTTTTTTTACAAATTAAATTTAAGCAGGGCCAGCATGCATGCAGGAATCTACAAAAATTTGAACCCCCCCCCCCTCCTCCTCGTAGGTGCCGTATACCGAAACGTCTATGAAAACACAATTTAGGCCAATTAGGGAAATCAATTTCATTTGGATGAACGTCAGTAATATAGGCACGGTTGCCACAGTTAGGAAAAACCGGGAAATGTACCATGCAGGGAATTTTAAAAAGTCAGGAAATACCGGGAAATGTGGAAATATGGGAAAATTTGTTAAAACGCCTTCATTTGCTTTCTAATGTGGGTTTCAGATTTTGAACAGGAAATTTTGCCTGATAACTATTTTCAATTATGCCTTCTTAACCATCCGTCACATCTTCAATTGTCAGGGAATTTCACCAAAATGTGTCAGGGAAATCAGGGAAATGTCAGGGAATTTCATTTTCTAAATTCTGTGGCAACCCTGCATAGGTCATTAAATGAAATGAAATAAATAATATGCGCACCACTGACGGACCCAATGTTTCCATGCACTTGGGAGGCACCAGCTATGTTTCATGCGATCGGCGTGGAAACTGGAACATTTCCATCCAACTTGCATGTAAACCATACTTTTCCATGCAGTATAGTTTTCACGTTGCATGGCAATTACTTTATTTACATGCAAGTTGGATGGAAGTGGTCAGGATTTCCATGCCAGCCTCATGGAAACGTCTCGCCTTCCATGCGTTACACCCCGATTTCCATGCCAAATCTCATGGAAGTTGGCTATTTACATGCCAAATCTCATGGAAATCGTCCATTTACATGCCATTCTTCATGTAACACTTTTAGCAGGGCAGAGTATGGACATCTCTCTTATTCTGCCCTACTAAGGAAGAACGCCGTATGAACCTTCAGGCGTTGCTAAATTGCCTCTGATAAAACACACATTTCCTGGTATACTTAAGAATATTTTTCTTCCAATTTTTCAGATAATTATGCTCGCTATTCTACCGAAAAGTCCTAAAAATTACAAAAGAAAATATGCATATATATCTTTCCTAAAAAATGGAAATTTTATCGAAGGAAATTTGGCAACTCTAGGATATTCGTACGGCGTTTTTTCTTAGCACGGCATTAGCACGGCCGTAGAGGCTAAATATTTCGACATGTCCATACTCTTACCATTTATGGGTACTCTAGTCTGTACTCTATGCTCTAGTCCAAGCTTCCTTCTGCTGGAGCGTTCAAATATTAGGCAGGGGCGTAGGAAATTCCTGATCAAGAGCCTCGGTGGTCGCGTAAAAATGTTGTCCGAAACGTATTAAATCAGACCACTTATCGCGGTCAAAAAGGAGTCAGAAGCTACGGTAAGCGCGCATGATGAATACTTCAACTGAATTTTCCGAGCGATTGCAATGGATCCTTTGTTTTCGAGTGACTGTTGATCGCCAATTTCACGCGGTCTTTCATTGATGCTCATCTAACACGACTCTGAAAAGTAACGATGAGCGTTCAAATAATGCGAAAGCCACTCAAATAAATGTGTAAGCCAATCACCAACTCTTTGTGACAACAAACATGTCTGAGTAATGCGGTCGTTTCAGATAAATCTTTGATGAAGAGACTCGACGCATAAAAAACGCCTTCAATGTGAAAAGATACTTCCTAGGGTGGCCGCGGAGGTCGAATAGTTGTATCATTTAAAAAACCAATCAACAGCGTAGCAGCGTTGATTGGTGAGTAAATCGGTTGCTTCAGATAACTCTTTCTACATTACTTTATTTTTTACGGAAATACTTTTTCCCTTACATTTTTGACGAACACTATACAAATTTTGGATATTCTTTTCCAAACAATTTATTCACAGAATAATTTCAGAATGAAACGTATTTAATCCTTTGCTACACTTAAAAAATAACCCGATGAAGACCGAAAACAAATAAAACTCACCGGAATTCGATAAGCAATCAGTTACTTGGTTCGATTGATAAAGAAACTCGCACAGTCATAAATATTAATCGAAGCTCTCGACAACCAAAAAACTCAAAGGAAGGCGAAATAAACCCTTGCCAACAAACATAAATCACACTTTTCAGCTCATATCAGGTATGAATTATTCCTCTTCCGATTATTAATCGATGAGCAAAATTCGATCAATTGAGGCCCTCGGTCGTCAAAACTGAGCGGGGGGCTGATTGCGATTAATCGATTAGTCAAATAATCGAACATCCCTTGTTCAAGCGGGTGCAGGGATTGGCGTTGGCATGACGAGCGCGGTGCTTTGGCGCGGTTGAGGTGCTCATTCCGCGGCGAGCCGTCGCACAGTTAAGTGAGTCGGTGGAAGAAGTTGGACAACATTTGGAAAATTTAAAAGCTATAACTCCGTTCGTAGAAAGGGGAAAGTTTTGGAAAGTGGCTTTATTGGTTTTTTCCTGTAATTTTCTCCACTGATGCAACCTTTAATTTAAAATATAACAAAATTAACAAAAAAAATCATCGATTTCGTAAAATATTCAGGTTGGATCTCTGTAGTTCTACTGTGCGCCGTCGCCTAGACCTCGGAGCCTGGCTCTTGAGTTGTGCGCTGAAGTCACTTTCCACCTCTGTTGACCGAACTTCATGCTTTGATCCGATGAAACAATTCCGGCCGAATAACGCCGCTCCGTGCTCTACGGCGACCCACGTGTTGGTAACGGCACTTACAGGGAGGCGGCTCCAATCGAAATTCCACGCTTGAGACTTGCGGTCCAGCACTCAAAGCCAAAGGCGTCACACGTTGGTTTTCACTCCCCGGTAGTTCCAATTGCATAACTGCCCATATGAAGGAGCACTCGATTTCACGCCCAGTTCATCTCCCGTGATAGCGAGGAGAGTCGTGACTCTCAAATATTCGAAGTTGAGTTTCCTTTAAAATTCGTCTCATCTCTTTTAGATGAAATCACCAAAGTGCTAGAACAGCACAATTCGTCTTATTTGTATGAAAACAAGACGTGCGATTCTTTCAGACAAAATAGCCATAAGGAGCTTTATTCCGCACCAGGGAGCCAATGAGAGCAATATTTACAAGGAAAATGACGCCCTTTTCTGTCAATTCCTGACCTGAAAATTTGTTTGTTGTCTGTCCAAAACGTAAACGCAAGAGCATGCAGGAGATAGCACAAATGCTTGCCTAACACTAGCCTAACTGAAAATGAAAAATAACCTTTTCTTGTAGTTGAAATAAAATTCGTGGATTCTCGCGCGCCCTCTCAGCTTTCTCGACTGTGCGTATTTAAGTCGGAGCTCTAAACACACAACTTCGGACTTGTTCTAATCCTGGTAATATCGTAAACAAAAACCCGGGGAAATTCCTGTGGACTAAGTGCGCATTTTCAACTTTTCAAAAATGCAATAATTAAAAATTACTGAACAGCTCATTTTGATGACCCGGGCGAGAACATAAATTAATAGAGAAAAAAGCTGGAGGCATTCAGCGGAGAGATAATTCCTCGAGAATAACATGGCCCTCGGTTGTCAAGGTATTCTCCGTTCCTCTTGTTTACACTGAGATACTACTGGGGGTGGCTACACTTTAAAACGGATTAAAGAGGGGGAACACGGGGTAGACGGCCGACTAGACGGGAAAGAGGTAAAAACAATTAGTGTGGTTGAGGCGACTCGCTGCTTGAAGATGGAGGCTATGAAAAACACTTGCATCGCGCCGGGGAGGGGAGGCAATTTTGTGTTGCCAACTTATGCCACGAATGAAAGGGAAGTTCTCCGCAAGAATGCTCATTACACGCTCCAACAAAACGTTTGAAGTTGTTCGAGTTGTTTGATTATTTTAACAACTACAACCAGTTAGGGATTTCAAGTCCACCCTTGATTATAAAACTCGATCAAAGTGAAGGTGAACCGAGGTGTTTTCGAGAATTATCAATTTAATTACTCGTTTATTTCATTTTATAAACCTTTTGTACTTTATAGTTGGGTTAAAATTGATCGTACTTTGAGTACCAAAATCCAAATTCTACTTTTTTCTGGTCTTTTTATAAACTTTGTTCCTCGTCAATACAAAATCCTGCAGTTTAGATTAAGTCATACCGTGCGGAGAGAGTTATTTCGAATGCGATTCTAGTGAACTGCAAATCTCAAGGGCAGTAACGTGGACTCAGACCCTTTCTCCAGTTGCGTGCCGTACTTTGCGATGAGTCGATTGTTGTGCCACTTTAATACCTACGTGAAAGAATCGATTATTAGGATGCTCATAACGAGTACCTTGATAATCGATTCCATGTCATAGTTTCAAATGGGTAAATATCAATATTCGATGATTCACGCCTCATAATCGCCCCTTTACCCTAGAGAATGAAGTATTTTATGAACGGCTTCCAATGGAATAGGAGAGAATGGAGGGAACGAGCACAAGAATGAATTGATCAAATATACTGAGAAAGTTGTAAACTACACGGTAATCTTTCTTGCGGTTTATGATTTTAGAACCCGTGTTATAGGCTGGAGACACCTGACAAAAACTAGTCAGAATTAATGGCGGAAATGATTCGCTGGTGTATAAGGTCAATCGTCGCAATGGACGAATGGAATTCTCGGAAATTTTTTTTTAATCTCGGCAATTGAATGCAAAGTAGGATTCAATAATGCATCTGGTCTCTAAAGAGATTTATGATGATGGGGGAGTGACAATGATGAAGCTCTAGAATAGACACTGAAGCCAATTTGGCAACACGGATATGGTGCTTAAACGCAAGGCGCAAGGAGAGGCCAGTGGGGAGGGGAGAAAGAGGCGGTAAATAAACAAGTCAACGGAGCGAGGCCCTGTTACCAGCGAGAAATTAGAATTATGAAAAGATTAGGTAAATACATGAAAAAAGAGAGAAGGATGGCTGCGGAAACTACGGGAGGTTGTGTGTCATCGGGACAGCGAATAAAATTTACGGAAAAGTATTGAAAATAATGATCAGAGAAGAGAGGACTCATTGAACAATTTTAGAACAAACAGTGAAAGCACTTCGTAAAATAATTTAAATTGACTCTTGCAAAACTCACCACTTTCACTTTTATATTGTACTGAGTATTTTAATAAGAGTAAAATATAAAAGTAAAAGTGGCGAGTTTTGCAAAAGTCAATTTTAACGATTTTAAGAGAGGACTCTTCATGAAGCGCTTTAGGAGGCAGGATTCAGAGCCGGTAGATCAACTTTTGAACTCATCAAATTTTGAAGTTATCAACTTTATTATATTCAAAGAAATCTTAATCAAGGACTCGTAGTGAGAACTTTGTGAACGTGTGAGACTTTGCGACGCAAACCGATACATCGATTTTTAAACCAATTCAGAGGAGCGGTTGACAGAGCCTGAGACACAAAATTGGACGTATTTCTACCAAACGGAACTATGTGCATTAAGACATGAGCCCTGAAACCCATAAGGATACATGTATTATAGGGCTCACGTCATAATGCACATAGTTCAGTTTGGTAGAAATACGTCCAATTTTTAGAGGAAAGTCCGGCGAGCGTTACTTGGGGTGGGTAGTGGTGAACAGTAAATTTATCATTCCATAATTTACGGACAGTCTCAAAGCGCCTCTCAAAACGTAATGCTCCTCTGCGGAGAAGGGCTCGAGTAATTCAGTTGCTGGCGCTGATTCATCTCGATCGATATATCGAACGACCCTGATCGATAAATAAGGGCTTTGCGCATGAGAACTAATCGATGAAGTTTCAATAATCAATGCGTTGATCAGGGCTCGGTCTGGGCCATCATTTTCGGGCTGGTGTCACTTGACGGCGTTTAACAACGTCGGCCGTGGAGGCTAATCATCACCCTGAGATGAGCTCACTCATTAATTTTCCGGCAAGATTTGCCTCCTGGCTCGGATACCTTTGATTTATCTACCGATTTGATTAACTTGGACCCCGCCTTTGGGGCTCGAGAGTATTTTGCCTTATCAAACACTGACGCCAGGTTAAATAAAAAAGACGACGCCTCGTCTTTCGGTGGTTATTCAGAATCAGCATGACTGCACCAAACGAAACTTTAGTTCCTCGTATGTTACTTTTCCATTAATAATCAATAAACATTCTGACCTGAAATTTTGAAAGTGTATTCTTTACAATCCATAGGAAATTCTCACAATGTTTCAAAGAAAAATTTTGGCGGATGCATTAAACATTAAATAGAATTTTTAAGAAGTACAAAGTATTAATTTAGCACGATTAAAAAATACAAATGATTTTTAAAGTTTTTTTTTTTTTGTTTTTTTGGGCGATTATTAGTTTTGCTGTGCGCTGCCGTACACATTTCATCACTTTTATAGGCATGACAAAAATTCAATTTATTCCTTCCTTGTCTTTTTGTACATTTCTGTTATTACGTAGCGTTAAGGAACTTTTAAATAAATGTTTTAATCAACCAACCAACTATTCAATATCTGCCAATTTTCCGTCACATAAGGAAGTATATCCGTTTTTTCTGCGACTTAAAGAGTATAGAACTTGTGCAAGTTACCCAATGTTTCTTTATACTTCGAGAACACGACTCCTTCCTATTTCATCATTACCTAAATTTTGAAAACATCCAAAAAGTATTCAGGTTTTACACGATGCAAGAGCATGCTATCAAATCATAAAATGTTATAGGTCCTTCAAAAAAGCAAATTGAGCAAAAAATACTCCTCAATACTTTAACTGAGCCACACACAATGTACAACGCTGCGTTTGAGCTAAATCTTTCTTTAATTCAGTTCATCAGGAGGTTATTCTAGTATTCAACGATGATTAATACTCCAATTTGAATCCACCGCCGTAGGATGAACTTTTAAATCCACGATGACAGGGTGGGACCCAAAAAAAACCGAAGCCCATATTTATTATCTAAAACAGCTCCGAGGTAAGCTAAAAAAAGTGACACCATTGCAACATTTCCATTATACCACCATTTCCATTTTACGTAATTAATAAGCAGAATGGGTCAGCGGCACAAGTCGAAGAATCGCATTTTGATGATTTAAACGTATCGATCATAAACAAATACTAAGATTTGCCCAGACGCCTTCTTTTTGTGTCCAACATCGATTGAGATATCATCTTTTGAAAAACACTGTGTATGAATGACGCTATCCACTGCAATAGCACATACCATGTTTTCTCTCATTTTCAGTGTACTTTTCGAGGGAAATACACTATTGTGTTATATGCATGCCTAATGGCTTATATGTGAGGCGTTCTTCAGCGATTGGTTGCAAGGGACTGAAGTAGTATAAGTATGGACTACCTAACCGCAATACACGAGAGGCCCGATAGTTAGTCCATCATTTCCTCCCTTAATCTAAACAAATTAACCTCTCGTTTCAACCTATAGGATCCCTCCATTTCCCCTTTGTCATCTTCGTCCATAGTTTTTCCTGTCAATCTCAAGGATCATCCAGCAGACAGCGGTAGCCGAGAGTAAAAAGCGACACTGGAAAACTTTGACGACAGTCGCTCATTTGATTGCCCAACTTTTTCGAGTCGAACTTTTTACTCTCCGCTTACCGATGCACAAATATAATTTTAACTTTCCGCGCGAAAAAACTTGGCGAGCGCCCAAACGAAAGGGAACAATGACGGAAATTTCCAACAGTGTCTGACCGCGCGCGCGGTTCGCGAGATTCAATCCTCAACCCTGGGACTTTCATTCATGGACAAGAAAAAGGAAAATAAAAGGAGCCGAGAAACCGACCTGCGCACAGGGGATCGAGTCAATAGGAGAGGTCGGACATGAAATTTTTTGCTAAGACTGCGAATTTTATTGCTTATTTCGTCACAAATTAAATTTTAGAGAGTGTTTCCGAAACTTAATTGTATGAAAAAACCAATGGAACAACACTCTTAAACTCCTTTGTTTCATATTTTCGAATATATTAGCTTTCAAAGTTTCCACCGATTGTCCGACTTCTCCACTGAAAAAAAATTCTCGGCGTTTTTACCAAGGTTCGTTGGTACCTTTTACAATTTCACTTTTTTACCAATTATTGGTAATTTTACAAAGACAGACTAGTAAGCTTACCTAAAAACCGGTATTTTTACTGTTTTTTCAGGTAAGAATACCACTTTTATTGGTAATCTTTTCCCGGTAACTTTGCCATTTTATCTCGGTAATTCTACCACAGTCGATAAAAAATATTGGCGTTTTTACCAAGGTCCAGTAAAATTACCAAAAAAGCAGTTCAATAATTTTACCGAGATTACTCGGTAAAATTCCATAAATGATAATTTTACCAAGAAAAAACTGGGATCAAATAGAACCCGGAATTCTTGGTAATTTTACCCTTTTCCTAGTAAATACACCGAGATTGTTTTTCAGTGTCCTAATGATTCGGTCCATTGTGCCGCGGGCTTTTGAAAAGAGGCCATTTTTTCCACTCCGTTTGCACGCCGCGCCGCTCCTTTAAGTAAAAAATGATGTTTTTATTTCACTTTTAGACAATGGAGTAATGCGAATAAATACCACTCCACGTGTACAGGGTTTTTGCCGGCAGAGATGATGAGCCAAAAGGTAAAGAAGCGGCGCGCGGCGCTGAGGGGAAGGGTAGGAATTAATGCCGGACCTTAAGACTTAACATTCTATGCGAGTCTGTAAAGCCACAGCAAGTTTTTCACCTGGAAATTATTTGCTGCGAACCATGAGTGGTCCAGCGTTTTTCAGCTTCAATTCTAATTTACTCAATTATTCATTTGGTCCTCCAATTTGCCCCGTTATTCGTCTAATTTTTTATTCGGTACAACGTTGCCAAATAGTGAACTAAGCGCAGGCTTTATCGGTTTACTTTTTTCGATACAAATGAAAATGTTTTCAAAAACCGATTATACTTAAATGACTTACTCTATTCTTTACGCACGATGGCCATTTCGGGCCCATCCTCAGATGAAACGAAGCTTTAAGTACAAAATCGGGTAATCGATTTTTGAAAAAAATTTAATTTGTATTGAAAAAAGTGTTCATAGTGCCGATAGAGTGTTAGAAAATTTGTGCAGTATGCTACAACATAGTTTATCGGTTTAATTTGTGCGCTAATGATGTTTACGATAATTCTCGTTCCCCGGATAAAGAAACGTAAATCCATTCCATGGTTGCAAAACTGACTCAAACAATTGTATTCTTATACACGAATGTATCAATACAATTTTTGTCAAAAATGTGTCTGATTTTTGCGAAAGATCAGAAGGAGAATTAGTCATATCTTTCGTCAGAAACGCCTGACATTCTCCAGGTGAAATTACAATAAGTAAGGTAAAATTTGGTAACATTGAAATTGAGTTACGATTTTTCGTGAGGGAGACGCAGGATTGTGTGCAAACATGAGGCAAAAAAAATCAAAATAAAGAAATAAAATAATTGAAAATAAAAAAAATAATAAAAGAGGGGAAAAAAGAAAATGCACCATTTTGATATTCTTCAAAAGTCTACATTACTCGATCCGACAAGAATCTGGCAACAAAGCGGAGAAAATTGGCCACACTTAAATTCCACCGATAGTAATTATCTATTATCCTAGAGCCGGGTTCAAGCCGGAGCTTAAATTGAGCGAAAAAAGGCTCGTGCAAATCCCCGAATCATAATCCTCCTAGCGTCTCCCATCATTTCGTTAAGTTTCGCTCAACGGTCCTCGTATTCCTCCGCCAAGGCCTTCTTCCCTCCTCCCTTCCCACCCCGAAAATCTCCTTCGTTTCCTTTTGGTTCGTTACGCATCTTGAAAAAGGCTTGTAAGTCTCTTATCTACCGCACGAAGATCATTGGAAAACTGTCGTTGAAAAATCGGCTTCAAATCACCTTCGCGCAAGGGATTAGGAAAGGAGGTAGGCGCCAATATCTTGAACCGAGCGAAATTGGGAAGGCAGTAAGGCGGTTGATGAAAAAGTAATACGGCACTACTATACTGCGCGTACGTCGAACGAAACTAATGATCCGGGTTAATAAAATAGGCGTATTTAAATCAAAAGGATTTCAATTATTCCAAAACTAGTGATCAAGGTTACTCGGTTGAATTTTTATCAAGAGAGAATATCTTTATGGTGACCTGAGCCATAGTTTTCATAGGAATACATGCATTACATAGCCCATTTTACAATTAAGATGGATTCTTTTTCATTCGTATAAATGCATCCATTTTTCAGTTGCTTTGAAAGTTAATGAAAGTTTTTTTAAAAAAAGGAAATGATGCATGTTCTTGACAAAACTATACCTTGATTTTGTGAATATTTTGGACATGAGCATTGATCAAACTGAGATTTAAATTAAAAAATGTTCAATCATATTGAGCCGTATCAATTTAAACTATCAAAATAAAGGGAATCTCGCATTTCATGAAAAATGTATACCATTTTTGAGATAAACAATAATTATTCAAGCCCTAAGAATCTTTTGAGGCCTCTGCAATGATCGAAGAGTATGCGGTAAGTTCTTAGCTAAACATTAAAAAATAAATTATTAACCTTTTCTATAAGTACTTGAAATATACTTCATTTGAATATTGGCCGTCTGAAATACATTATCTTTTTCTGTGCTTCCTGTTACGGGCCCTGCGAGCCTGTATGCATTCACAAACAACGCGAGGTTTAAATTACTCGTTCAACTTTTTCCTGAAAGCAAATTTAAACGAAATGGACGGACTTAATCGAATGGATAAATGCCATTCATATTACTCCAGGTTCGTGGAAACAAATTAGGACCGCCCGACAAAGCTTCCGATGAAACGTTCATCAAAAATGATGGAGCTTTCGGTTTCAAATTTACAATCGACGTCATTTTGTTTCATTTTAGAGAATGGTCATGAATAAAAAACATGAATAACAAACATAAATAATTGAAGTCAATATCACAACCATGCGGGCAACTATTTAGAGGCCATGTGTTTCATACACGTAATGCAGTACGCTATATTATAAAAAATGTATGTTCTTTTAGAAGATTTAATATTTCAAAATGATGACACGGGTCTGCAGCCAAAATGGGGCACGAACCTTAGATAATGTCTCTCGTCAGATTTTCAGCGGATGATTTTTTCGGATTCAGCGCTAAAATCCAGTGAGAGACTGTCTGCCTCATGAGAATAAAAATAAGACGACGAGGGAGAAGATGAAGAAGAAGATGCAGAAAAAGGTAGAGAAGAGGGAAAAAATCTATACCTGTGCTATTATGAAAAGCACAAGTACTTTGTACCCGCTTCAGTTCGCAGAACTGTGATCGAACCACGTTTTTGCACATTATAAAAGCACATAATTGCTATCATTATTGTTTGTTTGGCAATCGATACCGGAACAGTCGTCTCTGAAATTTGCTTTTAAAAAAAGCAAATGGGTAGTTTTCTGCTGAGCTAGGTCCAGTTGACAATTGAAAATTGGACTTAATGATACGACATGGAACTGTGTAAAAAGTAATAAAATCAAGAGGAACTATGTAGCACGAATATTGTATGCAAATTGTTCATCTTTACATCATTCTTTTTCACACAGTTCCTTGTAGCATCAATGCGTCCAATTAGCAAAACAATCCGCTGGAATAACAATGAAATGAACGTATTTCTATCAAACGAAACTATGCTTATCAAGACATGAGCTTTGAGACTCATAAGAATACATGCTTACACTGGAAAAAAAACACATTGGATCTAGAGTCCAGACTCTTAGAAACATCGACAAGAAAAAGTACTCTTGATTCAATCAGGATCTAGCTTAAGTCAAGAACCATTAAGCCTCTTAATTTAAGCGGATTTCGTTTTGATTCAAGCAAAAATCCGATTGAATCAAGAGTATTTTTTCTTGTCGATGTTTTCAAGAGTCTGGACTCTAGATACAATATGTTTTTTTTTCCAGTGTAACAGGGCTCACGTCAAAATGCACATAATTCCGTTTGACAGAAATACGTCCAAATATGGAACCTGTTTTGTATCCTTAAGCCACAAGTCAGCGCACATTAGAGGTCTCTGAATTGTAGCTTTCCGTTTGTAAACCGAGAAAGGTTAACAAATTAATTTTCAGGTCATTCATTGGCATTCCATCGGGGATTAGACGGCGGACTCGGACCCGAACTTAGTTGATGTGAAGTTATTAAAAGGTGCTTAGGGCGGAAGATAAACTGGAGCAGAGCACACATTAGATTTGGAGACCATTATCCGGTTAACAGCCGCCGCTAATAGGAAGCGGTTGTGCGAGGCTGGTGATATTTGACTCTCGATTAATTTCTACAAGGAATTCCGCAGAGCCTAGAGGGTGGCTAAGCTTGTCTCCCCGATCCACCAAGACTTCAGCCTCACTTTGATGTGTCGCACTCTCCCAACTTTGTTGTCAAGCTCCCTCCAAAAGCGAATTTTATTCAGAGGTTCGGTGCTACTTTTGTGTCCGAACCTCCGAGCTGCCATTTTATTTAAGTTCGGAACCTCCGATTCGATGACTAGTGAATCGCAATGGTGGTGCGTGATTTTGGTACCACCTCGCGAGGTGGTTCTAAAAAAGGTTCGACCTATCGAAAACCAACGGATCTGATGGGTCGAATTTGTTAACAACGGTGTCCACTGGTGTTGGTGATTGATGAGACAAACCGGGGTAGAACGTCCAAAAGAGGCTCGGAACTTGGAATAAAATTCGCTTCAAATTTGACTTTGACGAGATTATACAGAATCCTAGTGGTTAACCCGTGCTTCGCACATGACACTACATTACGTGATTAAATACGAACATTCCAATCTATTAATTTTTTAACGGGTCAGTTGCGTTAATCACAGAATGGCGTTTCGTAATTACAGAATAAAATGCCCGGGTATTTAAATAAAATCCCGGATGAGTACCCGCAGGGTATTCAAATGTAGGTGCCTAACATGTATTTACTCGATTTATATCACTGTGTTTTCCTGTATTTCCTTTAGCTTTTAAGATTTACGAATCACGCACATAAAATTGTGCAAAATTCCAGGGCTTTCCTGATTTCCGATCGCTGAGAACACTGTTTAATAGACCTTATGACCCGATCTTGATATCAGGTTCTTCGAGGAAAATCGGTTGTTCAAGAAACGCCATTAAAACGAACATGAAACTCAGAAAAGTTGCCACTGTGTTTTGATCGGGAACCCGGGGAAGCAATACCCGAACAGGGAGCATAGCGCAAGGTGGCGTGGGGGGCTTGGATTGATAACTGCGGCTGTATGTTCACGACTGTTTTGGATTATTTAAATAAAATATACTATGTTTTATCGTGGAATTATACGGTTTATATTGGACCTAACGGTGCGGTGCTGCGCAAATATGTTCTCGTCCGATCTGAGCTCCCGGTGGATAGTTTCTAAACAGCTGTTACGAACTAAGAACTGCTACGAATCGATTGTTGAATCGTTATCGAATGACCTTGATCGATATATGGCATTGTGAAGATAGGAATTTATCGAGCAAACTCATTCGATAACGATTCGATACAATTCGATAATTTCGATAACAATCGAGGCGCTGCTTGCACGGGGATAATGCAAATCGTTCACGAGTCCCCCCCCCCCCCACTCTATCCCTACTTACTTGAAGCTAATGCTGCCGTGCTACTGACAAACGCCGTATGAGCTTTCAGGCGTTGCCAAATTTCCTCCGATAAGATGCAAATTTTCAAGGAATCTGTTGGATGTTTTCCGTCTATTTTTTTTTTTGACAATTTTGTACAAAATTTAATCTAAAATATCTGAAAATTTCAAAGAAAAATATGCATGACTTCCCTCGAAGTTACCTTTTTAATCAGGGGAAATTTGGCAAATTTTGAATGTTCATACGGCGTTCTTCCTTAGGCCGGCAGAATTGTTCTCAAACGCACTTCGTGTTTTCTGCAGAGGTTGAATATAAAAACTCACAAATAAGCCCTTCAAATCGAAGCCTGGTTAAAATTCATGTTGAGATAGACACGAGGCAGAGGAAGAATTGGACCGCTCTATGCAGAAAGGAACCAAGCTACATCAGCTATTGCCATTTAACTGGGCAATATAATTTGTTTACATGATAACGCTTGTACGGATTTTCGTGCAAATTTCAGTGAATTTCCCGCATAGTGAGAAGCAAACTTCTTAAAATTTTTAAACTGCCCAGTGAATTTGGCAATAGCTGATGTGGCTTGGTTCCTTTCTGCTGAACGCGGTCCGATCGATCTATCAAGCGTACGTAATAAAAGACTATTATTTCTGGTTCATCTATAAAACTACCCGTGTGCATAGGGAAACGAATGGCATATAATCTTTTTTTAAAGCAACTAGAAACGAAAGTTGCTTGTTAAGCATTGAGGTTAAATGATAGCATCACAAAATATTTTTAATCATCACAAGTTCATGCCAAACACTTTGAGCATATTGTCTGCATCTATAATAAAATTGCGAAAGAACTACAAATATTATCATTTTTGTGACATTCATGTTAATTTGTTACACTGAATTCAACGTGACACGAGGTTGAAAAAGCTTTCTTTTAAATAGACGAGAGTTACGTGCTTATGCCGAAGGGAACTAGGTGAAATTGAATTTCATAAGAAGGATCTATGGAGTAAGTAAAACCTATGCACACTATTATTTTATATTGTTCCTTTAAGTGTAAATGGGTCCAAATGAGACACTTTACCTACAAAGAGTTCGTGGAATTAAAAATTGGAAATTAAAGAGCAAAGCAGAAATTAAATTATGTTCTTCATGAAGTTTTCACGTATATTCACAGTTGGCTGAAGGTTTTTTAAGTGGTCAAGTGGTTTTTATTTTTGTGTCGCTTTGTGAAACCTGCATTACAGGAATTAATTAAGCAGAGGGATATGAGTGAAAAAGGCACTTCGCAGAGATGGGCTTGCTAGCTTTGATCTGAGTTTGCTTGTTTTTTTCGACGAAGTTCGTGCATAAAAATCAAAGGGGTGGAATTGCGCGGTGTCGCACAAGAAGACGAGGTACAAATTTCAGACATGTGACTTAAAAGTGGTGAGTTTCAGACGTGAACAGCACACACGCTCGTTTTTAAAACGCCATATACTCCTACTCAGCTTAATATATGGACAAACATGACTTTCCTGTGAGTAAACTTTCTACCCGGTAATGGATATCCCCATATGTGCCATTAAATAGATGTGATGCTAGAGAGATGAAGGATTATCTTAAATTTAAAAAAATTTCAGAATGTCACAAGTCCTGCCTCATTTAATGTAAGCTTTCTTTCTTTTCAGTCATCTAGTTTATTACTACAAACCCCAATAAGACCAACGGCAAGTATCCATCTGACTTTTTATTTGGTCATAAGGCTGGGCAGTTATTTTTACCGAAATTTAAAACTTCAATCTTGTGTGTTCAAAAAGGAGCAGAAACCATGATAAGGATATGAAAAAGTTCTGTCAGTTCTGTCACAACACACATTTTACTAATTGCTTGATTGTGATTATGGATTTTGAGCATGGGGCTCATTATCATCATAAACACAAAACACGAAAATCTATCCTTACTACTCATCCTTTTTATGATTTTTTAAGCGTGCCAGTACGGCTCGCTTTTTGAAATCACTCGGATGTACCATAGTACAGCACACAGATCAACCAATGCTATTCAACGGGTCGTCCAAATACTTTTTTCCTCGCACCCGTTTCTTTGTCTTTGAACCATTACACTGTCAAGCCCTGATGGTCTTTTACCAAAAAATCTAATGAACTGCTAATTGGAAACCCTTGAGAACATTTTTCTGTCAAAACCGTATTATTCAATTTGACAGAAACCTCATAGGAGCTTTCTTACGCTCGGAGGACTCAACTCTAGAACCTTCTTTCCCGCCAAAACTCTACAGCCAATGAGCGTCTTGCACTGTAAGTGCAATCTGTGATGAGCCTCGTGACTCATTATACTATGTACTAACCATGGCCCCTGCCGAAATCCCCTTAAACCTCTACAGTTATCTCGCGATATAGCTTTGGGTGTCCGGTTTCGAGCAAGGCAATAAAAGACGGCGAGGCGATTAACCGATTAACCATTCACCGTGATGCCAGGATCTACCAAATTTTCTCAAAAATTGTTTTCCGTCTATTTAGCGAGTTTTTCTTTACTTTCCGTTGAAGTACAAATAAAAAGTGACCTCATTTGTACAAATCGGCCGAATAGGAGAGAAGTTACAGTTCGAAATCCAAAGAGATTAACTGAACGCGATTTCGATGCACGGCAGTTCGCCCAAATCACGGTCGTGCGCAAATGCCGCATATCAGCTTAAAATCAAGATAATTGGACGGAATCTTTAAAATTAATTTACATTCAACGTTCATGAATCAATATTTTCTCCCAAATTTAGCAAAAAGTACCAATTGATGCAAAAAGCAAAGACGTGAAAATAAGAGGTATTTGTCCAACATTTCAGTTATTCGGCACGCTTTTCCAACATACTCATGTTGGATTTTTCCTTCTTGTTTTTTTTTTTGCATTTATTCATTTTTACTTTTTTAACTTTTCTTCATTAACTATACTTAAGAACTAATTAACGGTTTGTTCTGTGATAAGGTATATGTCTGTTGGTACTGACAAAGTAAACAACGTTTTGATTCCCATAAATATCTGAAAAAAATACAAAAGAAAAACAGGAAAGAGAGAGAAACCAAAAAATGAAAAAAGGAAAAACAAATAACGGCGTCATTAAAAACCAAGCTTGCAATTAGGACACAAAGCGACGTAGAAATGAAAGGTCTCGATAGGTGTGCGCACGAGTCAAGTGGTTGCGGCAATACTGCCGTGTTCAAGATAAACGCCGTATGAACCTTGAAACGTTGCCAAATTACTTTTGATTGAATACGTATTTTGAAGACAACCTGTGAATATATTCCGTTCGATTTTCAAGAGAATTAGACTTGCAACATAATCAGAAATATCAATGCATTGCATAAACAAATACTTCTGACTTTCTTCAAAAATAAATATATATTATCGGGGGAAATTCGGCAACGTCGAAATGTTCATGCGGCGTTCTTCCTTAGCAAAGCATGGAACGGGACAGGGGGACTCGGACTACGGATAAAAGAAGTTGGGCAATCATTCATCTTGTGACTTACATCGTTGTGAGAGGGCGCTATCGGTCCATCGCTGGCTTCCCATTTGTTGGCTATGCGGATTGTTTCAGCGGTTTTCTGTTGGATGGATTTGCTATCGTCCAACAAGGTCAGCTCGTAGAACTCCTGAATGTCTGCAACACACCAAAACAACACATCCATCATACAGATTCATAACCTCTTCGCCGCGCCGCGGAAACTTGCGGACTTCCTCATTTGTCATCCCTCTCTCCTTCCGCCTCGCTCTTCTCGCGCCTGGGCCCTTTCGCAGTGGCGAGGCGTGAATGATCGATTATCGATATTCTCCCATTTGAAGCTATGGTAAAGAATCGATTAGTAAGGTGCTCGTTGCGAACACTCTGTTTATCGATCCTTTTCCATAGGTTTAAATGGCAGATCAATCGATATATCGCAAAGCACGCCACGTCGCGCCACTGCCCTTTCGTGCCCTCAGTACTATCTACTCACGTTCAATTGTTGATTCTCATTTCCTTTAGTCACCCTTGCTCGTGGGTCAGCCGTGTTGGAGACACAAATTGCTTTTCACAATTAAAACGCATTGATCAGGGAGAAATAAAAAGCTATTAGATATACACCGTACAAACGCCAATGGGCCTCAGCGGGCTGATTTTTCAGTTTTCGGCTACTCATAATGATGAAAACAGAAGTTGAGCTATTAGCCGATTTTTCAAATATAAGCAGTGGTAGCAACCCAGGCCATGCTTTAACAAAATAAAACTATGTGCAAGAGATGCACATCATTTTCACTGCTGAAGACCCAAGGGTTGGTCGAAACTTTTGCTTGTTCACCATGTTAAAGTAAAATCTATGTAAATATACCTCACATCCTCTTGTACATTGTTTTATTTTATTAAAGCACGGCCTGAGTCGCAATCACTGCTCATATTTGAAAAATTGGCTAATGACTCAACCTTTGTTTTCATCTAACCAAAAAGTTTACACTAACCTACCTTATTCATTTTTGTTCAAAATGGGGCTAAAAAATCCACGCTATTTCTCTTTTATAATGAGAATTAGGTGATCCTTGTTAAACAACCGCTTAGTTTTTCCGAGAAAACATAAGCGTAATGAATCAATACTGCGGGAATGGAGTTGTTTATCCCAATAAGAGCAATTGAAGCTCCGGGAAAGAATAATGCGAACCTCCCAGGAGTAATTAAATCAACTCGCCTGCTAACTGAACATGCTTAATTTCGCCAACACCGACAGCCGCTACACCGCTGCTTGCGTTGGTACGAGTAAGAATTTTCTCAGAGTCTTAATTGGAACGACTGGAGCGTACGTAATCGACTTCGTTATATGAGGTAAAACTCATAATTTGAAGGCCTCAGTTGTGCAATTCGCCACATTTGAAGTAAAACTTCATACATCTATTAAGCGCTCAGCCGCTAGGCGGCGCATTTTGCTTTCGACCTGCCACAAGAGCTCTAGTATAGTAGGGCGCTCAAGCGGTGAAATGACGCACCAACTCATCGATGCACGGAACGCCATTTAAGTTTTTTTTTAAGTACCTCATTTTATCTCTGTGGATACGATTAAATGCAAATTAGCGTAAGAAATAAATTACAGTCCTAAAACTCTCTTCGCTATGCGGTTTATAGTTATCCTATAATTACTTCTGAAAGTTCAAGATTCGCGTTCTGTTTTCCGAAAACTTTTCCACCGGTGATAACCTTATTCGGAGGCCTTAGCAGAATTTGCCTACATCTAGGTTATGTGTTTTTGACCTAGGTACTGGAGAGTATTGCCATCCTTTTGCCCTTCTCTGATTGGTTCATGAGTTTTGGCCTCTCTGGCCCTCTTCTGGCCTAATAAGATCAATGTTCATTTTCTGTAGGTACAGCCGCGATTCAGATTCAGATGACACTACTCTCCCGCTTTTCCCCGAATTTGCGCTTTATCCGGCCTCTCTTGTTGAGTTAGCTGCACCCATCAAGTGAGTAATGGCATCATTTTCATGGTACCTAAATGCATAGAGTACAGAAAAACCGTAATGACCAATTCTGAACGAAATAAAAATCCAGACCTTGAGGTTGCAACGCGATTCGGATCATTTTGACGAAATCGTGAAGCTGGCAACGCTGCAACTCTAAATTGTTCAAATATGCTTATCCTTATCGAAAACTCTCAGATTGCACATTTTTCGTGAAATTTTGGAGGAAATCACACCTCGAAACCTTCCTTTTATCATCAAATTCGATCTTTTTGAGTCCACAACTTGGCAACGCTGCCGCGGGGGCAAAAAATTTTGTATGGGCATGAAAATTTCAGAAAAGTCACATCTTATACCAGGTTAATACATACTAAAAGTTCAGATCGGTCACGGCAAGGATGAGAGAGAAGAGGTTTAATTTGCCGCCCCGTGCCCAGTGTGCTATTTTACCCTTAAAAACCACAAAAATGCGATTATTTTTCAAAAATATCAAACACTCTATTTCGAAATTGGCCAAAAACCCATCAGGCAGTACCCTTCTACAACCTGCGATTTGAATTTTTGAAATTGAATGGAAATCTCGCTTCGAAACCTTCATTTTATCATCAAATTCGACATTTTGGAGTCCGCAACTTGGCAACGCTGCCGCGGGGGCAAAAAATTGTGTATGGGCATGAAAATTTCAGAAAAGTCACATCTTATACCAGGTGAAAACATACTAAAAATTCAGATCGGTCAGGGCAAGGATGAGGGAGAGGGGGTTTAATTTGTCGCCCCAAGGTCAATTTTGCTAGTTTACCCCTAAAAAACCACAAAAATGCGATTATTTTTCGAGGAGCTCCGACAACCTATTTCGAAATTGCCCAAAAACCCATCAGGGAGTACCCCACTACAACCTCCAACTTGAATTTTTGATGTACATTCAAGTCGCATTTAAAGTGAGTTCAAGCGCACCGTGTGCTACCTTCGAGACTGTTTTAGTGTTTTTGGGTTAATTAAAGTATGTCAGGTAGGAGATCTGCCATTTGCGATACATGCAAAACGCTTGATTATACTAGTGTACCACAGTTGTTCTCAAGCACCAATTACAACACGGTTTGCATTTTTATGCTGAATAGCATAGATAAACGACTGGAGCATTTTGCGCACCTCAAGCGCAGGGATTTCTACCTTCTTAATTGTCACCACCTCATCACTGCAAATTATGAAAAGGACCGCTCGAGTGTATCCTTGATCATAGAATATCTATTATTCTCAAAGTGATGTCGTCATCACATCCTTGTCAGTTCACAACTTCTGATTATTGAGTTTAACTAAGTGTCAAAAAATCTGAGATATCTGAAGTAGCAAAAAATTGTGTACTTTCTAAGTCTAAGATTTTTTACGGCACCGACAGTTTCATAAATCTTCCTTATAACACTCTACTCTGAAACCACTGCATTCTACCTCTCACATTGCTCCATAACAAAGGTATGCGTTAGCGTCTTATTTGTACTGAAAATTCTAGGTTTCATGACTCATTTACTCATTCACTCTCTGGTGAATTTGGTTCCGTCAGATTCATCGCAAGACACCTTATGTGTTATCTCCGCAGACTTAACACAGGCATTTGAACGCTCAATAAGAGCAAAATTTCAACTGCCCTGTTGTCTACTTTTCAGTAAAGAAGGTAAATAACCTTCCTTAAGGACTCGCTTTGAGACGATAAAACAAGGTTTCTCCATTACTTACCGTAAGACGATAATAAGTGTTCCACCAGACTATGTAGGAGATGAGGTTGAAAGTTACATCACCTCCATGTGTGAGGAAGTTTTCTTACCTACAACCTGATTTTATGACTTACAATAACAAAAGATACTGCTTTCGCCTGGCATTTTTTCATGCGTCGCATCGTCTAATAAACGGGGACCTACATTTACTTGATTCCATGAATAGGTAAAATGGCTCAGAGAGAATAGCTATTGAGATTGCAAGTTTCATGTATACGAGGAAGTTTCCATTTCTGCAATCTGATTCTGTAACTTTTGATACCTTGCTTCAGTTCCATATCCCTGCCGCTGACACTAGATTGAAGATACCACTTGGTTGATTCAACAATTCGTGATCCAGGATATAGAATTTCATCTTTTCAGTGGATAAGAAAATCTAAAAGATTTAAGTTGACAGTTTTAAGACAGAGTTAAGTTTTACAGGTAGGTAGGGAAAGGTACAAAATATAGGAATGAAAGTCCTTGTATTTTTCCATTGAGTTCCTGAAAATATAATCCTTCATTAATAGCAGGAAAAGTTTCCCCGGCAGAAATTGGAGATTGGATAGTTTAAAGTAGAAAACCCATTTCGTCAAATGATCACTGCGGCGATCTCTCATCCAGTTGGAGAACTTTTACTTACCTTTGATTAAAAAATTCATGAACCATAGAGAGTTTTTGGAAATTGAGTACACAATATTATTGTGAAAGATTTTTGAGGTTGAGTCTTTGTTTACATTCTCAAAGTATCAAAAGTTCTACAGTTTTATTGTGTTTTCTCCTAACTCCATCAGCTTATGAGCAATGGTTCCTAATTTACTCAACTCCTCAGC
This sequence comes from Bemisia tabaci, assembly GCF_918797505.1. Taxonomy (NCBI): domain Eukaryota; kingdom Metazoa; phylum Arthropoda; class Insecta; order Hemiptera; family Aleyrodidae; genus Bemisia; species Bemisia tabaci. Next base: position 78,480,902 of record NC_092793.1, read on the forward strand.
AGGCCAAAAATCCATGCCTCAACAGATACATATGAGAATCATGCGTTTCGACGAAACCTACGTTTCCTGCTTATCATCACTCAGGAACCACCGATCTTTTCTGCAGGTGTCATGAAACATTCATGACAAATACTGTTGCAACCACCCTTATCCTAGGTACATAGTAATTCTAGTGATCAGCTCCATACTCACAATGTAATTTCTGTAAAATACAGTTGGATGGTGTAAGTACCAGACCACGTATCTCCGTTTGCGACGTTGTAGACTTCCAATCATACTTTCTTCTTTACACGGAAAACCAATCAACGTCAATTTTTAAAAACTTCTGCAATTTTTCTTCTCTGTGCGAAGAAAACTCTGTGAAAACTAAGGAGGAAAAATGATTTGTTAACTGTCAAAAGAATAAAATGGGAGCGGAGATTTTTAAGCACCGCAAACGAGATACATGGTCTGCTAGTTTCACTGTCGACTTGTTACGATATACCTACGATACCTACAATATACCTACAGATTACATTGAAGATATTAGTGTCCCTGTTACAGTGACTGATTCGAATGTTATCACAGTAGAGGATTTCAGATATTTGGGCCAGCATGGCTTATTAATTACACAGAACGTAAGTTACCTTTAAAAATTAAGGCGTAGAGGCAACTTCTGCCTTTGGTTGGCCAGAAATTTCTGTAAACGCATTTAAATTCCTGAAATTTATGAGAAATTCTGAATCTACTAAATGAAAGCAAGGATTTCAGGAGAACATGATTAACAATTTGCTGTCAGAAGGAAAACTGCGGAATTTACGTTTTTTTTTATATTTACGTAATTACGTATTAGAGTTATCACGAAGACAGAGTATCATAGAGCATAAACATAGGAAAGGTTGTGTCTGATCTTGGGTCATTAGAAGGTTTTACCATAGTGTGCTGCAACCTAGCGGACATATGGTGCCTTCGATTCGCGAAAAGTTACCTCTTCTCTTCAGTAGTCAGTTGCAGTTGATTGATTTCGTTTATTGTCTCATCATTTACCTATTAATATTTATATTTCGTTCATTTATTTACCTATAATATTTTTTACCTGCCCCATTAGGGAATCATTAAAACAATTAATTTGGCCTCGTTGAGTGATACGTTCATCTTTGATACATTTTCTTCAATATTCTAGAAAAGTTATTTTTTTGGAGCCGTAATAGTTTTTTCTGTTTTTATGAGAAATCAAGGATTTTTTTATGTATTAATAATTCGGTACCTAAGTAATGGATCATTATTTTTCTTTTGGATCTTGGAATTTTTTTTGTTTGGGGGGGGGGGGGGCAAGCACCATTTTAGATGTTTTATTAATATATTAAGAATTACTTAATTTTATTATTGCAAATTTAAACATACTCAGTTAATAGGTAGTAAATTAAAGCTGGGACTCATTAAAATTGCGCTCACCGCTGAGCGCTTCTCTAATACCCACGTATTAGAGCTTTCCCGCTTGTTTATTTATTTCTTCATTTTTCCCCTGACCGAAATGAAAAAGTGCGGTTTCCGGCTGACACAAAAAATGGCAATGAAAAAAGTCGATACTTTCTGGTTAATTTTTCTTTCTTGGCTTTTGTCTTCTCAAAGACCATACACGTCCGAGTAACGTGCTTCCTGCTTTTCAAACTTTAAAAATGAAAAGAAAGCCCCCTTCAATTACCCGATGGTAAGAATTGATGACGTGCTTGCATCCACTAAAGATACTGGCATCTGTGGGATGTCTGCAGTGCCTTGTTGCAGTAACACTCTCTTAAAACGTGGTAAATATTTGTAAAACCTTTTCCAAGCGATGTCATCAATATTAATCTCTATTACCCGTAGCTATGCTGCAAAAAACTGCACAAACATGCATAAAAGAAGAAAAGAAAACCAAGAAGCACGCAATCTTTAGTTTTGGCCCATTTCTACATCAATCTTTAGGAGTTAAATACGTCCAATTTTGAGCGTTTGGTTGCGCGTGCACCACGCTGCAGCACAGTGAAAGCACAGAATAAAAGAGAAAATTAATATGCTTGGGAAATCATTACATTTGACACGGAACCAGCTTAATATTTACAAAACACACATTATATTTTCCTTTAATGCATTTTTTTTCATCAATTTAAATAAAAATAACCCACGTAGAGTGTGCATACATTTCAAAATCATGAGTCGAAAGACTCTGATTCCGCGAGTTTAAATATTAGTGCCTAACACAGAGCGAGGCGGCGTGCTGCCGGCGCGAGATGCGCACTGGCGCCTACAAACCTAACAGGAATACTTCAAGCATTGCGCGATATAGGTGCATGGGCGCCTACAAACCTAACAGGGATACTTCACGCATTGCGCAATGCGTGAAGTATCCCTGTTAGGTTCGTAGGCGCTTATGCGCGTATAACGCTGGTTGCAAGCCGCGCCGCGGAGTGCTACGGTGCGGCGCTTCGAACAACTATTTCGCAACAGAGGTGTTGCATAGTATCATACGAAATTGAAAGCGCTCCAACATATTACGAATGACAGGCATTCTTTAAGAGTACGGAGCTTTCCTCGCAAAATAAATCAGGATACTACGGCACAAATAGAGAGCGGTAGTAAAAAAACTCACTAAGTCCTAGCATCCGTCTTTAATAACGTTCAGCATAATTTTTGAATTTTATTAGAGAAAAAAGTGACTCGATTTAGGCAGAAACATTCTTAAGTATGCCGGCAAGAACATTTTATTTCGAATCAAGAATAAAATAGCTAAATGAAAGCGGGTTTCTGCTTGATGTAAGGGACTTTTCTTTTTATATAAGTTTTTTTTTATTCTCTAAACAAACATTATTTTCCTAATTGATTCATAAGGAAATCTTCTCGGCGGTCAATTTTAGCGTAATTCTCCGTTGGCCCAAGAAAAAAGAAAAAGAAGAAGAAGAAAAAGAAATAATGCATCCAAAAATGTCGTGAACAATTATTGTCATTTGTATTTACAGGGGGACAAATTAACTTTGGGTCTCAATCGGTAAGTGGACCGGAATTCCCCAAAAATAAAAAAAATAAAAATTCAATCAATTCCAAAATTCAATGCATGGAACAGCTTTTAGTAAAAGAAACTTATCTTACTCTCTAATGTGAAATCTCTCAGAGCAACGCAAAACGCCCACTCGCGGATCCAGAAAATTGGCAACATCGTTTTTTTCCATTAAAACCCATAGAAATGTATCGATTCTTGGAGGGGCCTGGTGCTTCGACAAGAATCGATTAATTAACGTAGATTTAAATGGAGGAAATCCGGTGTTGACAAATTGCTAGACCCGCTTCTGTAAGCCGGAGAGCCTTCTGAGCCGGAAGCGCTTTGGAGTAATGGACCGCGAAGCTTTCACGGGGCGTAGTCCCCTACCAAGAAAAATGTTTGCTAGAGAAAAATATTGCAAACATTTCTGTAGTATTTTAGGCTCATCTAATGCCTTAATCTTACGCCGGCGTTTTGGATATACTAGGTAGAAATTTTTTTAAAAATATTCATTTCAGCAAAAAAGGATACGATTAAAGCGATAATGGTCATCTGTGGTGAATTTTGTGTACAACAACTGAACAGTCCGAGCATCTTTAAATTCCGTACTTAACATGTCAGTATGATAGAGGTTGCTCAGAGCTATGTCAGTATGATAGCGGTTCTTCAGAGCTATGCCAGTATGGTAGAGGTTCTTTAAAGCTATGTCAGTATGATAAAGTTTGTTTAGAGCTAACTGAAAAGTAGCGAAATATTTCAACGTGAATCATTGAATGCTTACGTTTTTTGTAGTATTTGATGCATTTGCGTCCGGCGGCACGAGTGACAAGGATTCACGCTGAAAATTAAAGTGTAGGTCTTTAAATTCAAGTTCCGAACCCAATAGGTCAATAGCCATTACCGACGATAGTAGTATTTTTTATTAGTAAATCATAATTTTACGAAGTACAAAAGTAAAGGGCATGCAAGCGTGGTGATTAAGGATGCCGCGGAGGATGGCAATCTTTGCGATGTGGAGAATAATTCCACCTCTGAGAGGGGTCGCTGTGGGGGCTGCGGTCAGCCCCTACTTTCCCTTTCATCCGGAAATTCCTTTGCCGGGAAAACTGTCACGAAGTGTGGCACTCTGGAGATAAAACGAATTCCGATCCCCGCTTTGAAAAAGCGCCTGCGACGATAATTCACACTCATCTTGAATCCGGCAGTCGCAGTACAGCCAAACGAGGCGTTGACATTTCTAAGTCGTCAAACGCGAATAACGACCTCATGCGGTCACATTTATAACTTCGGAGGAAAATATCTTGTCCGACGACACAAGTGCTTACGGATTATGCGATCTTTCCTTGCCTTAAAGTCCTGCAGGTTATTCAATTTATACTTGAACGCGGGATCAACAGCTCGATTTAATTTGAGGCTAAAATGAGAACTTGATACTGGAGACTTTCGACCACAAATCGATTTTCGCTTACAAAATCTACGGCACGACTGCTTAAACTCATTCTCTTTAAAAAATCAAGGAATTTTTGAAGACATTACGATGACTAGTTTTCCAAAGAAAGATTTAAAGTACATCAGGAAGTCTGCAACGTCGCAAACGGAGATACGTGGATTCAAACTTTAGCCGTTGCGTTAGTATACTGACATCTGTTTTTTAGTTTCGAATAATACTGAAATGTGATGAAAAAAAAAGTATCAGCATTTTTTTATTCTTTTTAGACATTCAAATTCCATCCACGAGTCGATAGAGTCATCGTCAGAGAAATTAATAACGAATGAATGAAATTAATAATGTACCAGAGTTTACAGCTTTTTAAGAATTGCTTAGAATCGTTGTCTGCGCACAGAGGTAGAAGGGTTATAAATTCTGCGATCGATGAACTCCTTTTGTTCTCGGATTAAGAGGAGGTGGGTTGTTCCTCGAATGAGGTAAACTAACAATGAAAGCCTTAAAATTACACATCAAAACACGAAGACGGGGAAAAAGAGTGGTAGACAGGGCTTATTCAATTTCCTGGGACGGGAAGATGGAGAGAACTCACTGACAGTGCACCAAAAAATGGTGGAAAAATGGAACGCATTATTTTTATCCGCGAATCATCTCGGTCGGGAATGGAACAGGGGTGCCACTCCGGGAAGGGAGCCCCGAGTTGGAGCTTGAGCCTTGAAAGGGAATTCTCGAGGGGTGGCAGCCCTGCGGGGACGGACGAGCTCAGCTCCTCCAGTGAAAATGATATGCGTAGACAGACAATTTGAATCTTAACACACTTCTAAATAAAACATTCACTCCGGTTCGCCCGCGTTCGTACCCCTTCACTCTTTGTTCTTTCATTTCCGGTGATCCCGCCGTAAATACCGGGGCGGAGTGCCCCCCCCCCCCCCCGACCCCGCGCTTCAAATCCTTACCCCTTCTCTGTTTCCTGATCGATCCGTCTGTCCGGAGGGATCCAATAAGTTATCAACTCCCAATTCAGCATGAATCGAAGAAAAAATAAGGGTCCACATTGGATGGGGAAAGTGCGTGACCAACAGATCTAACCGCGCTTTCTTTTCAGCCAATCAGACATTAGACGACCATTTTTTCATTTCTCAGGGAAAATAATACGGGAAATCAAAACCATATATTTTTTTCAAATTCAGTATTTACCGGCAAAAGTATGTTCATGACGGATTTTTCAAGGTTTGGCGTTTTTGTGGATTTTTTTACTCCTACCTTTCGGGTCGATGTTTTTAACTGTGCTGTTACCTCTTTGGTCGATGACATCGACCCGAGTGGAAGGAATTTGAAATGTCAAAAGCCAAGATCTTCGGTGTTTTTTGGAGCAGGTGGAACGAATTATAAATTAATAGAAACCCCAAATATTTGGGATGTCAGTCGTAAACATATTTCTGCCGAAAAATTTACTGGAATCGACAAAAACACATGATTTTGATTTTCCATAAGAAATGAGAAAAAGGGTCTTCGGTTGCCTGATCGACTGAAAAAAAACACGGGAAGTCAAAAACTTTCCATATTCAATGCGGACTCTAATTTTTTCTATTGCATGAATGCACTCCACTTGGACCCTAGGCAAAAATGTGATTTTATGAATAGGCCAAAAATAGTAGTTCCTCACTGCAAAATATCAATATGTTTCATTCCAATTTTTAACTTTTCCTGGCTTTGATTTCCCTCGAGAAAAGTATATATTCTGCCGTGCTATGGAAAAACGCCGTATGAAAATTCGGGAGTTGCCAAATTGCCCTGAATAAAACATGCATTTTTGAGGATAATCCTGCGAATTTTACTTGAAATTTTCAGCCGTTTTATATAAAATTACGAAAACATTATCTGAAAACATCGAAGAAAAGTATTCACAATTTTCTTATTGGTACATCAAGTTTTTATTCAAGGAAATATGACAACGTCTGAGGGCTCGTAGGGCGTTTTCCCTTGGCACAGCAGTATTGTACCATCCTGTTGCTACTCCACTTGTACACACCGATCGAGCTGACCAAAGCGACATCGTTTTGGAGGCTGCCCTGCATGCTGGAACCTAGCGTTGCGCGCACTCTAATGAGATGCATGTTCCTCCCTTTTTTGTCTAGCGCTTTTTCACGATTCATTATTTCCCGGTGTGTTGGGGGTATTTCTCCGCCCAACGAGTGTCTCCCATTTCGGCTTCATTGATGCAAATTTAAGCGCCAGCGCGGAGGGTGGCGGGGGAGGCGTAGCGGACAGCTCGATTCGGCGTGTGCTTAATGACGCAAGCAGCGCCGTTATCTTGCAACATTTTTCAGGTGCGAGTGTTTTCGAGTGCTTACCGCTCGCAGCGCCGTTGTCGCTTCCGTTTCCATTCCTGTCCACCGTTGCCCGGTATATCTTTCCCAGCGATTTATATTACTGGTCAGGGACCGAATTCTGTCGGCTCTATCACACGGAGACGCAACATTCACCGATGAGTTCAAACCGCACAACCGACCGATCAGAAGCGCGAAGCCGCACTTAAGTGCGGTCGAGACTAGTCTTACGTACACGGAGAAAAAAACCTCGTGCGTGGGACCCGAAGTTTAGGTCATATGGATCTCTGAAGTTTTCGGATTGAGCATCTGAACACTTTAGGTCTAGCTGTCGAGGTGCGGATCACACATCTGAAACTCCAGTTCTTACTTCTGAAGTACTTCAGATGTGAGAACCGAAGTTTTTCGGATGTGAGAACCGAAGTTGTTTGGATGTGAAAACCGAAGTACTTCAGATGTAAGAACTGAAGTTTCAGATGTGTGATCCAAACCTCAGCAGCTGGACCTAAAGTGTTCAGATGCTCAGGGAGGAACAGACGTTCTTAATGTCAGAAATCAATTATTCCCATACATCGTAATTACCGTGCTCGGAGATAAAGCAAGATTTCCTTGTTAATTTGCCAAATTGAATAGAAAGAAAAAAATGATGAATTTGGTTTTCACAAACAACGGAACCTCAGTCCACAAAGACTCGAGATTAGGACACTGAAACCAGAACACAGATGTGCATTCAATGATCATTTTTAAAGAAAACACGCTTAAAAATGGAAAAAAGTTTAAGTACAAAACAGATCATGAACCCTTGTTTTGCGATCGAAGAAAATAATTATTTACTAAACGATTCGGCAACATGGTAACGATCCTCTAAAACTGGCTGGAACATTCTTCTCGAAACGATCCCTTTTTACGCAAAATAAAACTGCTAGCACGGCCTTTTCCCAACCTTATTTATAGAACTACGCACGAACACAGTGACTGAATTTTAGTTTAAAACGATTTTACCGTAATCATGCTTCGCAGGTGAGGGCTTTCTTTTTCTGAGGCAACAAAAACTGAATAATAATTCTTACTTTTTTCCACAATTTTCTAGCATTGCAAAAGAAAAATGAAGATAAATATTTTTCCTTTTTTCTTGTGGGAAGTGAGCAAATTATTTGAAATGTACAAAAAGATCACAATCACCTTTTGGAAAAATCAAATGAGTGTGAACAGTTGTAGAATGTGATTAATCATTTTTGTCACTACAGCAAGCCTCCTAAAAATATACTCAAGTAGAAAAGAAATTGCATAACATAATTAAGCTGTCCATCATTTCTTATACAAAGATCCTCCGGGCTCCGCTCATGCGAGATAAATATAATACGGTGTTGGCGCGTGGACAGAGACGCAAAATTAATCAATGCTCTTAGAAATATCTCCTCCTCCGCATAAAATTGTCTAATTTTCTTCCATAAAAGAGGATACAACCCACATGTCCCCAAGATTGCTTCCTAACGTTACACGCTGTGCGAAGCTCACAGATTGGCGGAACGTGTGTTGGGTTAGTTAGGTCACGCAACTAAACTAACTCCGTGACGAAGCGTGAAGTATCACACAAACGTGAAGGCGCGCATGGCCGTCTGAAGTGTATTTATTTTCTCAACGAACAGATGCGAATACCACATACAGAAAACATTTCGGTTGACTCATAAATACATTAGAACGACAGTTAGCGACTACATTTGTGCGATTTAGAGCAGAGAGGAGGGACCCCCTTACAATAGTAATTTTGGAGTTCAAAACATTCATTCGGTAGACAAAATAATAACGTGCGCTTTCAATGTTGATCTAATGGAGGACGAAGACATTACTAGCAGTTGCCGATGTCAATTGAAACCTCCCAACGAGAAAATGCGTAGCAGTTCTGTGATTTCTTTATTCTTGGAAAGAAATTCACGCAATGTGAGGTTTAGAATTCAACAGCGAAGGTAGATATTGCCATGTACACTTCCCGCGCGATGGAGACGCGAGTCAAATAATGACGTGACTTTCATTTTTGCCTCATGATTGATATCATCATAAAAACCTATTTAATCTTCTAAAGGAGTTGATATCCAAACTATCTGTTGTGTGAATCATTTCCGGGGTTATATTTCGAAAAGGAAACACAGAAAGCTGTAGTTTGTACCTTATCTGACGTCCTATTGTGAACATTTTAATATTTCAGAGATGATGAAATCCGAAACGGTTTTTGCAAGTGTTTGGGATTTCCGTATTTTTGCCTGTGTAAAATTTTGCAAGAGACACAATGATGCGAATAATTTTCTCTGAAACCAACCCACAAACTCGAGAGAAACTTTTAAAGTTCAGGCCGTAATGGAGGGTGTCGCCTACGTTATGCTGGGAGTCCACCACTATATCCAGTCAGACTCTCCAAAGACAGATAGGGAGCAAATCTACCGTGCTAAGGAAAACGCCAAATGAACCTTCATGCTCTGCCAAATTTCTCTTGGTAAATCACGAATTTCCGGAAAATTTGTCAATATTATTCCTCCGATTTTTAAGATAATTTTGTTGGCAATTTCACCTAAAGTTTTCGAAAATTTCAAGGTAAAATATTCACAGATTTCCTCAAAAATAAACATTTCATCGGGGGAAATTTAGTAACTCTCAAATGTTCATACGTCGTTTTTTCTTAGCACGGCAGAAATATATCAGTAGGGTTGTCGTGGCTGCAGCCTTCAAATTCCCAAACAAAGTGGCACCATTGTGTCCCTTGAAAAATTTTACAAAAAGGTAAAAATACTAAAATCCCAAATCCATGCGGCATGCAAAGGCTCCATTTCGCGTTACGCGAATCGTTTTCACGGATGAAATTTTGAAGAGTAAGCGCGGTAATGTAATTCTTTCACTGATTCCTTGCCGTCAGTCGACGCTTTTGTTGGCTATGGAATGAACATGGAGTAGGCCAGGAAACCAAAGCCATGATAAAAATATGGATGATGTCTGTTTTTACGATACTTACAACTCGGCTAGAGTTTGAGCTCAATCGGGACGCCAACCGCTGATAAAAACGGGTACCGATGAAGAGGATACCGATAATGGAATGTAAACAGATGGATATCGAAACAGAGAGCCCGGAGAGTAAACGGGGGAAAATGACAACGAGCGAGAAATTAATAGAAGAAAAGATTACATTCAGTTGGAACAAAGGACCATATTAATAAAGCGTGTTTTTCATTACGGTTATACTCCATTTACGAGCAAATGAAGCCTGATCCGCGGAATCGCTGTGGTGGGGGTAAGAAGAAGGATTAAACCTCATCGGCAGAGCAAAAATTTTGCCACAGCGTTGCCGTTGTTAGCTTTATATTTCGGAATAAAAAATGTCTCACAATGTAGTAGGGCGGATAAGCATAACAATCGTGCATTTCTGGAAGAAAGCATGAAACTTTCAGGATATCATCTTTACCTATAAAAGGTTCAATTTCGCAAGTGAGCCCAAAATTCTGAGGCCATGGGGGCCGGGGGGGCAGGGGGCCCTGATTTCGCTATGTTTTGCCGAATTTTCGCGTTGGATCATCGTGAGAACGCCGTTAACAATGTAAAATGTGATCAAAACCTGTGTAAACGTCATTAATAGGTTCTCTCAAACAGTATCCTAAAATGCTAGCACTGTCCGATCCCGGAGCACCCCTCAAAATGCCTAAAATTCAAAATGGCGCCCATAATAAGGCCTCCGGAATATCGGTATTTTCACTTGTGCATATCCTGTCATGTGAGGTATCGTTTTCCATGTAATTTTGGTCGCAGATTTCATATTTGAAGTCAAAACAACCCCCCGGTCAAAATTGGTGCCCCCAATCCAAGATGGCGTCCAGATTTGAAAGGCAGGAGGGTGCATTTTTTAAACTTTTACGCGATAAGGCAAGTGATATGTCATTTCCTATGTAATTTTGGTCGTAGATTTCATTACTGAAGTCAAAACAGTCCTCCGGTCAAAATTGGTGCCTCAAATCCAAGATGGTGGCCAAATTTTAAAGGCAGGAGGGTGCATTTTTTCAAATTTTTACGTGATAAGGCAAGTGATATGTCATTTCCTATGTAATTTTGGTCGTACATTTCATTATTGAAGTCAAAAAAGCCCCCGGTCAAAATTGGTGCCCGAAGTCTAAGATGTCGGCCAAATTTGAAAGGCAGGAGTGTGAATTTTTATGAGAAAAATAATCACGTGAGATGACAAGAGAGGTAGGTATCAATTCATACGCATTTTTAGTCAACAAAACGAATCTAAATGAAATGTAAAAAAAATCTTTTACACAAAAATGAAACGAGATAATCAAGATGATTGCCATCATGGCTGACAAGTGAAAAATGATGAGCCACTAATAGTGAGGTGTCTTGCTGGTTACTGCACAAAAACTCTGAACTCAATTTCAGATGCCCTAGACTCAGAGGATGAACAATTAATAAGTACCGAAAATAATTTAGAAAACTTTCAGTCGGTTTCAGTTGGTGGGTCTCTACTCCATCGAGTGCGATCGAAGCATAGGCATACTTACGAATCCATTGCACAAACCTATGTTCCATCAAATTGATGAGCAGACACCAATGTTTCTTTGCGTTTTCAAAGTGATGTTAAACGCGCAAAATCCGAGATGATAGCTGTTCTTGCATGCGTTTACTGGTTGCCATTCAACCCCTCACATCCATAAAATAGGAACAGCAACTTTATTCTGTACGCTTTTATGTGATCCTTACCTGCAAGAATCTAAAGAAAGGTTCTTGGAACCTAATCAAAACCATGAACGGATATAAAGAGCTGGAAAAGAGTAAATCGATGGTGAAACTGCTTAAATACTATTTCGGTTTGCGGTGTTGCAGACTTCTTGTCATACTTCCGTTCCTTCATTAAAAAATACTGGAGTCATTTCTTGAAAACTTTGCTTGTTTTCACTCTCTATGTGAGGAATATTCTGTAAAAATGTCAAGCCATGATGTTGGTTTGGTCCCCTTTCAAAAAATAAAATAGGAGCGAATATTTTGAAATCCTGCAACCAAGATACGCACTTTTGCTGTTTCACCGTCGAAATATTACTCCTCAATGGTAGCCAAAAAAATGTGACTTTCGAAGACCTCCGTCATCATATATCGAAGGAAAAATTTCCAGCTTTCAAAGTCTTCATTCAATTAGAGAAATTACCCTCGATATCATCAGCAATGAAGTAGGTAACATTAATTTAGGAGCTACTTTTATACTCAACTGTGGATGGGATGAAGTGATCTGGATGCTTGTCTTTGGGGATGGATGAATAAAAACAAGGAGCTTCATCCTATTTTAAGTGACTTGCCTCCAGCTTCCGGAATCCCCGCTTAAAATTATCCGGTGTAATTGTAAGAAAGGGAGTGACACCATGCTGTACCACCAAGAAAATAATATTTTCGTTCTTAGACTCATGCAGAAGTTCTGAAGACTCCAACTGTAAAAACTTACAGAACCGTAGGAGGAAGATCCTGAAGAGCCTCACTGGGAATGTGAATCAGCATGTGTTGATTAGGATTTTCTCCTATACTGACTGGAGAGGGTACGGCAGGTGCGTCGCGTGAAATGTCCTTATCTTTATTGAGAAATTATATGGGCTTAAAAATGAATAAAATAGCTCATTATAGATGCTCCTGTTAACATCATTCCTACCGTGGACGGCCAAACTGATCACCCTCTTAATTATCTCGTATCATTTTTGTGTAAAAGATTTTTTTTACATTTCATTTAGATTCGTTTTGTTGACTAAAAATGCGTATGAATTGATACCTACCTCTCTTGTCATCTCACGTGATTATTTTTCTCATAAAAATTCACACTCCTGCCTTTCAAATTTGGCCGACATCTTAGACTTCGGGCACCAATTTTGACCGGGGGCTTTTTTGACTTCAATAATGAAATGTACGACCAAAATTACATAGGAAATGACATATCACTTGCCTTATCACGTAAAAATTTGAAAAAATGCACCCTCCTGCCTTTAAAATTTGGCCACCATCTTGGATTTGAGGCACCAATTTTGACCGGAGGACTGTTTTGACTTCAGTAATGAAATCTACGACCAAAATTACATAGGAAATGACATATCACTTGCCTTATCGCGTAAAAGTTTAAAAAATGCACCCTCCTGCCTTTCAAATCTGGACGCCATCTTGGATTGGGGGCACCAATTTTGACCGGGGGGTTGTTTTGACTTCAAATATGAAATCTGCGACCAAAATTACATGGAAAACGATACCTCACATGACAGGATATGCACAAGTGAAAATACCGATATTCCGGAGGCCTTATTATGGGCGCCATTTTGAATTTTAGGCATTTTGAGGGGTGCTCCGGGATCGGACAGTGCTAGCATTTTAGGATACTGTTTGAGAGAACCTATTAATGACGTTTACACAGGTTTTGATCACATTTTACATTGTTAACGGCGTTCTCACGATGATCCAACGCGAAAATTCGGCAAAACATAGCGAAATCAGGGCCCCCTGCCCCCCCGGCCCCCATGGCCTCAGAATTTTGGGCTCACTTGCGAAATTGAACCTTCTATAGGTAAAGATGATATCCTGAAAGTTTCATGCTTTCTTCCAGAAATGCACGATTCTGGGGACTTTTTCCCCTTATCCGCCCTACTAATGGAGATGTTGCATGTGTGAGGGATTTGCGATTTGACTGTTGATTCTTACGTAAAAGTTCGCGAGGAACACGATGGTGCCACTGGTTTTCTCTGAAATCATCTCCCAAGCTCAAAAACAGCTCTCAAGTTGAGGCCAAAATGGAGGGGATATCCCGCCCTACCCTGAGAGTCCACCTCTACATCAAGACCAACTCTCCATGCAAATATAGGGAGCAAATACATTGACAGGGCTGCCACTTCATTTGGGGACTCTAAAACTGAAAACACGGCAGCCCTGTCAATGTATTTGCTCCCTATCTTTGCATGGAGAGATTCTCTTGATGTAGACGTGGACTCTCAGGATAGGGTGGGATATCCCCTCCATTTTGGCCTCAACTTGAGAGCTTTTTTTGAGCTTGGGAGTTAATTTCAGAGAAAACCAGTGGCACCATCGTGTTTCTCGCGTACTTTTACATAAGAATCAACAGTCAAATTGCAAATTCCTCACACATGCAACATCTCCATTCTCTGTTTTCCATACCCTAAAAAGTATAAGTTGAGACCTAGCACACACACTGAATGCAACAGTTTTTCATACATTTGTTTATTTGATAGTTTGTTCCTTTGTTCTTTAGTGTTTTTTTTCTAATCCTTAAGTTTTAAATTCTATCTTTATTGCCGAAATGATAACTTGGCGACGAGGCGGATAGCTTCCCGGCCCGAGGGTCTGTCGTTACATTCTATTGAATGGAGAAAGGTAACGCACCTATGCGATATAATTGGCGCCATTTACTGGTCCACTTACAAGATAACTCATGTATTATCGAAATAAAATTATGTGTAAAAATTGACTATTTCTAGGTCTTATTTTGAATATCGACGGTGAAACTACCAAACCACGTATCTCGGTTTGCGACGTCGCAAACTTCCTGTCATACTTTATTTTTTAAATGAAAAACTACTTAACGTCCAGTCTTGAAAATTTCTGTGATTTTTCCTCTTCGTGCGGAGAATATTCGGTGAAAATTTCAAGGAATGATATTGATTTGGTCTACTTCCAAAAAATAAAATGTGAGCGTAAATTTTTAAACACCGCAAACGAGATACGTGGTTTGGTAGTTTCACCGTCGATATTCTGAAAGCATTCAAATTTTTAGGTGCAAATTGATGCAAATAGGCCTGTTGTAAACTTCAGCTAGAACAAGAAAAATACTAGCCCCTGAGCAAAATGGCTCAAAAATCGTGATGAGCGTATCGGGAAAGTCTGAAATACACTCCTAACTTCACAATCTGCGCAAGAAATATGCCTTCATTTAAGCTTCCCGCTTCAAAAACGATACTACGGCACAGGTCAACATTTCTCAAGAGGAATCGTCTTATCCAACCCTTGTCAAATCGTGAGGAAGCACTCTACCTTACGTCTTTATCAACGCAAGGAAAATATAAATATAAACACGCCGGTTGATACAATCCCGTCTCGTTACGTGTTTTTCAGCCGGTTGGCACCGGCCATGTTGAATATTGCGTAGCATTCTAGTGCGCAAAGGTTGGATGGAACGACTCCTCTTATAAAACATTCATCTACGCCGTATTATCGTTTTTGAAGCGGGAAGTTTTACAAACGCATATTTCTTACGCAGGTTGTGGAGTTAGAAGTGCATATTCAGACTTTCCTCATATGCTTAACGTGATTTTTGAGCAATTTTTTAAAAGAAACTACTCATCCTTTTCCTCCAGCGGATATTTGCAACAGGTCCATTGGGACACTGTTCGTGTTATTCATTCCGTTATAAATGTTTATACGACTAAAGTGGTTTATCTAAGTGATTGACCGTATTATTTTGACAATCTCCAATGAATTCCTGGAAATAGCCCAAAAATAGAGTCTTCAGAGAGATTTAAGAGTGGTTGCGGCCCCGTTGGCGCAAGAGCAGGAATCGCCGAAATATTCGAGTGGAATTTCAGCCGGGTTCAAGCTCAAAGCAAGCATGACGGGTAGCGTTCCAAGAAATGAGCTGGAAACATTGGCCGGCACTTGACCTCCTTCAGCTACCGCTGCATGTCCGTCACAACCAACCCTAGAGAAAGCATGCATCATGGCTACTCCACACATGCCTTTGACGAAGGACCCACTATAATCGGATTCAGGTCACTGGAGGACGCCGTAAAAATGTGCACATTTTAAGAATGGTGGCAGCTCGCCAGCACCTAACTCGGGAGATTGTACACTCAATTCCACAGAAAAAAAAACTTGCTTTTGCTGTTCAACATGTGATAGAGACTACGGCGTAGGTTCTAGGCTTAAGGCCTATACGCTGAATAAGTTCATGCAGTTTTAGACTTTGGCAGAAGATCGTTTAACGTCCTTTAACGTCCGTTTTACATTGAAAGTAAATGCAAGAATCAAGACGGCAAATCTCCTGTCACAGTCTAAAGGCGCGCAGACTTATTTGGAGTGGACACTGCGGTGATCTTGACCTCAACGAAGCTCAAATTGAAAATCGGAAGAAATGAGGGGCATTCGGTCAAAAAATTGCTTCATGTACAATCAATATATCGTCGGCCATTTGCACGCGGATCAAGTGCTTTTTATGATGAAGCGCAATGATTCGAATCGGCTTAATGAAGGTTTGATGGGTGATGGCCTTCGCATTCATGATCTCGGCTTGGAGCGCCTTCATTTTTTGTGATACTCTACGCTTTGCCATGGAGTTGGTTTAGTTGCCTGTCTGATCTGATCCACTGGACATGATCTCGCCATGTTTTTACAGAGGAAAAAAGAGTCTTTTCAAATTGAAAGCAAAATAATCAGTTCTATATTCCTGTTCCTTGATTTCTGAATTTTATGATTTTCTAACTCTTCACCTGTGGCTCGCTAATTGCCGGCGATTGCTAATTGTCTGCGACAAAAATGAAATTTCAAGATCAATTGATGAAGAGAAATTGAAATAATGGAACATTATGCCGCTATGTGAAAGCTTGAATTATCTAAATAAGAAAAAAATATAAATAAACAAATAAGAGTAAAGCAAACCAAAAATAATCTCCAAAATATTCATTCGTTATCAGGGCATTTCAATGATCAATCCAAATATCCTCTCGTAACAAACCGTTATTGGTGCGTGTTTTAATCATAACCGGTCAATTTTACCGGCTGTAACCAACGTCCCGACCAAAATTGATTGGGATTGGTCCGTTCCCGCGTTCCCGGACGTTACCGCGACCTTTGCTCGGCGTGGGAAATTGGGGTTGGGAACCGCAGCGCTGCGCTGGCTCGGGCGAGGGCAAGACCGCAAATTTCCCATTAGACAGTCACTCCGTTTTCCGGTCCACCGTTCGGCTCCGGCGCAAGAATTAAATTAGTCCGTAGACTCGCCAGAGTAATACTCGTTTGCTCCGGCCAAGTAAGTTTTAATTGACATAAGTTAACTCGCTTACAACAAAGCTTGCAAAAGCTGATGCCGTATTTATTGAAATCCGCCATGTCCCGCGCGAGTCGACTACGGCCCCGTGAGGGCTCATTTCGGCGTTTCTTTCACGAAAGAACGTAACTACATTCCAGCCTGACCATCAGTGGCGTGGCGTGCTTTGCGATATATCGATTGTTATGCCATTTAAACCTACGGAAAAGGATCGATAAACAGGATGTTCGCAGCGAACACCTTAATAATCGATTCTTTAACATAGGTTTAAATGGCATAACAATCGATACATCACAATTCACGCCACGCCACTGCTGACCATTGGCGGGTCCAGCAAATTGGCAACATTGTTTTTCTCCATTTAAATCCGTGAAAATGTATCGATTCTTGGAGGGCCAGGTGCTCCGACAAGAATCGATTATTTAACATAGGTTTAAATGGAGGGTGTCTGGTGTTGCCAAGTTGCTGGATCCGCCTCTCCGCCTTTCCCCTCGCAAATTTCAGTTTTAATCGGAGAATCTTAAGCATTTCTGGCTAAAGTATCGCTGATTTTTTTTTTCAATTTCATGCAAAAATCAGAAAAATGTTGGACAAATTTTTCACAAGTACATACATTCTTGTAAAAAATTGAATTTGTCGAGTCAATTTGCAACCTTGGAATGAGGTCACGTTCCTTCGTCCGGAAAACGACGATTGTGTAGTTGAAAGGTGAGCAACCGATTTATTCCCGGTGGGAGTCAATTTTTGAAAAAGTGCATCCAGTGCCTCCTACTGGACACCGCTTTGCAAAAAAAAATTTACCTACATGTAACCTATCAAAACCATATTAAAAACTCGATTCTTCAAAAAATGTGAACAAAGTTCATTCCTCGCAACATCCAATTTTTCGGCTCGACTAATGGAAAATCGCTCTACTGAAAATTTTGCCTCCATGAGCTTCATAATATTTACCTCTGATACTTAATTCTTTCTTCCTCCCTTTTCCCATGAATAAAGGGGGCTCAGCTCAGTGGTATAGATATATTGGTAGGACGCATATTGGTAGGAGGGGGCGGGGGGAGGAGAGTCGTTAAAATCTCGAATTTAAACGCCACATAATCTAGGGATGATCATAAAAGGAAGAAAAAAACTTTGTAGTTTTAGTTACTGGTTCTTCCTGTTGGCTCGTGAAAACGTTTCGCCACGTTTGGCTCTTCAATTGAACTCCCGGCATTGAGAGGGATCTCTTCAATTAAGGGGCTTAAAAGGGAGCAGCTGTGTCGATTCGACAGTGACGGGAGTATACAAAACATTAGCTCCTGAAACGTTCTGGTCATACCATAGAAAACCGTCAGGCAGGAAACTGGGAGCAGGTGTTGCTGAGGCATCTCCGATTTTCCTAATTTTAAAATAACATTCGGCGATTCCTCGGTATGGCATGCAACGCTGGCCCAGGCTCCATTTTGTTATGACTGGATAGTGGCCTGTGAGGGGGGTGGAGGGGGTGGGATAGCGACTAGCTCGTAACGAATTAGCGGAACGAGGTAGGAAAACAGTTTTCACGAGTGCTCACATGTTGCATGCTGAAATGCTTCACTACGTTTGAAACTTTATCGAGGTAGATAAACGAATCTACGAATACGGGGTAGAGGCTTGCATCAAAAGTTCAATTCTGGAATCTACCTAGCATCTTTCTCGTAGCGATTTTTTTTACGTTTCACTCTCAGGTGTATTAAATGGAAAGCAACTAAAAATTAGCACGGTAAACTGCGGGGAATTTTCTTTTTTGAAGGTTAAAAATAATTATGTACCTTCATTTTCCGAGATGAAATAATAGTGACATTCTTCCAATTACGTGCTGATTAGCAAGCAGCCCGTTAATGTTCAAATTTTGACGCGGGGGACTTCCAAACTTTCGGAGTAGAACTTATGCTGCGTAAGATCATGCATCTGTTCCACGTTATTTCAATCGTTGAAAATTTCTTTACAATTACGGAACACTCTAATTCTATTGAATAACAAATTCCTACTTGATAGTCCAAACTCTGATTCGCACTTTTCATGGGGGACTTTCAAAACATACACTGGAAAAAAAAATTGGCCTCCGGCCAATTTATGCGCGGCGCAAGCGCCGCGTACCGGCGTTTCGCGCCGGCATGTGGGGGGGCTTCGCCCCCCATCTTGGTGCGAAGATCGCACAAGACTTTCTCGCTTTTGCCGGCGCTCCGCGCCGGCATAGACACTTTTACTGCAATATTTAGAAAAATACTGCCAATTTCACAAAATCATAAAGTTTGATTGGAATTTTGATCGCAGGATAATAGTTATTAAATTTTTATTCAAACCACTGCACTATATTGTAAATGTCTTCGAGATATAGGATGAATTCATACATTCGGACTCGACTTGTCGATATTATGAGGCATCTTCAATTAAATATGTAATTGATTAATGATGCCTCCTATTAAAGACGGCGATCCGTAAAAATCTTAGCTTTTCTACGATTCATTAGGATCCATTAGATTCATTGGCATCATACTTCAGATACGATTATATGTTATAATCTTTCCTTAAGCACGGTCAAAAGCCATCAAAAATCTACTTCAATGGGTAGATTGACTATTCGATGTTTAAATAGTCTTAAAACTAAACGGTTTTCGCTTAGCATCGTCCAAATTTTAAATTTGGCGGGCGAATCTACCTGCTGGTAATGGTTCACCACCCGCCCGCCAAGAGCGCCAGTTCCTTAGCGCGTATCCCCGTAATTCGAAACGAAAACAATAGAGAGCGCCACCTTCTTCTTGCTGCTCGTAACCAGTCGTAACCCCGTGTCAACAAACCTCGCAACAACAACATCAATACCTAATTAAATCAATCATGTTTGTGCAGTTTTATTATATTATTATATTATATTTGTGTTCAGTACCTCGTAAAAAGGAACCGCGAAAGATGGAATCTGCCGGGATTCTAAATTCATCAACAACAAACATATTAGTTTCTAATAAAAATCCAAGTGTCAGTGCTTGCGTTTTAGCTTCGATAATTGTATGTAATGTAAGTACCTGATTAGTTGTCTAATTTTGCTTGGTGTATACCTACGGAGTAATTTTGGAGATAGTATATGATGCATTATACAATGCATTTGAATTCCTAGGTTTCATCTGACTCAAAGTGTTCGCTGCTATTATCTAGGAGCGTACCGACTCATTCATTGGAGAATTGAGCGTTTCCTATCGGCCCCTCTGCAATTATGAGATTAGTCCAAGGACCCTTTAGGAACTTAATTAATGACTCAGGTGGTGCTTTTGAGCCAACTTTCAAAGAATTAAAGGCATTTTTTTAAAATCTACTGTCCATGAGCTCTCCGTCTGACCGAAGTGCTCTCCTCGCTACATGACGCGTAACCCTTCAATTTTTAGTTTAGTCCAAAGACCTCACAGGAACTTAAATTAATGAACCAGGTGGTGCTCTTATGCTAACTTTCGAAGAATTAAAGGCATTTGTTTCTAAAATTTACAGTCCTTGAAAATGAGCTGTTTGTGATGTCGCGGAGCAAAGTGCCCTACTTTTGGGCCTCGTAATCCCTTGAATTTTGAGTTTAGTGCAAAGATCTTTTTGGAACTTAAATTAATGACCCAGGTGATGTGCTTGATGCCCATTTTTAAAGAATTAAAGCCATTTTTCAAAATTTACAGTCTTTCAAAATGAGCTTTCCGTGTGATTTTGCTAAAAATGGACAATTGAGCGTAGCCCCCCCCAAATTTTAGCGTACCTCAAAATCGTTGGACGTGCATAAGGAGACCATAGATATGGTGTCCTGTGCCAATTTTGAATGAAATCGAACAGATAGATTCTGAGATATCGCTGTAGACAGATTTGGGGGACGCCACACGGACGGACACACATTTTTTCAAGTATGGTTATTTTTACTCCTGGGACCTTAAAACGTCTAGAAATGATGAAATTTCAACTTTTTTTTTTTTTTTTTTTTTGGAGGATGACAATACTTCCTCTCTACCCTATGGGAGCGAGAAAGTAAAAAACACATTGGATCTAGAGTCCAGACCCTTGAAAACATCGACAAGAAAAAATACTATTGATTCAATCGAATTTTTGCTTAAATCAAGAACCAAGCCTCTTAATTTGAGCGTATTTCCTTTTGATTTAAGCAAAAATCTGATTGAATCAAGAGTATTTTTTCTTGTCAATGTTTTCAAGGGTCTGGACTCTAGATCCAATGTGTTTTTTTTCCAGTGTAGAATGCGTCGATTGCCGTCTTTCTATACGTACTTTCCTGATCGACAAAAATCATGTATAGTTTCTGCAGCTGTTTCTGAGGCCCTCCACAACCGGAGAGAACCTGGAAAATATGCTGTGACAGTTTTTATTCATTCATTTTATCTTTTTTAATGGGACAGCCCGCACCGCGATAAGAGTGACAAATACTGACACGTTGCCGCGGCGTAGCTACCGCGAACCACGGGGAGAGGCTCAGCAAGAGGGGGATGCATTCAAATTTGCAGGAGCTCATAACAACAATCGCATGGAATATATCAAGTATAATGTATCGATATCGCGTGGATGCGAGTATAACGCGGGTTCCGGTTGTCAAATCGGGCGGCTTTGAAAAACCCTCGGACGCGAATTGAACGTGTTTCTGCCGAACGGAACTAAGAGCAGTATGCCGTGAGCCCTGTTGCGCTTGTTTCCTTATGGGTATCAGGGCTCACGTCTTAATGCATATAGTTCCGTTTGATAGAAACGCGTCCAATTCTGAGGATTCCGCGCGGGTTTGGCGGCGGATCCGCCCATATTTTACCGCCTCCGCGTAACGATTTGAGCCCGTCGCCCGTCGTCATTTATCGGGTTTACGGGCCCAATAACACTGTGATTGTTCCATACTTCACACTCCATACCTGTCCACAGCACTCGGCCGCGATGCACACCTACGACCCCATCCGCGGGATTCCGTGTAAAATAAGCTCCTCACTCACAATACATATTGTTGCTCCTCTGACAAAACAGCGTATCTAGATTTCCATGTGAGCCCTGTCTCCCACACAACTCTACGCTTTCCAGGGCTCATGTGGGGATAGAGATACGCTGTTATGTAATGGGAACGACGATGGTTCATCGCTTCCTGACTCCGACTTCGGGCTGGATGCACTCCTCGCTTGGAGCCGGCCCGCGTGCAGCTGTTTTGGAGATAAGGTGGATTCGGAGAAATTCTCAGTTCGCGTGCACGTTACCGCCACGTGGCGCACGCAAAATTGGCCGTAACTTGACGAAGATTCGCATTCGCAGAGGGTGTAAACTGTGATATTCTTCATATATTTTACTGCGTATAAAAGCAGGGCTGCAAGTTTAACCGAATTTCAAAATTTCCTGACTTCCTAATTTTTGGCAATGATTCCCTGGTTTTTCGCTGCATTCTTGAAAAAAGGAGAAAACGGATAATTTAAAAACAGCTATGGAAACTTTGAAATACGGTATTGTATGTATAAAGTTGAGACTTGAAACTAACCCAAAAACGACAGTTTATATATTATGTCGCAGGCAACTAGCAATCGCCGGCAATTTGCAATATATACGTGTTGAATCAACAAATTAAACAATTTTTAAGTGAAAAAACGAGATAGGAAGTTGTGATACTATGCTTTGAATTTAAACATACGGTATCCCCTTCTTCAAGAATGCATGGTACCAGCTAGCACACACGCGAGTTCGTGAAGTGTAATCAATAATCTGCGTTGAGTTTGGTTTGGTTAAGCAACTAAACAAACTCCTTGGCAAAGCGGAGAGTATCGCTGGATTTGAAGGCGTTCCAAGCTGAGGCCGTGCCTTGAATCTCTTCGCTAAAGGAACCTTTACTATATCGATGTTATAATTGCAATTTGACGAATTGAGAAGTACGGAGCTTGCGAACTGCCGGCGACTGCTGACTGCCTGCGACATATGCCTGCATGCTGCTAGGAGATATCGTAAATGATTCCATGCCTGCATGAGGAAAATTACAGGAAAAGATAGAAAGAACTAATCAAGCGCGTATATGTGTTAATATTAAGATTCTTTAAAGTTGAACTAGCGCACAAATCGCGGAATCAGTACTCAGCGCACTCGTTTCGCGGCAAGAAATTCCCGAAAACGAGGCGACGCTGACGTGATTTCCATGACTTGGAGCATATTCCCCTGACTTTCCCAAGTTTTCCAGGTTTATTCATGCTGGCAGTGACACTATCGCTCAGGTATTATAATGTGTATGGCAAACTGCGTCGACGTATTAACTCCTCTTCTGATGTGACTTTGTGTGAGAAAAGTATCAGATCCATCAAGAAATTGACAAATAGACATCTTACGAAAACTGTTGGATCACTTTAAAGCAGGGGCTGAATTTATCATACCTGCAACAAAAATAAAAACACAACAATTAAAACCTTAACCACAATGACGAAAAGAGTAAGCCCTAGAAGTTCAGTTCCTTCAATACCTTCAAAAACTGAATTAATAAAAAATTAGTTCCACTGCCCATTCCCTCCATTCATCGAGATACTTTATCATTTCCATCCCGTTTCGCGATTCCATGTGATTTTTTTCTATTTGAATATTTGCTTCGTATTATTTTTCAGTGCCACAAAACTACTTCCAAGTTTTCCTACATGTTGCATTTTATGTTGTGTTTTGAATGTTATCAAGTTTCACTTTCCGTCACATTTGAAAATCATTAGTACAATTCCATGATTTTCAACTACTTTTGACGGGTACTTTACTGCGACTGCACTGCACCAACTTGATTTTTTCTCGGTCTCCCTTTTGCTTCCGTGCTCGGAGACGCGAAAAGCAATCCGCCGGAAGCTACAGTTCTCGATTTTAATCTGTTCGCGGAGCGGAGACAAGAGAAGACCGGCACAAGCGGTTTCCCTGCGAGTCATAAATTAACTTATTACAAAGATTTCTGAGGACTCGCTCTGGATGTTGATTTCATTTATATCGTCCGCTTCCGCAGCATAGCCTAGGTGCCTCGCTCTACAAACAACGACGAATCCACTCACACGAGGAGGAAATTTTTCTGTAACCGGAGAGATCCTCCTGCGGGCCGATTATTGAAATTGATAGACAAAGCTATAGACAAAGACGACAAAAGGGATTTGGAGGGATCCTATTGGTGGAAGCAGGTGGTGGCAATGGACATAGGAGGTAGGTAACGGACTAACTAACGGCAACCTACTAAAGACCCGACAGTTAGTCCATCATTTTCTTCCTTAGTCTCTAAGAACCAACCATGTCAACCAATAAGATCACTCCATACTCCCTATGTCTTCTTTGTCTATCGCTTTGTCCATCAATTTCAATAATCGCCCCGCAGATCAGACTTAGCGCTAGAATGCCAGATATCGCCTGGATTGAAGAAATTTTAGGAATGACTTGCAGTGTTAAATGGACCGCGCTTAAGCAGAGAGGAGCAAAGCCACACCGGCTATTGCCGAATTAAATTGGGCATGAAAACGGTTGTGCGGATTCTTGTGAAAATGTCAGTGAATTTCCTGCATAGTACGAGGCAAATTCCTTAAAAGTTTCAAAGGAATCCGCAAAAACGTTCTCTTGTAAAAAATTAAATCTTAAATTAAATAATTAATTTGTAAATTAAATCAACGGCTGATGTGGCTTGATTCTTTCCTGCTAAACGCGATCCTACGTTTTAAATTAGTTATTCCCTTTGATTCGCGCTGTTACTCGACGATAATTTACCGGGTTAGCTCTGAAAAGAATTGTGGAATTTTATATCATTATTTACAGGTTTGAAAAGAATCCGAGGGAGTGCTATGTAATGATAACCCGGGGGGGGGGGGAGGGGTTGCTACAATGCTTTCGGGAGGAGAAACTTTTGAAAAATATCTAAAAAAGTCGAGTCCTTTTGGAAAAACTTTTACATGTTTTTAGGACTAAAGTGAAGGTATCTCAGAATTGATTCTTATTCTTGTTTTCTTACTCTTTATTTCTTTTTCTTTCTCTTTCCTAACTCCTCTCGTGACTTTCTTTATTCCACATCCTTCTCTCGAATGGGAGATAAAAAAAGTGGATGACAGGCGAAGAGGAGTACTTCTCTTGGTAAGTATTTATTGATAAACGGTAAATGCGCTCGAACCCAAAGAGGTCAACCCTTATACGACATTAAAACCTACCATTAAAAAAATTTTGGGAAATTGACGCGATTCTAGCAGAAGTTATCGTGTCTACAATAAATTCGCCTGACTATTACAAGGAGGATTTCTAACTGGCTCGACTACCTTCATCGGTTACGTCAATCAGAAACTAGTCCCTTCGAGGGTTAAATTGATGGGGAAAAGTTAGTGCGATGATGGGGGAAGGAGTGAGGAGGAAAGGTTGGATTATGGGGGTATGCTGAGACTTCATTGCCTTCTGGAAACGAGATCTAGAGTAAAAAATGAATGAGGTTTTTCTTTCGACTCGCAATTCTTGTTTCATTAAATCTTGATGGTGACAACACTTAATTATTTTCATTGCCAGGTAAAAGGCAAGGAGAGATTCCTAATGCGCCACTGAGCATGAACTAAGCAAACTGAAAAGGGAGGAAGTATACGTACAAAATTGCAGTGGTCGTAAACTAAATCTTAAACGGCTGCAAAATACCGAGTTAAAACGAGTTGTAAAAAAAGGTGTCGAGGTAAAGATAACGTGTTGAATTAGGAGAATACTGAAATCATAAAAAAATGACAATTCAACATTTTTTTTTTCAATTTCAGCGTAATTTTATGCATTATGAAAACAAAAGCGAGACTGAAGAAAAAATGACCGTGGCCGAAGACTAACTTTTTTTTTTATATTTTTGACCAATCAAGGACAATTCGGTATTCAATTAGTTTTTCCCCGGAAAAAGTTTCGATCATAGTTCCTACAAAAATACACTGGAAAAAAAACACACTGGATCTAGAGTCCAGACTCTTGAATACATTGGCAAGAAAAAGGACTCTTGATTCAATCAGATTTAAGTTTAAATCAAAAGTAAATCCGCTCAAATTAAGAGGCTTGGTTCTTGATTTAAGCTTATATCTGATTGAATCAAGAGTATTTTTTCTTGTCGATGTTTTTAAGAGTCTCGACTCTAGATCCAATGTGATTTTCTTCTAGTGTATGAATAAATTATGTGGACAAAGAAACCGATAAAAACCGCAGAAAATGGTCAAAATCAAGTCAGCAGCGAGAAAATGAGGTTCCTCTTCCATCTTTCTCGGTGTTTCCGTTCCTTCCCTTAAATTCATTTATCTTTATGTATGAAGTTCGAGACAGGTTTTCACAAAGAAGTGTTGAAAAACAATAATATAAAGTATACGAAGTGCATTTAGCAGTATCAAATTTGGAACAATTGTTGGGGATCACGGTAACTATTACAAATTGCAAGAGAAAAAGGTAAAACAGCATCTTTTTGGATGAAAATCAATGACAAGATAGCATGAAACTGTGGTAGTTAAACTTCGGAAGTCGAGACAGTCTGAATTGAATGTATTTTCTCAGATATATTTATAGAGAAGAAGCAATTTTCCAAAAAAATAACTTAATAAAAAAGAATGAATCAAATGCAAGGTTGTCGGCACAAGACATGGCAATTTCTTCAGAAGGAGTTGGAAACATCAGAGGTAAGACTGTCAAAGACAGCACAGGTGGTGCTGATGGAGGTCAAACTTTCATCCGATTCGAGCCACGGGAGGAAAAGCTTCTTCAGGTCCGTGGTTTGCCGATTACATCAGTGAAGAAAAGTGCGAGTAAATTAATTCTTTGGAGACGGACTGAAACGAATGAGGGAGGCGGGAACATGGACGAGAAAAATCTTTGACACCGCGCGCGGTCTAGACGTTGAACGAGTATCGGTAAATTGATTGAGAAGATCAAAAAACGGCTGCCATAAAGAGGAAAACTGGGATGGTGGAGCGAAAATGCGAAAAAATAACGAAAGAAGTGAAAAAGAATTTAACTCTATCACAGTATGAGGTGCAACGATAGGGCTTCAATTTAATTTTCCTCATTAGACTGATAAAATTATGGAACTCAAGGATGTCAGATTTCCAAGACACGATGCGTTTCATGCGGACGAAGTCATGACCATTTTTGGGAAACGGGACTTGGATACCAAAACCATGGCTATAATATACGAGGGCGTATGAAGGGGGCAGGGACCCCCCCCCCCCCCCCAGAAATTCTGAATGATGGACAAAATCATTCGTGAAGGGTATTAACCTCTTTCAATGTCGAGTTTTAATGAAAACACATGAGCAACACACACAGTTGTATGACACGACTTTGAAGACCTGACAGACTTTGAAGTCACACGTCATACAAATGAAGTGAGGCTCAAACGTTGTTTCTGCGAAAAAGAAGAAAGACGGGAAAAGGAGACGGTCGAAACCAGTCTTCACTTCGCGAGGTATTAATATCTAAATTGTGAAATCCGGCATTGATGGGAGGCGGGCATATTTACCTTTGAAAAGACTCTGAGTGAACGCAGCTTACTCCTTTTATTCAAACGAAGAAGATTGAAAAATGAGTTACGGATGAAATCCTATTCACCTAGGAAAATATATTATTATCGATGAAATCGAGAAATAAGCCGATAATCAAAGGAGTATCTCATAATGCCATGCACCTACGCCTCTTGCAGTGTAAATTAACTTCAGTTCTTGACGAATCACGCGCCGCGTCGTGTTCGCCGCGTCGACACATGTTACCGCGTGCTTTGCGATATATCGACTGATCTGACATTTAAACCTATGGAAAAGTATCGATAAACAGGGTGTTCGCAGCGAACACCTTAATAATCGATTATTTACCACAGCTTCAAATGGCGAAATATCGATATATCGCAGAGCACGCCACGCCACTGCTTACCATTATAACACTTTGTAACGAACTCAAATATTGCGTATGAATAAATCCACATTGAAGTAAACCCTGACTTCAATATTGACCGAGATATCACGCTTTGGAAAATTCGGTTTTTGACGTCATCTACCGCGGTAGTGACACCCTTGGTTCCTTCCACCTTGCTTTCATACAGTTTCACGTAGTAACCAGTGAAAAAGTTTGTCTCCCTGACAAATGAAAGCAAGGTGGAAGAAACCAAGGGCGTCACTACCGCGGTGGATGACGTCATAAACGAATTTTTCAAGGCTTGATATCTCGGCTAATATTGAACGTGGAGTTGCTTTGTAGACGGATCTTGTTATTTTTAGCTGACCCACAATAATCAAACATCAGTATACGGTGTTGTGAGCAGCGCAACTGACCCATTAGTTTTGCAATAGCTCACCTGGCGAAAAGTTCACCCCGACACTCATCTGTCATCAATAAGCAACTTTTACACTCAAAAAGTTGCTCATCAATCAGAACCAAGCGAAAAGCGTCACCTCCCGACCAAAGTATCACAAGCGCCATGCAACGTTTGAAAATTTCCGCCGCCATTACGTTTTTTCACAGAGAAATTATTCAACGAAGCTGTCCGAAAATTTCATAGAATTTTCCTTGTGCCGCCGATAAAATTCAGAGAAATTTTCAAACAGATTTAACCAACAATTTCTCTGTAAAAAAATAAGATGACGGCGGAAAGTTTGAAACGTCGCATGGAGCTCGTGATATTTTGGCCGGAAGGTGACGAAATTATGACTGACCTTCGAATTTAACTTTTGCCATGATCGATTGCATTGTTTAGCCTGTTCTGCCGTGCTGAGGAAGAACGCCGTATGAACATTCGAGAGTTGCCAAATTTCCGCCGATAAAATGTGTATTTTTGAGGAATGTTATGAATACTTTCCCTTGAAATTTTCAGGAACTTTAGATAAAATTGCGAACAAAATTATCTGAAAAGTTGGAAGGGAAATATCTACAAGTTCACCAGGAAATCCATGTTTTATCAAAGGAAATTTGGCAACGCCTGAAAGTTCATACGGCGTTTCGTGTTAGTCCGGGGTCTCTAAAATATATTGTCCTTGGGCTGCTGGCCAATCGAAGACTTAAATCAGTTTAGCTGGTCGCGGACGACACGGGAAGCTTCGACAGACAACGGGCCATAGATGCGTCGTAAACCTGATAAACCAAGGGCGCCATTATTTACCTTTTATCGGTGCAGCGCGGCGTCCGATACAAGGTAGACAGGGAGCACGCGGTGCTGGCTGTATCGTTAGGATTTGAAGGCGCCGGGAAAAATATTACGAGCGAGCAACTGATCGCTGGCGCGCCCTCGCCCTCCCGCGCGTCCCAAGAGTGTGTTCAGCCGACGAGAAAATAAGGGCAGAGAGAACGGAGGAAAAGAGAAACACACATACCCGGAGATAAATCCCGAATTGGGAAGTGAAGGTGTCAGATCGAAACGAAAATGCTTTGCAGCTCGTGCCTACGTCTCACGATGGAATGGAAATATGAGAGTCAAGTAGATATCATTTTAGATATATTGCATCAGATTTTAATACTTTTTGTTATCTTGAATTAAAATAATCTACAAAATAAATGTGGGCTATTAGACTGGATCTATGAACAAAAATAATTATTTTTTTTCTATGGTTCCAAGCATAACGACTACAAGATTGTACGAGAATGACAAACTTAAAAGCACTCAGTTGCATAAAATTGTAATTTTGAAGCGGACGCGTTTCGCAGGTGTCCCGACCTCCGTCCTCAGCGCGACTCCTCGTGAGCCATGCTGAGGATGGAGGTCGGGACACCTTAGAAACGCTTCCGCTTCAAAATTACAATTTTATGCAAGTGAGTGCTTTAAAGTTTGTTTTTAAAAGTTTTTTATAAAATGTTTATACATTTTTTTAAAAATTTCAAAATTTTACCAATTTAACGACTTGTGTAGTGGTTTAAACTCCTGTACAACATTTCCTCTTCAAAGATCTGTCACGTACCTTTCGAGCAATAAAGTAATTTATCCGGAAATCAAAAAAATGAATCACCTCGTTCATTCTTCGGGCTTGAACCACGTAAAATGCATCTTTTGAATGAAAAAAGTAATTTATCCGGAAATCAAAAAAATGAACCTCACCTCGTTCATTCTTCGGGCTTGAACCACGTAAAATGCATCTTTTGAATGAAAAAAGTAATTTATCCGGAAATCAAAAAAAAAAAAGTAATTTATCCGGAAATCAAAAAAGAACCTCACCTCGTTCATTCTTCGGGCTTGAACCACGTAAAATGCATCTTTTGAATGAAAAAAGTAATTTATCCGGAAATCAAAAAAACGAACCTCACCTCGTTCATTCTTCGGGCTTGAACCACGTAAAATGCATCTTTTGAATGAAAAAAGTAATTTATCCGGAAATCAAAAAAACGAACCTCACCTCGTTCATTCTTCGGGCTTGAACCACGTAAAATGCATCTTTTGAATGAAAAAAGTAATTTATCCGGAAATCAAAAAAACGAACCTCACCTCGTTCATTCTTCGGGCTTGAACCACGTAAAATGCATCTTTTGAATGAAAAAAGTAATTTATCCGGAAATCAAAAAAATGAACCTCACCTCGTTCATTCTTCGGGCTTGAACCAGATAAAATGCATCTTTTGAATGGGACGTATTCAAAATGTAACCCAAGAGCATCAAAAATCACAATGCCCATAAAGTAGATTAAAGCACAAGATAAAGCGACTTATAAAATTGTTGCGGCAACATCGATCCACTTGCCGCCTCCTCCTTTTGGAGAGAGATAACATTATTCGAATAGGAATCCATCGATACCCTTGTCTATTGTCTACACGCTTTCAGGATTGGGGCAACGTCATGGCGAATTTCTTTTCTCCAGCTCCTCCCCTCCCTCGCCCCCGAGACTATTGTCAGCAATTTTTCTTCACTTTTTTCCCGGAGCTCGACTCCACAAACTTTTTCGCGAGCTTCTAATGACGTTCGACTGGTTTTCAGCACTCAATAAAAAGAAAGATACAAGACGCAGATCAATTCAAATCAAAATCGCGCCGGTCAAGCTTTAATTGTTGCGGGTTCTACAGTTCGTGAATATGTGAGAAAAAAAAGAAAGAAAAGAAGAAGAAAAAGAAATTAATCAGTACCTACGATTGGCATTTCAAGATGAAACATACATTTAAAACAACTTCGCACAACGCTTTTTCACCCTTCTCTTTTTATAATTAGAGGAATTTTAAGATGAGTTGGATTTTGAGAAGAATCGCATTTTGATCGCCAAGAATTTAATTACCTCTGAACTTATCAAAATATTCGTGTTCTTGTGTTACTTTTGTATTATATAGGAAGTAAAACACAAATCAATCGAAATTTTCGGTTGATTTTGTTACAGTTTGCGGTGGAATTAGCGCTGAAAAAAATGGAGGAACTAAGAAACCCCTGAGATAACCGACGGTTTGGGTTATTTTGTGTTTTACTCATATCGACCAAACTTTTGTGTCGAGGGCTCTCTCCGTGTGCACACGGAGAAAAAAACTTCGTGCGGGGGACCCGAAGTTTAGGTCATATGGATCTCTGAAGTTTTCGGATTGAGCATCTGAACGCTTAAGGTCTAGCTGCCGAAGTTCAGGTCAGACATCTGAAACTTCCGTTCTTACATCTGAATTACTTCAGATGTGAGAACCGAAGTTTTTCGGATGTGAAAATCGAAGTACTTCGGATGTAAGAACTGAAGTTTCAGATGTCTGACCTGAACTTCGGCAGCTAGACCTTAAGTGCTCAGATGCTCAATCCGAAAACTTCAGAGATCCATATGACCTAAACTTCGGGTCCCACGCACGAGGTTTTTTTCTCCGTGGCAATACGACAAATAGGTCACGATTCTGCTAGGCCTAAATCAATTGATTTATTTTGAAGAAGAGCGCGTGGTTTCATTTCAGTGTTGTTCACAGAAAATAAATTTTAAAAACAATTAACCGTCTGAATTCCCACTGATTGCTGAGCGTCTTCATTAACTACATATTAAAATCATAATCAGATACTACTGCGTACCTATGTGTGTTTAGGTAACTATATGATCTAAATTTTGATCCGCCATTGTAATTCTACATTATTTATAATATTCATTATCTATAAATTCTACAACTCTAAGGAGTATTTAGAGAGTTGATAATTTTGCCAAAGTGCGCCCAAAATTCAGTTTAAAAATGAAATATCTTTATATGGTGTTTGCTCAGAAGAGGACATCATTATTCCTCTGTTTTTAGTTGTCCAATGGGCCACAAGACAAGGCCTGAACTATTAATAGACGTCACTTTCTTTCTCTACAAAATTCCAGATAAAAAAACGATTTGGGAAGGAAATTAAAAACGGAAATCAAAAATGAAACAAGATGTCCAGTCATATTTTAACGCAGATCAAGGGGAAGTTAAATTATAGAAATGATGTCGTTTGTACTTTTGTAACCAATGTTAATTAAAAACACTCATATCGTGTTACTGAGTTGACTTCCCGACCTACCGTCGTGTGATTCGTGTTCTTGTGCAATTTGTCAGAGGAAACATTTTGCGTAATGCTTCTATTCATACCCTGTCTAAAGGCCCACGGTGCTGTTCACTAAACTTATTTCCCAGGAAAACTGAGTTTGATTGTTCCACGCAAAGACGCTTTCCTCTCGTTGCCTCACTGACAGGGCGTAACATGTATTTTAGAACAATTCCTGACGTCCGTAAAACTTCATTCTTTCCAGGGCTCAAGACGCGCGTTTTGATCAGATAAGCTATATTTCGAAAGAAAGAGGGGATCTCTCGATGACCGATCTTGGAGGGACTGACACATAAGAATAACTTGGGGCCCATATCCAATAAAAAGATAGTATCGTTGCAGCAGCAAAGACACGGGATAAAATAGGAGCACACTTTTAATTTTGGTTAGATGAAGCTTTACCGATCTTCCTTGATTCGCTTTATGGAAAATCGCAAGGGACCAAATTGGAACTATCCAGTTACGAAGGGTTGCCGCCAGTGTACTAGGTCAAAGATAGTGGCAGGGAAAAGATATTTCTAGAAGAGGAAATCCCTTTCATTTTAGCGTGCCCTACATATTCATACGTGAGGTACCCTTTTGATTTAGGTTGATTGTGCAACCAGTCCTGTGTTCTACACTTTTAAATAGGTTTTGTGCTGAATCTTAGGCATCACTGAAAAAAAGAATGGTAATATCTATAAGTCTGCTTGATTTTTTATACAGTGATACTATTTAAGTAAAATAACCGCAATTACAGTAGTATTCACCATAACTCAGGTGATACTTACCATAATATGGTAAATGCTACCTATGGACCTAGAGTCCGGTGCTTAATATCATATTCGTATTAGTGTCAGGGTATGGTAAAATCTACCAATCTTTTTTTTTTCAGTGATAGTGTTTTTTCTTCGTTGCTTTTTCAGTTTAAAAACGGCTGGGTTATTGCAGAAAGAAATGAGTTATAGTTCAGAAGTTCTGCCTATTGGCAGACCTTTTTTTTTTAAAATTGTTATACTTGAATTATTGGCCGCATTCAAGAAAATATAACTGTTCAAAGAGGATCAATTTTTTCGGTGGTAGATCTCGCTTTCTGATGCCTTTCTAGGGTGGGATAATCAACTGGTTGTCGGTCACCGACGGGGTGCCTTTAATTTTATTGGCCCGAGAAAGTGGGATCCACGACGGCGATCCACGAAACCGACCAATCACGTAGCTCCATTGCACCTTACTCTTGTCGTGCCTAATAGAAAAATAAAGAATTTCAACAATGGATAATTTGCAGGTGTCTAAAATTGGATGAATTCCGCGTTGGAATGGACGCTACCAAGTGAGCTGAACACGAGGAAACCCTTGGTTCATTAGTTGAACAATTATTGGATCGAAGATACGACAAAATAACCTAATCTGCTAAAATACATGCGTTTAAATGGGAGAAGCCGCCAGGTGACGTCACTAGGCGGAGCATTTTCTCACTTTTAAATCTATCCATATACCATTTCTCATAGCTGGAAAAATTATAAAAAATACTGCCAAATCAGCTCTTTATGCACTTTCAGATGAAGCAATAAAAATGTGCGTGCAAATTCTCCATTAGGCTGCTGAATGCTTAAATTCGTAGCTTTTTTAGTGGTCCAAAATGAGAAATTTGGCAACGCTGAGCGAGCACGAGGTCCGGGTCCCGGGTCCCCGGCGATTTTGGGTCTGAGAGTGGCGCAAAGCGGGAAGCGGGAGCAGCATGACAGCCCCGCACCTCCGCCGTAAGGGCGTATCTCAGTTTATACGTGAGCCATATTCTACATATAACTCCATACTTATCGGGGCTCATGTAGGAATAGAGATACGCTCTTCCGTCGGAGGAGCGACCATAGACGAAGACGCCAGACACAAAGCGTAAGGTTACGCCGGGGCGCTCTCGGCGACTGATAACCGGCGACGATTTATGTAAACTAGCTGAGCTTCGTAATTTACACCTCCTCATCTTCTCGGGGGAGCGTTATCCTCATCGTCACCCTCGTGCCCGCCTCCACCCCCCCCTCCCCCGCCCCCGTTGCATCTTTCAAAAAATCCCCCAACTATAACCGACGACCTTCTGCACCAGGTCCGGAGCGACGCAACATGACGGGCGCAAAAAGTACGCATGGATCGTATTCGATGGTGGTTCGATGTATCGTTCGGTTCAAAACAATATAACATAACCTCAAACCAAAATGTTAGGATATTTGTTAGAGTACCTATATTAAGAGAGTATGGCCACTGGGCCCCATGGAGAGGCTTAGGACCCAAAAATGGCGGTGCTTTGTTTTGGTTTTTGTGGATGGGAGGGGGTCATTGCCAACTTTTGACGGTTATCACCAACCGCACTCGCTGCCAACCTTACTACATCTAAGATAATTTTTCTCGAAAATTGCTCACGATTAGCCTTAAAAATATGTGAGGATGTCGCAATATTGCATTTGAGTAAATTTGTCGTTGCAATAAGCAAAGAAAACTACATTTTGAGTCATTTTACATTACATGGCGTCCGCCATTTTTGGGTCCTAAGGGCTCCATTTAGCCTAAGATGGCTGAGCCAATCAGAGGTGGTAACAGCAGTGGCCATACTCTCTTAATATAGGTACTCTAATATTTGTCAGAGAAGCTGAAAATGAGAAATTTCGCAGCAATTTTACTATTTCTGGCCGATTAGTACTCATACGAATCAAAAATCTATCACAAAAAACCCGTTCCGTCAGATTACTCGATTGACTCTTGAAGCTATGTTGATGTTTTGAACCAGTAGATATCGATACAATCTCACCCGTTTGACGTATCGAATACGATCTATTAGAGGGCGAGTTAAGACAAATCGACTTATTGATGTTACAGACTGAAATAAAGATTACACGATTAAACTGTTTTCGCAATCTTTGATCAACTCATTCCCGAATTCCTTCCTAGCATTTCCTCTATCATTCTGTTGGCAGCTCCCTGACGTGACCCTAATTCCCCGGCCCATTCCGGATGATATTCTTTGGAACCGGTGAGAATTTAATCTTTGTTCCGGTTTAAGACACTGTGGAGACCTAAAACTACGGCAGTCAATCGGTAACGTATTCCTCATGTTTAAACTCTCAGTATGAGACGCAAAAATTCGCCGTCTAGGAATTTTTATGGCCAGTCTGGGAGTTTACAGATCCCCGTGCGTACCGCATGTGTGCAAAGCCGTAGTGGCGCCGAAAAGGTCTCAAGTCCTATTATTTACTTAATTTTTA
Organism: Bemisia tabaci; assembly: GCF_918797505.1. Lineage (NCBI taxonomy): Eukaryota > Metazoa > Arthropoda > Insecta > Hemiptera > Aleyrodidae > Bemisia > Bemisia tabaci. Next base: position 78,516,405 of record NC_092793.1, read on the forward strand.
GAGATTCAAGTGTGTTTTCTGCATTCATTTTGGTGTGGTTAACATGAGTTTCTGATGGGAACTATGCTGATCGTGCAAGAATTCCGTTACTGCAGCGAAATCCTAAAACAAATTAGTGATATTTCCCGAAACATGGTATTACATGTAGCAACTATTCGAACATAGCCGTCGATGGTTTGCATATTCAACTCATTGAAGGCGATTCATGCGCGTTGAAAATGCTGAGTGGGAACCTTTCAATTTCAGCGTAGGTTCTACTTGCATCCAACGTGGTAAAATTACAAGTAGCAACTATTCGAACACAGCCGTCGATGGGTTGCATACTCAACTCATTGAAGGCGATTCATGCGCGTTAAAAACGCTGAATGATGACTTTTCAACTTCGGTGTAAACTCTACTTGCATCCAACCTGGTAAAATTACAAGTGGCAACTATTCAAGCACATCCGTCGATGGGTTGCATACTCAACTCATTGAAGGTAATTCATGCGTGTTGAAAATGCTGAATGGTAACCTTTCAACTCCAGTGTAAACTCTACCTGCATCCAACGCAACATGGTAAAATTACAAGTGGCAACTATTCGAACACAGCCGTCGATGGGTTGCATACTCAAATCATTGAAGGCGATTCATGCGGGTTAAAAACTCTGAGTAATAACCTTTTAACTCAAATGTAAACTCTACTTGCATCCATAGGTTTTGCTTTGGCTTCGCAAGGAAGTAGAGCTTAGTCTGATTGGCTCACGGGCGGCTCCACCCGGAAAGAGATCCCTTACATTGCTATTTGAAATTCGAACACAATAAAGAGCGGGGAGGAAGGGGGAGTTGGCGGGGGGTCCGAGGAGAGAAGGAAACAATTTAGGAGGACTAGACGTGCTTGGCCTTCGTAAAAAAATTCAAACAAAACAATAATGCTCCCGGCATAAGGGCGTCTCGGGTCGCAAGAATTTCGGTTGGGAGAAAAATGAGCGACTTTCACACGTCCGAGCTCCGAGTTGGGAGCGGAACAGGCACCGGACCGGCTCGGAATTTCGTTCGTAAGCTGAAATTCCACTCGTCTTGTCTGCACTAAGATTGCCAATCCGGGATTAACCACGGTTTCAGCGTGGATTCGTAAGGATACAGCTCCCTACGGTAGGATAAAAATACGATAGGTAAGTAAGGCTACGATTCTCAACGAAGAGTAACATTGAAGGCGGTTGGAGCATTGATCTCCAAGTGATCGCATTCAATTTTTTCTTCTTCTTCTTTTTTTTATAAAAGGTAAATCCGGACCAAGTTTTATCAAAGCGTGTTCCAAGGGTGAAACGTTTTGGAAAAAAAAACTTTGGTGAAAAATAGTAAGAATATTTTGAATTATTGAAAGTAAAATTTCTAAACACAATCACATTCCATTCCCATTATTATTAGGGGTATTTAGAACACAACAATTGACTTCATCATTGTGGAGGTTATGCATAGGAAGTTTATTCTACCTTATTTGACTCGTTTAACATGAAAAAGACCCAATTGCAATGCAGAACACAGAAACCAATCGGAACCGTTAGTTTTCAATGATTTGTAAAAAAACAAAAGATTTTTGGTGCAAGTTTCTTGGTAATAACGAAGAAACTAACAAGCAACGGTGTCGAAGTTTTCGCTATTTTTTGAAATCGCTGGAACAATCTAGGTATCCGTCGCGCCGTTTTCTAGCTAAACGAAATTCATACAAATTAACCCCATGAGAGCCCAAAATAAACAAATACAAAATCGGTATGAAAGTTGCGTCTGGAATTTAAAAAGTGTCTGTAATAAAACTAATTTTCGAAATTTTTGGTGTGAATTTGTTTTGGAACGTAAAGATGCAATAATTCTGTGAATATGTGTGCGACGGAACCGATTCAAACTTGTTCAGTGATGAAACTACGGTTCGCCATTACCTAGGTGGATGATAACATACAGCATATATTCCCTAGGGATGATATATAAACGGTTCCTAGGCGAGGAAACTAAATGTTCTTTTTTCGGTCCTCATGATTTTTATCTGATCGACAATCTTCAAACAATAAAACAAATTGCTACTCTGCGAGACACGCGCCTGATTTTTCATAGTCAAATGAACAGCAAAAACATCCAAAAAGAGCTACGAATGGAGATAGGGGCTAGTTGGCGTACATTTCGATACTTTAACAATGTGCTGCGTAAATTATGAGGGGCATTGACTCGCTGGTGTGCTGAAAGGTATCTCTGGTGGGCCGAGAGGGAGGTTTGAGGGCGCATTTCATTCATCCGTGGGTGAAATTTACGGAAGCCGGATGATTTTACTTAATTCCGGATATTTATGGAAGCGTCCAACAATATGCTAATGAGACCAGTGCGGCAATACGAACGTGACAAGGGCGGCACTAATGAATATGAAAGACAACCCTCCTCCCCGCAACCCTCATCCCCATTCACGTCCACTTTAGCCCTCCGTTGATTTTCGGCTCAATCTCTCCGGTAGCGGCCCGGTCCATCACGCAGCTTCACCCTTTTTTCGAAGCGAGGAGTCAGCAGAAAATGATACATTACTCATGTAAATCACGTGAAGAAACAATTTGAGGAGCAAGAAATACTGTATGACGGTAAAATTAAACGACTATGAACGGCACTCGGATAATAAGACAACGATGACAGGATCTTCGATGATGCTGATAACGACAACGAGTGGTAACGTTGTATGGTGACGACGATCATGGTGTCAACAAACCCAAAATCTGATCATGGAGTCAACGATTGATGACGTCGTGGTCAGGCAGTAAAACGTAAAAATGGGCCCTGAGCATGGTGTTAACAAACAGAAAAATAGCTTCCTTATAAGTAAAATTAAAAAAATTGAGTGTACAGGAGATATTTGGGTCACGTACGATCATCTTTCATAGGAGTCAGAATTTTTTATTTTTGGATGATCATGGTGTCAACAAAAACTTAGAAAAACTGTTTGTTGCATGACACCATGATCGTTCATCGAGTAAGATGACTCGTACTACATCCCAATACCACCGATTCCAATCAAATGTTGAAATTATTGCAACGTTGCATCGGGATGCTTATCTACTGATTGAAGGGACACCTCTTATTGAATTTATTGCAATCTAAAACTGAAATAAGTTGCGACTTTTCTTTGCATTGCAAATTGCCTGTCTTTCTGATACGCGGCGCTCATCCTTTATGTCTATCGCTTTGTCTATAATTTTCAATTATCAGCCGGTTGGTACGGGTAGTCTGAGACACCCATTAATTAGAATAAGTGCATTAAAATATAAGGGGGAAACAACTGATAGCTTAATTTCTGTTTTGCATCCTACTAGTATCTCGTAGCATCCATTTCATACTCGTTAACCCTTCCGGGAGATGACGTCACTGACAAGTTCATACATCACGTTCGACGGGTAACTGCTTTTTATCTGGCCTCCACGACGCTATTAGGAAGGAAAACAGCTGGCGTGCACTGATACGTGTCTACTAATGATCTCCCGCTTGTCCAAAAATTCACAGTTCGGTTACTCAACTTTCCTTGAGTCGATACTGAGTCTGCTCTGCAATGCTCGACCATAAAAAATCAGGCCTGAATCAATTCGGTAACCTACAATTCAGTGTTCTTCTTTTCCCCTTCTCTTTTATTTTATTATTATTATCATGGAATACATTTTCCGGCGCACATATAAAGAGTTTTCTTAATAAACTGGACTCTGCTAGACCCACTTTCTAAGAAGTTGCAGCTTCAGTCCACTTTACACTGGCCATTTACATTTCGGCAAAATGTTGGCGTCTACAAATCTTATGAAAAGGTTTTACATCAAGTTGAACTCCTCTGCCGACGCTATATAAGGCTCTGTTTTAAAATGCCAGGTTCCTTGGGATGAAACAGTGTTTTTGTCTGTTCGCGACATTCTCCGTCGCTGTCTGCCGTAACTTTCGTTCGAGGTAGGAGCGACAACAAACTCTGGCTTTCGACCCGACACAGAATCTACGTTGCAGATGCAGAGCGGAGTTGCATTCGTGCTACAGAGCCAAGCTCTTTTGCCCGTGAGACAGGGCTGAGGACCTTGGTGAAGATTTTACATCGTCCTGCGAAATACACAAATCCTTAGCCATCGACTAAATTAAACTTGTGATGGAAAATTGGGAAAAGTTATTAACACCGGGAACTGCTCACCGCACGTTTATATGGATTTTTGCGATGAGTACGTAACACCCCCCCCCCCCTCCATTAAAACCTTTGTGTTTTGCGTTTTTTATCAATTCAAAGACATATGAATGAATGGAAAATGGAAATTTGTTTTGTCTTTTTTGGCGACTACCCCTAGAGATCCTATGCCCGGTCAAACTGATTCGACTATCTCTTCCGAGGGAGTTATATGTGGAGTACATTTTGCAATTTGGAACTATAAATTCTAGCCCGGTTTAAAAACGACGTATGTGCCATTAGTTTCCCTATGCACATAAAGGTTTTTCCAGAAGAGCCAGAATTGGACTGCATTTTGCAATTTGGACCTATAAATTCCGGCCCGGTTTAAAAACAGCGTATGAGCCATTAGTTTCCGTATGCACATAAGTGTTTTTTCAGATGAACCAGAATTTATAGGTCCAAATTGCAAAATGCAGTCCAATTTATAGTTCCAAATTGCAAAATTCAGTCCATATGGTGGATGAGGAGGTGGCATGATAGCGCGAGATAAATAAATTAAAAATGTACCATAAAAACGTAGAAAACTTCAAAAACTATCAATATCAATGGTATTTGAATACTGGTCAATAAATTTGACCCACTTGGGGCTCGCGTATAAAGTTTTGGGCACCTGATGGTTAAATGTATTTCTGTCAAAAGGAACGCTGAAACTATCGCTAATAACTCATCTCTAACTATACTATCACAACTATCAACTAACAGTACAACTATCACTAACTACAACTAACTCAGTTGTCACATGGACCCTGTCATTCATGTATTCTTAGGATTCTTCGGGCCTAAGCCACAATAAAGTCGGTACTTAGATTTAAATACGTGCGACTTTAGTGAGAGCACACTGAAAAAATAATCTCGGTGTATTCACTAAGAAAGAGGTAAAATTACCAAGAATTCAGGGTTCTATTTGATCCCAGTTTTTTCTTGGTAAAATTACCATTTATGGAATTGGTAATTTTACCGAGAAATCTCAGTAAAATTATTGAACTTTCTCGGCAATTTTACTGGACCTTGGTGAAAACGTCAATATTTTTTATCGACTATGGTAGAATTACCGAGATAAAATGGCAAAGTTACCAGGAATTGATTACCAATAAAAGTGGTATTCTTACCTGAAAAAAAAAACAGTAAAAATACCGGTTTTTAGGTAAGCTTATCAGTCTGTCTTGGTAAAATTACCAATAATTGGTAAAAAAAGTGAGATAGTAAAGGTACCAACGGACCTTGGTAAAATCGCCGAGATTTTTTTTTCAGTGCATTTACGGGTACCGCGTACAGCAAAAACGAATTCTCGGAGATGCTGAGCAGAAGCTAGCTTCCTCCAAAGTTTAAGTTGGATATATTTCCATCCTTCCCGGAATTTAAATCGATTTCGGAGAACACCAGGGCCCGAAACGCCTGTCACAAGCTTTTTTTCTCACGCTACCTGATTCCGACTCGCCATCTCGTAAATCCGAGAAAACTTCGGCGTAACATTTATTCCGAATCCGTCGTCTCCTGGACGAAAGAACGTAACTCCATTTCAATGTTGCCAAATTTACCCTCGCAAATTGCCTTTTAATCAAGAGAATCTTGGGCATTTCTGACTGAAAATTTCCCTGATTTTTCTCTAGATTCCAGGCAAAAAAAAGACCAATTTCGGATCAAAATCGCTTGCGTACATTTTTGTAAAATAAATTAATTGTTCGAGTCAATTTGGCAACCCTGGAATGGAGTTACGTTCCTTCGTGCTGGAAACGACGAATTATGCCGCGGCAAGTTCACGGCAACATTAAGCCTTTGTGAGCTGTGAACTTTTCGACAATGTACGGCGCGGCAAAGTTCCCGCGACGGGGAGAGTATAATGAAGAATTTGTATCCGAATCGATTTAAGCTCAATCCTGAGTTCGCACTTGATCGCACTTGGCGATATTCAAATTACTCTCTTGTTAATGAACTTCGCGACGCGGAGTTCGGAGAACGTTGCGTTGATATCAAGACGCAAAAACACGCTGCCTCGATGGGAGGGGCGTTCCGATACTCTTGATACTTCTTTTTCGAACGGGGAAGCGCTGTAAAAGAAATTGAGATAAATTTAATTTATTGCAAGAATCGAAAGATTGTTGATAATTGGAAAAACCACTGGGTTCTTATGGATGTTTTAATCTCATTAGCGGGAAGGTTGTGAAAAGTGCACCCTTCGACCGTTTGCTTTTGCATTAACATATTTTCTATAAAATTTCTTCATTTTTAGACGTAAATTATTTAGAAAATCTCGCGCATGCAATTCGATCCTTATTACATAGCGATGCCTAAACGCAAAAAATGCGTACCTCGAGTACAACGTTGAACCGTCTCCGATAATATTTTATTGTCTTGGAGGAAAAATAATCTAACAGTTTCCTGGCAATTTTTTGTGATTCTTTTAGACCGAGTGGGGATAATTCACAGCAGATTCCAGTAAAAACTGTTGGTTGGTTTTCCTGTACAAGAACCCGCGATGATTTATAACGTCGCGATCTGAAATACACCTTTTCACTTTGACCACCTATACGCTTAAAAATAGAGTTTGATCATCAGCAGGTAAAGCAGGTTTGAAATTCTCTAATAAAATACTTCCTGAGTGTGAAAGACAAACCATAAACGAGAAAAATATTCTTACTCGAACCGTGGTTTTCGGGTTACTTGTTACTCAATTTGTGCTTGGAGAGTGCTTGAAATTTACCTGAAACAAACAATGAGAAAAGAGAATATAGTAGACATCATACTGGAGGATGAATGAAACTAGAACAGAGTACAAAAAATGAAATGAAGGAATGAGGAAATTTAAATAACAAAGCGAAAGGCATTACATTTTAATTCAAGAAAAAAAACCACCAAAGTAACGCTTGAGGGTATAGGAGTATGTCAGCACTTGACCAGATTTGTTATCTTTAGACTTGAAACGCTTCTTCGTGTTCTATACATAATGCATAGTTAAGGTAAAGTTTTCTCATTACATTATATTTCTGTCTATAATTGTATTACAAATAAAAACTGTAAATACATTTTAAACGCTAAAGGGGCTTGCCTTC